>NC_134475.1:33970490-34300490 GCF_964194025.1 Convolutriloba macropyga
AGAATTTTCAAGGTCTCAATAAAATTGTATCCAAGAAACAACACGTGCCCTAACAAAGTCAGAAGAATTCTAACTTTAGCAACGACAAGTTTTATTCAATCGGATTCAGAAAGCCATGCTCAAGCATAAAAAGCGTTGAAGCAGGGCTTCAATATTAATAAAAAAAAATGAAATGAACTTGTATTCATTTCTGGTCCACCGAGCAAAATCGTAGGATATACCTTAGAATTAGAGCGAGAAAACGCACGCGGTTTATGAACAGCTCCCATTAGACATTATATTCCCTATGTGGGGAGGTACATAAGACTAAGATAGGCTATGTTGGGTTATCAAAAATAAGCTGATCATGAAAAAAGCAGACAACCACTAGATAATCATCCCCCCTCAGTTCATTTAATTTGATTAACTTAAATTTAGTGACAAGTTGATTAACCAGGGTGCTGGAATAAGATTTATCTATTGGGGGAACAAATATATGCCAGGAGTTTTTTGAATAAATTCTCTTTGAAAACCAAGGAGGGTGAAACCGTCAAAAAAGTAGCCTTAATCATCCCCTTTGCGGTTCTAAGCTAATTGTAACGTTTATTGTCTGTTTTTCGGTTGTCTTATTGGTCGGGAGACAGATAGTAGGATTTTTTGGGTTTTTCTTTTGTGTCTATCTGGTATAAATCATCCGAATCAAAGACACCTAAAGCAAAGAACGACAAAGCAAAGACAAAAACACAGCGAAGGCAACAAGACAACAAAAAAGCAACTAATTAATCACCAAAGCTACAGAGAAAAAAAAGCACCAAATAAAAGTCCAAAGGTCTTTGAAAAATGCCAGAAAACCTCGAAGGATTGAAAAACTCAAGAAAAGCTCACCAGCAAGGACAAAATAATAAAGAGGAGCTCAAACGACTGGAACAATTCTCAACATTGTTGAGAAAAAAAACAGTTGTACCTGTCATGAACCAGAAATTTCAAAACTGGATTGATGACTTCAACAGACTCGACGACGAACTTGAAGAATCAGAAGATTACGCCGACAAAGTAGGAAAAACATGTTGAACTAATCAACTGCTTTGACATGTACAAGGGGACCCCAGCCAGACCGTCAACACCACGATTAGCAACTGGACGCGCCACCATCATTGTGAAGGGAGTGCCGTAAAGCTTTTGACCTCCGTACAAATCCCAGACGCAAACTTCAGTAGAGCATACGACATCTTGAGGAACAGATACGACATCAAACGTCTGATTTTACGGGCCAATATTTACGCAAAAATTTCACAGAAACCAGTAACAAATGAAAACCCAAAGGCATTTCCAGATCTCATGGAGACAGTCCAAGATTACAGATTAGCTCTTAGCAAACTTGGACAGCACGTTGGCAATCAGGACATCTTTTTCGTTTACCTCTTTGCGGACAAATTGCCCACCAAAACGACCAAATGTTGGGAACTTTCATCACCAGCAAAACACCCACAACGCTGTTATTGATATGAAAAACTTCATGGAAGAAAAAATACTCGCTTTTGAAGCAACCTCACAACAGCCAGCATCCGCCATCAACAAGAAGCCAACAAGCAGCCCACAACTTTGAAACTTTCATTCGCATATGACTACAACATGTGAACATTGCGACAAAAACCACAAAAATTATCAATGCCAAAGTTTCAAATCACTTTCAGCACAGGACTCATCTCAGTTGATCAAGAGAAAAGGACATTGCTTCAACAGCGTAAACCCTGGACATTGAAGTCAATAATAAATTGGTTCAATCTGTTAGAAGTGCAAACGAAAGCGCAACAGTATATTGCAGTTGGAAGCCAATAAGAACTCGAGGACAGCTTCAACAGCGCCAACAACAAGCAGCACATCACCACAAGAAGCAACCAATCAAGCATCGAGTACAGTCAACAATGGTAAAGAAAAATTTACAGCCGCAAAACAGTCGCAGAATGGAGAAGAAGAAGAAGTACTTCTTCCCACTTCAGTCGTTTAAGTTGACAACAACGGAAAAGCAACTGTTATGAGAACCATTCTAGACTCAGGATCCCAAAGCAACCTCGTCAAGGAATATGCAGTACAACAATTTGGATTGAAAAAAAGAGCAAAAGCCGATTACCGAAATTTTTGACTCGGAGTCCAAGAAGTCAACAACAGGAAAAGTTCAGTAAACTTTATAGTGAAAACGAAGGATGAAGACTTCATCAGCATCAGAGCAACTGTCTTAGCAAAATTGACCAGGCAACCTGCCTTTGCATCATGTAAATGTCAGCACTTCGGTACCTCAATCACTGCGGACCTATACTTCAATCAGTAATCCACCGTAGACTTGATATTTGGAGGCAAACACTTTGAAGAGTTAATTTTTGGAGACGACAGAATCAAAGAGCCTCAAAAGCAAATTACCTACCGCCTATCTTGTTTTGGTTGGCTCGTGATTGGACGTCAGAGTCAGAGCCAACCTGAAAATAAAAGTACTCGTATTCACTATTTTTTCATTTGTTCTGAACCAGACAGTTTAGAGCAATTCTGGAAAGTGAAAAAATTCCGGCAACAACACATTGGAGATCAGAAGAACAGAAATTCGAGTATCACTTCGAAAGTACCACCCGACGCAACTCGTAGTGAAACTCTCTCTTAAAAAAGACGCCCGCCAAACCCCTGGGTGACTTGTACCATCAAGCGAAAAGAAGACTACGGAACCTCATCTTCCTACTGGAGAAACAACCAGATGTACACAACAGACAAGTTAGTTCATTCACGAATTCATTCAAACCAGACACATGGAAGAAGTTCCAAGAAATAAAAATCATATGCCTGACGCAAATTGTTTCCACTTGCCAGTTCATTCTGTCATCAAAGACGCCAGCAGCACAACTAATCTCAGAGTCGTTTTCGATGTCTGAGCAATGTCAGCCAATGGAGTACCCTTAAACGACCGTCTGATGGTTACACCTCAACTTCCAAACGATCTTTTTAGAATTCTGATTCGTTTTTGCTTTTTGCACTCTCTGCCAACATTGCCAATATGTACCGACAATTTCAACTGGACGATGAAGACAAGGATTTTCACAGGGTTTTGTACAAAAATCCAAATAACGCAGAGGTGATAACATACAGAATGAGAGGAGTGAATCTATGTAATAGCATGATCTTCGGGAGCCTCAGATTAGGAGCACGCCACTCAATTGCAGGACGAAATAATCGCAACACTGCTTGTTTTGATATACGAAAACGGACATCAAGCGTTTCGTCACTTTTTGTGCGACTGCCTTCCAGTTTTTGCAAAATTTCAGACGAAATGATAATCAACAGCAACAACTACACAGCCGAACCCCTAGGAATAAGGTGCAGCCCCGTTGCAGATCATTTCAACCTTTTTTGAAAGAGTTTCCTAACATAAAGAGGAAAATATTATTGGAAGTTACAAAAATTTTCGAACTCCTCGAATGGTTGTCCACAACAACAATTCAGTTGCAATGTTTCTTGCAAATTCTTTGCATGGACAAATTAATCTTGGACAGAAGCTTGTCGTTAAAGAACCTTGAACAATACGGAAGAATTCGACATCAACTCAATGAACTTGATAAAACCAAACTTGAACAACGAGTTTTTGCAGCACTTTTTTTGTAATTATTGGAGCTTCAAGTGTTTTGTGACACCTCAACCACAGCACATGCCGCTTCTGTCTACGTGCAAGAGCAAATGGGCAACCGCATGCACACAAAAATGCTGACAGTCAAAGCACGCGTCGCCGCAATCAAAACTTCATGTGTTCCACCACGATTGGAACTCTGTGCTGCACTTCTTGGAGCACAATTGTCTCAAGTAGCGAAAGAAACCATCAATAATAGCCGTTTTTCCAATCCAAAAGTCTTTGTTTGGACGGAATAACAATTGACACTCGACTGGATTACAGATATCCCTAGCTAATGGAAGACGTTGGTTGCTTAACGAATTACTAAAATTGAGGTGATCTTTCCGTCAGAAAATTGGAAGTTTGTACCAACAGAAGACAATCCAGCTGATAGCGCATAACGAGACATTTTAGCCTACAAACCTCTTAATCACCAATTTTGGTGGAAAGGACCGAATTGATTGCGTCAAGAGAGCAGTTTGGGCCTTCATTGGATGTTACAACTCTTTGTTCCACCTCAACTGACGCTTTAGCCGAAATAAACTCATCAGCACAACTATCCCTACTAACGAAGCATCAGCACAAATACAACAAGATTTTTGACCTTATTAGCAGACTGTCATCAATGCAACGAATTGTAAGAGTTTTTGCTTGCGTCAAATTCTTCGTCGCTGAGTGAACAGTTTGACGTAAGCAAAGACTCTTTCAAGCACGATTACAAGCACGAATAAGAAGAAGGTCAAGCAACAATCACAGTCGGTCGCAACCTGCAATTGATCAATCAACTACTTATCAAAAACCAAGAGCAGTTTTCGACAAAGAGAAGCACGGTAATGCTCAACTAAATTCTTCTGACAACGACTAGGATCATCAGCATCTACATAACACGATGAAACCCCGAGAACAATCTTTAAACAATTAGCGGAAAAACTGTTTGTAACCAACCAGCAAGAAAATCTTTGTAAAGATTTGTATTTCTCCAGCAACAATCAAGATGCACCTAATTTGCAGAATATCTGCTATCGAAATTCATCTAATCAGTTTAATGAGGACGATTCCCAAAAACCACAGCCCCATCTTCTGAACAGCCATAAAGACGATTCCCTACATCCAAAATTTCATCACTACAGTCAAGAAGCAAAAGATTTTCGCCCGCAGCCCCCTCTAACTGTCAATCACGCAAAGTCAAAGGAAGAGCAATCTACGCAATGTTTAAATCTTCACCAAACAACCACTTAAATCCGGTCAACACCGACAGACTTGGTTCAACAATCCAGCAGTTTTGTTTAAACATCAGACAACCATCATAAATTGTACAGCTTCCTTAATGCAAATAAACAGCATCGGCTCTTCAATGAAAAACATCTAATTGAAAAGCAACAAAACCAGAATGAATCAACGGGACACAAATCACAGAAAATCTGTTCACCAGCTTCAGACAGATTTATCAGCAAGTCTCTCATCGCCGACAACCAGCCTTCTCTCAACCATTAGGAAGAAGAAACAATACATTACAACAAAAAGACAACTTTCCGTTTGTCATCAATATTCTCCGTCAAATCTCCGCTCAGCGATAATAGCCCTTTACAGCATCATCCAACAACTTTTTCTGCTGGAACTCAGATACAAAAAACGGATCAACAACACCAGAGGACCCAACTTCGATACGACCAGTTGAATCATCTAGCAAGCGTATTAAGAAAAACAGTAATCTACTCAGCCTCTCAATGTTCTTCGGCAAAGACTACAACATCATCCGCGTTGGTGGTCGTCCTGCAAATTCTCCGTGTAGCTTGGACAAAAAAAAATCCCCATAAAAATTCCAAACTCTCTACGTAATCTCCACTAGCCGAGCTACTAATCCGAGAAAATCATTTTAGAAAACTTCACAGTGGACCCCAGATGACCCGTTTTGCCCTCTGACAAACAGTTTAGATTCCTGAAGGGATTGCCAGTGTGAATAAATTTAACCACAACTGCAAACCCTGCATACCATTTGACGCCTGAATACGCCAGCCAATAATAGAAGATCTGCCAGCAGAACAAATGTTGGAGCTTTCACATTCCAGTTCACTGTGATGGATCCTTTTAAACCTTTTTATGCCAAACATTCTTCACAGAAACTGCAAAAATCTTACGCAGCTATATTTATTTGTTTCACCACAAAGGCAATACACTGAAAGCCAGTGGAAAATCTAGCCAGATGAGATTGCCTTGATACCCTCAAGAGATTTGCAGGAAGACGCGGTACTCCCCAAAATACTTTAGAGTGACAATTCGACAACGTTCATTGGAGCCCGAGGAGAACACGAATTCTGACGACTTCTTCAAGATGAAGAGTTCGAGGATCTCATCAACATATTTGCGAGCCAAAATCACTTGATTGGTTAAAAATACCACCCAGGACGCCATTTTTTGGAGGACAGTGGGAAGCAACTGTTAAATCTATGAAGCGGCATCTTCATAAAACAGTTGAATTGACTAAGTTATCAAACTGTGCTTTCACAACTCTCCTGACCCCAATTGAGACCATCCTCAATTCTCGCCTCTAACATCGCCATCAACCGACATCAATAATCCCCTACCTCTAACCCGTGGAGATTTCATCATCGAAAGACCAATCACACCTTTACCCGAGCCATCTTCACCAAAGAGCAACACCTTGTCACGACATTGGAGAAACGTAGACAAAATGATTAGTCTGTTCTAGAAGAATCGGAGTGTCGAATACTTATCTTCATTACAGCAGCGGAACAATTGTAGGACAGAAAACGTATAATCAGCAGCGGACGATATTGTGTCATCAAAGAAGACAACACTCCCCCAATGCGTTGGCCGCTTTCTCGTATAATACATACATTCGTCGGTAATGAAAACATCGTTGTGTTCTTCAAGGGAAAAAACAATTTGGACTTTATATCGGCCAGTCAGTAGCCCCATACCACTTCATTGAGAAGAACCAGAATATCGTGGATAGATTTTCAATTGCTTCGATCAAACCTTCGACAACAGATTCTCAATTGGTTTGATCACGCCTTCGACAATCTGTACCGATTCAGTTTTCTATGAAATTGAAAATATTTCTGAAGATTTTTACAAAAACCAAGTTGTCAGTTTCCACAAAATCATCTTCTTTGTACCCTCAACTGTACTCGGAAGATAATAACAAAGGAAGCCCGCAGATGTCACAATTGACCGTGTTCAAGTTGGCCGGGAAATGTTCAAGGTCGAAAGAACTTTCAAGGTCTCAACAAATTGGCAACCAAGAATTACCACGTGACCTAACAAAGTCACTAGAATTGTAACTTTCACAACGACAAAGGTTTGTTTCCGTTTGGATGCAAAAAGCTATACATAAGCAAAAAAAGCATTGAAGCAGAGCTTCATTAGTAATCAAAAATATTGAAATGAACTTTTATTCATCTTGTAAACACTTCCACTAAAGTTTTTCAAATTTTGTACCTATGCGCACCCATTATACTTTCAATCAAGTTCAATGAATCTTGAGTTTGGAAATTCAGCACGTTAAAATTAGTTTTGCACCTCCGTAACTGTTGCATTTATAATAGTTTATAAATTGTTGCACACAGACGCTCAGAAATCATTTTGGTTTTGTAACAGAAAAAAAGTGTGATTAATTTTCAATTTAGCAAGTCTTAGCAATCAGTGAATAAAAGTTGACGGAAAAAATTCAATTATTTTGAGAGGTACGAAAAAAGCGCTTAGGATTTTTTTCAAAGTCTATGTTGGATAAGCTACGAAATTGGATAATAAATTTCATCGTATTTTAGTTTAATCAAGAACGCACTTGACATGGGCACATTTTTTTGATAGGCAGAAGCAAAGCTGTTTCCCAAGATAATCCAGTAAGAAACCCTCATAACTGACAATCAGAGTTGAAATAAATTTTACCATTCAACAGTGCAACAACACGATTACCCCGCAACAACAGGGCTTGAAAACTGCCGAACAAAAAAAACTGATCTAATCTAAAATGATTAATCTAAAATGATTAGTTCTAGTGGCAATCTGTTCGAAAATATAAGAATTAAAAAAGTGACAATTAACATAAAAAATCTTTATCAGCATTTTGATCAAAATTCAAAGAGAAACGTTCTCTATTTTTTCTGCTTTGAAAATTTTATAAAAGCTTTAAGTAACCTAGTATTTTTTAAAAAAAAGTACAAATATTAGTTTTGACGTGAAAGTTTCAGCACTCAATGATTTTCTCTCCTTTTCGATGATACTTCATTTGGAGTTCAAGGAAACTTGAGGCCATTGCTGGAGAAAAACCTTTATTTTCAGAAACAATTTATTTACGTTCGCTCATTTTATTACGTTAAATGATCATTGGAGATCAGCGAATTCAACGTGATGATCATTTATTTAATTTCTTCTTATTGGCCAAATCAACTAATAGTCAGGTTATACAATTAAAATCTATCTCAAAAAATTAAACCAAGGGGCAAGAAAAATTCAACAAGTGGAAAACTTTCGTAGTAAAGTTCCACTTTTGCAATGACAGGGTATTCTAGGCCTCATTGCAGCTAAAACGCTAAGTTTTTTGATAAGTGTAGTGCCTATTAGAACAGACCAAGAAGAATCTGAATAACTTAAAACATTTAGGTCGAAAAATTTTGAGATAAAGCAAACAACACTGGCTTTTGTTTGAAACTGTTTTTTATCTAAATCAAAATTTTTTGTTGTGAAACCAAACAATATTTAAAATTTGTCTCTTTGAAGTCAGCAGTACATCCCCGCAAGTGTTTCAATCAAAGAAGTTAAGGAATAAAACAAAAATAAAAATTTATCTCTTGGAAGTTAGCGGTACATCTCCGCAGCTCTTGCAATCAAAAAAGATACGGTCTCAATCAAAAAATGGAAAAATCGTTTTAGTTTCAGTTACGGAAAAAAGTCACTTCAATTTGAATATTGCTTATCTGGGCAGTCATTGACAAAAACAACTGAACAAATAAATTTGATTTTAATAAAAAAAACGCTCTTAATATTTTTCGATTAGTTAATGGGATTTCTAAAGGTATGAGATGTCAATCGCTGATTTGTTGTTTTAAGTAGGAATGCATTTGATGTGGTTACAATCATTTTGATGAGCATAACCTAAGATTTTTTTAAAGAAAATTAATAAACACTCCACAATTGGCGATAAACTACAAAATCATTTTTGAACTATAGACTAAGTATCTTGTGGCAAAATGGCGTAAAAAATTGTTGAGATTTTTATCGAAATAAAAAATGAATAAATTCGAGATCAAATTCTCTAATCATAAATCAAAGAAAAGAAAAGTTTCAGAAATAATGCTAATGTTAATATCAAAAAAGGCATCGCAACTTCACTGCTTGTGTACTATATAATCTTTGCATTGTTTGTGTTGCTACATAAAAAAATTATGTCCGTTTTTTTGGTTTTCAGTGCACTTTTACTGAAAGTCATTGTCGCAAAAAATAAATCGATTTCGTATTCTTTTATTTTTCCAAGTTTTATTATCTTGCAACAAGAATAAAAATTATAAATAAGTTAGACCTCATCATTTTGCACTTACGATTCCGAGTTTTGTTGATTTTATTCACTAAAGATTTTGATTGTGTATCTTTGGAATGTCCTGACTTTGTTAAAAATGTTGACTTGATTATGACTTTTTTCTGTTAGAACGTCAATTTTACTTGACGCTCTCTGTTCTTTGGCAAAATTATCCTTATCACAAACAAAAAATGCTGTCAAATATAAAATATTTTAACTGCAACAATAGCGTTTTCTTGCTTTAAGTGTTTGCTGTGCTACTCTGTTTTTAGTAAAATTTTATTCAAAATGATTTCATCTGAAATATTGAAAAAGCGTAAAATTTAGGTATATTGAAGAAACTCTTCTGACGCAGTAGATTATCAAAAACAACATGAATGACAACCCTGCTGATATGATTACAAGACTTTTTTCGGGGAAGCTAACGAAAACAAAGACTACTTTTGTAGAGAGATGAACTTAAAAAACACCGCAATTTACAGCCTTCTGTCAACTAATTAGTTTTCAAACTAAACCTTTTGAAATCACCAACTACGATCTTTTGAGTAGAGACCACGGCAAAATGAGTGAATGAAGTAAATGCCAAGAAAAATTAGTTATATTAAACGGATTTTAAAAACACATGAGAAAAATATTATTTACCCAAAAAAACTTTCATGTAACCAACTTGCCAAAAATTTACACCAATTTGGAGCCGAAAATTCAACTAACTTTTTCAGTTGCTTCGAAGGAAAAATTGTATCAAAATCGTTAAACTTGCATAGATTTCCAATTAAGGAATTTGCTTTAATTTATTTAGTTAGATATCCCTCGCACTCTCTGCTGTCCACAGAGAGAACATTTTTGTTGAAAATAGCTTAGTAAAAAATTTATACTAACGAATTTTTTATTGATAATCTTTAGTGGACCCGCAAATGACAGAAATGTGAACAAGTTGATCCAAACTTTTTTTCTTTTCCTTACTCTCAATGAAGCGTTAGTAATACACGTTTTAAAAATTTTAAAAGAAAAACTCATAGCAGTACTGAGGCAAATGTTTTTGTATCTTTTGTCCAAGATGTTTTTTTTGGCATAAAATTACAACTTGCAAATTTTTTGTCAGCGAGTTCTCTTTATAAACTTGTTCCTAGGGTAACTAGCAGGGAGTATTAGGGAAACTAGTCTTTAGTCTTTAGCAGATGTGAAATGTTCTGAAAAAGTGGCAATAGTAAATTTAAGCGAAAAGGTAAAATGAAGACAAAATAAAACCAACTTGCGACGAGTTGAAGACAAGTTAATGGAGTTGTTACAAAGCTTAGCTTTATGCAAAAATTGATCGAGAAGACGGTATTTGGCAATAGAAAGCACTTGAAAGATTTGTTCTTGCTCGTTAGACGAATCAAAAAAATACAACCTCCAGAAACCTAAAAGAGACATATGATTGCAAGAAAGACAAAACTCCTGACTTTTGAATGGAATCATATCTTAGTCAGTAAAATCACAAAAGCAGTCTGCCACAAGGCGACTAAGAAACAGTAAGTTGGACATCAAACGATTCTGAAAAATGCGGAAATCACTTACAGAGTTAAGGTTTGTTAAAAAAAATTAAGAATCTCGTAAACTAAATAAAGATTGTAAATAGATAAAACTTTGCCTCATTCAAATAATAATAATAACACGATTTCGAGCTTTCTTTATCTAATTCACTAAAACTTTTGGTTGTGTTTCGCCGGAATTTCCTGACTTTGTTAAAAATTTCTTTTGATTATGACTTTTTTGTTAGGACGTTAACCTTTTTTGATACTTTGAGTTCTTTGGCGTAAAAATCCTTGTCAAAAACAAAACAAAATGCTGAAAATTTTAAAATGGTCTAATTAAAACCATAGAATTTCTTGCCTTAAATTTATAGTGACAAATCAACGCAAGTTTTTCAATTTGTTTTTTATCCAAGTGTTTTGAAACCGTTTATTTGTCGAGATTAGAGTTTTGTCAATGCCAAATTGACTGTTTCAGAATAAATCGATATTATAAAATTTGTACCGATTCATGCTGTCGTGGCTAAAACATGGAACCACGAATTTTTTTGTCAATTGTTTACTCTGCTACATTGATTTTGAATTGGTTTCCATACAAAATGATTTCATGCAAAACTTTTAAAGGTCAAAAAATTTAGTTATATTGAAGGAAATCTTCTGAGGCAATTATATATCAAAAACTACATGACTAACAACCTGTACGATGTGATAACAAGACCTTTTTTTGAAGAAGCTCACGATAACGTAAAGAATTTCTGTAAAAGGTGAACTAAAAAAACATCACAATTATAGAACTTTCAACATTTTTGTCCACTTGTTAGTGATGAAACTAAACCTCTGAAAATCACAGACTACTATCGTTTGAATAGAAACTAAGGTAAAATGAGGAAACGAAGTAAAAGCGAAGGAAAATTAACTATAATGAATAGATTTTTAAAAATCAGTTGAGTCTACAAATTACAATTCAAATGAAGAATGACAATGTTCGCACTAAAATTAAATGAAAGGAATAAAGACACAAAAAGATTTTTCTTGTGACCAACGTGCCAAAACATTACACAAGTTTGGAGCAGAACAATCAACTTACTTTTTCACTAAGTTCTGAGAAAAGGCAGCATCAAAATTGTTAAACGCGCATAGATTTCCAATTCAAAGTTAAATATCTTTTGCACTCTCCGCTGTCCACAGAATGGACTTTTTGTAAAGAAGTTATACTAGCAAATTTGTCTTGTTTATCACAAGTGGAACTGCAAATGATAGAAATATGCCTCAACGGATCCAACCGTTTTTCTTTTCTTTACTCTCTATGAAGCGTTAGTTAGTACAACGAGCTCTGCATTTTTTAAAGCAAAACTCATAGCAATACTGAGATATATGCTTTTCAATAATTTGTTTAATACTTTTTTCTGTTTTGACATAAAATCAAAACTTGATGATTTGTGCTCGCAAATGCTTGCAAAGTTTTTCTCAGCAATTTTTCTTTAACAACTGGTTACTAGCGGTATGAACTAGGTACAAAACAGTTGAAATCGAAGTCAGTGTTTGGCAATAAAAAAAACTTGAGTTTTTTTTGCTTTTCAGACAATTTAAACAACATAATCTTCAGAAACTTAAAATAGCTCATCCCTATTTTACAAAAATTTGAAGGTTTCTTTTATGATTACCAAAAGACAAAACAGGGTTTTTAGATGAAATCATATTTTATTCAGTAAATTATCAAAACCAGTCTGCCACAACGCGACTCAGAAACAGTAAGTTGGACATCAAACGATTCTGACCAAAATTCGTGAATATTAATCGAGGACTTACAAAAATAAGTTTTGTTCGAGAAATTAACAGTCTCTTCCACTAAGTGAAAATTGTAACTAGATATAGCTTTGCCTTATTAGAAGTACACTCACACCTGAGGAAAAAACTACGAATTCATGGGCTTTTGT
This sequence comes from Convolutriloba macropyga, assembly GCF_964194025.1. Classification (NCBI taxonomy): domain Eukaryota; kingdom Metazoa; phylum Xenacoelomorpha; order Acoela; family Convolutidae; genus Convolutriloba; species Convolutriloba macropyga. The sequence continues at coordinate 33,983,109 of NC_134475.1, forward strand.
TTTTGCTCATAAATAGTTTGTTCCATTTCCATTTTTAAAAATGAGATATTTTTATGCAAGCTCAATTTTTTTTTCTCTCATTTTTGATTCCCACGAAATCTATCAAATAGAAAATCTATGAAATCTATGACTTTTTTTGAAATCTATGAATGAGAAACATTTTTGAAAAGAAGCATTAAAATCTTCTGGCTAATGATTAACAGTTTAATTTGGCTGGACTACGAAATAACTGCTAACATACTGAATATACCTGAGGAAAAATAATCTCGTAAATAACAAATTTTGATTATTCAGTTCCATATGCTTACGCACAATTGGCAAACATTTTTGGCGAAAAAATAGAGGAAAATGAAGTGAAAAAGAGAAATAAAAATATGCCTTCAACGACCATTTGATTGGATCTGCTTGATTGATTTCGGCCATTTTGTTTTCTGCATTTTGTTGTTTACTCTGAAATATCTGACGAAACTTATTTTATTATTATTATTAAAAAGCTATCATTATAAATATATTTAATTTTCTAATAATATAATTAAATAAAGTAGATGAATAATATTTTTTAAATTTTTAGTGTTGTTAGTTTTGTCATTGGTATTATTATTATTAAAATTATTATTTAATTATTATTGATGTTATTGTTGATATTATTGCTGATATTTTAATATTATAATGCTATCTTATTAATGAAATTTCTCAGGGTTACAAATAAGTGTTGAAATTTTAAAATGCAAATCTGGACGCAGCGAAATTTTCCACTCAACAATCCTAACATTCGAAAAAGAAGCTGAGTGATGAATTCAAACAAAAACTTAAATATTGAGGAGGAGCGGAAAGAAACGTGTCCAATGGGACAATGAGTGCCTGGAATTTCAAGTCAATACCTCCAAGTTAACAGAAGTAAAAATCTCCCATAGAGCAGGGGCGTGACCCAAGTTCATCAAAGAAAGCTCCACAATAACATCAGGGAGTCCAACTTGATCATGAAATAGCATTATTTTCAGACAAGCAAGCAAAATACTTCTGTTAGATGCCCGCTTGATAAATCTTAGGAAATTGTTAGAATATCGATCAAACTATAGTCTTAAACTTAGTGAGAAATAGAAAGAAAGTTTAACTTACCAGATTAGAAAGACAAAAGCAAACTGATTTTAATCAGAGAATTTAAGTAAATGAATCGTCAAGAAATGGTGCTCAGAATCAATATTCGGTTCAAATTGGTGAATCTAGATAACTAATATTAGAGTAAGATTATTTGATGTAAATTCTTCCCAGCATGTATTGAATGATTATGATACCACCGGAAATGTGAACCAATTCTTTGAAAATTGTAAATGCATATCATCCCCTGCTACTGATTTCAGGGAAATTTGCAGAAGCAAACCATATTGGGCAACCCTTGCAACTCCCACTGTAAATCATGGTGCTAACATTAGTTTTGTATCTTAACTTTCTTGCACTGATAATGGGTATATATATACAGCTGATTTTTGAGCCCCTTTTCATCCCCAAAATCAAATCAACATTTTGATCTAATAGTCAGATCTCTCTTGTAAATATTTAAATTCTACTGTAAAATATCATTCTTGTTATTCTCTCATTTTGAGAAATTAATTTTTCTACTTAGTTAAAAACGCTTCTATTCCGCTTGCGAAAATCTATAACCCAACAGGTTATGGGCCCAGCAATTTAACAAGTCTCAAAACTAATTTCTAAAACAAATCTAATTTGTTGTTGACGGTCATTATCCTTTTCTGCTTAGTACCTTTTCTTTTCACAACTGTTTTGCCTGCTCAAACTACGATGGATCAACAGACAGTAAGCTGCTGACCTACACAGGAAAGGCATAGGACTTTCCAATCTGGAGCACAAGATTTGTGGCAATGATGCAGACGAAGGGACTCTACAAATCATTACTTGGGACAGAGGAGCAACCCAACGAGCCTGCATCACTAGCCAATAAAGTGAGCAATGATGAAAAAGAGAACCACAAGGTGCTGAAGGATGCATATGAGAAGGAAGTTGCAGACATTAAGGAGAAACGGAACAATGTGTGGTGCCAACTGGCACTGACTCTAGATGCAACAAACCTCATGCTGATGAGACGCGACTGTGTGGGAGATGACGGCATCGGAGTTGGAGCAAAGGCTTGGAAGCTTTTGCAAGAGAGATTTCAGAGTGTGGAGAGGCCGACAGTGGTGACTTTGGTGGCACAGCTTGCTCGACTGCAGCTCGAGGATGCTGAGGATTTGGATAGCTTCTTCATCAGAGGACAGGAGTTGCTCACAAGGCTACAAGAAGCAGGGGAAGCAGTTTCAGAGTCCCTCTTCAACGCCTTTGTCCACAATGGTCTGCCAATGAGGTATGAAAGTTTTGTTATACAGGAAAGCTTTAACCCGGCAACAAACTTTACAGAGTTGAGGAAAAGGCTGCAGAAATTCCATGAGAGCACAGCACCTAGGCACAAGGGCAAAGTGGTTCAGTGGCATTGGCAGTGAAGCGTGACTTCAAGAAGGGACTCAAGAAAGGAAACTGTTTTGTGTGAGGGATCCGTGGACACTTTGCCAAGGACTGCAGGAGGAAGGAGACAGCTCAATGCAGCAAGTGTGGTGAGAAAGGTCACCTAGACAAGGCATGCAAGAGACAAAGAGATGGAGGCAAACAGGAGTTAGTGGTAATGGGTCAAACATTGGCTTCACCAGACGAGGAATACTGGGCTCTTACCCAGTGGAAGACAGCAGGCATGCTAGTGGACAGTGGATGTACAGATCACATATCGACGAACATCAAGTTACAATTCAAATGAAGAATGACAATGTTCGCACTAAATTTAAATGAAAGGAATAAAGACACAAAAAGATTTTTCTTGTGACCAACGTGCCAAAACATTACACAAGTTTGGAGCAGAACAATCAACTTACTTTTTCACTTAGTTCTGAGAAAAGGCAGCATCAAAATTGTTAAACTCGCATAGGTTTCCAATTCAAAGTTAAATATCTTTTGCACTCTCAACTGTCCACAGAATGGACTTCTTGTCAAAAAAAGTTTAGTAAAAAAAGTTATACTAGCAAATTTGTCTTGTTTATCATAAGTGGAACCGCAAATGATAGAAATATGCCTCAACGGATCCAACCGTTTTTCTTTTCCTTACTCTCTATGAAGCGTTAGTTAGTACAACGAGATCTGCATTTTTTAAAGCAAAACTCATAGCATTACTGAGGCATATGCTTTTCAATAATCTGTTCAATACTTTTTTCTGTTTTGACATAAAATCAAAACTTGATGATTTGTGCTCGCAAAAGCTTGCAAAGTTTTTCTCAGCAATTTTTCTTTAACAACTGGTTACTAGTGGTATGAACTAGGTAGAAAACAGTTGAAATAGAAGTCAGTGTTTGGCAATAGAAAAACTTGAGTTTTTTGCTTTTCAGACAATTTAAACAACATAATCTTCAGAAACTTAAAATAGCTCATCCCTATTTTACAAAAATTTGAAGGTTTCTTTTATGATTACCAAAAGACAAAACAAGGTTTTTAGATGAAATCATATTTTATTCAGTAAATTATCAAAACCAGTCTGCCACAAGGCGACTCAGAAACAGTAAGTTGGACATCAAACGATTCTGACCAAAATTCGTGAATATTAAACGAGGACTTACAAAAATAAGTTTTGTTCGAGAAATTAACATTCTCTTCCACTAAGTGAAAATTGTAACTAGATATAGCTTTGCCTTATTAGAAGTACACTCACACCTGAGGAAAAACTACGAATTCATGGGCTTTTGTTTTTGCTCATAAATAGTTTGTTCCATTTTCATTTTTAAAAATGGGATATTTTTATGCAAGCTCAATTTTTTTTCTCTCATTTTTGATTCCCACGAAATCTATGAAATAGAAAATCTATGAAATCTATGACTTTTTCTGAAATCTATGAATGAAAAACATTTTTGAAAAGAAGCATTAAAATCTTCTGGCTAATGATTAACAGTTTTGTTTGGCTGGACTACGAAATAACTGCTAACATACTGAATATACCTGAGGAAAAATGATCAAATTTGATAACAAATAACAAATAACAAATTTTGATTATTCAGCTCCTTATGCCTACGCACAATTGGCAAACATTTTTGGCGAAAAAATAGAGGAAAATGAAGTGAAAAAGAGAAATAAAAATATGCCTTCAACGACCATTTGATTGGATCTGCTTGATTGATTGTGGCCATTTTATTTTCTGCGTTTTGTTGTTTACTCTGAAATGTCTGACGAAATTATCTTTATTATTATTATTAAAAAGCTATTATTATAAATATATTAAATTTTATAATAAAATAATTAAATAAAGTAGATGAATAATATTTTTTAATTTTTAGTTGTGTTAGTTTTGTCATTGGTATTATTATTATTGAAATTATTATTTAATTATTATTGATGTTATTGTTGATATTATTGCTGATATTTTAATATTATAATGCTATCTTATTAATGAAATTTCTCAGGGTTACAAATAAGTGTTGAAATTTTAAAATGCAAATCTGGACGCAGCGAAATTTTCCACTCAACAATCCTAACATTCGAAAAAGAAGCTGAGTGATGAATTCAAACAAAAACTTAAATATTGAGGAGGAGCGGAAAGAAACGTGTCCAATGGGACAATGAGTGCCTGGAATTTCAAGTCAATACCTCCAAGTTAACAGAAGTAAAAATCTCCCATAGAGCAGGGGCGTGACCCAAGTTCATCAAAGAAAGCTCCACAATAACATCAGGGAGTCCAACTTGATCATGAAATAGCATTATTTTCAGACAAGCAAGCAAAATACTTCTGTTAGATGCCCGCTTGATAAATCTTAGGAAATTGTTAGAATATCGATCAAACTATAGTCTTAAACTTAGTGAGAAATAGAAAGAAAGTTTAACTTACCAGATTAGAAAGACAAAAGCAAACTGATTTTAATCAGAGAATTTAAGTAAATGAATCGTCAAGAAATGGTGCTCAGAATCAATATTCGGTTCAAATTGGTGAATCTAGATAACTAATATTAGAGTAAGATTATTTGATGTAAATTCTTCCCAGCATGTATTGAATGATTATGATACCACCGGAAATGTGAACCAATTCTTTGAAAATTGTAAATGCATATCATCCCCTGCTACTGATTTCCGGGAAATTTGCAGAAGCAAACCATATTGGGCAACCCTTGCATCTCCCACTGTAAATCATGGTGCTAACATTAGTTTTGTATCTTAACTTTCTTGCACTGATAATGGGTATATATATATATACAGCTGATTTTTGAGCCCCTTTTCATCCCCAAAATCAAATCAACATTTTGATCTAATAGTCAGATCTTTCTTGTAAATATTTAAATTCTACTGTAAAATATCATTCTTGTTATTCTCTCATTTTGAGAAATTAATTTTTCTACTTAGTTTAAAACGGTTTTATTCCGCTTGCGAAAATCCATAACCCAACAGGTTATGGGCCCAGCAATTTAACAAGTCTCAAAACTAATTTCTAAAACAAATCTAATTTGTTGTTGACGGTCATTATCCTTTTCTGCTTAGTACCTTTTCTTTTCACAACTGTTTTGCCTGCTCAAACTACGATGGATCAACAGACAGTAAGCTGCTGACCTACACAGGAAAGGCATAGGACTTTCCAATCTGGAGCACAAGATTTGTGGCAATGATGCAGACGAAGGGACTCTACAAATCATAACTTGGGACAGAGGAGCAACCCAACGAGCCTGCACCACTAGGCAATGGGGTGAGCAATGATGAAAAGAAGAACCACAAGGTGCTGAAGGATGCATATGAGAAGGAAGTTGCAGACATTAAGGAGAAACGGAACAATGTGTGGTGCCATCTGGCACTGACTCTAGATGCAACAAACCTCATGCTGATGAGACACGACTGTGTGGGAGATGACGGCATCGGAGATGGAGCAAAGGCTTGGAAGCTTTTGCAAGAGAGATTTCAGAGTGTGGAGACGCCGACAGTGGTGACTTTGGTGGCACAGCTTGCTCGACTGCAGCTCGAGGATGCTGAGGATTTGGATAGCTTCTTCATCAGAGGACAGGAGTTGCTCACAAGGCTACAAGAAGTCCCTCTTCAACGCCTTGGTCCACAATGGTCTGCCAATGAGGTATGAAAGTTTTGTTATACAGGAAAGCTTTAACCCGGCAACAAACTTCACAGAGTTGAGGAAAAGGCTGCAGAACTTCCATGAGAGCACAGCACAGAGGCACAAGGGCAAAATGATTCAGTGGCATTGGCAGTGAAGCGTGACATCAAGGAGGGACTCAAGAAAGGAAACTGTTTTGTGTGAGGGATCCGTGGACACTTTGCCAAGGACGGCAGGAGGAAGGAGACAGCACAATGCAGCAAGTGTGGTGAGAAAGGTCACCTAGACAAGGCATGCAAGAGACAAAGAGATGTAGGCAAACAGGAGTTAGTGGCAATGGGTCCAACATTGGCTTCACCAGACGAGGAATACTGGGCTCTTACCCAGTGGAAGACGGCAGGCATGCTAGTGGACAGTGGTTGTACAGATCACATGGCGACGAACATCAAGTTACAATTCAAATGAAGAATGATAGTGTTCGCACTAAATTTAAATGAAAGGAATAAAGACACAAAAAGATTTTTTTTGTGACCAACGTGCCAAAACATTACACAAGTTTGGAGCAGAACAATCAACTTACTTTTTCATTTAGTTCTGAGAAAAGGCAGCATCAAAATTGTTAAACTCGCATAGATTTCCAATTCAAAGTTAAATATCTTCTGCACTCTCAACTGTCCACAGAATGGACTTTTTGTCAAAAAAAGTTTAGTAAAAAAGTTATACTAGCAAATTTGTCTTGTTTATCATTAGTGGAACCGCAAATGATAGAAATATGCCTCAACGAATCCAACCGTTTTTCTTTTCCTTACTCTCTATGAGGCGTTACTTAGTACAACGAGCTCTGCATTTTTTAAAGCAAAACTCATAGCATTACTGAGGCATATGCTTTTCAATAATCTGTTCAATACTTTTTTCTGTTTTGACATAAAATCAAAACTTGATGATTTGTGCTCGCAAAAGCTTGCAAAGTTTTTCTCAGCATTTTTTCTTTAACAACTGGTTACTAGTGGTATGAACTAGGTACAAAACAGTTGAAATAGAAGTCAGTGTTTGGCAATAGAAAAAACTTGACTTTTTTTGCTTTTCAGACAATTTAAACAGCATAATCTTCAGAAACTTAAAATAGCTCATCCCTATTTTACAAAAATTTGAAGGTTTCTTTTATGATTACCAAAAGACAAAACAGGGTTTTTAGATGAAATCATATTTTATTCAGTAAATTATCAAAACCAGTCTGCCACAAGGCGACTCAGAAACAGTAAGTTGGACATCAAATGATTCTGACCAAAATTCGTGAATATTAATCGAGGACTTACAAAAATAAGTTTTGTTCGAGAACTTAACAGTCTCTTCCACCAAGTGAAAATTGTAACTAGATATAGCTTTGCCTTATTAGAAGTACACTCACACCTGAGGAAAAAACTACGAGTTCATGGGCTTTTGTTTTTGCTCATAAATAGTTTGTTCCATTTCCATTTTTAAAAATGAGATATTTTATGCAAGCTCAATTTTTTTTCTCTCATTTTTGATTCCCACGAAATCTATCAAATAGAAAATCTATGAAATCTATGACTTTTTTTGAAATCTATGTATGAGAAACATTTTGCAAAAGAAGCATTAAAATCTTCTGGCTAATGTTTAACAGTTTTGTTTGGCTGGACTACGAAATAACTGCTAACATACTGAATATACCTGAGGAAAAATAATCTCGTAAATAACAAATTTTGATTATTCAGCTCCTTATGCCTACGCACAATTGGCAAACATTTTTGGCAAAAAAAATAGAGGAAAATGAAGTGAAAAAGAGAAATAAAAATATGCCTTCAACGACCATTTGATTGGATCTGCTTGATTGATTGTGACCATTTTATTTTCTGCGTTTTGTTGTTTACTCTGAAATGTCTGACGATATTGTCTTTATTATTATTATTAAAAAGCTATCACTATAAATATATTTAATTGTATAATAAAATAAATAAATTAAGTAGATGAATAATTTTGTTTAATTTTTAGTTGTATTAGTTTTGTCATTGGTATTATTATTATTGAAATTATTATTTAATTTTTATTGATGTTATTGTTGATATTATTGCTGATATTTTAATATTATAATGCTATCTTATTAATGAAATTTCTCAGGGTTACAAATAAGTGGTAAAATTTTAAAATGCAAATCTGGACGCAGCGAAATTTTCCACTCAACAATCCTAACATTCGAAAAAGAAGCTGCGTGATGAATTCAAACAAAAACTTAAATATTGAGGAGGAGCGGAAAGAAACGTGTCCAATGGGACAATGAGTGCCTGGAATTTCAAGTCAATACCTCCAAGTTAGCAGAAGTAAAAATCTCCCATAGAGCAGGGCCGTGACCCTAGTTCATCAAGGAAAGCCCCACAATAACATCAGGGAGTCCAACTTGATCATGAAATAGCATTATTTTCAGACAAGCAAGCAAGATACTTCTGATAGATGCCCGCTTGATAAATCTTTCGAGGAAATTATTAGAATTTCGATCAAACTATAGTCTTAAACTTAGTGAGAAATAGAAAGAAAGTTTAACTTACCAGATTAGAAAGACAAAAGCAAATTGATTTTAATCAGAGAATTTATGTAAATGAATCGTCAAGAAATGGTGCTTAGAATCAATATTCGGTTCAATTGGTGAATCTAGATAACTAATATTAGAGTAAGATTATTTGATGTAAATTCTTCCCAGCATGTATTGAATGATTATGATACCACCGGAAATGTGAACGAATTCTTTGAAAATTGTAAATGCATATCATCCCCTGCTACTGATTTCCGGGAAATTTGCAGAAGCAAACCATATTGGGCAACCCTTGCAACTCCCACTGTAAATCATGGTGCTAACATTAGTTTTGTATCTTAACTTTCTTGCACTGATAATAGGTATATATATAGAGCTGATTTTTGAGCCCCTTTTCATCCCCAAAATCAAATCAACATTTTGATCTAATAGTCAGATCTTTCTTGTAAATATTTAAATTCTACTGTAAAATATCATTCTTGTTATTCTCTCATTTTGAGAAATTAATTTTTCTACTTAGTTAAAAACGCTTCTATTCCGCTTGCGAAAATCTATAACCCAACAGGTTATGGGCCCAGCAATTTTACAAGTCTCAAAATTAATTTCTAAAACAAAACTAATTTGTTGTTAACGGTCATTAAACTTTTCTGCTTAGTACCTTTTCTTTTCACAACTGTTTTGCCTGGTCAAACTACGATGGATCAACAGACAGTAAGCTGCTGACCTACACAGGAAAGGCACAGGACTTTCCAAACTGGAGCAAAAGATTTGTGGCAATGATGCAGACGAAGGGACTCTACAAATCATTACTTGGGACAGAGGAGCAACCCAACGAGCCTGCATCACTAGCCAATAAAGTGAGCAATGATGAAAAAGAGAACCACAAGGTGCTGAAGGATGCATATGAGAAGGAAGTTGCAGACATTAAGGAGAAACGGAACAATGTGTGGTGCCATCTGGCACTGACTCTAGATGCAACAACCCTCATGCTGATGAGACACGACTGTGTGGGAGATGACGGAATCGGAGATGGAGCAAAGGCTTGGAAGCTTTTGCAAGAGAGATTTCAGAGTGTGGAGACGCCGACAGTGGTGACTTTGGTGGCACAGCTTGCTCGACTGCAGCTCGAGGAGGATGCTGAGGATTTGGATAGCTTCTTCATCAGAGGACAAGAGTTGCTCACAAGGCTACAAGAAGCAGGGGAAGCAGTCTCAGAGACCCTCTTCAACGCCTTGGTCCGCAATGGTCTGCCAATGAGGTATGAAAGTTTTGTTATACAGGAAAGCTTTAACCCGGCAACAAACTTCACAGAGTTGAGGAAAAGGCTGCAGAACTTCCATGAGAGCACAGCACAGAAGCAAAAGGGACAAAGTGGTTCAGTGGCATTGGCAGTGAAGCGTGACTTCAAGAAGGGACCCAAGAAAGGAAACTGCTTTGTGTGAGGGATCCCTGGACACTTTGCCAAGGACTGCAGGAGGAAGGAGACAGCACAATGCAGCAAGTGTGGTGAGAAAGGTCACCTAGACAAGGCATGCAGGAGACAAAGAGATGGAGGCAAACAGGAGTCAGCGGCAATGAGTCCAACATTGGCTTCACCAGACGAGGAATACTGGGCTCTTACCCAGTGGAAGACAGCAGGCATGCTAGTGGACAGTGGTTGTACAGATCACATAGCGACGAACATCGATGCGTTCCTGGACTTTGTGCCCATTCAACCAGTGGTCAGACATCCCAACGGAGAGGCTTCCAGAGTGGTGGGCAGAGGCTGTGTGAGGATTAGCATACCCTCAAACAAAGGGGAATTCCAATGCGAACTCAAAAATGTTTTGTGTGTGCCGGACTATTCTTCAAACCTCCTATCAGTCTCAAGATGAATGGAGTGGAGACATAGCTTCACTTTTGAGAAAGGAAACAGCTGCATGAAACTCCAGAACGGAAATCGGGCAAAACTAACACACAAAAATAACTAGTTTTACTTACCCTGCAGTGTTCTAGAATTCAAGCTGAGCTCCAACAGCGTGAAAGTTCACAGTGCAAAGATGTGGCACAAACAATTGAGTCATTTGAATCAAGCGGAAATAGTCAGGAATGTACCAGAGACAGTGGGGAAACTCGATGATGTGTGCATTCTGTGCGCATTGGCCAAGATCAAAAAGACTCAGTACAAAGAGTTGCAGAGACCCAAGCAGAAGAGAAGCTGGGGAGGGTGATCACAGACGTGATGGGATTTTTTAGAGTAGAGTCACTGTCAGGGTTCCGACTCTGCATTGTGTTTGCAGAACAGTACACGAAGTTTGAGTTTGTGGACTTGCTTAAGGCAAAGAGTGAAGCACTGGCCAGCCTGAAGAAATTTGTTCTCAGTGTGGGGACGCCCAAGAAGCTGAGGCGAGACAATGAGCAACCCAACGAGCCTGAATCACTAGCCAATAGGGTGAGCAATGATGAAAAAGAGAACCACAAGGTGCTGAAGGATGCATATGAGAAGGAAGTTGCAGACATTAAGGAGAAACGGAACAATGTGTGGTGCCATCTGGCACTGACTCTAGATGCAACAACCCTCAAGCTGATGAGACACGACTGTGTGGGAGATGACGGAATCGGAGATGGAGCAAAGGCTTGGAAGCTTTTGCAAGAGAGATTTCAGAGTGTGGAGACGCCGACAGTGGTGACTTTGGTGGCACAGCTTGCTCGACTGCAGCTCGAGGATGCTGAGGATTTGGATAGCTTCTTCATCAGAGGACAGGAGTTTATGACAAGGCTACAAGAAGCAGGGGAAGCAGTCTCAGAGACCCTCTTCAACGCCTTGGTCCGCAATGGTCTGCCAATGAGGTATGAAAGTTTTGTTATACAGGAAAGCTTTAACCCGGCAACAAACTTCACAGAGTTGAGGAAAAGGCTGCAGAACTTCCATGAGAGCACAGCACAGAAGCAAAAGGGCCAAAGTGGTTCAGTGGCATTGGCAGTGAAGCGTGACTTCAAGAAGGGACCCAAGAAAAGAAACTGCTTTGTGTGAGGGATCCCTGGACACTTTGCCAAGGACTGCAGGAGGAAGGAGACAGCACAATGCAGCAAGTGTGGTGAAAAAGGTCACCTAGACAAGGCATGCAGGAGACAAAGAGATGGAGGCAAACAGGAGTCAGCGGCAATGAGTCCAACATTGGCTTCACCAGACGAGGAATACTGGGCTCTTACCCAGTGGAAGACAGCAGGCATGCTAGCGGACAGTGTGTGTACAGATCACATAGCGACGAACATCGATGCGTTCCTGGACTTTCTGCCCATTCAATCAGTGGTCAGACATCCCAACGGAGAGGCTTTCAGAGTGGTGGGCAGAGGCTGTGTGAGGATTAGCATACCCTCAAACAAAGGGGAATTCCAATGCGAACTCAAAAATGTTTTGTGTGTGCTGGACTATTCTTCAAACCTCCTATCAGTCTCAAGATGAATGGAGTGGAGACATAGCTTCACTTTTGAGAAAGGAAACAGCTGCATGAAACTCCTGAACGGAAATCGGGCAAAACTAACACACAAAATAACTTGTTTTACTTACCCTGCAGTGTTCTAGAATTCAAGTTGAGCTCCAACAGCGTGAAAGTTCACAGTGCAAGGATGTGGCACAGACAATTGAGTCATTTGAATCTAGCGGAAATAGTCAGGAATGCACCAGAGACAGTGGGGAAACTCGATGATGTATGCATTGTGTGCGCATTGACCAAGATCAAAAAGAGTCAGTACAAAGAGTTGCAGAGAACCAAGCAGAAGAGAAGCTGGAGAGGGTGATCACAGACGTGATGGGATTTTTTAGAGTAGAGTCACTGTCAGGGTTCCGACTCTGCATTGTGTTTGCAGAACAGTACACGAAGTTTGAGTTTGTGGACTTGCTTAAGGCAAAGCGTGAAGCACTGGCCAGCACGAAGAAATTTGTTCTCAGTGTGGGGACGCCCAAGAAGCTGAGGCGAGACAATGCGAAGGAGCTTTTCTCAGAGCAGTTCATGAAATGCTGCTTAGATGCAGGCATTCTACAGGAGAAGACCATACCAGAGACGCCACAACAGAATGAGTTAGCTGAGAGGTGCAACAGGACACTGCTGGAGATGGCACGATGTTTGCTTATTGACTCCGGACTTCCCAAGATTATGTTGAGAGCAGCACTTCTTCACGCAACAAGGATCAGGAACTTGGTTGTGAGACGAGAAGAAGAAAAATTCCCAGCAGAGCTGATGCGAGGTATAAAATCTAAGCTTTCAATTAGTAAACTATCTATTTTTGGTTGTACAGTCTTCACGAGGAAGCGGCACAGAGATGTCAGCAAACTTGAACCCAAGGCACTGGAAGGAAAGTTTGTGGGTTACACTGAAGCAGACAGCGGATACCTGGTGTACGTACCCAACACACGCAAGGTTGTGGCAGTTCGAGATGTGATGGTCAAGGACTCCGAAGCGGGTTCAATCCCTGACAACTGAGAGACGCCCGACCTTTTAGATGAGGGGTCAAAGCAACTGGGGATCTGGCACCCAGATGATGGTCATCTAGATGATGGCAACAAAGAGGAGCAGGCCACATCTACTGCAATAAAGGAAGAGTGGCATGACGCAGAGAGCGTGAACACTCACGAAACGACACTGAGACAAGATGCCTCAGATGTTGAGGAAGCAGCACTGGATGGTGAATCTACTGCAACAAGAGGGAGTCTCAGAGACTCTGAGTCGCTGGAGGACAGTGAAACGGAGGACTTCGAAGAGCCAGTTGGCTTCTTGGAAGAGGCACTTGAACAAGCGGACAGGGCAGAGCCCAGACGAGGGACACGAGCAAGGAATGTTCCGCAATTATTTGGAGAAGTCAGGACCCATCTTGCTGTGACTGAGGGTAACTATGTGGAACCCAAAACAGTACGAAGCCAAGCAGGCTGACGAATGGGACCAGTGGTACCGGGCAATGAATGACGAGGTCAAGGCACTCCAAGACAACGGGACTTGGGACCTAGTGTGACCACCCACAGACAGTGACGTCAAACCGAGCAAATGGGTCTACAAAATGAAAGTGGGACCCAGTGGTCAAGTCGACAAATACAAAGCACGCTATGTGGCAAAAAGTTTCAAACAAGTGGAAGGACTGGACTACTTTGAGACTTTTGCGCCTACCTGCAAGACAGAGACATTCAGGATTCTACTTAAGCGAAGCAAGGCCATGTGATGCACCAATTTGATGTCAAGACTGCTTTCCTGCACTCACCAATCGAGGAAGAAGTGTATCTGGAACAGCCACAAGATTTTGTAAAACGCGGATCAGATGGGGAGAAGTTAGTATGTCGACTAAATAAATCAATTTATGGTTTAAAACAGGCTGCTAACAGCTGGTACAAAGAGCTGGCAAACTTCCTACTGAGACAGTGGTTCACCAGAAGCAAGAACGATCACTGCTAGTTCGAAAGATCAGAGACAGAGGATCACACCTTCTTCTTGGTCTGGGCTGACGTTATCATAGTAACATCAAGAAGTATGACAGTGATCTCCGATGTCAAGAAGGCACTAGAGGCAACATTTCACATGGAAGACAGAGGGAGACTACCATGGTTTCTGGGCCGTAGAATCAGACGAGATGAGGGCAAAGTCACAGTCGACCAAGAACGCTACATAGAAACACTGCTTGAGCGGTTTCAAATGGATCAATGCAAACCCTCACGAACTCCAGCTGATTTGAATTTGAAACTTCAGACAGCACAGAACGGAGACGAAGAAGTGGACCAGAGGATCTACAGAAGCTTGGTTGGATCACTTCTGTATCTGGCCAAACAGACGAGGCCAGACATCATGTTCACAGTCAACATTCTGTCCAGACACATGAATGCACCTACCAATCAACACTGGCTATGCGGAAAACGACTTCTGCGATATTTTCAAGGTTCAAAATGTTTAAAATTTACTTACACAAAAGAGGCTAGATATGATTTAAAGGGGGAAAGTAATGCAGACTGGTCTGGAGATGAGAACGACAGAAGATCGACAACGGTCTATTAATTTAAGCTCAACGGACGTGGCGTAGCACTCAGCTGGGGTGTCAAGAAGCAGGCCACAGTTGCTCTTTCTTCATTAGAAGCAGAATACCAGGGGATGGCAGCAGCAGTTCTAGAAGCACTCTACCTGAAACAACTTCTAGAAGACTTTGGCATCCAACAGAAACGTCCAATAGCAATTGGAGAGGACAACCAAAGTTGTATCAGACTTTGCCATAACCCAGTCATGCACAAGAGGAGCAGGCACATCGAGACAAAGTTTCACTTCATTCGGGACAAGATGGAAGATGGGATTATTTCAATTCAATACGTTCCTACAGACAAAATGTCAGCGGACATCTTCACAAAGTCCTTACCCGTTCCGAAAGTGGAAACATTCAGAGCAGTTTTGGTGGGAACAGACTCTACGCAATCAGCTCAAATCTGAGTGGGAGTGTTAGAATATCGATCAAACTATAGTCTTTAACTTAGTGAGAATTAGAAAGAAAGTTTAACTTACCAGATTAGAAAGACAAAAGCAAATTGATTTTAATCAGATAATTTATATAAATGAATCGTCAAGAAAAAAAAAGATTATTTGATGTAAATTCTTCCCAGCATGTATTGAATGATTATGATACCAACAGAAATGTGAACGAATTCTTAAAAAAGTGTAAATGCATACCATCTATGTTATCCCCTGCTACTGATTTATGGGAAATTTGCAGAAGCAAACCATATTGGGCAACCCTTGCGACTCCCAGTGTAAATCATGGTGCTAACATTAGTTTTGTATCTTGACTTTCTCGCACCGATAATGGGTATATATACAGCTGATTTTGAGCCTTTTTTCATCCCCAAAATCAAATCACCATATTGATCTAATAATCAGATCTCTCCTGTAAATCTCTAAATTCTACTGTAAAATATCATTCTTGTTATTCTCTCATTTTGAGAAATTAATTTTTCTACTTAGTTAAAAACGCTTTTATTCCGCTTGCGAAAATCCATAACTCAACAGAAATCAAAGCAAGTCTTAAATTTTTCCAGAGTCATCCTCCGAGTGTTTGATTGCCATTGTGTATTTAACAAAGTTAGAAGCGCACATAACTAAGTAAATTTTCATTTCTTAGATGAGCAAAGATCCTATCTTCATGGCGTTTCCAGCTCTGATTCACCAGCTCCAATCAGACCGTCTATACCAGAAACTGTTCTGATCAGGTAGACATTAGCCGTTCACTGGAGGTGCCAGACTGACTTGAGTTGAGCACTGGGTGTGCCAGACCAACTTAAGAGCGCACTGGGGTGTCAGGCGAACTTGATCGCGCAGTTCTGTCGCTTTCTGGGGGTACCCCGACTAACGCTTTTGACTGTTGAAGCAACAGTGATGGTTGGTATAATGTATTATTTTTAGGGAAAAAGTCGTCATTTTATATGTATGGTTTGTTGTTTGCTCAGTAATATATATTATTTCCGAACAAAGAAGAAACTTCAGCTCAACAGCAAATACCAAAACTCCGCGTTTAGCGGAGTCTTTGAAATTAGCCAAGTAAAATGGGGAAAAACAGCCGTTCAGTATTTTATCTCTCATTCTATTTTTCTCTCTTAATAGTTTCTTGTATTTCTTCGTTGGACTGTCCGTTTTTTCAGTTGGACCACTTAGTTCTGCGCAGATTTTTTGGGCTCTAGAAAATGTTTATCAGCCTATGAAGACTCTGGAAAGGGCGCTATTCAGACTATCCGGATCACACCACAAAAAATTTTAGACACTGGACCACGCTATGATCATACTATTCAGACTCTGGGCGCCGCTCTGATAAGGCTGTCCAGGCAGTAGGGAGTGCCCTGATCAGACAGTGCAGACTCTGGAATTTGTTCAGCTATCCAGACTGTAGATAGTGCCACCAGACTCTGTGGAGTGGTCGCTGTTTACACCCAGGCGCGACCTAATCCGGTTTGATCATGGCTGGCTGGGGTTGCGCATCTCAAATATTCTGTCTTAACTAGTTTATTTGACCATTGTCTGATAATTCAGCTTATCTGAATAACCATAAATTTACCCATTATTCAAATTAATTCCAGTTCATGGGTTCACAACTTTTTTCCCCAAAACCAGAATCATAATCTTATTATTACCCTTAAAAATCAACTGACCATATTCTTGCCTTTTCAAATAGTAATTGTAAACAGCTAAATGCCAATCATATCGCAAAACCCAGTTCAAAATAAAGTTTTGGATGACTGGACTAAATCCAATATAGAAATTGCGCTATCAGTCCAACCCAGGTCGAGGTGTCCAGACCGAAGTGACCTCTGATCAGACCATCTTCGAGCGCACACATGTTCTCGGTGCGCTCGAATTACATGGTCTGGAAAAGGCTTCGAGCGCACTTTTTTCTGTACAATGGCCTGGAACTTGCCTGACCAGAGGTCACTTTGGTCTGAGACGGTCTGATCAGACATCACTTTGGTCTGGGACGGTCTGATCGGAGGCGGTTTCAAGCGCACACTAGTCTAATCAGACGCCGATTCGAGCGCACACTTGTCTGACCAGAGGAAAAAATGAGCAATTTTTTTCACGTTTTTTTTGTTCTTTTTTACTGACATTTGTTGTCTCTGGTAAGAGTCAACAAATAAAGCAGCATTCTGATCAGAACTCCATGGTTTTGATTAGAACCAAGGGTTCATAGCTGATAGCAACTGCTAGTCCCCTCAAGGAAAGATTTTGAATCAAAGTAGATCAAGACATTTTATGCAAAGCTGTCTAAGTTCATTTATTCAGTTAAAAAAATAAACTACTGGCATGCTCAGAAAAAGTTTTTGGGCAATTTTATTGGTTTTATTTTCAATAGCAATACCATTAGAATTGGCTTTTCGTTAGTTGAATATAAAATTGATAACATCGATTTTCATGAAATGAATATATTATAGAGATATTGAGAGATTTGTCCATGTTCAAAATCATTTTCTGATCAGACTATTTTGAACGCACTTTAGTCTAAACAGAGGCAAATTTGAGCGCACTTCTGTCTGATCAGAAGTGATTTCGAGCGCACATTAGTCTGATCATAGGCAAGTTTGAGCGCACTTCAGTGTGATCAGGGATTATTTCGAGAGCACTTCAGTCTGATCAGAGGCAGATTCGAGCGCACACTAGTCTTATCAGGATATGACTTTCGTGCGCAAAATAGTCTGATCAGAGGTGATTTCGAGCGCAATTTAAGCGCACACGGCGCTTCGAGCGCACGATAGTCTAATCAGAGGATACTTCAGTCTGGGTCGGTCTGATTAGAGGTCGCTTTTGTCTGGGAAGGTCTGATCAGAAGGCATTCTGGTCTGGACCTCAACCTGGGAAGGGAACTCTTAATCATATAAAGACTAAGTATTACACAGAGTATCCAAATCACTGCTTAATTTTGGGAACATGCTACATTCGAACCATCAATTAGATATAGAGTCGTTGAAGTTGTAGAAAACCGTGCAAAACTAGGGAAGCATCACTCTCATACGTTAGTTGGGGCACGGTGGAGTCAAATATGACTTCCAGAAAAGACCATTTGAAAGACTTTATTATTTAAATAAATAGAGACTGAAAATACTCTTCCCTGATTGGATAAAAAGGGAATAATATCTTTTCCTTGCTTTCCTTTAGATGTTTACCCATTTACCCCTCTTCTCAGAAGAGAAAGTTATTTAGTCAGTACCAGTTAACCACCTGATAAAATAATAAAGTATATTTCTCTCTCTCTCTACTCCGCTCTTGTTTTGTATTGAGATATACGTTAGACTTTAGCATTGGGGCCCGTGCACTGTCTACTGAAGCTCAGATAGAAGAGTAACAGACGAGAGATATAGAACTTTAGTTAGTCAGGTAGCCTTAAGAGTACACTCTATTCTTGAGACAACCATAAGACAGTTCCAGAAGTATCCTAATAAAGGTAAGCTCAGAACACGTCTTATCTGGTGCGACCACTGCTGAACTAAATTGGGTAAACAAACAAAAAACATCGAATAAATAACAAAAGTATTGTTGGTAAACATAACGCATATAAAGAAAAAAGAACATTAAAATGGCTTACAATCATAATGAACAAAAAAGTACTAGCAATTTTCTAATACCATTTACAATTGCTAACGATTGTCCACAAGAAAATCGTGAAATTATATACAGAATAATAATAAACTTAAAAAACAACTTCTTTAAAGAAACAAAACATGTACAACAAATTAACATACATCGAAACCATCTAGCACATTATCTACCAGTAATACTACTGGATAGAGATCAATATAACAAACATTACACATTCACACTAACAGATGAAAAAGGAAATAAAAATATATTTTTTATTTTTCAAAATGAAACATCACTATCGGATATATTTAAGATATTCTTGAAAAGACATGAGGAATCACAAGATAAATTAAAATTGACAGCTGTAACATCCACTACGTACAAAACACTAAGGAACACAGCCGGATACTTAAACGAACATCGTCAACAAATACACTCAGTAAACGATAAATTAAGATTAGACATAAAAAATTGTAACAATTGGCTAACAAAAATAATTGAATTAAAACCAAATTTGAAAACAAAAACATTAGATATAATAAAAATAGTATCTGAATTTACATTCCTATTTTGGTTAGATAACTTTGAACACATTAATGAAAAACGAGTCAAATTCGGAGAAACATTTCCGGAGGAAATTAGTTATTTATGTGATGAACTCCAAAACATCTGGAATAGCGAACACTACTCAGAACATTTTGAAAGCACATTAAAAATATGTTCTGATAGCATAAATTTCATTGAAGGATTACAAAGTCATGTAAAAATCACGGATCAAAGCCAGACAGGATCTTCTTCATTTAATTTATCAAGAAGCCTAACATCGACATCAACACCTAAAGACATTCAAACAAATAATAGCTTACAACTAAAACAAAAAGCAACACTGAAACCTGATAAACAATTAACATCAAATTTATTTGGAAATCAACAAAATATAGACGAAGACATAGATATCTCAGATTCCGAAGAAAGAGAAATAAGATTTGAAAATCAACTACCACCATCAGTGAACCAATATGCTCGACGAAAATACCCAATGAGAGACAATAGAAACAATAACTATATTAGTTCTCTAAATGATAACCAAGAGTATCACGAACAAAATTGGAGTCAACAAACAAATAATTACATAGAACTAAAAAATGAAATAACAGCTACAGTAATAAATCACACAAATAAACTAATAGATGATCAGGAAATGAAATATCAACAAATGAATAGAAGAATGGAAAAAAGACAAGAAGAAGCACTCGAAATGGTATTCGAGAGACTTGATAAAACGCTAGATAACATAAATAGACAAACAAATCTCAGAACGGAGACTGAACAATTATTCACTAACAGAAATTTGGAGAATATTACAAACGAAAATACACAAAATAATAATAGACAATACAATCGTCAACAAGAAAATCGGAACAGAAGAACCAATTCTATTACACCAGAAGAAAGAGAAACAACAGTAGTAGAACCTCCTCTACCATTATACAAACAACTAACATCAATGATTATCAACGAAGAACCTCAAATAGAACAAAGCATCAGCAGTGGTTCAGTACCCACATCAATAAGACCTTTCGATGGTACAGATCCAGCATATACTGTTGAAGAATATTTAAACAGTATAGTTGCAGCTATGATATTTAGCAGTGGAATAGAACCAGTGAACAAACCTGGACATCATCAATGGAAAGTAAAAAGAGCAGATTTAATACTACATACCCTACAAGGACCTGCACAAAAATGGTATTCAACACTTCCAAGTGAAACAAAATTAGATTGGGAAACATTTTGCAAAGTTTTTTCAGATATGTTTGACTCTGAAAAGTCAAAACAACAAGCAAAAATAATATTACAACAACTACAAAAACATACAAACGAATCACTAAGATCATTAGCACTAAGAATAGAAACTCTCGTAAAAACAGCATATTCACTATACACAGAAGATTACAGAAATAGCGTAATGAACCAAACATTTATTAGATGTTTAGATAACGAACTAAAAACAGCAGCATTGAAAAAACATGCGAATCATAAACAAACGCCAAGAGAACCGGAAATGCCATTCAAAGCATTGGTAGAAAAAATAGACCAGATGGATCTAACAAGAACTATAACAAATAATCACAAACGACTATATGAAGTTATTCAGAGTACAAGTAATATCAATGACGATATAAAACAAATGAATATAGCCTGTAACAATATCAACGAACTTAACCAAAACGATCTAGAAAAATTTGAAGGAACAATATGTAACGTCCTTAACGGAATTAATAATACATATGACAAAAAGAATTTTAAAGGTAGACCAAAATTTGCATTGTTTTGTAGCTATTGCAGCTCACATGGACATACTAAAGGTAGATGCTTTAAAAGACCACGTCGAGAAAGCATAGCACGACCAAAAGAAAGATCATTTTATGGTCATATGAGAAATAATCCAAATTTGCCAAACAGAAAGATTGATTCAAATAACATTAACGGAAGACAATTACCACCAACGTCACCGATATATAACAATTCACGAAGCCGAACCCCATACAGATCACAGTCAAGGAACAATTATAATAACAACATAAATCCTAGAGATAATAGGAATTATCAAGGATATCGGAAATCACACAATTACAATAACAGAAGTACAAGTTATAACAGAAACAATTACAATAGAAGCAGAGGAAACAGCTACAATAGAAATAACAATTATAATAGATACAATAGAAGATCAAGTTCAAGGTATACAGACAGAAACAACTCAAGACAACAATCACCATATAACAGAAATAATAATAACTATAATAACAACAACAGACAAAGATATAACAGCAGAGATTCAAACAGAAACGACAGATTTAGACAACGTTCAAGTAGTAACAGTAGAAATTACTCAAACAATAATAACAGAGACGATAGGACAAAGTCATCGCATAGAGAACAAAATCAAAGGAATTACTCTAAAAAACATCGAAATGAAGGAAATAAATTCAACAATAATAGTAACAAAAATAGAATATATAACATTGAATCAGAAAAACAAAACGATGACCCACCAGGGATTGATGAATACGAATACACATCAGATTCATCAGACGAAGATCAAGAAATACTAGATAAATTTTATAACGCAAACGAAGAAACATGCAATACATTAATAAATACATTGGAAAGTAACCCAACACGGATACTACCGATGTACCAGTGTAATACATTTGAACAAGATTTCACTAAACAAAAACCAATTTTAGAAATTGATTTTCTTCTGGATTCAAGAGCAACATTAAATTTACTCAATGAAGATACTTGGAATGAGATAAAATATAATAACCCAGAAATACAATTGGAAAAAGCAAACAAAACATTGACTGCAGCGAACAACACCACAATAGAAACATACGGAACAGTCAAGTTACCTCTAACACCAGAAAGAATCTCAAATAACAGAAATAAACCACAAAACGATTTTTACATTCATTTTTACGTAACCCAATGTAACCATAACATCCTAGGCACCCCCTTCTTCAAAGAATATATTGAAACGATTAATGTAAACACAAATAGACTAACCTTAAATACAAATACAATCTTAGACAACGATATTATATTCTATATGAATAGTACAAAAGTTTACCCGTATTACTCTCGACTATACCCAATATTTAACAGAGAAACAATTTATATCGAACAGAACCAAAATAAAAGCATAACATTTCCAATACCTATATTTAAACAAATGAAAAAATCAAATGAAAAAACAATACATAAATCACATTTCTACTTTGAACCGATAAACAAATATCACAATATATCTTTTACAGATATAAAAGACTTCACAACAGATGAAGAATACTTCATAGATATTTTAATAATTAACAAAAATAGACATAGAATAACCATAAATACAGGGTTAATTGGTTTCATGAATAGAAACATTACATTTAAAAAACAAGATAACGAAATATATCAAACAAACTCCATTGACTTATTCACAGCATTGTATCATCTAACATACGAAAGTGAACACGATATTAACGAAATACTCAACATACAAGAAAAAGAAACAATTGAACAAGTAGCAACATTTGAAAGAAAACCAAACTTTAAATGTAAATTTAATATTAACAAGTACTCCGAACCAGAAAAGGAATTTATACAAATGTTTGATTTTCAACATTCACACTTAACTCAAGAAGAGTTCGAAAAAGTAGTAACAATCATATTACATTACAAACAAGTATAAGCAACAACAAAATTTGACGTCGGAAAAACAAAAGTAAAATTGAACTTACCGATGAAAAAAGATGCAATTTTCAAAAAACAACGAATAAGCAAAGTACCGATACACCTTCGAGAAAGAATACAAAAACTATTAGACATATTAAAAAAAAACGACATCATTGCACCCGTTAACAAAGAACAATTATCAACAGGAAATACATTCACAAACCCAGTAATAGTACTACGAAAAGGCGAATCTCTAAAAATCGTGCTCGACGCAAGATACTTGAACAGCATGATAGATGAATCCAAATGTAACTGGCCAATCGAACCAGTTGATGTAGCTCTAACAAGGATTAATGGAACAATATTCACAACAGCAGATCTATATAGCGCATATAACCAAATACCATTAGACGAAGAATCAATGCGATATACACATTTTACAATTGGAAATGAACAATACTGTTTTAAACGATTATTCTACGGAATATCAATCGGACCAGCAGCATTTGCATCAATATTAACACATTTCCTATATCCCTTAATTAGGAAAGGAACAGTCATTACATACGTAGATGACATATTTATTCAAACAAATTCATATGAACAAATGTTCGAAACATAGATAGAATACCACAAGATACTACTTAAAGAAAACCTAAAAGCAGCACCCGACAAAACATATTTTATGTTAACAAAAGTAAAAATTCTTGGGACATATAATCGAAGATAAAAAAGTGAAACCACTTACATCACGGATCGACGGATTCCAAAAACTGGAACCACCAACGAGTATGAAAGCTTTACAGCGATATCTTGGAACAATAAGTTTCCTAGCGAAATACGTATATGGTATGCAACCAATACTACAACCATTATATAATCTCTTACACAAAGAGAACGACTTTAAATGGACAAAAGAACATCAAACAATTTTTGAACAAATGAAAAGAACTATAACACATAAACTCGAATTGACAATGCCAGACACTAAAAACCCTTTTTACATCATAACAGATGCGTCCAACACAGGCATTGGAGCAGCATTATTACAACAACATCCAACCGAAAAGAAAATGAGATTAATATCAGCAAACTCTAGACTTTTCACACCAATTGAAATGCGACTATCTACATTAATTAGAGAATGCTCAGCGATCATATTCGCCCTAACGGAATATGAGTTCCAATTAACAGGTTCAAATCATCCAATTATTCTATTTACAGACCACAAACCGATAATTTATCTATTTACACAAAAGAATAAACCAAACCACAGAGTTTACAGATTTCAACTTATACTAATGAATTTTCCAAATTTACATATTATTTGGACAGAAGGAAAAAACCTAGCCCTACCCGATCTTCTTAGTAGAACAATAGATGAAGAACATTTTACTAAAACACGAGACATTACAGTAGAAATACCGGAAAACATAAAATTCTTCTTTGCAAAAACACCATTTACAAATAACCTAGAATGCAAATACAGCATATGTAACAACACAGATGAAGATAGTAAAGAAAAAACACACTACCCAGTTTTAGCTAACATACATAACAATTATTTCGAAATAAACATTGATAAAAACGATTATCACCCAATTTCGTATGAGAAGTATAACACAGAAACAAAAACAAATTTAATACCGAAATACAAACCAAAAACAAAAAATTGGCAATCACCAATTGTAGAAAAAGACGACTTGATTATCGAGAAAAACCAAAAAGGACCATACACGGTT
Organism: Convolutriloba macropyga; assembly: GCF_964194025.1. Lineage (NCBI taxonomy): Eukaryota > Metazoa > Xenacoelomorpha > Acoela > Convolutidae > Convolutriloba > Convolutriloba macropyga. Next base: position 34,007,811 of record NC_134475.1, read on the forward strand.
CACCATGACGATGACTATCTTAGACTCATTAACAATGTTCAACAAGAACATAATTACGATAACGCAAAACAACAGACATTTTCTATGATGAAAAAACGAAAATCACAGATGATCTCATAAAAGAAACACAAATCATAGATCCAGTACTTCACAAAGTAAAAATGTGGAAAAAACATAACAATAAACCACATTCAGTAACAATGGACATACGCGGAAACAAAGGACTCTTTGCATATTATAGAAAGTTTAAATCAATAGTAATTGACGAAAAAACCGGAATAATTAAAATCATCATTAGAATACACAAAAGCACAATCCAAAGAATATGTTTACCATTAACATTACTACTATGTGTTTTCTACGAAAATCATTGTACGGACACAGTTGGTCATACAGGACTTGAAAAAACAAAAAGAAACATAATGGAGACATATTATCTTCCAAACCTAACAACCTGGATAAAAATCCTAATAGCAGATTGCATACAATGTCAAACAAACAAAGTATTTGAAAACACAAAAACAAAAAGTAAAAAAGAACAATTAGCACCGACAAAATCATATTTCAATGAAATGATTATGATAGATTCAAAAGGACCCATCCACCCATCATCAGAAGGAAACAATTTTATCTTTGTAATAGTAGAAGCATTTTCACACTATGTAACAATTATGTGTGCACCCAAAAATAATGCACATTATGCATTTACAGCATTATTTGAACATTGGTTTATGAAATTTGGACTACCAGAAGAACTTCGTTCCGATAACGGATCAGAATACATTAACACAGAATTAACACTTTTATGTAACTATTTTGAAATCAAGTTTAAACCAATTACAACATATGCACCTTGGACAAACGGATTGGTAGAGGGGACAAACAGAATAATCGGACAATTTATCAGAACATTATTAGAGGAGAAATATCAAAATTGGTCAAGGAAAGCAAAATTTTTTCCATATGCATACAATACCCAATACCAAACACAATTAGGTATGTCACCATATGAAGTAGTTTTCAACCAAAAACCAAGAAAACCAACAAAGATAAAACTTGGCACAACAACAGACGAAATGGGAAATTGCAATCCAACGGAAAAAAGTGCATGCAACACTCAACCAGCACATACCCATTTGGAAAAACAATTCAACCATCCAAAAATAGCAAAGTTACAAAAAGGAACATTTGCTAAATGGTTCCTTGATAAAGAAAAACATTATAATGATACTTATCATACAATCACAAAAATACTTCAAAACCGAAAAAAAGTTAACAGATGAGATGAACATACGATTTCGTACAGCAAAACCACTTAAGAAAAATACTTTTGTAGTAATAACAAATCATCAACAAATTGATGGAGTATCTAAAAAACTACTACCACTAAAAACAGGACCATATCTTATCATCGATAAGCCTACAGAAACAACATACATATTAAAAGATAACAATAAAGAATATATAACAATACACAGAAATCACATAGTACCGTATTACCCGAAAGAAAAACACATTAAACTAGAATTACAAAACTATCTTCTGACGAACGAAATTCCAATATTAAAACAACCTACTACACAAAAATTAAATAAGAAACACATAGCACAAAATGAAATCCAACAAACTCATAACCACAATCTTCGTAAGAAGAAAATACAATTAACACAATAACTAAAGAACAATAATACATATTATTTATAATAATAATAATAATTAAAATTAACACTAGTACTGAAACCCGTATCAATACAACAATATTCATTGTATTGGTAAACAGCCGACATTGACGAATTCATACATAGGTACCATTAGACAATCCACTATGGATTGTGGATTCAACTTTCATAATCTCAATTTAAAACTCTCAATAACACTCTCACTAATGCGTATACTATTACACACATACTGAAAAATTCCTCGCACTATAAAATATTCATTTCACTTAACCGACTATACCAAAAGTCATTTCATGATAATTCATGCATACAAATATCATTAGAAAAACTCCAAAACACATCCCGTAACATATAATGCTCTAATACTACTTTATATAACCAACTTTCATAAATCATCTTCATAGCATATTCGGATATAATCTGTGACTCACCCAAAAAATCTGTCACATTATCACAATAAATCTATCTCGATGAACATTCCTATGCATATTTCTATGTAAAATTCACTATTTCTACGGACACACATACCTAACCCGAACCTTGTGTGCAGAACCAAATATATTAGAAAAGAAACGATAAAGATATCTAAATTAATACACAGCATTCTACAAAGATAAATACACATGAATAGAATTAAAAATTAAATTGTACTGAAAGGTGCTACTAATCAACTGACCACTAACCATCTATGCTCATTGGATCACACCCTGAAATATATTATCTTAATTTCCGAACCAGTCATAAATAACAATTCCCTTATTAACATTACATACATATCTTTGGGAATAACCATCACCAAATATTTTAACACCTTTTAGTGAATTACTTATCTAAATCAGCGACATATAAAAACACAAAGGAGATTTAAATGTTTAGACACACTGGAAGTTTAAACAGCCGTTATACATACATCCTCAGATGAACATCTTCTGACATAAATCACCTGAAGAACATCTTCGAACATACCTCCTCTGATAGACCATCAATTGACAAACGTCCCACCAAGCAGTAATTAACAACACCATTGTCATAGATAAAAACAAATAACAAAAAATCAAACAACAAATAACAAAATAAAGCATATCCGAATAGGATATTCTAACACAAATAGGTTCTGATAGTAGCCCTTGAAACCTCAACTATGATTGTCACAAAGGGTAATTTCTCATGTAAACAAAATTCAAAAAACAAAATTCAAAACACAAAAGGTATATTTTATTTGATGTTCACAAGCTTAGAACTGGAATAGACGTTTAGAGATAATTGATATTAACAGTAAACAATAAACAAACAACAAATATTCAAATAACAAACATTCAAAAAACAAATAATTTTATATTTTATAAAAAAGATTGAGGATCTATCCACCTCACGGAATGGAATAGATACTTTGAAGATGTCAACATTCACGAACACTATTAAATACAAAACAGGAAAATTTAAAAAATAACAAACAACAACGGTAGGAAAAGAATAAGAAAAAGTAACAAATAATTATTAACAGGATAAACGGTAATACTAATGATAGAAACGGAAGCTAAAAATAATGAGTACGAACTAAGAAAAGAAACACGTCTAAAAATAGAGTAACGTATCGATTGAACGAATATTTTCAACAGAACAAAAGAATAACTTCAGTTCAGAACGTAATGAGGAAGAAACGGAAACAAACTCCGTATAACAATCTCAGTAATGACCATCCCCGTAATACCAGTCACAGTGATAACACGCAATATAACACACCCAGTAATCCAATAATCTTCGAACAACCAGTAATCTCCAACAACCAGCACATCCAGTAATCTTCAACAGAATCTAAAATACACGTTTAATCTCATACACGTTATCTTTGAATACACATATTCCCATAAAATGAACAATACGTCCATTCACATCCTTAACATACACATCTTACAACAATAGTTATACATTCGGCCATCAAACCCTTCGGCCAATAGAACTTGAACTTAAATATGTAAACATTCGGCTAATAGACCCTCGATATTATGAACGGTAAATCCGTTGTGCACCTTTTTGCACAGAATAAGAACAGTATACGTCATACATACACACGTCACACTAAAATACGGACGTCATACATCTCATTAGTGAAAATACTGACGTTATTGAAAAATCGGTCGTTAACAACTAACGTCATACACATCATTAGTCCACCTAATTAGAGATAACACAAACTGTAACTTATTAGTTATAATCACTAAAACCCAACAATGACATCATTAACGGGAGAAAACTCACAAATTAGCAACATCCATAAGGAGATGACAGGGATGTTGTACAATTCACAGAGACACACTGTCTCTTTGCAGACGCAATTAGTAACAAAAAGTAAATGTCAGACCAATTAACATTCACCAACACCATCAACAAATGGTGATTAACAAGACTGATCTTACCAAGATCATTAGTAGTTGAAAAACATTTCAATTACGTCAATGCTTCTCAAACAAAGCATCTTGTACCATTAGTACCAACTACCAATTAACGTTGCAAGAATTGCAAAACTGCAGATGATTGCACCAACGTATCCAATTAGCAATCATACCATTACAGTAATTGGACATTTTTGCACCAAATTCCTTGGTACAAATTGATGCCACGAGCCATACCGATGATCAAAGAAACTACTTCAAAACAAAAGACAACAACAAAGTTGGCACCAACATCAGCCTAATTACTGTAACATACCACGATGGAAACACGTCAACTACCATCAAATATAATAAACTTCCCGCCATTACAACAATTACATAGAGAAACAACATCTTCAACACAAAAGTTCTGGATAATATCAGAAGAAAAATACAATTCAAGAAATAGGAAACTAACATTCCAATTAGACCTAGTAATTATTAAAATTGACAACTTAAAATCCCAAAAATGAAAAACGGAAGATATGTAAATGCCACAAACATTGTAGAGAATCAGGAACGAGAAAGTAAAAATCACAATTCTGATTTTGCCTCGTACAATCCACAACTGCCAAACTGACTTGGAAAAATTGAAAAATTGTGAAAAAATTTCAGCTAAGCTGAAAAACCGAAATTGTAAATTCAAAATTCAAAAATTTTCTATCTCAACAAAATTTTTTCCTTGTTTCTAGATAGTAATAATCAACCGATATCACTTTAAAAAGAGAAGATAAACTATTTCTCAATTTCATCTTGGAGATAAACTATTTCTCAATTTCATCTTGCATAACACAAGTTTATCAACAACGCTCAATTGCAAGGCAACACAACCTAACAGGTAAACTGAATTATTATGATTTCATTTCAGAAGGGCTAATTCATCACTATACACATCACTGTGATGAAAAACCACCAATGTAAGCAGCATCAGAGTTTATGCACTCATTAAACAGAAACGAGCTTTGTATAAAAATAAAAGTACAAAGAGACAATTTTACTCAACTTAAATTTCCTTTAAAGAGTCATATACATTTTGATAACGACAGTATCACAACCACGGATTGTAAGATTTCAACTAAAGATTGTTTATTCATAATTGAAGGAATAACAGAAACCGGACAAGAAGTAAAACTCTTTTGGGGAGAAAAACATTTTGAATTGTTAAAAGACATAACGCTCTGTAACGAAACTATTACAGAATTCCAAACACTAGAACAACAAATACACAGGAATACATGTGTTGATATCAACAAACTAAACACAGTTTTTATAGTAGTTTGTAAAAAAGACGCTATTGAACTTGTAGACGATAAACTAAAAGCCTAACAGATAATATGATACCGATTATTGTTATTGTAGTTTACCAGTAAATTTAAAGTTAATACAATTAGTGCGACACCGTTAAGTGTCAGTTACACAAGAAAATAACTGTCATTTTTTAGTGCAGCATTAAAAATATTTTCCAGATAAAAACACTCGGTTATACGTTTCAACAATTGATTTCTCAGAAACATTAGTAATACTCTATTTAATATTAAATAGAATAATATTATTTCTTACTATATTCTTAGTACCTTGTATAGTAGTAATATCTACGTATTTAGCAATCGTAACAATACAAGAAGTAATTAGAAATCGCAGAGTAGTATATGCAAGCCCACCAGTACAGTAACTAAATGCACGAAATACATCCTGATATATACCACACATGTAAAACAAACATAGATATTGTAGAACTGGAAATATTTAAATTTATTAAAATTGCAATAGTTATATATTTTCTAGTACGAATGTGTTTAAGTTTAATAGAAAACTTTGTAAACCCATAAAAATTGATCCAAACCCCGACATAGAAGAATCTATATATCACACATTACATTCACAAAAATTTTATCTACAAATTGGATTCCCTGCAGAATCACCATTTTACGGAAACGTTGTAATATACCAGCTAAACTTAAGAATACAACATAACGAAATTTGGATATCAAATATAGGAGCACAAACACACCAACCAGAACAAGAACTAATACCAGTACTGATATTAACACCGCCATTTATGCAGATCCCACCACACGGACCTGGTTCCGGAGCTTAAATAATTAAAAATCAGCAAAAATTGCGTCATCAAATAATAATAGTAACCGTAACAATAATCAAGAACAACCACATCATAACGAGGTAACAGACCTAACAAATATACCAACATCGCCTGAAGTAGACGATACAGACCCTGGAAACGAAAACCCTTATACAGTACGGCGTGAGAGAACAGAAACTAGACACCTATTAAGAGGCAGACGTAGAGCATCACTATCATTTCCCACACAGGACTCTACATTAGTCTCATACGATTCTACTGATATAGAATCAAATATAATAAGACCTATAGAAGCCGGTCAGTCAGAACCACCAAGTCGAACCGGAACACCAACCGGAACACCCACTCGAACACCAACACTCCATAATTTTAATATCAGCTCACCAAACGATCATTCAAGTGCTAATACTATCCCAACACCTACATCATCGGAATCAAGAGCAAATCCTTTTCTACCACCTACATTTCAACAAAGACAAGACTTCAACTTTGTACAAGACCATTTTCGCGTACAACCAATACACTCACCACATAGCTCAGTTCGGTCAGCAACTTCAACGCAACAAACGATAAGTACAACCACCACACCACACAGATCACACCAATCGCCATCCTCGAATACATCAATAAGCGTACCACGAATAGAAGTAACAAACTATTTACAACCACCACGAAATACAACACTATCACCAGCATCATTTATACCAGAATTAAGACTAGCATCAAGTCATCCAGGTAGAACCAGTGCAACACCAGTCCTAAATCCAAATCCACCTACTTTACGTAGAACTAATGATCATACATATATTTTTCCATTAGATCATAAGACCTGGAATCCACCTCCACCAATATACGGACCGACTAATCTTGGAGATACTCTCACAAATTGGTCAAGAAATAGACTTACAAATACCCTAAATCTAACGCACCGCCAACGAAATTCGGCACTCGAAGTTCTAGCAACGCCATCTCTAGAACTAAAATTTAATACGACGATTAAATACGATACAATATTCAATCACCCATTTCATGCAACAACACCCTCCATAGTAACAACAACGACCCCAGCACCGTTTATTTGTATTGACTTTGTCTACAAATTTGATAGATATACTAAACAAACTTTAGGCATTGCAACATTTTACAATCCTCATACAGGATGATCATACACATGCCGTTTCAATTAAAATCTATAATATTAATATTACTAATAATTATAATATTTACCTATATGAAAATAGACACCCAAATACAATCACAATACACTATACAAAACAAACTTAAAGAACATATTACAAACCGCATTAATGAACGAATGGAGAAACATATCAAAAATATAAAAAATAAAAACAGAATAAAACTAAATACATCAAATACAATAAAACGAGAAAACATCAACAAACTTATGAAACATGTACCTGAAAATCAAATAGAAATAACAGCAGACTCAAACTCAATTCAAGACATTTATAACATCACAGAATTCGAAAATTTTCGAAACAGTTCAGACTATGAAGAGATGTGGAACATAGCTATTGATAAATGGACAAGAAATTGGAATTTCTATAGAGAACATCTCACAATCAGTATTCTAGAAAAATTCCAATTAAACAATAAAAGACAAAAACGCCAAACAAAGGAAGACTACGTATAATTAACAGGACAAAACATAAACGGCTCAGCAATCGGACCTCAAGATATTTTCATTGAACATTACGATTGCGATGCAGAAGAAATAACAAACGTGAAATACTACGAACTAAACAAAATTAGCACATGCAAATTTAAACCACTAGATTTAGATATGACAAAAACAGAAGTTCAATTATTATCAAAAGCACAAGCAGTAGAGATTAAAGCATACAGTTCGCAGTTGCAGGAACAATTAAAGAACGAGTAGAATGGTGTTCACAACACAGCAACTACATTAGAGCAAACCGGCCTAGCTATTATGTATCAGACGCACAAAGAAAAAAATATTAGACCCGGACGAAGTTCGTAACGAACTCGCTCGACTTAATTTACTGAAAAATACAGAATATAAACCCACAAGATACAACATATCATTCAATTACATAGCTAATCCGCCATTACAAAAGAGAATTGAAGACCTCCAAGGCAGAATACAATTTCATTTAGATACCCCTATGGTACCACCATATGGAAGGATAGTGTATGATTATACAAACCCAACGTGGATACCATCCGCAATAAAAAAACGCACAATCAAACTGTTTAACTGGAGTACGAAAACAAAATAGAATAGACATTCTAGATTGGACATTAGAAATCAGAGAAGTATCACTCATACTAAATCTTGATACAGAAGAAATCTCATACATGGGAACAAAACTACCATGCGACTTACGCAAAGGAGAGTGTCAACCGACACTTTTTACAAAAGCAACAATAGTTTGGGAACCCCAAACACATTGTCAATTATTTGAACTAATTAGATTTGATGCATACATGGTAAAATACCAAGACCGATACTGGATAGAAACAAACGCAGAAAGGACGACAGTACAGAAACCAGATATACAAGAGAAAATAAAATTAAACAAAACAGCATCAATAGCAACGCGATTCGAAATATATCCAATAGTTGAACGCGATTGCGGATCACTACAACCACTACATAAAACAGAATACGATGATATTTACATAATATATGAATACGGCTTTGACATGCATACAGGACAGAAAGTAACAAGAAGGAAAGATAAATTCGATGACGAAAAGTTCATAAAAATAACACCGAAACAAATCATCTCAACGCACACACGCTACGAAGATGAAGATAACAATCAATTTTACTATGGTTTCGTTAACGAAAACACACATTTAAATATGAAAATGGATTTATATGAGTAACATATACTCTAGAATCAGTTAACAAGCAATAGAATTTTATTCACAAATTTGCGAACAAACTCGTAATCTACGACAGCTAACATTAACACAAGTACAAACGAACACACCACTTCTAGGATATATATTTACACGAGACAGATCGATATTTGTCAAACAAGAAGGAGTTAACGTTATGAAAATGTACAAATGTGCAAAGAAATCATCACCGCTATATGTACCACAAACACGTGAATGTTATGATAAAATACCAATTCTATACAAAAATAGAGTACAGTATGTACATCAACTCACACGCCAAACATACCTTTGGGCAAAAAAGGTACCATGTTCACACAGTAATTTTGATCAACTCATATCTATAGATACTGAATGAGCATCTCGATACAGATTAACACCGTATCAAGTTAAAGTTGAAACAATATTAAACACTATATCACTTGAAGCAATAGTATTAGACAACATGTTTAGTAAAGCCAGTCTATTAGAAAGCGGAATCTACAGTAAAGAACAACTAGTACAAGAACGAAAAAGAGATTTATTACATGAATACATGCGAGACCGTGAAAAACCATTACAAGACGCACAGTCAGCTAATGCACTAAAACTCTTAGAACTTGAACAATTAGGTTTATTACAAACATACAAAAATTATGAACAATCACTAAAATGGCTACGAGCTTTGAATATCAATGGATATAACTTTCAGATTGATCAACCAAGTGTAAACTGGAAAGAAATTTTTGACGGCGCATGGCTCAAAGACCAAATCCTGACCATCTTTGGTTGGCCATGGTATATATTAGAGAAAATGGCTAATAACTATGCTATGATTAGCATGATACTAGTCATAACAAATCTTATTATTAAATTCTATAATGCTTTTGCTATTCACAAAGCAATTGGAAAACAAGCAAGTATAACAAAAATACTACTAACCGGAATATTTGGAATATTTTCACAAACACTTACACAACTAGTAGCACAAATACAAGAAGAAAATATACATGACGATAGTGACGATAACAATTCGCATTATGGAAACTTAAATAACAAAATAAGGAAAAACAGGCCTAACTTTCGTAGACATTCAGCAGAAGTAACAACGTCAAATCATAACAACAATGAGTTACCTACAGAAATTTACGTTGATACAAAATATAAACACTACAATATTACAATCCGTAAAACCGAAAACGGACTACAATTACGAACTTTAAACTCAACAAAAAAGATACAGAAACCACCATTACCAGAAAGGAAATATAAACAAGAAACATTCAAAATAGAACCATTAGAAACAATAAAAGAGAATAAACTACAAACAATACCACCACAACTAATTACACCACCCCCAGCATATCAATGCATCGGAAACAGTTTATCAGCACCTATCCCTAGTGCACCAAAAGTTGAACAACATAATAGTTTATTCCAAAATCACCCATATGAAACACCAATAACAATTAATCAACCAAAACCATATGAAATCCCAAATCCTTCATTAACGACTACCAAACATAGACACTTAATACCCACATCGAAACTACTCGATATACAAAACCCTCCACCAATTGATTTCGAACAACTAAAATTAACGGCTAACAAAAGGCATAATCGCAGTCACAGCTTAGATATCCTCCAAAATGATCAGCCACACACAAATGAAGTCACATACTTTGACACTCATTCGGCTGATACATACGAAATTTAAAACCAAATGTACATTTCAAGAACATCTAACAGTATACCCCCCCCCCCCAATAATATTAACTCATGAAAATTGTGTATTCACAAAATTGTATATTCATAACAAAACACAAGAGACTAACAGTAACAATGACAATATATTTCTCACATATAACACTGTAACTACTAACGAGTGAGTTTAAACATATTTTAAACTGCAACCAGTTTTTATAACAGTTAACATAACATTGGTAACCATATGTTATTTCCAATTGTAATAGTTTATGAGTTTTAGCACAATGGCAACAGGCGTGGACTACGAATCGCCATACAAATCCGATTCACCATTCAGCTACGAGGTTGAAGAAGGAGAACTGAGATCCGGATCAGGAAGGTCGAGTCCTGGCACAGTAAGAGATAACGCATCGGACTGTGGAACTCAAACAGACGATCAAATGGGGAATATTTCTGAAACAGTCACTACAATGAGAGTACATTTGGACAATACTCCAGAGACTTTTCAGACTCCACAAGAGATTGCACGTAAAATCAAGAACAAATTTGACAACAGACGGAACTTGCAATCCTTTAACACTAACAAAAACACTAATGAACAAGGAAAAAGTACAAATATACATAGCTATGAACATAGCAGATTAGTTAACACTCAAAACCGTTCAACAACGGAATCATATACATCACCCCCACTTCCAACCTACCCACCACCAGTGCGACCGCCACCACCATCTAATAATATTACAGAACACACGAGAACACAAACTTATGCTCAACAACGATTGTTTACAGCTAATAGTAGACCGAACAATTTAAGATTCCCATACGCGGTTACACCAAGATCAACTAATAGTAAATCATTTTTTCACCAATCAACAAATGAGCAGACACCAACAACAACAGTTATGGAAACAATTTGGTTTCAGGACAAAGATCCTAGAACATTAAATAGCCCACACAACAGTAATTACAATCCATTATTATCATACAGAAATTGGGCAAACATGCCATTCGATTCACGCGAATATAACTTTTTCATGGCATCGCTCCATAACCTTAAAGATCGTGTGTCAGAGTATTTCCCACCTCTGCCACCAGAAAATACAAATACAGTAAAGCGTAGTACAAAACAAATGGGGAGAGACAAACTCCACCAGACTATGTACCCGAAACTCAAACAGTTTTATAGTCTCACTGAAAGATTTTTATATGATTATGACTACGAATTTAAAATCCCAATCACATGTCATTTCGATCTACTTATAGCGAAAGCATCCCAGGACTTATCTGCGTACAGTATTTACGATCATCAGATATTTCAACTTAGTTTCAATTTTCTGCATCCTACACCAAAAGATGTACAAAACAACAACTATAGAGTTCATGAAACTAAGCTCATCCACAACCATTTTTATTATACATTTCTACGTGACAAAAACAATAATACATCAAGAAGTTATATACACATAAACGATCAACTTACGTCACCTTACTTCCTAAATTACGGATATCGTTTAAAATGGGATTACACATTGGGCACATTGAGAAACTTCGACCCAATCAAGAACTACTATATTTTCCAACCGAAAGATGCACCGGAGCGACCTCTCATGGTACCGCTCGAAGCGTCGGAACCGTGCGATGAATATCACGTTTATCACCTCGAGGGAAGCGTAACGAACCGCGCTTTCACAAATAGAATAAACTTCAATAATGAACGGACTAAGACAGAACTTGAGCACGAACTATGTAACACAGTGAAAGCATCCATTACAGATATTCCATTAAAAGATTTAACACACTTACTTGCATACTTCTTATCGAAAGACGATAACTTTGTAAAGGAATACTGCCATTATAAAGAACGGACAAACTATCCGAAACAAACGGAGAAAATTTAACAATGTTAAACATAGTAACAAGTCACAACTATTGATAATCTCGACAAGTCACGATGTATAACTATGAATTAATCAGTGCATATATGATTACCTATGTTTTATGATACCCGAAATTAAACCCTCTTCTGATAAATGTATTTGTAACAATCCACTATTCAGTCTTTAAGTACTCTGTAAACTGTTTGTACCTGTATCCCGATAACCATTCATACAAATAGCAGTTTCTAGTTAAATCTCATATTTACATAAATTTCAATGTACCAATTATTAGATATTTTTCTATTCAATAAAGTCTAAAAACAAAAAATAATTTTTTACTCTTTATGAAGCTCTAACCTAATTTCTACATGTACATGTATATATGCAAAGGTTTTCCCATAGTTAGTAACATGCAATTTTGTAAATAAATAGATAACAGCTCGAAATAGAACACAGAACTGACGGAAAGGAAAACAAATAGTATTCACTTGCTATGTAAACACAGTGTAAATGGACAAACAATGAGTCATATAGCAGACATATTTACTTTACGTATAACATGTAATAATACCTTTCAGACCTTGAGTCATTGTCATGACATTTTAACAAAACTACAACTTCGATTCTTAGAGAACAGACTTGTTTACACAACATATAAATTAAAATATCAGTTTAACATCATAAAGACACAACAAAGTGTTATACACTTTTTCATACAAACTGTAACAATCAATCAACTTCCAACAGAGAATAAAACATAAAATATTTAAACTTCGAAAATTTCACATGTAAAAACATGTACATGGACAGATCACTAAACGTATGTAAAACAAGCAGTTATTTATCAAGAAACAAAACACATATATATATGGATAAACTACATTAATTCCTTAAGCTATAGTAACAACTAACATTGTAGTACTCCAAATACTGATAGAGTCTTTGGATTATTTGGAATATTGGATATAAGCGCGCAGACAGAGACATCCATTAAATTCCCGAATTGATAAAATACCCATTAATGGTGATCAGGCAATTGACATTTTTAGGCCTACCCATTATAACAAACAATAAGCGAGATCTCTAAAACTTTTACAAAATACATAACACAATACACGTTGTAGAAGTATGACAATACAATTCGTGAGAATTGATTGCATCAAAATAACTTCTGGTTTCGTGACGAAATGAATTTACATTAATCCAACATGACCACAAATTCACATGTCACTGAACATTTCTCGATTACGTCACACAAATTGTGTTGACTTAACAACAACTACCCTCAATTGATCCATTGAATTCCATAAAACCATACAACAACAAATACTTAACACAGAACATATAAAATTCTATTTTCTTTCCAACCGGAAGGGATACTAGGTATAACAGAATATTAAAACCTAACAAAGGTTACAATAGAGAAAAACTTTTTTTTAACATCTAACACCTAACAACAAACCAATTCAGGTAAGTCAGGTAAGTCAAGTCACTGGACATCAGGATCGCCTCCAAGCCTCATCACCGGACCTACCCGAAAGGATCTTCACCCACTGGATGTGGTAATGGAATAGATACTTTTGTGGTTGTTGATGTTCAATCCTTGCTCTTTGGGCAACCTATGTCTGGGAACCGACTTACAAACGAACCGACCTCAAGCAACACATTCAAAAAAGAAAAGAAAATCCTTCAAGGAGAATAAAGAGAAATTGACTCATCAGATAGTACAAGAGATTTTCAAAAAACTCGAAACCCCGGAAAGATGGAGTCAATTATGACTTCCAGAAAAGACCATTTGAAAGACTTTATTATTTAAATAAATAAAGACTGAAAATACTCTTCCCTGATTGGATAAAAAGGGAATAATATCTTTTCCTTGCTTTCCTTTAGATGTTTACCCATTTACCCCTCTTCTCAGAAGAGAAAGTTATTTAGTCGGTACCAGTTAACCACCTGATATAATAATAATGTATATTTCTCTCTCTCTACTCCGCTCTTGTTTTGTATTGAGATATACGTTAGACTTTAGCATTGGGGCCCGTGCACTGTCTACTGAAGCTCAGATAGAAGAGTAACAGACTAGAGATATAGAACTTTAGTTAGTCAGGTAAGCCTTAAGAGTACACCCTATTCTTGAGACAACCATAAGACAGTTCTAGAAGTATCCTAATAAAGGTAAGCTCAGAACACGTCTTAAGAAACCTAACATTCTTTTCGTTAAATTTTTAGCATGCTCCTAAAAACTTGATTTATGGTCTACCTGAATCCCTAGATACTTAAAAGTTTCAAATTTTTTCGTTTGTTTTACTGTTAATATACACCCTTTCAGACTTCATTTGCATTCTTTTCGAAAAATTGATGCATTTTGTTGTCTCAACGTTTAAAGTCAGTCGACTTCTATTCAACCAGGAGTCTGTTTTCTGAACAATTACATTGATTTTAGTTTCGTTTATTTTGGGCTCAATTTTTTGTATAAACTACAGTGTCATCCGCATAGAGGATGGATTTTATGTCAGATGTTTCTTGGGTCAGTTCATTCATGTATATAACAAAAAGCAAAGGACACATTATTGAGCCTTGTGGGACACCAATTTCTATGCTCCTCATGGATGAATTCTTCGAGCCTTTTTCAGTGTCTTGAAGTCTTCTGCTCAAATGAGACTTCAAAGTTTTCAAAACATGTCCTCTTAGACAATAACTGGAGCACTTTGCTAGTAATATTTGGTGGTCCACCGTGTCAAGTTTTTCTGAGGCCAAGAAAGTACTGATCGTATTTTGTTTAAAATTTTGCTAATTTAATCAAACTTTGTTGCTGAGTTTCAGCAGTGCATCAATTGTGCTGCGGTTTTGTCTAAAACCGAATTGATTTTCGTTCAACACTTTTTCTTTATTACGCAAAACAATAAATCTGTTGTAGATAATTTTTTCAAAAATTTTACTAAACCACCAGTATCATAGCACCAGTATTTACTTATCGCCCGATATCATAGCACTGATATCGGACGATAATTTGATGGATCACTTTTGTCCCCTTCCTTGATTATTGGGATTACTTTTGCAATTTTCAGGCAATCAGGAGACAAACCAAAATTTAGACAAGAGTTGAAGACTTCGCTGAGCAAGAGTGAAATTGATGACGCAAGCGACAGTATGCAATAGTTATTCAAATTGAAAGCATCTAATATGCATTTGTTTTTCATATCACTCAAAATTTTGCTTATCTCCGTTATTGCTGTTTTTTGGAGAAATAGACTGCTGACAAGTTTTTTTGTAAAGGTCTCATTGCGCTTAGCACTAATTTTTTCTGTAAGTTTTTCCCTATGTCTGCAAAGAAATTATTAAACAATTCCATCTTTGACTCTATCTCCTTGAGCTCTAGGTCTTTGGATTCACCCATTATTTCTTTTACAGCATCAAAAAAATTTTCGAGTGTTTGGACCAGCTGTTTAATTTATTTTTGTTTGATAGTATTGTCTTATTTCGTTCCTGACAAGTTTCTTTACTACTTTGGATTGATTTTCATATTTCTCTTTGGCTGATGAAGAAGATTTTTCTTTTAAATACAATTGCCTTAAGTGATGTTTATTGTAGCAGCACTTTTTACTTCGTTGTCGATCCAGTTTCTCCTTTTTCTAACAGTCGGGTTTTTTTCAGGAATTAATTTGTTCAGTTCAATATCTCATTGCAGTTGATTGAATTTAATATTTTCTTGAGCAAAAAGTTGCTGTAAGACACAATTTTTGCTCGTATTTAATTGAGAGTATCTGTGTTCTGTAATTTTGACCATACTCGTATTTTATTACATTTTCCGATGGAAAAAACGGTATTTTCAGAAAATAGGAATTTCATGGTATAGTGATTGCTTACAGCTGTTTTGCAAGATATAGTGATTGCTTACAGATCTTGCAAAATTCTTGCAAATGACGCTTATCTTGCAAGATCTTGCAAGATTCTTGCAAATGACGCTTATCTTGCTAGATGCAAGATCCGGACGCCTATCTTGCAAGATAGACGTCGAAAAATGTTCAAGAAAAAAGTTAAATTTTAAAGTCCTCTTAACTCAAAGACCATTTTCTCTTATGAGTTCAGACGTCAAAAGGAGCTCTCTGTTCAAAACAGAAACTTTCATATCACTTCTGCCTTCAAAAAAAAATATTTGAAAATCTTATTTCAGGAAAAATTGTTCAATGATCGTTACAATGGTTCCCTCTGTTCATACCAAGTCTGAATCCCTTGGTAAGCACTAAAAAGGGTCATAAAAAAGCATCCAGAGCGTTCCTGCTTATGATATATAATGTTACAATCGACTTTTTGTTCTGTAAATGAGACTTTTATGTGAGTCCATTCACTTTGACACATTAATAGGTAGCAAATACACAAAAAACCAAATGTCAGTAAACAATTGAGAGAGAAAAAACAGATAGTCCCCCCAATATAGTCCATCATACGTTTTGTGTTACGATACTATAACGTTTTTCAATGATAAAACATGTACATGGCGAAAAACGGAAACGGTCACTTTTCTCAACCTTCCAATCTCTTGTAGAGTCATCCTATAGCATAATGGCACTCCTACTGAAACTAAAACACTGTTAAAGGAAGAAAATTAGGGTTGAAAATTTTTTCGCCTTAAAATTATTTTTCTCTCGGGCCTAATCGGAAAATTTCATATCAACTTTACCGTCGATAGCGTGTTTGAAATACTCGTTTCCACAAAAAAGGTTCAATGATCGTTTCAATGGTTCATTCTGTTCGCACCAAATGTGAATCACCTGGTAAGCACTAAAAAGGGTCATAAAAAAGCATCCAGAGCGTTCCTGCTTGTGATATATAATGTTATAATGGACTTTTTGTTCTGTAAATGAGACTTTTGTGTGAGTCCATTCACTTTGAATCATGAACAGGTAGCAAATACACAAAAAACCAAATTTCAGTATTCAATTGAGAGAGAAAAAACAGTTAGTCCCCCAATATAGTCAATCACACGTTTTGTGTTACGATATTATAACGTTTTTCAATGACTAAACATGTACATAGCGAAAATCGGAAACGGTCACTTTTCTCAACCTTCCAATCTCTTGTAAAGTCATCCTATAGCATAATGGCACTCCTACTGAAACTAACAAACTGTTAAAGGAAGAAAAATAGGCTCGAAAATATTTTCGCCTGATAATTATTTTTCTCTCGGGCCTAATCAGAAAGTTTCATATCAACTTTACCCTCGATAACGTGTTTGAAATACTCGTTTCCAGAAAAAAAAGTTCAATGATCGTTTCAATGGTTCATTCTGTTCGCACCAAGTGTGAATCAATTACTTGGTAGGCACTCAAAAGGGTCATAAAAAAGCATCCAGAGCGTTCCTGCTTATGATATATAATGTTATAATGGACTTTTTGTTCTGTAAATGAGACTTTTGTGTGAGTCCATTCACTTTGAATCATGAACAGGTAGCAAATACACAAAAAACCAAATGTCAGTATTCAATTGAGAGAGAAAAAACAGTTAGTCCCCCAATATAGTCAATCACACGTTTTGTGTTACGATATTATAACGTTTTTCAATGACTAAACATGTACATAGCGAAAAACGGAAACGGTCACTTTTCTCAACCCTCCAATCTCTTGTAAAGTCATCCTATAGCATAATGGCACTCCTACTGAAACTAACACACTGTTAAAGGAAGAAAAATAGGCTCGAAATTATTTTCGCCTGATAATTATTTTTCTCTCGGGCCTAATCAGAAAGTTTCATATCAACTTTACCCTCGATAACGTGTTTGAAATACTCGTTTCCAGAAAAAAAAGTTCAATGATCGTTTCAATGGTTCATTCTGTTCGCACCAAGTGTGAATCAATTACTTGGTAGGCACTCAAAAGGGTCATAAAAAAGCATCCAGAGCGTTCCTGCTTATGATATATAATGTTATAATCGACTTTTTGTTCTGTAAATGAGAATTTTGTGTGAGTCCATTCACTTTGAATCATTAATAGGTAGCAAATACACAAAAAACCATATGTCAGTAACCAACTGAGAGAGAAAAAACAGATAGTCCCCCAATATAGTCAATCATACGTTTTGTGTTACGATATAATAACGTTTTTCAATGATAAAACATGTCCTTGGCGAAAAACGGAAACGGTCACTTTTCTCAACCTTCCAATCTCTTGTAAAGTCATCCTATGGCATAATGGCACTCCTACTGAAACCATCACACTGTTTAAGGAAGAAAATTAGGCTCGAAATTTATTTCGCCTTAAAATTATTTTTCTCTCGAGCCTAATCGGAAAGTTTTATATCAACTTTACCGTCGATAACGTGTTTGAAATACTCGTTTCCACAGAAAAAGTTCAATAATCGTTTAAATGGTTCATTCTGTTCGCACCAAGTTTGAATCACTTGGTAAGAACTAAAAAAGGTCATAAAAAAGCATCCAGAGCCTTCCTGCTTATGATATCCCCCAATATAGTCAATCATACGTTTTGTGTTACGATATTATAACGTTTTTCAATGATTAAACATTTACATGGCGAAAAACGTAAACAGTCACTTCTCTCAACCTTCCAATCTCTTGAAAAGTCATCCTATAGCGTAACGGCACTCCTACTAAAACTAACACACTGTTTAAGGAAGAAAATTAGGGTCCAAAATTCTTTCGCCTTAATATTATTTTTCTCTCGGGCCTAATCGGAAAGTTTTATATCAACTTTACCGTCGATAACGTGTTTGAAATACTCGTTTCCACAAAAAAAGTTAAATGATCGTTTCAATGGTTCATTCTATTTGCACCAAGTGTGAATCAATCACTTGGTAAGCAGTAAAAAGGGTCATAAAAAGCATCCACAGAGCGTTCCTGCTTATGATATATAATGTTATAATCGACTTTTTGTTCTGTAAATAAGACTTCTGTGTGAGTCCATTCACTTTGAATCATTTATAGGTAGCAAATAAACAAAAAACCAAATGTCAGTAATCAATTGAGAGAAAAAAAACAGATAGTCCACCCAATATAGTCAATCATACGTTTTGTGTTACGATATTATAACGTTTTTCAATGATTAAACATGTACATGGCGAAAAACGGAAACGGTCACTTTTCTCAACCGTCCAATCTCTTTTAAAGTCATCCTATGGCATAATGGCACTCCTACTGAAACCATCACACTGTTTAAGGAAGAAAATTAGGCTCGAAATTTATTTCGACTTGAAATTATTTTTCTCTCGGGCCTAATCGGAAAGTTTCATATCAACTTTACCGTCGATAACGTGTTTGAAATACTCGTTTCCACAAAAAAAAAGTTCAATGATCGTTTCAATGGTTCATTCTGTTCGCCCCAAGTGTGAATCACTTGGTAAGCACCAAAAAAGGTCATAAAAAAGCATCCAGAGCGTTCCTGCTTATGATATATAATGTTATAGTCGACTTTTTGTTCTGTAAATGAGAATTTTGTGTGAGTCCATTCACTTTGAATCATTAATAGGTAGCGAATACACAAAAAATCAAATGTCATTAATCAATTGAGAGAGAAAAACAGATAGTCCCCCCAATATAGTCAATCATACGTTTCGTGTCAGGATATTATAACGTTTTTCAATGATTAAACATGTACATGGCGAAAAACGTAAACGGTCACTTTTCTCAACCTTCCAATCTCTTGTAAAGTCATACTATAGCGTAACGGAACTCCTACTGAAACTAACACACTGTTTAAGAAAGAAAATTAGGGTCCAAAATTTTTTCGCCTTAAAATTATTTTTCTCTCGGGCCTAATCGGAAAGTTTCATATCAACTTTACCGTCGATAACGTGTTTGAAATACTCCTTTCCACAAAAAAAGTTCAATGATCGTTTCAATGGTTCATTCTGTTTGCACCAAGTGTGAATCACTTGGTAAGCACTAAAAAAGGTCATAAAAAGCATCCCTAGCGTTGCTGCTTATGATATATAATGTTATAATCGACTTTTTGCTCTGTAAATGAGACTTTTGTGTGAGTCCATTCACTTTGAATCATTAATAGGTAGCAAATACACAAAAAACCAAATGTCAGTTATCGAATGAGAGAGAAAAAACAGTTAGTCCCCCCAATATAGTCAATCATACGTTTTGTGTTACGATATTATAACGTTTTTCAATGATTAAACATGTACATGGCGAAAAACGTAAGCGGTCATTTTTCTCAACCTTCCAATCTCTTGTAAAGCTATCGTATAGCGTAACGGCACTCCTAATGAAACTAACACACTGTTTAAGGAAGAAAATTAGGGTCCAAAATTTTTTCGCCTTAAAATTATTTTTCTCTGGGGCCTAATCGGAAAGTTTCATATCAACTTTACCGTCGATAACGTGTTTGAAATACTCGTTTCCACAAGAAAAGTTCAATGATCGTTTCAATGGCTCATTCAGGTCACACTAAGTGTGAATCACTTGGTAAGCACTAAAAAGAGTCAAAAAAAGCATCCAGCTTTTTTTTAAAAAAGCATCCAGGGTCCAAAATTTTTTCGCCTTAAAATTATTTTTCTCTCGGGCCTAATCGGAAAGTTTCATATCAACTTTACCGTCGATAACGTGTTTGAAATACTCGTTTCCACAAAAAAAGTTGACTGATCGTTTCAATGGTTCATTCTGTTTGCACAAAGTGTGAATCAATCACTTGGTAAGCACTAAAAAGGGTCATAAAAAAGCATCCAGAGCGTTCCTGCTTATGATTTATAATGTTATAATCGACTTTTTGTATTGTAAATGAAAATTTTGTGTGAGTCCATTCACTTTGAGTCATTAATAGGAAGCAAATACACAAAACACCAGATGTCAGTAATCAATTGAGAGAGAAAAAACAGATAGTCTCCCCAATATAGTCA
Source organism: Convolutriloba macropyga (assembly GCF_964194025.1). NCBI lineage: Eukaryota > Metazoa > Xenacoelomorpha > Acoela > Convolutidae > Convolutriloba > Convolutriloba macropyga. The sequence goes on from NC_134475.1 coordinate 34,029,334, forward strand.
ATCATACGTTTTGTGTTACGATATTATAACGTTTTTCGATGATTAAACATGTACATGGCGAAAAACGTAAACGGTCACTTTTCTCAACCTTCCAATCCCTTGTAAAGTCATCCTATAGCATAACTGAACTCCTACTGGAACTAACAAACAGTCTAAGGAAGAAAAATAGGGTCCAATATTTTTTTGCCTTAAAATTATTTTTCTCTTGGGCCTAATCGGAAAGTTTCAAATCAACTTTACCGTCGATAACGTGTTTGAAATACTCGTTTCCACAAAAAAAGTTCAATGATCGTTTCAATGGTTCGCTCTGGTCACTCTAAGTGTGATTCACTTGGTAAGCACTAAAAAAGTCATAAAAAAGCATCCAGAGCGTTCCTGCTTATGATATATAATGTTATAATCGGATTTTGTTCTGTAAATGAGACTTTTGTGTGAGTCGATTCACTTTGAATCATTAATAGGTAGCAAATACACAAAAAAAACAAATGTGAGTAATCAATTGAGAGAGAAAAAACAGATAGTCCCCCAATATAGTCAATCATACGTTTTGTGTTACGATATTATAACCTTTTTCAATGATTAAACATGTACATGGCGAAAAACGTAAACGGTCACTTTTCTCAACCTTCCAATCTCTTGTAAAGTCATACTATAGCGTAACGGCACTCCTACTGAAACTAGCACACTGTTTAGGGAAGAAAATTAGGGACCAAAATTTTTTCGCCTTAAAATTATTTTTCTCTCGGGCCTAATCGGAAAGTTTTTCTCTCGGATCATATCAACTTTACCGTCGATAACGTGTTTGAAATACTCGTTTCCACAAAAAAATTCAATGATCGTTTCAATGGTTCATTCTGTTTGCACCAAGTGTGAATCAATCACTTGATAAGCACTAAAAAGTGTCATAAAGAAGCATCCAGAGCGTTCCTGCTTATGATATATAATGTTATAATCGACTTTTTGTTCTGTAAATGAGACTTTTGTGTGAGTCCATTCACTTTGAATTATTAATAGGTAGCAAATACACAAAAAACCAAATGTCAGTAATCAATTGAGAGAGAAAAATATATAGTCGCCCCAATATAGTCAATCATACGTTTTGTGTTACGATATTATAACGTTTTTCTATGATCAAACATGTACATGGCGAAAAACGGAAACGGTGACTTTTCTCAACCTTCCAATCTCTTTTAAAGTAATTCTATAGCATAATGGCACTCCTACTGAAACCAACTTACTGTTTAAGGAAGAAAATTGGGCTCGAAAATTTTTGCGCATTAAAATTATTTTTCTCTCGGGCCTAATCGGAAGGTTTCGTATCAACTTTACCGTCGATAACGTGTTTGAAATACTCGTTTCCAAAAAAAAAGTTCAATGATCGTTTCAATGGTTCATTCTGTTTGCACCAAGTGTGAATCACTTGGTAAGCACTAAAAAAGGTCATAAAAAGCATCCAGAGCGTTCCTGCTTATGATATATAATGTTATAATCGACTTTTTGTTCTGTAAATGAGACTTTTGTGTGAGTCCATTCACTTTGAATCTTTAATAGGTAGCAAGGACACAAAAAACCAAATGTCAGTAATCAACTGAGGGAAACAACAGACAGTCTCCCCAATATAGTCAATGATACAATTTGTGTTACGATAATATAACGTTTTTCAATGATTAAACATGTACCTGGCGAAAAACGTAAACGGTCTTTTTTCTCAACCTTCCAATCCCTTGTAAAGTCATCCTATAGCATAACTGCACTCCTATTGGAACTAACAAACAGTCTAAGGAAGAAAAATAGGGTCCAATGTTTTTTTGCCTTAAAATTATTTTTCTCTCGGGCCTAATCGGAAAGTTTCATATCAACTTTACCGTCGATAACGTGTTTGAAATACTCGTTTCCACAAGAAAAGTTCAATGATCGTTTCAATGGCTCACTCAGGTCACACTAAGTGTGAATCACTTGGTAAGCACTAAAAAGAGTCATAAAAAGCATCCAGCTTTTTTTAAAAAAAGCATCCAGGGTCCAAGATTTTTTCGCCTTAAAATTATTTTTCTCTCGGTCCTAATCGGAAAGTTTCATATCAACTGTACCGTCGATAACGTGTTTGAAATACTCGTTTCGACAAACAAAGTTCAATGATCGTTTCAATGGTTCATTCTGGTCACACCAATTGTGAATCACTTGGTAAGCACTAAAAAGGTCATAAAAAAGCATCCAGAGCGTTCCTGCTTATGATATATAATGTTATAATAGACTTTTTGTTCTGTAAATGAGACTTTTGTGTTGTGTGAGTCCATTCACTTTGAATCATTAATAGGTAGCAAGGACACAAAAAACCAAATTTCAGTAATCAATTGAGAGAGAAAAAACAGATAGTCCCTCCAATATAGTCAATCATACGTTTTGTGTTACGATAATATAACGTTTTTCAATGATTAAACATGTACCTGGCGAAAAACGTAAACGGTCACATTTCTCAACCACTCAATCCCTTGTAAAGTCATCCTATAGCGTAACGGCACTCCTACTGGTACTAACGCACTGTTTAAAGAAGAAAGAAGAAAATTAGAGTCCAAATTTTTTTCGCCTTATAATTATTTTCTCTCGGGCCTAATCGGAAACTTTCATATCAACTTTACCGTCGATAACGTGTTTGAAATAGTCGTTTCCACAAATAATGTTCAATGATCGTTTCAATGGTTCATTCTGTGTGCACCAAGTGTGAATCTCTTGGTAAGCACTAAAAAAGGTCATAAAAAAGCATCCAGAGCGTTCCTGCTTATGATATATAATGTTATAATAGACTTTTTGTTCCGTAAATGAGACTTTTGTGTGAGCCAATTCACTTTGAATCATTAATAGGTAGCAAATACACAAAAAATCAAATGTCAGTAATCAATTGAGAGAGTCCCCCTAAAATAGTCAATCATACGTTTTGTCTTACGATATTATAACGTTTTTAAATGATTAAACATGTGCATGGCGAAAAACGTAAACGGTCACTTTTCTCAACCTTTAAATCCCTTCCCTTGTAAAGTCATCCTATAGCGTAACGGCAATCCTACTGAAACTAACACACTGTTTAAGGAAGAAAATAAGGGTCCAAAATTTTTTCGCCTTAAAATTATTTTTCTCTCGCGCCTAATCGGAAAGTTTCATATCAACTTTACCGTCGATAACGTGTTTGGAATACTCGTTTCCACAAAAAAAGTTCAATGAAGTTCAATGATCGTTTCAATGGTTTGTTTTACAATAATATAACGTTTTTCAATGATTAAACATGTACCTGGCGAAAAACGTAAGCGGTCAGTTTTCTCAATCATCCAGTCCCTTGTAAAGTCATCCTATAGCATGACTGCAATCCCACTAAAACTGTCACACAGTTTAAGGAAGAAAAATTGGGTCCAAAATTTTTTCGACTTAAAATTATTTTTCTCTCGGGCCTAATCGGAAAGTTTCATATAAACTTTACGGTCGATAGCGTGTTTGAAATACTCGTTTCCTCAAAAAAAGTTCAATGATCGTTTCAATGGTTCACTCTGTTTGCACCAATTGTGAATCACTTGGTAAGCACTAAAAAGGGTCATAAAAAAGCATCCAGAGCGTTCCTGCTTATGATATATAATGTTATAATCGACTTTTTGTTCTGTAAATGAGACTTTTCTGTGAGTCCATTCATTTTGAATCATTAATAGATAGCAAGGACACAAAAAACCAAATGTCAGTAATCAACTGAGAGAGAAAAAACAGATAGTCTCCCCAATATAGTCAATCATACGTTTTGTGTTACAATAATATAACGTTTTTCAATGATTAAAAATGTACCTGTCGAAAAACGTAAGCGGTCACATTTCTCTATCTTCCAGTCCCTTGTAAAGTCATCCTATAGCATAACTGCAATCCTACTAAAACTGTCACACAGTTTAAGGAAGAAAAATAGTGTCCAAAATTTTGTCGCCTTAAAATTGTTTTTCTTTCGGGCCTAATCGGAAAGTTTCATATAAACTTTACCGTCGATAGTGTTTGAAATACTCGTTTCCAAAAAAAAATTCATTGATAGTTTCAATAGTTCATTCTGTTTGCATCAAATGTGAATCACTTGGTAAGCACTAAAAAGGGTAATAAAAAAGCATCCAGAGCGTTCCTGCTTATGATATATAATGTTATAATCGACTTTTTGTTCCCTAAATGAGACTTTTGTGTGAGTCCATTCACTTTGAATCATTAATAGGTAGCGAGGACACAAAAAACCAAATGTCAGTAATCAACTGAGAGAGAAAAAACAGGTAGTCTCCCCAAAATAGTCAATCATACGTTTTGGGTTACGATATTATAACGTTTCTCAATGATTAAACATGTACCTGGCGAAAAACGTAAACGTTCACTTTTCTCAACCTTCCAGTCCCTTGCAAAGTCATCCTATAGCATAACTGCACTGCTACTGAAACTGTCACAGAGTTTAAGGAAGAAAAATAGGGTTCAAATTTTTTTCGCTTTAAAATTATTTTTCTCTCGGGCCTAATCGGAAAGTTTCATATCAACTTTACCGTCGATAACGTGTTTGAAATACTCGTTTCCAGAAAAAAGCTCAATGTGCATTTCAATGGTTCGTTCTGTTTGCACCAAGTGTGAATCACTTGGTAAGCTTTAAAAAGGGTCATAAAAAAGCATCCAGAGCGTTCCTGCTTATGATATTTAATGTTATAACCGACTTTTTGTTCCGTAAATGAGTCTTTTGTGTGAATCCATTCACTTTGAACCATTAAAAGGTAGCGAGGACACAAAAAATACAAATTTCATAATTCAATTGAGAGAGAAAAAACAGATAGTCCCCCAATATAGTCAATCATACGTTTTGTGTTACAATAATATAACGTTTTTCAATGATTAAACATGTACCTGGCGAAAAACGTAAGCGGTCACTTTTCTCAATCTTCCAGTCCCTTGTAAAGTCATCCTATAGCATAACTGCAATCCTACTAAAACTTTCACACAGTTTAAGGAAGAAAAATAGTGTCCAAAATTTTTTCGCCTTAAAATTGTTTTTCTTTCGGGCCTAATCGGAAAGTTTCATATAAACTTTACCGTCGATAGAGTGTTTGAAATACTTGTTTCCAAATAAAAATTCATTGATCGTTTCAATAATTCATTCTGTTTGCATCAAGTGTGAATCACTTGGTAAGCACTAAAAAGGGTAATAGAAAAGCATCCAGAGCGTTCCTGCTTATGATATATAATGTTATAATCGACTTTTTGTTCCGTAAATGAGACTTTTGTGTGAGTCCATTCACTTTGAATCATTAATAGGTAGCGAGGACACAAAAAACCAAATTTCAGTAATCAACTGAGAGAGAAAAAACAGGTAGTCTCCCCAAAATAGTCAATCATAAGTTTTGGGTTACGATATATTATAACGTTTCTCAATGATTAAACATGTACCTGGCGAAAAACGTAAACGGTCACTTTTCTCAACCTTCCAGTCCCTTGCAAAGTCATCCTATAGCATAACTGCACTGCTACTGAAACTGTCACACAGTTTAAGGAAGAAAAATAGGGTCCAAATTTTTTTCGCCTTAAAATTATTTTTCTCTCGGGCCTAATCGGAAAGTTTCATATCAACTTTACCGTCGATAACGTGTTTGAAATACTCGTTTCCAGAAAAAAGTTCAGTGTTCTTTTCAATGGTTCGTTCTGTTTGCACCAAGTGTGAATCACTTGGTAAGCACTAAAAAGGGTCAAAAAAAAGCATCCAGAGCGTTCCTGCTTATGATATATAATGTTATAATCGACTTTTTGTTCTGTAAATGAGACTTTTCTTTGAGTTCATTCACTTTTAATCATTAATAGGTAGCGAGGACACAAAAAACCAATATTCATTAATCAATTGAGAGAGAAAAAACAGATAGTCCCCCAATATAGTCAATCATACGTTTTGTGTTACGATATTATAACGTTTTTCAATTATTAAACATGTACATGGCGAAAAACGTAAACGGTCACTTTTCTCAACCTTTCAATCCCTTGTACAGTCATCTTATAGCGTAACGGCACTCCTTCTGAAACTAACACACTGTTTGAGGAAGAAAAATATGGTCCAAAATTTTTTCGCCCTTAAATTATTTTTCTCTCGGGCCTAATCGGAAAGTTTCATATCAACTTTACCGTCGTTAAGGTGTTTGAAATACTCGTTTCCACAAAAAAAGTTCTATGATCGTTTCAATGGTTCATTCTGTTTGCACCAAGTGTGAATCACTCGGTAAGCACTAAAAAAGGTCATAAAAAAACCATCCAGAGCGTTCCTGCTTATGATATATAAGGTTAAAATCGACTTTTTGTTCCGTAAATGAGACTTTTGTGTGAGTCCATTAACTTTGAGTCATTAATGGGTAGCGAGGACACAAGAAACCAAATGTCAGTAATCAACTGAGAGAGAAAAAACAGGTAGTCTCCCCAATATAGTCAATCATACGTTTTGGGTTACGATAATATAACGTTTTTCAATGATTAAACATGTACCTGGCGAAAAACGTAAACGGTCACATTTCTCAACCTTCCAATCCCTTGTAAAGTCATCCTATAGCATAAATGCACTGCTACTGAAACTGTCACACAGTTTAAGGAAGAAAAATTTGGTCCAAAATATTTTTCGCCTTGAAATTATTTTTCTCTCGGGCCTAATCGGAAAGTTTCATATCTACTTTACCGTCGATAAGGTGTTTGAAATACTGGTTTGCACAAAAAAAATCATTGATCGTTTCAATGGTTCATTCTGTTTGCACATAGTGTGAATCACTTGGTAAGCAATAAATAGGGTCATAATAAGGCATCCAGAGCGTTCCTGCTTATGATATATAATGTTAAAATCGACTTTTCGTTCTGTAAATGAGATTTTTCTGTGAGTCCATTCACTTTGAATCATTATTAGGTAGCAAGGAAACAAAAAACCAAATGTCAGTAATCAACTGAGAGAGAAAAAACAGATATTCTACCCAATATAGTCAATCATACGTTTTGTGTTACGATAATATAACGTTTTTCAATGATTAAACATGTACCTGGCGAAAAACATAAACGGTCACTTTTCTCAACCTTCCAATCCCTTGTAAAGTCATCCTATAGCATAACTGCACTCCTACTAAAACTGTCACACAGTTTAATGAAAAAAATAGGTCCAATTTTTTTCGCCTTAAAATTATTTTTCTCTCGGGCCTAATCGGAAAGTTTCATATCAACTTTACTGTCGATAACGTGTTTGAAATACTCGTTTCCACAAAAAAAGTTCAATGATCGTTTCAATGTTTCACTCTGGTCACACTAAGTGTGATTCTTTTGGTATGCACTAAAAAAGGTCATAATAAAGCATCCAGAGCGTTCCTGCTTATGATATATAATGTTATAATCGACTTTTTGTTCTGTAAATGAGACTTTTCTTTGAGTTCATTCACTTTTAATCATTAATAGGTAGCAAGGACACACACAAAACCAAATGTCAGTAATCAACTGAGAGAGAAAAAAACAGGTAGTCTTCCCAATACAGTCAATCATACGTTTTGTGTTACGATAATAATACGTTTTTCAATGATTAAACTTGTACCTGGCGAAAAACGTAAACAGTCACTTTTCTCAACCTTCCAATCCCTTGTAAAGTCATCCTATAGCATAACTGCACTCCTACTGAAACTGTCACACAGTTTAAGGAAGAAAAATAGGGTCCAAAATTTTTTCGCCTAAAATTATTTTTCTCTCGGGCCTAATCTGAAAGTTTCATATCAACTTTACCGTCGATAACGTGTTTGAAATACTCGTTTCCACAAAAAAAGTTCAATTATCGTTTCAATGGTTCATTCTGGTCACACCAAGTTTGAGTCATTGGGTAAGCACTAAAAAGGGTCATAATAAAGCATCCAGAGCGTTTCTGCTTATGATATATATTGTTACAATCGACTTTTTGTATGTAAATGAGACTTTTCTGTGAGTCCATTCACTTTGAATCATTAATAGGTAGCAAGGACACAAAAAATCAAATGTCAGTAATCAGCTGAGGGAAAAAACAGATAGTCTCCCCAATATAGTCAATCATACGTTTTGTGTTACGATAATATAACGTTTTTCAATGATTAAACATGTACCTAGCGAAAAACGTAAACGGTCACTTTTCTCAACCTTCCAATCCCTTGTAAAGTCATCCTATAGCATAACTGCACTCCTACTGGAACTAACAAACAGTCTAAGGAAGAAAAATAGGGTCCAATATTTTTTTGCCTTAAAATTATTTTTCTCTCGGGCCTAATCGGAAAGTTTCATATCAACTTTACCGTCGATAACGTGTTTGAAAAACTCGTTTCCACAAAAAAAGTTCAATTATCGTTTCAATGGTTCATTCTGGTCACACTAAGTGTGAGTCACTTGGTAAGCACTAAAAAGGGTCATTATAAAGCATCCAGAGCGTTCCTGCTTATGATATATAATGTTATAATCGACTTTTTGTATGTAAATGAGACTTTTCTGTGAGTCCATTCACTTTGAATCATTAATAGGTAGCAAGGACACAAAAAACCAAATGTCAGTAATCAGCTGAGGGAAAAAATAGATAGTCTCCCCAATATAGTCAATCATACGTTTTGTGTTACGATAATATAACGTGTTTCAATGATTAAACATGTACCTAGCGAAAAACGTAAACCGTCACTTTTCTCAACCTTCCAATCCCTTGTATAGTCGTCCTATAGCATAACTGCACTCCTACTGGAACAAACAAACAGTCTAAGGAAGAAAAATAGGGTCCAATATTTTTTTGCCTTAAGATTATTTTTCTCTTGCGCCTAATCGCAAAGTTTCAAATCAACTTTACCGTCGATAACGTGTTTGAAATACTCGTTTCTACAAAAAAGTTCAATGATCGTTTCAATGGTTCGCTCTGGTCACACTAAGTGTGATTCACTTGGTAAGCACTAAAAAAAGTCATAATAAAGCATCCAGAGCGTTCCTGCTTATGATATATAATGTTATAATCGAATTTTTGTATGTAAATGAGACTTTTCAGTGAGTCCATTCACTTTGAACCATTAATAGGTAGCAAGGACAAAAAAACCAAATGTCAGTAATCAGCTGAGGGAAAAAATAGATAGTCTCCCCAATATAGTCAATCATACGTTTTGTGTTACGATAATATAACGTTTTTCAATGATTAAACATGTACCTAGCGAAAAACGTAAACGGTCAATTTTCTCAACCTTCCAATCCCTTGTAAAGTCATCCTATAGCATAACTGAACTCCTACTGGAACTAACAATCAGTCTAAGGAAGAAAAATAGGGTCCAATATTTTTTTGCCTTAAAATTATTTTTCTCTTGGGCCTAATCGGAAAGTTTCAAATCAACTTTACCGTCGATAACGTGTTTGAAATACTCGTTTCCACAAAAAAAGTTCAATGATCGTTTCAATGGTTCGCTCTGGTCACTCTAAGTGTGATTCACTTGGTAAGCACTAAAAAAGTCATAATAAAGCATCCAGAGCGTTCCTGCTTATGATATACAATGTTATAATTGACTTTTTGTTCTGTAAATGAGACTTTTCTGTGAGTTCATTCTTTTTGAATCATTAATAGGTAGCAAGGACACAAAAAACCAAATATCAGTAATCAACTGAGAGAGGAAAAACAGGTAGTATTCCCAATATAGTCAATCATACCTTTTGTGTTACGATAATATAACGTTTTTCAATTATTAAACTTGTACCTGGCGAAAAACGTAAACGGTCACTTTTCTCAACCTTCCAATCCCTTGTAAAGTCATCCTATAGCATAACTGCACTCCTATTAAACCTGTCACAGAGTTTATGGAAGAAAAATAGGGTCTGAATTTTTTTCGCCTTAAAATTATTTTTCTCTCGGGCCTAATCGGAAAGTTTCAAATCAACTTTACCGTCGATAACGTGTTTGAAATACTCGTTTCTACAAAAAAGTTCAATGATCGTTTCAATGGTTCGCTCTGGTCACACTAAGTGTGATTCACCAAAAAACCAAATGTCAGTAATCAGCTGAGGGAAAAAATAGATAGTCTCCCCAATATAGTCAATCATACGTTTTGTGTTACGATAATATAACGCTTTTCAATGATTAAACATGTACCTAGCGAAAAACGTAAACGGTCACTTTTCTCAACCTTCCAATCCCTTGTAAAATCATCCTATAGCATAACTGCACTCCTACTGGAACTAACAAACAGTCTAAGGAAGAAAAATAGGGTCCAATATTTTTTTGCCTTAAAATTATTTTTCTCTTGGGCCTAATCGGAAAGTTTCAAATCAACTTTACCGTCGATAACGAGTTTGAAATACTCGTTTCCAGAAAAAATTCAAGGATCGTTTCAATGGTTCGCTCTGGTCACTCTATGTGTGATTCACTTGGTAAGCACTAAAAAAGTCATAATAAAGCATCCAGAGCGTTCCTGCTTATGATATACAATGTTATAATTGACTTTTTGTTCTGTAAATGAGACTTTTCTGTGAGTTCATTCTTTTTGAATCATTAATAGGTAGCAAGGACACAAAAAACCAAATATCAGTAATCAACTGAGAGAGGAAAAACAGGTAGTATTCCCAATATAGTCAATCATACCTTTTGTGTTACGATAATATAACGTTTTTCAATGATTAAACTTGTACCTGGCGAAAAACGTAAACGGTAACTTTTCTCAACCTTCCAATCCCTTGTAAAGTCGTCCTATAGCATAACTGCACTCCTATTGAAACTGTCACAGAGTTTAAGGAAGAAAAAAAGCGTCTAAACCTTTTCGCCTTAAAATTATTTTTCTCTCGGGCCTAATCGGAAAGTTTCATATCAACTTTACCGTCGATAAAGTGTTTGAAATACTCGTTTCCACAAAAAAAGTCCAATGATCGTTTCAATGGCTCATTCTGGTCACACTAAGTGTGAGTCACTTGGTAAGCACTAAAAAGGGTCATAATAAAGCATCCAGAGCGTTTCTGCTTATGATATATAATGTTATAATCGACTTTTTGTTTGTAAACGAGACTTTTCTGTGAGTCCATTCACTTTGAATCATTATTAGGTAGCAAGGACACAAAAAAACAATTGTCAGTAATCAACTGAGGGAAAAAACAGATAATCTCCCCAATATAGTCAATCATACGTTTTGTGTTACGATAATATAACGTTTTTCAATGATTAAACATGTACCTGGCGAAAAACGTAAACGGTCACTTTTTTCAACCTTCCAATCCCTTGTATAGTCATCCTATAGCATAACTGCACTCCTACTTCAACTAACAAACAGTCTAAGAAGAAAAATAGGGTCCAATATTTTTTGCCTTAAAATTATCTTTCTCTCGGGCCTAATCGGAAAGTTTCATATCAACTTTACCGTCGATAACGTTTTTGAAATACTCGTTTCCACAAGAAAAGTTCAATGATCGTTTCAATGGCTCATTCTGGTCACACTAACTGCGAATCACTTGGTAAGCACTAAAAAGAGTCATAAAAAGCATCCAGAGCGTTCCTGCTTATGCTATATAACGTTATAATCGTCTTTTTGTTCTGTAAATGAGACTTTTCTGTGAATCCATCCACTTTGAATCATTAATAGGTAGCAAGGACACAAAAAGGCAAATGTCAGTAGCCAATTGAGAGAGAAAAACAGATAGTCCCCCAATATAAACAATCATATGTTTTGTGTTACGATATTATAACGTTTTTCAATGATTAAACATGTAGCTGGCGAAAAACGTAAACGGTCACGTTTCTCAACCTTCCAATCTCTTGTAAAGACATCCTATAGCATATCGTCACTCCAACTGACACTAACACATAGTTTAAGGAAGAAAAATAGGGTCCAAAATTTTTTCGCCCTAAAATTATTTTTCTCTCGGGCCTAATCGGAAAGTTTCATTTCAACTTTACCGTCGATAACGTGTTTGAAATACTCGTTTCCACAAAAAAAGTTCAATTATCGTTTCCATGGTTCATTCTGGTCACACCAAGTGTGAGTCACTTGGTAAGCACTACAAAGTGTCATAATAAAGCATCCAGAGCGTTCCTGCTTATGATATATAATGTTATAATCGACTTTTTGTTCCGTAAATGAGACTTTTGTGTGATTCCATTCACTTTGAATCATTGATAGGTAGCGAGGACACAAAAAATCAGCGAAAAAACAGATAGTCTCCCCAATATAGTCAACCATACGTTTTGTGTTACGATATTATAACGTTTTTCAGTGATTAAACATGTACATGGCAAAAAACGCAAACGGTCACTTTTCTCAACCTTCCAACCCCTTGTAAAGTCATCCTATAGCATAACTGCACTCCTACTGAAACTGTCACACAGTTTAAGGAAGAAAAATAGGGTCCACATTTTTTTCGCCTTAAAATTATTTTTCTCTCGGGCCTAATCGGAAAGTATCATATCAACTTTACAGTCGATAACGTGTTGGAAATACTCGTTTCCACAAAAAAAAGTCAATGATCATTTCAATGGTTCATTCTGGTCACAACAAGTGTGAGTCACTTGGTAAGCACCAAAAAGGGTAATAATAAAGCATCCAGAGCGTTCCTGCTTATGATATATAATGTTAAAATCGACTTTTTGTTCTGTAAATGAGACTTCTCTGTGAGTCCATTCACTTTGAATCATTATTAGGTAGCAAGGACACAAACAATCAAACGTCAGTAATCAACTGAGAGAGAAAAAACAGATAGTCTCCCCAATATAGTCAATCATACGTTTTGTGTTGCGATATTATAACCTTTTCAGTGATTAAAATTGTACATGGAGAAAAACGCAAACGGTCACTTTTCTCAACCTTCCAATCCCTTGTAAAGTCATCCTATAGCATAACGGCACTCCAACTGAAACTAACACACAGTTTAAGGAAGAAAAATAGGTTCCAAAATTTTTTCGCCCCAAAATTATTTTTCGGGCCTAATCGGAAAGTTTCATATCAACTTTACCGTCGATAACGTGTTTGAAATACTCGTTTCCACAAAAAAAGTTCAATTATCGTTTCAATGGTTCATTCTGGTCACACCAAGTGTGAGTCACTTGGTAAGCACTAAAAAGGGTCATTATAAAGCATCCAGAGCGTTCCTGCTTATGATATATAATGTTATAATCGATTTTTGTTCCGTAAATGAGACTTTTGTGTGAGTCCATTCACTTTAAATCATTAATAGGTAGCGAGGACACAAAAAACCAAATGTCATTAATCAATTGAGAGAGAAAAAACAGATAGTCTCCCCAATATAGTCAATCATACGTTTTGTGTTACGATATTATAACCTTTTTCAGTGATTAAACATGTACATGGCGAAAAACGCAAACGGTCACTTTTCTCAACCTTCCAATCCCTTGTAAAGTCATTCTATAGCATAACGGCACCCCAACTCAAACTAACACACAGTTTAAGGAAGAAAAATAGGTTCCAAAATTTTTTCGCCCTAAAATTATTTTTCGGGCCTAATCGGAAAGTTTCATATCAACTTTACCGTCGATAACGTGTTTGAAATACTCGTTTCCACAAAAAAAGTTCAATTATCGTTTCAATGGTTCATTCTGGTCACACCAAGTGTGAGTCACTTGGTAAGCACTAAAAAGGGTCATTATAAAGCATCCAGAGCGTTCCTGCTTATGATATATAATGTTATAATCGATTTTTGTTCCGTAAATGAGACTTTTGTGTGAGTCCATTCACTTTAAATCATTAATAGGTAGCGAGGACACAAAAAACCAAATGTCATTAATCAATTGAGAGAGAAAAAACTGATAGTCCCCCCAATATAGTCAATCATACGTTTTGTGTTACGATATTATAACGTTTTTCAATAATTAAACATGTACATGGCGAAAAACGTAAACGGTCACTTTTCTCAACCTTCCAATCCCTTGTAAAGTCATCCTATAGCATAACTGCACTCCTACTGAAACTGTCACACAGTTTAAGGAAGAAAAATAGGGTCCACATTTTTTTCGCCTGAAAATTATTTTTCTCTCGGGCCTAATCGGAAAGTATCATATCAACTTTACCGTCGATAACGTGTTTGAAATACTCGTTTCCACAAAAAAAGTTCAATTATCGTTTCAATGGTTCATTCTGGTCACACCAAGTGTGAGTCACTTGGTAAGCACTAAAAAAGGTAATAATAAAGCATCCAGAGCGTTCCTGCTTATGATATATAATGTTAAAATCGACTTTTTGTTCTGTAAATGAGACTTTTCTGTGAGTCCATTCACTTTGAATCATTAATAGGTAGCAAGGACACAAAAAATCAATTGTCAGTAATCAACTGAGAGAGAAAAAACAGATAGTCTCCCCAATATAGTCAATCATACGTTTTGTGTTACGATATTATAACGTTTTTCAGTGATTAAACATGTACATGGCGAAAAACGCTAACGGTCACTTTTCTCAACCTTCCAATCCCTTGTAAAGTCATCATATAGCATAACGGCACTCCAACTGAAACTAACACACAGTTTAAGGAAGAAAAATGGGTTCCAAAATTTTTTCGCCGTAAAATTATTTTTCGGGCCTAATCGGAAAGTTTCATATCAACTTTACCGTCGACAACGTGTTTGAAATACTCGTTTCCTCAAAAAAGTTCAATTATCGTTTCAATGGTTCATTCTGGTCACACCAAGTGTGAGTCACTTGGTAAGCACTAAAAAAGGGTAATAATAAAGCATCCAGAGCGTTCCTGCTTATGATATATAATGTTAAAATCGACTTTTTGTTCTGTAAATGAGACTTTTCTGTGAATCCATTCACTTTGAATCATTAATAGGTAGCAAGGACACAAAAAATCAAATGTCAGTAATCAACTGAGAGAGAAAAAACAGATGGTCTCCCCAATATAGTCAATCATACGTTTTGTGTTACGATATTATAACGTTTTTCAGTGATTAAACATGTACATGGCGAAAAACGCAAACGGTCACTTTTCTCAACCTTCCAATCCCTTGTAAAGTCATCCTATAGCATAACGGCACTCCAACTGAAATTAACACACAGTTTAAGGAAGAAAAATGGGTTCCAAAATTTTTTCGCCCTAAAATTATTTTTCGGGCCTAATCGGAAAGTTTCATATCAACTTTACCGTCGATAACGTGTTTGAAATACTCGTTTCCACAAAAAAAGTTCAATTATCGTTTCAATGGTTCATTCTGGTCACACCAAGTGTGAGTCACTTGGTAAGCACTAAAAAGGGTCATTATAAAGCATCCAGAGCGTTCCTGCTTATGATATATAATGTTATAATCGACTTTTTGTTCCGTAAATGAGACTTTTGTGTGAGTCCATTCACTTTGAATCATTAATAGGTAGCGAGGACACAAAAAACCAAATGTCATTAATCAACTGAGAGAGAAAAAACTGATAGTCCCCCCAATATAGTCAATCATACGTTTTGTGTTACGATATTATAACGTTTTTCAATGATTAAACATGTACATGGCGAAAAACGTAAACGGCCACTTTTCTCAACCTTCCAATCCCTTGTAAAGTCATCCTATAGCATAACTGCACTCCTACTGAAATTGTCATACAGTTTAAGGAAGAAAAATAGCGTCCAAATTTTTTTCGCCTAAAAATTATTTTTCTCTCGGGCCTAATCGGAAAGTTTCATATCAACTTCGATAACGTGTTTTGAAATACTCGTTTCAACAAAAAGGTTCAATGATCCTTTCAAGGGCTCTCCTGGTTCACATAGGGTGTGAATCACTTGGTAAGAAGTGAAAAAATGCCATAAAAAAGCATCCAGAGCGTTCCAGTTTATGATAAAAATGTTTCAATCGACTTTTTGTTCTGTAATTGAGACTTTCGTTGTATTCTTCATAAGGCTCTATAACTGTTTTTACCAAAATAAGTAATGAATTAAATTGCCAAAGGTTCTTTTGGGACAAAAAACTACGATTCAGGGGTTTGCATGAGTTATGAAATATGATTTTAAAAATTTTTCTGTTTTTTATTTTTTTTTCTGTTACAACAAACGGGAAAAACTTTTTTAACGTTTACTACACTCATTCGATCCTTCTTCATGTCAAACAACCTAATTAGGCCAAATGGATATTGGTTTCAAAATAAACAAAAAAAAATGTGTGTCTATGGGCAACAAATGAAGTGGACAATTGCTCACTTACATGAAATCAGCTTCCTTTAATTTTTAGAAGGAGCTGCTACCTTTTGAATTTTTGGACAGTTTAAAGGCCGTAGAACGCCGCAATTATCCCGTTAACAAACAATTGCGGTGTTTGTTAGAAAACAGGCGGTTCATTTAGCTTTCAAGCATAAAAATGGTCAGAAATTTATTGAAAGCTAACACAAAACCAAAAATTAAGTGTCGCTGACTTTTTGCCTTTTTACAATAATTCTTGAAGCATTACCGACAACAACCATATGAAATGTGTCACGTTGGCGTGCTGTCCTCCTTTGTGCTTGCAGGGCACTAGTTCTTAAAAAAATTTTTGTATGATGTTGCTTTTTTGAGTGCAAAAGAAATGTAAAAAATATGTTTGAACAAAACTATGCTGCATCTACGTCCTGCAATTGTTATTGTTGCCGGTAGCCTATTTCAGGCACCCGCTTACGAATATCCTTCAGTTTTAAGGAATTCAAATGACTACTGTTTTGAATTTTCGGCATTTTTTCATTGTTTAGGTATTTCGTCAAACTACCAGTACTCAGTTGTGATATTTTTCAAAAAAACGTATTTACAAAGTTTCTACATGAAGCATGCGGTTGAAAATGATACGAAAACCATGTTAGCAAAGCATACCCAGCACGAACATCAAGGAGAGACTACACTTCGACCCGATTTGTGTTGCGTTATCGTCTTCTTCGTAGAGCGTTTTTTCACGCAGGAACAGGCCTAACTGTGGCATGAAAAAACGGTGTACGTCTCGGTAAATTAAAATATCTCTGTGAATACTGAACGCATTTAAGCGAACGTAGGCTTGTTTTGTCGGGAAAAGGACCGTCTCACCGATTGATGGTGGTTGCGGCTGTAGCTCGGCGAGGTTGATGAGAATTTTTAGCGGTTAAACGGAAATTTAAATATTTTGGGTACTTATCGGAGCGGCCGATTTTCGATACTTCAAAATGAGTGATTCAAGACACAAATAAAGGTTTGTTAGCTTCGTCCTTGTGCCTGGAGTCCGTTTCGTATGGTTTTCTATGTACTTTTCTGGAGTTTAGGGGTTCAATTTTCACTCTGCACGTGCCGTACCCCCATTTTTCACAAAAACGTGCCTTTAATGTATAGGTTGATAAAATGTTGAAAAATTGGTGTTTTGGTGTCAAATAATATTCTATGTTACCCAGTATTATGTACCGATCCGATGGAAGTGTAATGTAGAGTGTACAAGTATTTCAATGTTGACATTGAAAATTTTGACGATCCAAATCAGGTACCAGGTGGATTCTTTGACCTGGTACCAAACGTTAATTTTGCAATATCTCCACGAAAAGTTAACGGATTTTAAACTGTGATGGCTCGTTGATCTTGTCTTGAGCGTTAGTTTTGTTTGCTATACGGTTTGTGATGTTTCGTCTAGCGGTTACGAAATAATAGTCCATGACAGGTCGAGCCTAATTTGACCTGAATTTCCACCTATTTTACCTGTTTCTGCTTATGAAACAACGTTCCCGACTTTTGTTTTGATATTTATAGTCCCCATAGTAATAGTATTGTGATGACATGGGTAAAGTTTCCACAAAGTATCATTTTCATATCCCAGGTTTTGGTTATAATTTTGGTCAAATTATGGGTCAAATGGCATATACATGTAGATTTTGGTACTGTACCTTAAATCTCTAATGTCTCTCCGTATATTTATTCAATTTCAGTTCTGTTTGGTGATCTAAATAGGTCCTGAACTGCAGTTGAATTTGATATAGGTCACGCTAATTTTGATGCGTTCACCGTTGAGTTATTCACCTGGCCACCCGCCCAATTTACCTGTGAAAATGGACCCTAGTACAGCGCCTTGGATCCTTAACAACTCTTGAACAGTCCGATTTGAAATCTGGTTGGTGCGTTTAACAGGTCTTGAACTCAGGTTTAGTTTGATATAAGGTTCATTCATTTTGGTCCAGGCATCTTGGAGTTATCGGCCTGGACATGACCCCCCCCCCCCCCCGATGTACCCATGAAATGGGCCCTAGTACGGTACATTTGATCTTTAAAAACTCGTGAATGAATTTGTTCGATTTCAATTCTGTTTCGTGCGTTTAAGAGAGCTTGAACTGAGATTTAGTTTGATATAAGGTTCGTTTATTTTGGTCCAGGCATGTTGGAGTTATAGGCCTAGGCATACCCCTCATTTAGCCCATCAAATATGGGCTTTGGTACAGTACCTATAACCCTTAATAACTCCTAGTGTAGTTGTTCAATTATATTTTTGGTGCGTTCAACGGACAATAAACTGACGTTTTTTTGGTAGAAGGCTTGTCTAATTTGATTCAGCTGTCTTTGAGAAATTGATACCGAAAAACCCTCCCATTTTTGCCCATTTTGACCCATTTTTTGACCCGAAAATTGATATTTATTCATTGAATTTTCATCGAAATGGTATCTAATGGCCACCGTTAGGTTAATAATAGTGCACCATGACTCATACAGGTCTGTCAATGTCGTTGCTGGTGTCAGCATTACTTTATAACAGTAATTTTGTTATAGAAATGCCCTATTTCAGATTTTGAATCTTGAAATTCTTGAACTTTGGTATTTGCATTTTGCATTATCGACTACACAGCTCAACATTAGCTTCACAACAAATACAGTAAGTTGCAGTACTGTCATTTTCATGCTAGCCGTGTCGTAGGTGTTTCATAAAATGTGTAGCTGTATTTTTGCTTGGTGTAGCAATCTTAGAGACAAATTGCCATCTGCGTGTTATCTGAAAATTAAATAGAAATACCAGACAGTATTATATAATAGTCTGTTCGAAAGGAATCAACCGGGGGTAGCCTCAGTATTGGTGTAGAAAAGTTTGTCTGTGTGTGTATGTGCTTGGAGTGGTTGCCTCCATATGGGTTTAATGCTGACATTTGTAATATAAGTTGTTTTTGTTTTTAGCCCGATCACCATGAGGTATATTTCTCTGCTTTATTCTGTTCAAAATGACTGCTTAGGGTAGCTTAGACAGTCAATGCCACTATAACTGCGCAAAATAGAAATATTTTTGTGAGAATCCTCTAATTTTTTTTGTCATTTTTTTCAGCTGTTTTTTATCAACGCCAAATTGGAACTGTATTTTCAAATGCAGACCCCTGTTGTTTTGTACGCTAGGGTTGTTTCTTTTTTTTCTAAATACTTTTTTTTCTATTTGCTTATACAGGTATTGCTCTAGGCGTTTTTGTTTAGTAAGAAAATGAGCCTCCAGCGGTCAAACAAACCCGATACCTCAAAAGGAAATAGCAACAAGGGCCCCTTGCGTGAAAAGTGTTCGAGAAAAGAAGAGAATGTTTTTATAAATATAACTGCGCAAAAAAAAATATTTTTGTCGGAATCCTCTAAAGTTTTTGTGATTTTTTAGCTGTTTTTTATCGACGCCAAAATTTGGACTGTAATTTCAAATGCGGGGCCCTGCCGTTCTGTACGCTAGGGATGTTTTTTGTCGAGTCATTATAATAAGGCATAATTACTTTTGAACTTGCTCTGACATCAGTTCTCAAATTTTTGTTTCTAGGATAGCTATTACAAATTTTTTTTGCAATCGTTTTTTTGGCCCACCTTTTGCGTGACTGATATCTATACTGATCTCCCTAACAGCTAACAGGAACGAGTTTTTTCTCATGTTTTCCAACAAATTAGGATAAGGATGCATACGTGAAAGCATACAGTTTCTAACAGTCAGTTAAATTCTTCAAAACTTCTTTAAATTCTGCTGCTAACCCAAATCATTGCAGATAATCTTTCGGAGCGTTATCCCATATCTAAGGGTTGCGCCAGAACTTTATAGGCTCCTATCTGCCAGGTCGATTCTCTCCAGGGCACAACTGTTTTCACTTCCCGAAAATTTTACTCTCGAAATACTTTTGTTTTCTATTTGCTTATACAGGTACTGCTGTAGGCGTTTTTGTTTAGTAAGAAAATGAACCTCCAGCGGTCAAACAAACCCAATACCTCAAAAGGAAATAGCAACAAGGTCCCCTTGCGTACAAAGTCATCGAGAAACAAAGAGAGTGATTTTGCTTTTCCACCCGATCACCGCTTTCTTGTCTACTTTGAATCTGATGGAGAGTTCGATATCGTACAGCCAACTCATACCAGTTGGCCAAAACATATGAGCAGCTCAGTTAAATTGTCGATTAGATACGAGGATGTGCCTTTCAAATCGAGTAAAAATCCAAAAGTTTTTGAGAACGGTCTTGACGTAACGAATGGTCCCGAAGAGATTCTGACTTGCGTTGGAAACAAAATGAATGTTTTGCTATCGGAAGGTGTAGAACCTAGGTACATGAATGTTACTCAGGTGTTTCAACAGGCATACGATGATACTGAAATTGAAAAGAAGACATCAAGTCAGGTCAGAAGTGATGAAGTTATCGAGGAAACTTTTGAAAGTTTTGATAGCGATGATTCGACTGATGACGCTGACGAGCCAGACGTGCCTGACCTAGAAGTTCAAAATGCCAAATGTGTTAAGAACATTGGCACTGTGCAGAGTGTAACTGCAGAACAAGTGGTAAATATGATAAAACGTTTTGATAGACGAAGGAAAAGTTAAAACTAGACTTCTAATCTTTTTTTTATTTAAATTTTTTTTAAATTTTGGGCTGCTAACCTTAATCATCAATTCTGTTTAGTGTTTATTCTCAAAATTGGAGCTTGATACCTTTAATTAGATCCAACAGCAAAAATTGGGCAAAAGTTTGATTATAATTCAGAACAAAACTTGGGGTAAGAGTAAAGGGGGCAAAAATGGTTGGTAGCAACCAGATTGAAGAATTGTTTTTAGGGTGATTTAGTGAAACGATTCGATCGATTTATTAGCAGACTAGAGTCCCGAATAGACCGAAGTGACCGTCTCTTAGATGATCTGACAAATTTTTTGAGGCGAGCTTTGGACGAGATATATCGGGACTCCGAAACTCCCGTTGCGCTTTCACGGAACATGGTTGATAAAGATAATGGGACGGAAGGGGAGCCCGAACAGCCAGAATTGATGTTTAACGGTCTGAATCTTTAATATCAAGGTTGCGTTTTATTCGTCGAAAAGGCTTTCAACATTGTTAAGATTTTGTGGAATGACGATGAGCGACGAACACTCTGTATTGACTCCAAAAAGGTTTTAGATCCCAAGAACGGTGGTGTTGCTTCTGACCAGGAGAGGACTGAGCTCTACCAAAGAACCATCCAGTTTGTTTTCGGAGACCAGTATACTAATAAACTATATCGCGATACACTGAAATTGTTTAATCAGCGACTACGTGAAAAAAGATCATCAGGTGTTCTCGGTTCTGATAGCCAGAAGTAGTTCTGGTTGGAGGGAACTATTCTTTGGTGTGGAAAATTTTTTTGAGCTGCATTACTTTTTGTAATATTCTCGCACTTTGTATATATATATACAAAGTATATATATATATATATATATATATATATATATATATATTGT
The DNA here is from genome assembly GCF_964194025.1 of Convolutriloba macropyga. Taxonomy (NCBI): domain Eukaryota; kingdom Metazoa; phylum Xenacoelomorpha; order Acoela; family Convolutidae; genus Convolutriloba; species Convolutriloba macropyga. Next base: position 34,050,965 of record NC_134475.1, read on the forward strand.
ATATATATATATATATATATATATATATATATATATATATATAGGATGCTTCTGGTTGATGAAAGTGTAAATTTGTTGAAAATTTACGATGTTAGGTTTGACTGACTCCTATGAATACTGCTTTTCAATATAAAATGTTACAAAAATGTCCTAAAGTTTTGCGGATGTTGAAATTTTCTTTCCTTTCCCAAGTTAAATTCAGCCTTCCTGATAAGTCCCTCCGAACCTTTATTGTTCTTATTTGGCTTAAGTGACTTAATTTTTATTTGGAAGTTCTTTGTTGCTAAGCTAAGCATATTTTCAGTTAATTGAAATGAGCTACCACTTTGAAGTTTTGAGAAGCGTTCTAAGTGGCATTGAAACTATTGAAGGTTCCATGCGTCGAAGCAATGCTCTGGAAGTTGAAGCACGTAACCGAATGCTCGAGGTCTGGAAGTGACTGAGAGATTTCGTAAGTATTGCACAAGTTTTGATTTACTGGCTTTTCTACAGTTTTAATTGGTTGGCAGCAACCAACATTTTTTAAGTCTTGACTATTGAATAGGTTAATAGAGGTGTGAGAGCTCAGAGGGCTGAAATTGATCGGAAACTGGTCTATAAAGGAGTCGATTTGTTGAGTTATGATGGCTGTCGTCATGACTATGCTGCAGTTGGAAGGTTTCTTGCACGCTCAATTCAATCAAAAGAGGAACGTTTGGAGTTTTGTTGGTTCGTCCAAAGAAACAAATTGAAGCACTGTGCAAGAAATTAGCATCCGCCGACGATGAAAAATGTTTCAAATGTTTTTTTCAGCATTTTTTGGAGCTACGTTTTATTTTTTACTGTTTTTTTTGTTTCAGAAGCTGTCAAGCTAATCTGCGGAGACAGTCTCTACGCTTTTCGACGAGCAAAAGACGCAGCAACTTCTCTAGGGCGTCATGAAAAGGCTGAAATAAATAAACAAAATCTTTGCTGAATTGTTTTTTAGTAAAATTCCTGGTTTTCCTTGCACTCTAAACTGTCTTTGCTTTTGCATTTTGGGTTGCTGTCTACTAACATAGGTCTTGTTTCCAGATGAAATGTCTATTCTTGATTTCAAAAAGTATAAGCTATTTCTTCCAGTAGCTCAGCAACTAGTCAAACTTCCTTTTACCTGGAGTGAGCTAGCTTTCATAGATGCTAAATTAACAAAGAAATGGGTGAACTTTGGTGAAACTGAGGTTCACAACGTTTGTTTGACTCTCGAATACATGCCAGACTACCCTAAAGATGTTGAGGTTTTCCTGGATTCAGAGTATGGCAAAAGTCTGAAGTTGATCAGGTACAGCTGTGTTGACTACTTAAATAATGTAAGTTTCTCTCAGTTAGGCGTGTTTGCGAAAAGCGATATAAATTCTAAATTGTAGATTCAAGGCTTGATAGGGTATCTTGTTGATATAAAAGAGGATAAAATAATTCCAGGTTTCACTGATTTTTCAGTAATTGAAAGTTCAAGAGTGGGCGTTCAATGGTTAATGCTTGGTCCACTTTCTTAAATGCTTTCGTAAATGCATCATGCCGTCCTAATGTAGCTTACGTGAATGTGAAAAATTTGATGGTTCGTGTACCATTGCGCGAAATAAAAGCAGGCGAAGAGCTTACCATATCCTATCAAAACCATTTTTTGGGCAGAACAACGAGTTTTGTCTATGTCCCTACAAAAGATTACATGGAAACCCTTTTCGGGTATTAGCTGTAAAGCGCAGAAAAGTTAAAAAGAATAAAGGAAATGATTTGGAACCAAATCCGATAAATCGTTTTTCTGGGCAAGGTTTTCCTTCTCGCCTAAGAATGTTTTTTCCCGAGGGGCAAGAGAGGAAAGAATGTTTTTCCCAGAGGAAAGAGTAGGCGAAAATCTGAATTTAATAAATTATCAGTCATTGTTTGCTTCGTCTTACGACAATAGAGGTTTGGAACAGTCGACTTTAACTCCAGTTGAGGAAACTTTTCAAAACCAAACTGAATCGGGTGATGAATTAACAGATGATATAGACTCGCCCTCGTTTCTGATCCAAAATCAAGTGGAAGCTTTCCGTTGTTCATCGCCTGTTAACCTCCAAAATTTTGAAGAGGGAAATTTTTTTGATACAATTGATGAAAATTTACCCGCCCCCATTTAATTAGATTTTAACTTATACGAAGGAGCCAACGTTACGCACGATGAGTTCAATCAAAAGTTTTCTAGTCTTTCAAATAAGCATAAGCTCTTGGATGTTGTAAAAAGTGATTTTCTTAAGTTTTTTGCAAGCATTTTAACCTACCCCAATTAGATCTTTGCTGATATTCCCGCCACAAACCTTCCGTTGGTAACAGGTACATCTTTTGGTTCGTCAAAGTTGCTTATGATTGATCTCATTCCGCAATTTAATCGTATTGTCAAGAAAAATATTTCTTATATCCAGTAGTCCTGGTCCAATCTGTGTAACTGGGAAACCCCTACTGACGCATTTTGCAAGTCTGAACTGCAGCTGGTTTTCAATACAGATAGAGCTCCGATTTTCAAGTCAAGTAAACTTTCTGTGTGGCCTATTTGGGTTGAGATTTTTAATTTGCCTCCTGTTTTACAATCTTCTATCTCAAATATCTGTCTTTTGGCGCTTTGATTTGGCGAGTCGAAGCCCGATTTTGATGACATGCTACAAAGAGTATGTCTTGAGTTAGAAAGTTTTTTGAATGGTGTTTTATTTGAGTCCATTTGTCGTGTTTTTTTAAGATATCGGAGTATTGTTTGTGACACACCAGCAAGAGCGTACGTTTTATGCATGAAGCAACATATTGGATATGATAGTTGTGCTTACTCTTTCATAAAAGGTTTTCATAAAAATAATAGATTGCTTTAGAAAGTTTCTCAGCCATTCATTCTTCGAGAAAAAAACACGTTTCAAGCTTGTGACGAGCTTGCTGAAAAAAGACGAATTGCTGTCAACGGTGTAAAATCGATCACTCCACTTAGTAAGTTTTTTAATTTACCATGGGATTGTGTTATAGATTCTATGCATCAAGTTTGTTTAGGTATTGTTTTATCTAAGTTTCTGATTTCCCTAGCAAAGGGAGGTACTCTAATAGAGCTTGAAAATCTTGCCTCTAATTGTAAAATTCCTTTTGATACATTGCACCGCTCGAAAATGTTGAAAGATCTTACATTTTGGAAGGCATTGGACTTTAAGCTCTTCTTTTTCCATATTCGCCCCTTAGTGTTTGATAATTTAAACGTCTCAAACATTTATTTTGAGAGCTTTTGCAAGTTAAGTTTTGCCATTAGGCTGTTGTCTGGTGGAAGTTTTGATGTTGAATATCTTCAGCCTGCTGATGCTTTGATTAATTCGTTCTTTGAAAACTTCCTTGACTTGTATGGACTCGAATCCCAATCCTTCAATCACACAATGCGTCACTTAGTTGAGCAGGTCCGCCAAAAGGGTCCCTTTTGGGTTTTTTCCGCTTTTTGTTTTGAATCAGCAAACCATCAATTACTTTCTGCCCTCTCCGGAACAATAATGAACCCAGAAAAAAAATGGTCGATCGGTTTTTAAAGCACCAAAATTCTTAGATGAGTTAGATATATTAACTAGTGTAAAAGTTTCGTGCATTGAAAGTTTTACGAAGTTAGCTGGTAAAAAAAAGTTTACTATGAAGAAAAAAATGCTACAAAAACTTTTGCTCTGTACCTGAATAATGTTGGAAAAAACTTTTGTTCGCTCTCTTATACTAGACTAAACGACATTGTTATCGAAAGTGTTGTTCAATTGAAAGACAAAAAACTTGTTCAGATTCAATGTTTTGCGAAAATTGAAGACGATATATATGCGGTCGTAAGGTATTATACAAATACTTCAAAACTCAATATTCTCCCGGAAAGTGTAAACTCTTTTTGTGAATTTTGCTACAAAGTAAAAAACTTGGGACCCCTAGAGTTGTGCTCTGTTGCTAACTTATGCTATAAAGTGGTTGCTATTCCCGTTTGTGAGGGTTTAAAAATAAGTGTCATGAAGGAGGGATTCGAGCAAAACTAGCCTAAAATCAATATGCGTTTTTTGATCTATTGATTGTAGAATCAGTAGCATTCAAGTTTTAAGTTATCTTTTTGTCGGATTTTTTGGCGTTCTTTTATTCGTTTTCTCGCTAATCTTATATAATCAAAGAACTCAAGATACTGCATAGACTGTTTAGGGGCTCCTACCAGGCGAACTCAACAATGGCGTGTTAAATAGTAAGTGATTTTATCAAACAAAATTTTTCCATCGAATTTTGGAACAGCTACTTATCAATTGAAAGGTTCTTTGAAAGTTTGAATATTATTGGCAAGTGACTGTCTAAGCTATCTTTTTCTGTTCATCTGCTTTATGTTTCTTGTTGTCTTTTGTTACAATTTTGTTTAGTTCAATTCTGGTCATCGGAGATTCAAATACCAGACATTTGAAAGAAGACATATATTACGACTCGTTGCTATCGAAATTCCAAATCGACGTTCTGGCAATGAGCGGCATGAGATCCAACGAGCTTGGTCCTTGCCTTAGCCTAGCCGCAAGGCAATATAATACAGTTGTGTTGGCTGTTGGAAACAAAGATTTAGCTGATTTCTTTAACATTCCTGCTAAACCCCCCAAAGAAGTTGCGCTCAATCTTGCTAGTTTTGCGAACTGTACCGCGCGGGACGGCACGCAAGTTTTCGTGATAGGATTGTGGAAACGCAGATATATGTTCCCTGTTGCCGTAGAGACCGTTAATACTTTGTTGCATTACATTCTTGTTAAAATTACGTTGCTCCAAAACTAAAACCCAAGCATTTTAAACTAAGTGACCCGTTACACCTCACTAATGGTGGGAAACTAGACTTTCTTGCTTTGTTGAATCGGCTTATTTGTACTAGAGTCTTTAAATAAGTGCTTCTGTGTCAATGAGTTCCTGGTTAAGTTAATTTATTTTTAGCTCCCTGTATTTCTGTTTTCCGATGCAAGATTAATTGTAGAATTAGTCTTCTTCCTTAATATTTATTGTTTTCGTTGAGGTTAATTGTAGAATTGGCCTTTCTCTTTTTTAAAAACTTGATTTTTGTGCCTCTAATTTATTGGTGATAAGTTGCTAATCTGCAAAGTGATATTGTTTGATTTAACTGTCTCCTGCCTTCGCGTTTTTTTTTGAAGAGTTTGTTTTGATTCTTTGATTGAAAATGATTTTTGATTTCTCATTTCTTTGTAACTTGAATAAATTTCAGAATTGTGTGTTGTTAAAATATAAAGCTGTTTGTCCAAATCAGTATGTTTGACGCGCTGTGAAGAAAATACTTGATCTTTAGCCTCGATTTAGTTTGATCTAGTTGTTGATCAGATATGCTATGATAAATCCTTGGGCATGCCTCCCGCAAGGCAATATAATACAGTTGTGGTGGCTGTTGGAAACAATGATTAAGCTGATTTCTTTAACATTCCTGCGAACCCCCCCAAAGAAGTTGCGCTCAATCTTGATAGTTTTGCGAACTGTACCGCGCGGGACGGAACGCAAGTTTTTGTGATAGGATTGTGGAAACGCAGAGATATGTACCCTGTTGCCGTAAAGACCGTTAATACTATGTTGCATCATATTATGGGAAAAAATTACGTTGCTCCAAAACTAAAACCCAAGCATTTTAGAGTAAGTGACCCGTGCCACCTCACTAATGATGGAAAACTAGACTGTCTTGCTTTGTTGAATCAGCTTATTTTGTACTAGAGTCTTTAAATAAATGCTTCTGTGTCAATGAGTTCCTGGTTGAGTTAATTTATTTTTAGCTCCTTCTATTTCTGTTTTCCGATGCAAGACTAATTGTAGAATTAGTTTTCTTCCTTAAGATTTATTGTTTTCGTTAAGGTTAATTGTAGAATTGGCCTTTTTCTTTTTTATAAACTTGATTTTTGTGCCTCTAATTTATTGGTGATAAGTTGCTAATCTGCAAAGTGATATTGTTTGATTTAACTGTGTCCTGCCTTAGCGTTTTTATTGAAGAGTTTGTTTTGATTCTTTGATTGAAAATGAGTTTTGATTTCTCATTTCTTTGTAACTTGCATAATTTTCAGATTTGTGTGTTGGTAAAATATAAAGCTGTTTGTCCGAATCGGTATGTATGACGCGCTGTGATGAAAATACTTGATCTTTAGCCTCGATTTAGTTTGATCTAGTTGTTGATAAGATATGCTGTGATAAATCCTCTGGCATGCCTGCGAGCTTTTGATTTCTTATTTCATTCGCTTGAATCTCTTGTTTATTTTGCTAAATCATAAACTTTTTCTACTGTCTACGACGCGCTGTGATGAGTTTATTAGAGCAGCTTTTAGCTTTATTTGTTTTGGCCCTGTTCCGAATATAACGCCATTTAATTGCTGGTTGCTTGTTTACAATCTCTTTGTTTCTGGTCCTTCTGTCTTGATTTTGCTGTTGATATTGTGGTGTTAGTTAAGTTTTTTGGTTTCCTGCTTTTCAAATTGGGCATTGGTGATTTTTAATTGCTCATTTGGAAGCTTCTTCTTGGTCCTTGATTCCAATGATTCTGTTTTGTATTGGTATAGTAGTTCTTTGCTTTTTTGTATGTGGTGGACATATATTTTTCGTAATATTTTTATATCTGTCAGTGTTCGTTTTTATTGTATTATTTTTCAATTCAAGTCTTTTGTGCTTTTTGTTTTTTGTTCATTGATTTTGATTGTTTATGACGCGCTGTGATGAGTTTGTTGGAGCTGATTATTGCTTCCTAAAATTAACCTGCGCCTGCACTGCATTTAGAGGCATTTAATTTTTATTCCTGTCTAGAATCTAGTAGTCTCTGGTCTGTTTTTTTGTCTTGTGAAGATTCGATATTGCTATTTAGATTGTGTTCTTTGATTTTGTTGACTTCCTGCTTTCAAAATTGGGCAGTGGTGATTTTTAGCTGCTCATTTGGAAGCGTGTTCTTGGTCCTTGAGTCCATTGGTTCTGTTTTGTTTTGTTATGTTTTTGCTTTGACTTGTTTGTTGTGGTCGTATATTTAGTTCGTTTTATTTTCATTGTGTCGCTTTTGATTCGTTCGTTCAATTCAAGTTTGTGCTTTTCTTTACTCGTTTCTCGTTTTTGTTCTTGTCCTGTTTTCGTTTTGGATTCACAGATAATTTCTGAGCGCGTCTCTTCCCTTTCATTACATTCGTCTTCTGTGCCTATTCAAATTGGTGCTCATTTTGTTGTTCACTGGTTTGGTGCTTGGGTTTGTTTTTTTCTTGCTTCGATATTTGGTTCAAACATTTGTTTTTTTTGTGTCTTGTTTCCTTTTCTGGTCCGCTGTTTTTTTGGGAGCGGCTCCTGTCTGCTCTTGCTCAAAATCTATGTCCGTTTTTGTTTTGCTCTTGCTTTTGAGTTTGCTTTGATGTTTTTTCTCATTCACTGATAACTTCTGAGCGCGTCATTTCATTGTTGACATTTTACCATTGTCTTTATATTGCCTTAGATGTTCTTTTTACCCGTCTTCTCACCGGTGATGCCACGTCTTTTTGTTGTTCTCATTTTTCTACGTTTGTGCGCTGTTATGAAAACTGAAAAGTTTCTGAGCGCTCTTTGGTTCATTGTACCATTTCATTGGCATTTTCTATTTTGGTCCATTGGTTCTATCTTTCATTCTCGCTTTTTTGTCACTGCTATCTTTTTTCTTCTATTTTCCGTTTATGTGCAGTGATGGGAACACAGTTTTCTGAGCACTAACTCGAGTTTCATTTTTGTTGTTCTTTGCTATTTTCTGATATTTCGTTTCTTTTCTCATTTTGTGAGCTATTGATGTGCTGTTTTCACACAAGTTTTCTCAGCAATGACATAAATGAAATGAAATCGGCATTTTGATTTGTGATTATAGACTTTCTGATGGTTTGCTATCAGTCATTTCTCTCCCTCTTTTTTGTTTTGACTTTTTTTGTCACAGGTCTTATTTCTATTTTATTCCAATGATGCGCTATGATGAGAAAAAAATTGCTGAGCGCTTACATTGATGAAGTGAAATCAACTTTTTGATTTGTGGTTTGTAATCCTTCTGATGGCTTGTTTCCAGTGGCTTCTGTTCCGCACTCTCTCCCTCTGTCACTTCTCTCTCACTCTCTTTCTCGCTCCTTGCTTTGTTCTGTTTCTCTATTCTTTCGCTTCACCCTCTCTCTCTCTCTCTCTCTCGCTCTTTTGTTTTTGGTTTGCTCGCTTCCATACTCTGTCTGTCTGTCTGTTGCCTCCTGGGCATTTGCTCCTTTCCTTTTTCTATCTCCCTATCTTGCCTTATGGCATGGCTTTTTTTTCTAGGGGTGCCTTTTGGGCAGATTCAGTTTTCGCTCGCTCGTTTTCCCGCTCGTTCGTTTGTTTCGTTCGCCTTGCGCTCGCTCGTTTTTGGTTTGCTCACTTTCCCGTTCGTTCGTTTCTGTTTCCCTCGCCCTGCGCTCGTTTCTGTTTCGCTTGCTCTGTGCGCGGTAGTTTTTCGTTCGTTCGCTTTCCCGCTCGTTCGTTTCTGTTTCGCTCGCTCGGTCGTTTTTCGTTCGCTTGAACCCCACCCTTCTCTGTGCCCCCTTTCTTGTGCATTTAGATATTCATTTATGTTTCTTTCTTTCGGTGCTATAACACCACCCTTCTCTGTGCCCCCTTTCTGGTGCTTTTAGATGTTCATTTATATGTTTGTCTGTTTCTTTTTTCAGCGCGATAACCCCAGCCCTTGTTTGTGACCCCTTCGCGCATTAGTCTTAGCTCTTTCGGGTCATTTTTTCTTTGGTGGCTAGCTAGGTCAGGTGCGCTCCTTCTGGAGCATAGTAAGGCACCGACCCTAGACATCAAAAAAACCAAAAAGGCCCACGCTCAAGCTAAGGCTAGATTTCCGCCCTTGTTTGTGACCCCTTTTGCGCAGCGCCATAACCCCCGCCCTTGTTTGTGACACCTTTGAGCATTAGTCTTAGCTCTTTAGGGTCTTTTTTTCTTTGGTGGCTAGCTAAGTCAGGTGCGCTCCCTCTGGAGCTCAGTAATGCACCGATTCTAGTCATCAAAGAAGCCAAAAAGGCACGCGCTCAAGCTAAGACTAAATTTCCGAACGCCCATTTTGCAAGGGTCTTGCAAGAATTCGTCTCTTATCTTGCAAGACCCTTGCAAAAATCAGACGCTTATCTTGCAAGATTCTTGCAAGACTTCGACGCTTATCTTGAAAGAATCGTGCAAGAATTCGACGCCTATCTTGCAAGAATCTTACAAGATCGATGCTTATCTTGCAAGATTCTTGCATATCCGACGGCTATCTTGCAAGATCTTGCAAGAATCTTGCAAGATCTTGCAAGATGGTGCGTAATCTTACAAGACTCTTGCAAGATTCTTGCAAGATCTTGCAAGATAGCCGTCGGTAATAGACTAGGGCGGTATATGGACGCTAGTGAAAAGGGCAGACGTATCAAAATATAAAAATGTTATTAAAGGCCAATCAGAGTTGAGGAAATGTTAGCATTTTTGTTGCTCAACAATTGTGAATGATTGCTCAACAATTTCTGCAAGTTTTAAAAAGGATCTGAGGGCTGATATATACTTGCTCAGAAACCGATTGCATTAGGCCGAATGAGAAAAAATATGAATTTTTGAGTAAAAACTGATCCCATGTTTGGTTGTGATGGATTCATATCAAGTTCTACGTGTCAGTGAGCCATGGACATGAAATCTAAAATTGGATTATTTGAAAATTAGGTTAATTGAACGCCTAAAGTTACAGTTGATGAAATTTCTCAGCCAATCGGAGTTGTTCAAAACTGTGCATTTGGGTACGCCTATTTGATGAGAGGTAACCGGGTAATTCGGGTAACCCATGGAGCTTGATATGAAGCTATCACAACCGAGTTTGAGATCAATACACCCAAATTACTGTTTTTCATTGTAATAGGTAAGAGTACAGGCTAAAGAAGGGCAACGTTCTGTATTAGCCTCATTTCAAATGAATTCAAATGTCCATTTGGATCAGGTACATTTAAACGTCGGCTCTTTATAAAGTATGCTGTTTTACACGTAATTGGATTTTATTTCTTCAGTCATCATGAACAGTTCCAGATGTACATGAAAATCCATACTTGTGAGACTACTATATGCAATAATCTCATAAATTTGGATTTTTGCGTACACCTGAGATTTCTGGTGTTAACTGAGAAACAAAGAAAGAACCTTGGTTAGTTTGGTATAATCTCAATTGCTATATTTTCCTGTAGTTTGCTATATTCTCAATTGCTTTAGAGATTATTGGAAACAGTACGCTGATGTCTACAAAAAACTGACAATTGGAAACAACTAGTCATCAAAAAAGAGAAAACAGAATTTTAGGATCTCTCCCACAATTATTCCCCCTTTCGCAAAACGGGAGGGAGCATGTTCGCTACTTCCCGGCCACATTTGGCAGAGCTTGAGAGGCTTGGCCGTAAACAGTAGTCCCCGATTACGCTCAATCTGATATTCGGCTATCAAAACTGCAGCCAAGTAAAATTGCTGTAAAGTATAGCACAAACAGGGGGGGGGGGGGGGGGGATAGTTGAAAAGAGCCGAAATTTAAAGTAATGACGATTTTCGTATGATGTAATTAATTATATAGTTTGCTTTATTCCGCCATTGAAATGCCGAATGCTATTAAACGTTTCACCGAAAACTATTTGTGGAAATCGGCGCTTTAAACTTAGACAATTTTTTGTCTTCACCAAACTTAGCAGTAAAGTGAAAATTCAATAAACATATAAATAGCGTCTCTTTTGAATTTTTATTAATTAATTTAGTGCTGACGCCGCTATTAAGCAGGAGCTTGAACTATCAGACATCAAAAATTGAATTATCAGACAATAAACTTAGAATTTGTAAGAACTCGAAAAAGCAAAAACTGAAAATTTTTACAAGTTGGAAGCAAATATCTGTAAACCCTATCCCCGATTTTGAGGAGGGGGAACCAGGATTAACCAAAGATATTAGCACGTTGTTAGGGCAACCTCTAAGCCAGTCATGAACCCAACTGAGCGAAATGCATGATATCTACAACTGTGGCTATTAGCACTTATTTCAAAAGTGGAATTTTTCATGTTTTTGTCTGTTTATAGTCAAATATCGAGTGTGGTTATCATGTTATCTCTTATAAGTTTTCCAATAGTCAAAGGCCATATCGATGGCCAAAAAATTATCTCGCATGCAACAAGAAGACTTCAATCAATCAATCAATGATAAGTACACTTTATGTTATAGATGATATTTTAAATGTTATCTACTTGAACCAAATGGTTAGAATAGTGTACAAAATTTGTATTTAGAACAATTAGAAACTGTTACAAAGAGCAGCTGGACTCTCGTTTTGACTACAGCTTGATCTTAAATGACTTTGATCTTTTTGCTTTAATTTTTTAATAGACCAGAAATTTATTCGTCAGTTGAGTTTTCTTACACAAAATCAGAGATAATACTTTCTTTAGTATTAAGCCTTCCAATTTTGTTAAGAGATTCGTTACAGCTAATCCATAAGGGTTTTCATAATTTCAGTCAATCTTAAATTTATAGTCCTTTAAACGTCCGAGTGACAAAAAGTATTGAGGATTTTTTACTCAATCTGGATCAATGTAAAAAAAAGGACCGTAAACACGAGTACCAGGCTGAGACGATTGAATTTCGCTGAAATTCTGGAGCAGCTTCAACATTTAGATACGTGTGATTCACAAAGCGTTTTTATTGTAAACCTAAAAAGCCCTTTGTACTCTAATTGAAACAATTTGATAACTTTCCGCAAATTAGGCGGTATATCAGAAAATGAACATAAAATTTTCTATCCAATTTCGTCAAGAAAAAGCAAAACTCTCCAATCATGGGCTGAAACGCTTCTCCTTTTGCTCACTTCTTTCAACTAAACACAAACTGAGCTTGTGAGAAAACCTTAACATTGTTATGTATATATTTGCCCCAACTGCCCTAAATAGTCACAAAGCTGAAAACCATCCGCTCACAATCCGACAAATTGCACTCAACCTGCGTTATCTGGATGACACGAAAATTTCTGACTTGAATTCTAAATGACGGAAAAATGTTTTCATGTATTATAATTAACACTATTTCCTCCAATGAAACACAAAATAACTACGAAACTGGGTATCAACCTATAATTTGAACAAAACTATGAAAATAGGTATATGTAATCTGTGTAATGATCCCGGAACATTGGCAGACGTTAACACGCCGTTATCAAAAATCCAAGGACATAATTCTGTCCCTTTTTTTACTTAACAAGTTATACTGTTTATAACATCAAAACAAAAGGGAGAGAAGACCTTGAAACATCACCAGAAGCTGCTTAACAGTTGCTACATGTGGCTGGAAGTCTTATCCAACAGTACACAATGGCACCTACACCTTCTCCAACCTTCTAGTATATGCAAGCTGCCTCAACACAACCTCCAACACAAGCAGTCAGATAAAAAATCCAATGATATATGTATACGTAATCGGACAGCTAAATTCTGTACAAGTATAGTATTTAAAACCGTTAGTGGCTGTAAGAAAAGGCAGCTCTCGTTTTGATTATATTTTGATTTTAATCAATTTTGACCTTCTGTGTTAAGTTTTTGCTAGATTTTAAAGCAGCGATGGCTTTAAATTAGTTGAGTTTTCTCAAACAAAAGTAGAAACAATTGTGTATTTTGGTTTAAACCTTGCAAACATCAGAGTAGGAGATTGAACATAGATTATCACAAAGGAAATTCCTGACTTCAGTCAAACTTAACCTTAAGACATTTAAACGTCCGAGCCAGTAATAGTGTCGACGATTTTTTCACTCTATTGGTATCAAATTAAAGAGATTAAAGAGCAAGGTAGTAAAACCTGAGGATTAAGCTGTGAAGACTAGCTTCCGATGAAAATCTCGACCGCACGCATTGTTTAGATACGGGTGATTTAAAAAGCGTTTTAAATCATCCGTATCCAATTTAAATTAAAACCTAAAATATCCTTTTCTACTCTAATTGAAACAATTTAACGACTTCCCACCAATTAGGCTGTAAATTAGAAAATGAACATAGAATTTTCTATAAAATTTCATCAAGAAAAAGCAAAAAACTCCAATTATGGGCTGAAACGCTTCTTCTTTTGCTCACTTCTTTCAACTAAACACAAAATGAGCGTGTGAGAAAGCCTTAACAGTGTTATGTATATATTTGCCCCGACTGCCCTAAATAATCACAAAGCTGAAATCCATCCGTTCAAATTCCGTCATTATGCACTCAACCTGGATTATCTAGATGACACGATAATTGCTGACTTGAACTCCACTTTTCTACATGATGGAACAATGTTTTCGATTTTTAAAATTAGCACCATTTCCTAAAATGAAACACAAAATAACTACGAAACTGGGCATCAAACTATGAATTGAACAGAACTATGACCTTTGGTACCAGTAACCTATGTAATAATCCCTGACTTTTTGCAGAGGTTAACAAGCCGTTATCCAGAATTCAAAAATATAATTCTGTCCATTTATTTTACTTAAAAAGTTATACTGATTACAACATCACAACAACAACAAGGGACAGGCAATACTGAAATACTGAAATAGCCCCAGAATCTGCTTAACAGTTGCTACATGTGGCTGGAGATCTTACTCAACAGTACACAATGGCACCTATGCCTTCTTCAACCTCCTAATATATGCAAGCTGCCTCAGCACAACCTCCAACACAAACAGTCAGATAAAATTCCATTGATATATGTATACATAACCGGACAGCTGAATTGGGTAAAAGTATTGTATTTAGAACCATTAGTAGCTGTAAAAAGGGCAGCTCTGGTTTTGACCAGATTTTGATTTTAATCAATTTTGACATTCTGTGTTAAGTTTTTGCTAGATTTTAAAGCAGCGGTGGCTCTAAATTAGTTGCGTTTTCTCAAACAAAGTAGAATCAATTGTGTACTTTAATTTAAACCTTGCAAACGCCAAAGTAGGAGATTGGACATAGATTATCACTAAGGAAATTCCTGACTTCAGTCAAACTTAACCTTAAAGACTTTTAAACGTCCCAGCCAGTAATAGTTTCGACGATTTTTTCACTGCATTGGTATCAAATTAAAGACATTAAAGAGCAAGGTCGGAGTAAAACCTGAGGATTAAGCTGTGAAGACTAGCTTCCAATAAAAATCTCGACTGGACGCATTATTTAGATACGGGTGATTTAAAAAGCGTTTTAAATCACCCGTATCCATTTTAAATTAAAATCTAAAATAGCCTTTTCTACTCTAATTGAAACAATTTAACAACTTTCCATCAATTAAGCGGTAAATTAGAAAATGAACATGGTTTTTTTATTATAAAATTTCATCAAGAAAAAGCAAAAAACTCCAATCATGGGCTGAAACGCTTCTTCTTTTTGAAGTCAAATATGACTTCCAGAAAAGACTATTTGAAAGACTTTATTATTTAAATAAATAAAGACTGAAAATACTCTTCCCTGATTGGATAAAAAGGGAACAATATCTTTTCCTTTCTTTCCTTTAGATGTTTACCCATTTACCCCTCTAGACAGAAGAGAAAGTTATTTATTCAGTACCAGATAACCACCTGATATAATAATAAAGTATATTTCTCTCTCTCTACTCCGCTCCTGTTTTGTATTGAGATATACGTTAGACTTTAGCATTGGGGCCCGTGCACTGTCTACTGAAGCTCAGATAGAAGAGTAACAGACTAGAGATATAGAACTTTAGTTAGTCAGGTAAGCCTTAAGAGTACACCCTATTCTTGAGACGACCATAAGACTCCTAATAAAGGTAAGCTCAGAACACGTCTTATCTGGTGCGACCAGTGCTGAACTAAATTGGGTAAACAAACAAAAATATCGATTAAATAACAAAAGTATTGTTGGTAAACATAACGCATATAAAGAAAGAAGAATATTAAAATGGCTTACAACTACAATGAACAAACAAGTACTAGCAATTTTTTAATACCATTTACAATTGCTAACGATTGTCCACAAGAAAATCGTGAAAATATATACAGAATAATAATAAACTTAAAAAACAAGTTCTTCAAAGAAACAAAACATATACAATAGATTAACATACATCGAAACCATCTAGTACATTATCTACCAGTAATACTACTGGATAGAGATGAATATAACAAACATTACACATTCACACTAACAGATGAAAAAGGAAATAAAAAGATATTTTTTAATTTCCAAAATGAAACATCACTATCGGATATGTTTAAAATACTCTTGAAAAGACATGAGGAATCACAAGATAAAACAAAATTGACAGCTGTAACATCCACTACGTACAAAACACTAAGGAATACAGACGGATACCTGAACGAACATCGTCAACAAATACAGTCAGTGAACGATAAATTAAGATTAGACATAAAAAGTTATAACAATTGGCTAACAAAAATAATTGAATTAAAACAAAATTTGAAAACAACAACATTAGATATAATAAAAATAGTGTCTGAATTTAAATTCCTATTTTGGTTAGATAACTTCGAACACATTAATGAAAAACGAGTCCAATTCGGAGAAACATTTCCGGAGGAAATTAGTCATTTATGTGACGAACTCCAGAACATTTGGAATAGCAAACACTATTCAGAACATTTTGAAAGCACATTAAAAATATGCTCCGATAGCATAAACTTCATCGAAGGATGACAAAGTCATGTAAAAATCACGGATCAAAGTCAGACAGGATCTTCTTCATTTAACTTATCAAGAAGCCTAACATCGACATCAACACCTAAAGACATTCAAACAAATAATAGCTTACAACTAAAACAAAAATCAACACTAAAACCTGATAAACAATTAACATCGAATTTATTTGGAAATCAACAAAATATAGACGAAGACATAGATATCTCAGATTCCGAAGAAAGAGAGATAAGATTTGAAAATCAATTACCACCATCAGTGAACCAAAATGCTCGACGGAAACACCCAATGAGAGATAATAGAAACAATATCTATATTAGTTCTTTAAATGATAACCAAGAGTATCACGAACAATATTGGGGACAACAAACAAATAATTACATGGAACTAAAAAATGAAATAACAGCTACAGTAACAAATCACACAAATAAACTAATAGATAATCTGGAAATGAAATATCAACAAATGAATAGAAGAATGGAAAAAAGACAAGAAGAAGCACTAGAAATGGTATTCGACAGACTTGATAAAACTCTGGATAACATAAATAGACAAACAAACCTCAGAACAGAAAATGAACAATTATTCACTAACAGGAATATAGACAATATTGCGAACAAAAATATACAAAATAATAATAGACAACACAATCGACAAAAATAAAATCGGAATAGAAGAACCAATTCTATCACAACAGAAGAAAGAGAAACAACCGTAGTAGAACCTCCTCTACCCTTTTATAAACAATTGACATCAATGAGTATAAACGAAGAACCTCAAATAGAACAAAGCATCAGCAGTGGTTCAGTACCCACAACAATAAGACCTTTCGATGGTACAGACCCAGCATATACTGTTGAAGAATACTTAAACAGTATATTTGCAGCTAAGATATTTAGCAGTGGAATAGAACCAGTAAACAAACCTGGACATCATCAATGGAAAGTAAAAAGAGCAGCTTTAATACTACATACCCTACAAGGACCTGCACAAAAATGGTATTCAACACTTCCAAGTGAAACAAAATTAGATTGGGAAACATTTTGCAAAAATTTTTCAGATATGTTTGTCTCTGAAAAGTCAAAACAACAAGCAAAAATAATATTACAACAACTACAAAAACGTACAAACGAATCACTAAGATCATTAGCACTGAGAATAGAAACTCTCGTAAAAACTGCATATTCACTGTACACAGAAGATTACAGAAATAGCGTAATGAACAAAACATTTATTAGATGTTTGGATAACGAACTAAAAACAGCAGCATTAAAAAAGCATGCGAAACATAAACAAACGCCAAGAGAACCAGAAATGCCATTCAAAGCATTGGTAGAAAAAATAGACCAGATGGATCTAACAAGAACTATAACAAATAATCACAAACGATTATATGAAGTTAATCAGAGTACAAGTAATATCAATGACGATCTAAAACAAATGAATATAGCCTGTAACAATATCAAGAACTTAACCAAAACGATCTAGAACAATTTGAAGGAACAATATGTAACGTCCTTAACGGAATTAATAATACATATGACAAAAAGAATTTTAAAGGTAGACCAAAATTTGCCTTGTTTTGTAGCTATTGCAGCTCACACGGACATACTAAAGGTAGATGCTTCAAAATACCACGTCGAGAAAGCATAGCACGACCAAAAGAAAGATCATTCTATGGTCATATGAGAAATAATCAAAATTTACCAAACAGAAAGATTGATTCAAATAACATTAACGAAGACAATTACCACCAACGTCACCAATATATAACAATTCACGAAGTCGAACCCCATACAGATCACAATCAAGGAACAATGATCATAACAACGTAAATCCTAGAGATAATAGGAATTATCAAGGATATCGGAAACCACATAATTACAATAACAGAAGTACAAGTTATAATAGAAACAATTACAGTAGAAGCAGAGGAAACAGCTACAATAGAAATAACAATCATAACAGATCCAATAGTAGATCAAGTTCAAGATGTACAGAGAGAAACAACTAGAGACAACAATCACCATATAACATAAATAATGATATTCATAATAACAATAACAGACAAAGATATAACAGCAGAGATTCAAACAGAAACGACAGATTTAGACAACGTTCAAGTAGTAACAATAGAAACTACTCAAACAACAATAACAGAGACGACAGGAGAAATCCATCACAAAGAGAACAAAATCAAAGAAATTACTCTACAGAACGACGAAATGAAGGAATTAAATATAACAATAATAATAACAAAAACAGAATAAATAACATTAAATCAGAAAAACAAAACGATGACCCACCAGGAATTGATGAATACGAATACACATCAGAGTCATCAGAAGAAGATCAAGAGATACTAATTAAATTCTATAACGCAAACGAAGATACATGTAATACATTAATAAATACATTAGAAAGTACCCCAACATGGATATTACCGATGTATCAATGTAATAAATTTGAACAAGATTTCACTAAACAACAACCAATTTTAGAAATTGATTTTCTACTGGATTCAGGAGCAACATTAAATTTACTCAATGAAGATACTTGGAATGAGATAAAATATAATAACCCAGAAATACAATTAGAAAAAGCAAACAAAATATTAACTGCAGCGAACAACACCACAATAGAAACATACGGAACAGTCATATTACCTCTAACACCAGATAGAATCTCGAATAACAGAAGCAAACCTCAAAACAATTTTTACAATCATTTTTTTCGTAACTCAATGCAATCATAACATCTTAGGCACCCCCTTCTTCAAAGAATATATTGAAACGATAAATGTAAACACAAATAGACTAACCTTAAATACAAACACAATCTTAGATAACGATATTATATTTTATATGAATAGTACAAAAGGTTACCCGTATTACTCTCGATTATACCCAATATTTAACAGAGAAACAATTTATATCGAACAGAACCAAAATAAAAGCATAACATTTCCAATACCTATATTTAAACAAATGAAAAAATCAAATGAAAAAACAATACATAAATCACATTTCTACTTTGAACCGATAAACAAATATCACAATATATCTTTTACAGATATAAAAGACTTCACAGCAGATGAAGAGTACTTGATAGACATTTTACTAGTTAACAAAAATAGACATAGAATAACCATAAATACAGGGTTAATTGGTTTCATGAATAGAAACATTACATTTAAAAAACAAGATAACGAAATAAATCAAACAAATTCAATTGCCTTATTCACAGCATTGTATCATCTAACATACGAAAGTGAACACGATATTAATGAAATACTCAACATACAAGAAAACGAAACAATTGAACAAGTAGCAACATTTGAAAGAAAACCAAACTTTAAATGCAAATTTAATATTAACAAATATTCCGAACAAGAAAAAGAATTTATACAAATGTTTGATTTTCAACATTCACATTTAACACAAGAAGAGTTCGAAAAAGTAGTAACAATCATATTACACTATAAACAAGTATATGCAACAACAAAATTTGACGTCGGAAAAACAAAAGTAAAATTGAACCTACCGATGAAAAAGATGCAATTTTCAAAAAACAACGAATAAGCAAAGTACCGATACACCTTCGAGAAAGAATACAAAAACTATTAGACCTATTAAAAAAATACGATATCATTGCACCCGTTAACAAAGAACAACTATCAACAGGGAACACATTCACAAATCCAGTAATAATACTACGAAAAGGTGAATCTCTAAAAATCGTGCTAGATGCAAGATACATGAACAGCATGATAGATGAATCCAAATGTAACTGGCCAATCGAACCAGTTGATGTAGCCCCAACAAGGATTAATGGAACAATATTCACAACAGCGGATCTAAATAGCGCATATAAACAAATACCATTAGACGAATAATCAATGCGATATACACATTTTACAATCGGAAATGAACAATACTGTTTTAAACGCTTATTCTACGGAATATCAATCGGACCAGCAGCATTTGCATCAATACTGAAACATTTTCTATATCCCTTAATTCGAAAAGGAACAGTCATTACATTTTGGAACAGTCTCTATCCAGAACAGTCTCTATCCAGTCTCTATCCAGTCTCTATCCAGGAACAGTCTCTATCCAGTTTTAGCTAACATAAATAATAAATATTTTGAAATCAACATTGATAAGAACGAATATCACCCAATCTCATACGAGAAGTATAACACAGAGACAAAAACAAATTTAATACCGAAATACAAACCAAAAACAAAAAATTGGCAATCACCAATTGTAGAAAAAGACGACTTGATTATTGAGAAAAACCAAAAAGGACCATACACGGTTCACCATGACGTTGATTATCTTAGACTAATTAACAATGTTAAACAAGAAAATAAATACGATAACGCAAAAATAACAGACGTTTTCTATTATGAAAAAACGAAAATCACAGAAGATCTCATAAGAGAAACACAAATCATAGATCCAGTACTTCACAAAGTAAAAATGTGGAAAAAGCATAACAATAAACCACATTCAGTAACAATGGACATACGCGGAAACAAGGGACTCTTTGCATTTTATAGAAAGTTTAAATCAATAGTAATTGACGAAAAAACTGGAATAATTATAATCATCATTAGAGTTCACAAAAGCACAATACAAAGAATATGCTTACCGTTAACATTACTACTATGTGTTTTCTACGAAAATCATTGCACAGACACAGTTGGTCATACAGGACTTGAAAAAACAAAAAGAAACATAATGGAGAAATATTATTTCCCAAACTTAACAACCTGGATAAAAATCCTAATAGCAGATTGCATACAATGTCAAACAAACAAAGTATTTGCAAACAAAAAAACAAAAAGTAAAAAAGAACAATTGGCACCGACAAAATTATATTTTAATGAAATGATAATGGTCGATACAAAAGGACCCATCCACCCATCATCAGAAGGAAATAATTTTATCTTTGTAATAGTAGATGCATTTTCACACTATGTAACAATTATGTGTGCACCCAAAAATAATGCACATTATGCATTTACAGCATTATTTGAACATTGGTTTATGAAATTCGGACTACCAGAAGAAATTCGTTCCAATAACGGACCAGAATACATTAACACAGAATTAACACAATTGTGTAACTACTTTGAAATCAAGTTTAAACCAAGTACAACATATGCACCTTGGACAAACGGATTAGTAGAAGGGACAAACAGAATAATCGGACAATTTATCAGAACATTATTAGACGAAAAATATCAAAATTGGTCAAGGAAGGCAAAGTTCTTTCCATATGCATATAATACTCAATACAAAACACGATTAGGTATGTCACCATATGAAGTCGTTTTCCACCAAAAGCCAAGAAAACCAACAAAAATAAAACTTGGAACAACAACGGACGAAAAGGGAAGTTGCAACCCAACGGAAAAAAGTGCATGTAACA
Source organism: Convolutriloba macropyga (assembly GCF_964194025.1). Lineage (NCBI taxonomy): Eukaryota > Metazoa > Xenacoelomorpha > Acoela > Convolutidae > Convolutriloba > Convolutriloba macropyga. Next base: position 34,072,081 of record NC_134475.1, read on the forward strand.
CACAACCAGCACATACTCATTTGGAAAAACAATTCAGCCACCCAAAAATAGCAAAGTTGCAAAAAGGAACATTTGCTAAATGGTTCCTTGATAAAGAAAAACACTATAATGATACATATCGTACAATTACAAAAATACTTCAAAACCGCAAAAAGTTAACAGATGAGATGAATCTACGATTTCGTACAGCAATGCCACTTGAGAAAAATACTTTTGTATTAGTAACAAATCATCAACAAATTGACGGCGTATCTAAAAAACTACTACCACTAAAAACAGGACCATATCTTATCATCGATAAACCTACAGAAACAACATACATACTAAAAAATAACAATAAAGAATATATAACAATACACAGAAATCATATAGTACCGTATTATCCGAAAGAAAAACATATTAAACTAGAATTACAAAACTATTTACTAACGAACGAAATTCCAATATTAAAACAACCTACTATACAAACATCACACAAGAAACATATAGCACAAGATGAAATTCAACAAACTCATAATTACAATCGTCGTAAGAAGAAAATACTATTAACATCATAACGAAAGATCAATAATACATAATATTAATAATAATAATAATCAAATTAACACTAATACTAATAACCCGTGTCATTTAATAATCCGTATCAATACAACGCTATTCATTGTATTTGTAACAACCGACATTGACGAATTAATACATACATACCGTAAAGCAACCCACTATGGATTGGGGATTCAACTTTAATAATCTCACTCTAATACTCTCACTAACACGTATAATATTACACACATACTCGAAAATTTCTAACATTATAAAATATTCATTTCACTTGACCGATTATACCAAAAGTCATTTAATGATAATCCGTGCATACAGCTCTCATTAGTAAAACTACTAAACAGATCCCGTAACCGTTTAATGCTCTAATACTACCTAAAATAGTCAATTTTCAAAAATCATCTTCATAGAATATTCGAAATATCATCTATGAACCATCCAAAAAATCTGTCACATTACAACAATAAATCTATCTCTATGTACATTCCTATGTATATTCCTATGTACATTCACTATTTTTACGGGCACACATACCTAACCCGAACCTTGTGTGCAGAACTAAATATATTAGAAAAGAATCGATAAATATATCTAAATTAATACAGAGCATACTACAAACATAAACACACATGAATAGAATTTAAAATAAATAGTACTAAAAGGTGCTATTATTCAACTAACCACTAACCGACTATGACACATTGGATCATACCCCGAAATACATCATCATAATTTACGAACCAGTTATGAAATAACAATTCCGATATTAATATTCCATCAATATCTTTGGAAACACCATCACCAAATATTTTAACACCTTTTAGTGGATAACTTATATAAATCAACAACATATAAAAACATAAAGGAGATAAAAACTGTTTAAGAACACTGGAAGTTCAGACATACGTTATAAATACATTTGAAGAATGCATCTTCCATTCTCTGACAAACCATCAGTTGGCAAACGCCCACCCTGTTGGCAAACGCCCACCCAGTTGTCAAACGCCCAACCAGCTTGGCAAACATCCCACTAAGTAGTAATTGACAACAGCATCCATTGTCATCGATAAAAACAAATAACAAAGATTCATACACCAAATAACAAATCAAACATATCCATACAGGATATTCTAACACAAATAGGTTTTGATAGTAGCCCTTGAAACCTCAACTATGATTGTCACAAAGGGTAATTTCTCATATAAACAAAATTCAAAAACACAAAATTCAAAACACAAAAGGTATATTTTATTTGATGTTCACAAGCTTAGAACTGGAATAGACGTTTAGAGATAATTGATATTAACAGTAAACAATAAACAAACAACAAATATCCAAATAACAAACAAACAAAGAACAAATGATTTTATCTTTTATAAAAAAGATCGAGGATCTATCCACCTCACGGAATGGAATAGATATTTTGAAGATGCCAACATTCACAAACATTAATAAAAATAAAAAAGAAACATTTATCAATATAAAAAGGGAAAATTTAGAAATAACAAACAACAACGATGAGTAATAAACTAACGGGAAAGAGTAAAAAATAGCAACAAATAATTAATAACAGGATAAACAGTAATAATAGTAGTAAAAACGGAAGCTAAAAATAATGAGTATGAACTAATAACAAGAAACACATCTAAAAATAGAGTAACGTATTGAGTGAACGAATATGTTCACCAGAACAAAGGAATAACTTCTTTTCAAAAAGTAATGAGAAAGAAACGGAAACAATCTCAGTATAACAATCTCCGTATAAGAGTCTCCGTAATAACAATCTCCGTAATAACACGCAATAAAAGCCCATCCAGTAATCTCCAACAACAGGATCTAAAATACAAGTTTACTGTCATACACGTTATCTTTGAATACCTATATTCACATAGATGGATAATACATCCATTCACATTCTTAACATACACGTCCTACATCCATAAATATACATTCGGCTATCAGACATTCGGTCAAATAGAACTTGAACTGAAACATAAACATTCGGCTAAATAGACCTTCGATACTATGAACGGTTAATCCGCAGTGCACCTTTTTGCACAGAACAGAACAATATACGTCATACATACACACGTCATACCAAATACGGACGTCATACATCTCATTAGTGAAAATACGGACGCTAGTGAAAAACGGACGTTAACAACTAACGTCTTACAATTAACGTCAGAAACATCATTAGCGCACCTAATTAGAAATAACTCGAACTGCAAACCATTAGTGATAATCACTAAAACCCAAAAAGGACCCAATTAGCAGGAAGAGATGAACAAAATGGCACCATCCTCTATGAAGATGACAGGATGATAAAATAAGTTAACAAAGACTTATTGTCTCATTAAAATAAGCTAACTAAACCTTCTAGTAGACTAACTGTCTATTTGCAAACGCAATTAGTAACAAAACGTAAATGTCATACCAATTAACATTTACCAACACCATAAACAAGATGGTGATTAACAAGACTGATCTTACCAAGATCATTAGTAGTTGAAAAACATTTTAATTACGTCAATGCTTCTCAACAAAGCATTTTGTACCATTTGTACCAACTACCAATTAACATTGCAGAATTGCAAAACTGCAGAAGACTGCAACAAAGTATCCCATTAGCAATCATACCATTTCAGTAATTGGACATTTTTGCACCAAATTCCTTGGTACAACCTGACGCCACGAGCCATACCAATGATCAAAGAACCTACTTCAAAACAAAAGATAACAACAAAGTTGGCACCAACATCAGACTAATTACCATAACATACCATGATGGAAGCACGTCAACTACCATCAAAGATAGTAAATTTCATACCAATACACCAATTACACAGAAAAACAGCATCTTGAGAACAAAAGTTCTGGAAAATGTCAGAAGTAAATCCAATTCAAGAAATAGGAAACTAACATTCTAATTAGACCTAGTAATTATAAAAATTGACAACTTAACAACTCAAATATGAAAAACGGAAGATATGTAAATGTCAGAAACATTGTAGAGAACCAGAAACGAGAAAGTAAAAATCATAATTCTGATTTTGCCTCGTACAATTCACAACTGCCAAACTGACTTGAAAAATTTGAAAAATTGTGCAAAATTTCAGCTAAGCTGAAAAACCGAAATTGTACACTCAAAATTCAAAAATTTTCTATCTCAACAGAATTCTTTCCTTGTTTCTATACTGTAATAATCACCCAATATCACATTAGAAAGAGAAGATAATCTATTTCTCAATTTCATCTTTCAGAAAACAAGTTTATCAACAACACTCAATTGCACGACAACACAACTTAACAGGTAAACTGAATTACTTTAATTTCATTTCAGAAAGGTTAATTCATCACTATACACATCACTGTGATGAAAAACCGCCAATGTTAGCAGCATCAGAGTTTATGCACTCTTTAAACAGAAACCAGCTTTGTATAAAAATAAAAGTACAAATAGACAAAATTGCTCAATTTAAATTTCCATTAAATAGTCATACACATTTTGATAACGACAGTATCACAACCACTGATTGTAAAATTTCAACTAAAGATTGTTTATTCATAATTGAAGGAATAACAGAAACCGGACAAGAAGTAAAACTCTTTTGGGGAGAAAAACATTTTGAATTGTTAAAAGACATAACGCTCTGTAACGAAACTATTACAGAATTCCAAACACTAGAACAACAAATACACACGGATACATGTGTTGATATCAACAAACTAAACACAGTTTTCATAGTAGTTTGTAAAAAAGACGCTATTGAACTTGTAGACGATAAACTAAAAGCCTAACAGATAATATGATACCAATTATTGTTATTGTAGTTTACCAGTGAATTTAAATTTAATACAATTAGTGCGACACCGTTAAGTGTCAGTTATACAAGAAAATAACTGTCATTTTCCAGTGCAGCATTTAAAATCTTTTCCAAACAACAACACTCGTTTATACGTTTCAACAATTGATTTCTCAGAAACATTAGTAACACTTTATTTAATATTAAATAAAATAATATTATTTCTTACTATAATCTTAGTACCTTGCACAGTAGTAATATCCACATATCTAGCGATTGTAACAATACATGAAGTAATTAGAAATCGCAGAGTAGTATATGCAAGACCACCAGTACAGTAACTAAATGCACGAAATTTATCCTGATATATACCACACATGTAAAACAAACATAGATATTGTGGAACTGGAAATATTTAAATTTATTAAAATTGCAATAGTTATATATTTCCTAGTACGCATGTGCTTAAGTTTAATAGAGAACTTTGTAAATCCATAAAAATTGATCCAAACCCCGACATAGAAGAATCTATATATCATACATTACATTCACAAAAATTCTATCTACAAATTGGATTTCCTGCAGAATCACCATTTTACGGAAACGTTATGATATACCAGTTAAACCTAAGAATACAACATAACGAAATTTGGATATCGAATATAGGAGCACAAACACACCAACCAGAACAAGAACTAATACCAGTACTGATATTAACACCACCATACATGCAAATCCCACCACATGGACCTGGTTCCGGAGCTTAAATAATTAAAAATCAGCAAAAATTGCGTCATCAAATAATAATAGTAACCGTAACAATACTCAAGAACAACCACATCATAACGAAGTAACAGATCTAACAAATATACCAACATCGCCTGAAGTAGACGATACAGACCCTGGAAACGAAAACCCGTATACAGTACGGCGTGAGAGAACAGAAACTAGACACCTATTAAGAGGCAGACGTAGAGCATCACTCGCATTTCCCACACAGGACTTTACATTAGTCTCATACGATTCTACTGATATAGAATCAATTATAATAAGACCTAACACATCGCCAACGAAATTTAGCACTTGAAGTTCTAGCAACACCATCTCTAGAACCAAAGTTTAATACAACGATTAAATACGATACAATATTCAATCATCCATTTCATGCAACAACACCCTCTATAGTAACAACAACGACACCAGCACAGTTTATTTGTATTGACTTTGTCTATAAGTTTGATAGATATACTAAACAAACTTTAGGTTTTGCAACTTTTTACAATCCTCATACAGGATTATTGTATACATGCCGTTTCAATTAAAATCCATAATACTAATATTAATAATAATAATAATATTTACTTATATGAAAATAGACACACAAATACAATCACAATATAAGATAGAAAACAAACTGAAAAAACATATTAAAGACCGCATCAACGAAAGAATGAAGAAACATATCAAAAACATCAAAAATAAAAACAAAATAAAAATACATACATCAAATACAATAGAACGAGAAAACTTCAACAAACTTGTGAAACACGTATCTGACAATCAAACAGAACTAACAACAGACTCAAACTCAATCCAAGACATTTATAACATCACAGAATTAGAGAATTTTAAAAACAGTTCAGACTATGAAGAAATGTGGAACATAGCTATTGATAAATGGACAAGAAACTGGAATTTCTATAGAGAACATCTCACAAACAGTATTCTAGAAAAATTCCAATTAAACAATAAAAGACAAAAACGTCAAACAAAGGAAGTCTACGTAGAATTAACAGGACAAAACATAAACGGCTCAGCAATCGGACCTCAAGATATTTTTATTCAACATTACGATTGCGACGCAGAAGAAATCACGAACGTAAAGTACTACGAACTAAACAAAATTAATACATGCAAATTTAAACCACTCGATTTAGATATGACAAAAACAGAAGTTCAGCTGTTATCAAAAGCACAAGCAGTAGAGATTAAAGCATACGCAGTTGCAGGAACGATTAAAGAACGAGTAGAATGGTGTTCACAACACACCAACTACATTAGAGCAAACCGACCTAGCTATTATGTATCAGACGCAAAAAGAACAAAAATATTAGACCCGGATGAAGTTCGTAACGAACTGGCCAGACCTAACTTACTGAAAAATACAGAATATAAACCCACAAGATACAACATATCATTCAATTACATAGCTAATCCACCATTACAAAAGAGAATTGAAGACCTCCAAGGCAAAATACAATTTCATTTAGATACTCCTATCGTACCACCGTATGGAAGGAAAGTGTATGATTACACAAACCCAACGTGGATACCCTCCGTAATAAAAAACGCACAATCAAACTGCTTAACCGGAGTAAGAAAACAAAATAGAATAGACATACTAGATTGGACATTAGAAATCAGAGAAGTATAACTCATACTAAATCTTGATACGAAGAAATCTCATACATGGGAACAAAACTACCATGCGATCTCCGCAAGGGAGAGTGTCAACCAACACCTTTTACAAAAGCAACAATAGTTTGGGAACACCAAACACATTGTCAATTATTTGAACTAATTAGATTTGATGCATACATGGTAAAATACCAAGACCGATACTGGATAGAAACAAACGCAGAATGGACAACAGTACAAAAACCAGATATACAAGAGAAAATAAAATTAAATAAAACAGCCTCAATAGCAACACGATTTGAAATATATCCAATAGTTGAACACGAATGCGGATCACTACAACCCCTACATAAAACAGAATACGCTGATATTTACATAATATATGAATATGGCTTTGATATGCATACAGGACAGAAAGTAACAAGAAAGAAAGATAAATTCGATGATGAAAAATTCATAAAAATAACACCAAAACAAATCATCTCAACGCACACACGCTACGAAGATGAAGATAACAACCAATTTTATTACGGTTTTGTTAACGAAAACACACATTTAAATATGATAATGGATTTATATATGAGTAACATATACTCTAGAATCAGTTTACAAGCAATAGAATTTTATTCACAAATTTGCGAACAAACTAGAAATCTACGACAGTTAACAGTAACACAAGTACAAAAAAATACACCACTTCTAGGATACATCCTTACCGGAGACAGATCAATATTTGTCAAACAAGAAGGAGTAAACGTTATGAAAATGTACAAATCTGCAAAGAAATCATCACCACTTTATGTACCACAAACACGTGAATGTTATGATAAAATACCAATTCTATACAAAAACGGAGTACAATATGTACACCAACTAACACGCCAAACATACCTTTGGGCAAAAAAGGTACCATGTTCACACAGTAATTTTGATCAACTCATATCTATAGATACGGAAGGAGCATCTCGATACAGATTAACACCGTATCCAGTTAAAGTTGAAACAATACTAAACACTATATCACCTGAAGAAATAGTATTAGACAATATGTTTAGTAAAGCAAGTCTAATAGAAAGCGGAATCTACAGTAAAGAACAACTAGTAAAAGAACGAAAAAGAGACCTATTACATGAATACATGAGAGACCGTGAAAAACCTTTACAAGACGCACAGTCAGCTAATGCACTAAAACTCTTAGAGCTCGAACAATTAGGTTTATTACAAACATATAAAAATTATGAACAATCACTAAAATGGCTACGAGATTTGAATATCAATGGATATAACTTTCAGATTGATCAACCAAGCGTAAACTGGAAAGAAATTTTTGACGGCGCATGGCTCAAAGACCAAATCCTAACCATCTTTGGTTGGCCATGGTACATATTAGAGAAAATGGCTATTATTTATGCTATGATTAGCATGATACTATTCATAACAAATCTTATTATTAAATTCTATAACGCTTTTGCTATTCACAAAGCAATCGGAAAACAAGCAAGTATAACAAAAATACTACTAACCGGATTATTTGGAATATTTTCACAAACACTTACACAACTAGTAGCACAAATACAAGAAGAAAATCTACATGACGACAGTGACGATAACAATTCGCATTATGGAAACTTAAATCACAAAACGAGAAAAAATAGACCTAACGTTCGTAGACATTCAGCAGAAGTAACAACGTCAAATCATAACAACAATGAGCCACCAACAAAAATTTACCTTGATACAAATTATAAACATTACAACACAACAATCCGTAGAACAGAAAACGGATTACAATTACGAACTTTAGAATCAACAAAAAAGATACAGAAACCACCATTACCAGAAAGGAAATATAAACCAGAACCATTTAAAATAGAACCATTAGAAACAATAAAAGAGAATAAACTACAAACAATATTACCACAACTAATTACACCACCCCCGGCATATCAATGCATCGGAAACAGTTTATCAGCACCTATCCCTAGTGCATAAAAAATGAACAACATAATAGTTTATTCCACAACCATCCGTATGAAACACCAATACCAATTAATCAACCAAAACCATATGAAATCCCAAATCCTTCATTAACAACTAACGAACAAAGACACTTAATACCTACATCGAAACTACTCGATATACAAAACCCTCCACCAATTGATTTTGAACAACTAAAATTAAGGGCTAACAAAATGCATAATCGCAATCACAGCCTAGACGTCCTCCAAAATGATCAGCCACACACAAATGAAGTCACATACTTTGACACTCATTCGGCTGACACATACGAAATTCAAAACCAAATGTACATTAAAGAACATCTAACAGTATACCCCCCCCACTACTATTAACTCATCAAAATTGTGTATTCATAAAATTGTATATTCATAACAAAACACAAGAAACCTACAGTAAAAATGACAATACATTTTTAACATATAACAATGTAACCACTAACGAGTGAGTTTTTAACATATCAAACTACAAACAGTTTCTATAACAGTCAACATAACATTGGTAACCATGTGTTATTCTAATAGTAATAATCTATGAGTTGTAGCACAATGGCAACAGGCATGGACTACGAATCGCCATACAAATCCGATTCACCATTCAGCTACGAAGTTGAAGAAGGAGAGCTGAGTTCCGAATCAGGAAGATCGAGTCCTGGCACAGTAAGAGATAACGCATCGGACTGTGGAACTCAAACAGACGATCAAATGGGGAAAATTTCTGAAACAGTCACTACAATGAGAGTACATTTGGACAATACCCCAAAGATTACTCAAACTCCACAAGAGATTGCACGTAAAATCAAGAATAAATTTGACAACAGACGGAACTTGCAATCCTTTAACACTAACAAAAACACTAATGAGCAAGGAACAAGTACAAATATACATAGCTATGAACACAACAGATTAATTAACACTCAAAACCGTTCAACAACGGAATGGTATACATCACCCCCACTTCCAAACTACCCACCACCAGTTCGACCACCACCACCATCAAATAAAATCACAGAACACCCGAGAACACAAACATATGCTCAACAACGATTGTTTACAGCTAATAGTGGACCGAACAATTTAAGATTCCCATACGCGGTTACACCAAGATCAACTAATAGTAAATCATTTTTTCACCAATCAACAAATGAGCAGACACCAACAACAACAGTTATGGAAACAATTTGCTTTCAGGACAAAGATCCTAGAACATTAAATAGCCCACACAACAGTAATTACAATCCATTATTATCATACAGAAATTGGGCAAACATGCCATTCGATTCACGCGAATATAACTTTTTCATGGCACCGCTTCATAACCTTAAAGATCGTGTGTCAGAGTATTTCCCACCTCTGCCACCAGAAAATACAAATACAGTAAAGCGCAGTACAAAAAACATGGGGAGAGACAAACTCCACTAGACTATGTACCCGAAACTCAAACAGTTTTATAGTCTCACTGAAAGATTTTTATATGATTATGACTACGAGTTTAAAATTCCAATCACGTGTCATTTCGATCTACTTATAGCAAAAGCATCCCAAGACTTATCTGCGTACAGTATTTACGATCATCAGATATTTCAACTCAGTTTCAATTTTCTGCATCCTACACCGAAAGATGTACAGAACAATAACTACAGAGTACATGAAACTAAGCTAATCCACAACCTTATATTTTATACATTTCTACGTGACAAAAGCAATAATACATCAAGAAGTTATATACACATAAACGATCAACTCACATCACCTTATTTCCTAAATTACGGATATCGTTTGAAATGGGAATATACATTGGGCACACTTAGAAGCTTTGACCCAATCAAGAACTATTTTATTTTCCAACCAAAAAATACACCGGAGCGGCTTCTCATGGTACCGCTCGAAGCTTTGGAACCGTGAGAGGAATATCATGTTTATCACCTCGAAGGAGCTATAACAAACCGCGCTTTCACAAATAGAATAAATTTCAACAACGATCAGACTAAAACAGAGCTTGAACAAGAATTGTGCAACACAGTGAAAGCATCCATTACAGACATCCCATTAAAAGATCTAACGAACTTACTTGCATATTTCCTATCGAAAGACGATAACTTTGTAAAGGAATAACGCCATTATAAAGAACGGACAAACTATCCGAAACAAACGGAGAAATTATAACAATATTATCATAAGTACAAGTAACAAACTTTTGATAATTTCGACAAGTAACAATAAATAACTATGAAATTAATCAGTGCATATATGCTTATTTATGTTTTCTGATACCCGAAACTAACCCCTTTTCTGATAAATGTATTTGTAACAGTCCAATATTTAGTCTTCAAATACTTTGTAAACTGTTATATTTTTATCTGTATCCCGATAACCATACTTCCAACTAGCAGTCTCTAGTTATATTTCCTATTTACATAACTTTCAATGTGCCGATTATTAGATATTTTATCTGTTCAATAAAGTCTAAAAACAAAAAATAATTTTTTACTCTTTCTATAAGCTCTAACCTAATTTCTAAATTGTACATGTATATATGCAAAGATTTTTCCCTAGTCATTTATATGCAATTTTGTAAAAAAAACAACAACTTGAAATAAGACACAGAACTGACGGAAATTAGAACAAATAATATTCACTTGCAATGTAAACAAAGTGTAAATGGACGAAAAACGAGTCATATAATAGACATATTAACTCTACGTATAACATGTAATAATAACTTTCAGACCTTGAGTCATTGACATGACATTTCAACAAAACTCATCCTAGATTCTTATAGAACCGATTTGTTTGCAAAACATACAAACTATAATATCAGTTTGAAATCATAATGACATAGCAAAGTGTTATATACTTTTCCAAACAGACTGTAACAATAAATCAACTTCCAACATAAATCAAAACATAAAATATTTGGACTTCGAAATTTTCACATGTAAAAACATATAAATAAACGCGATGGTCAAATATATGTAAAACATGCATTCATTTATAAAAGAACAAAACACATGTATATATGGATACATTACATTAATTCCTTAAGCTATAGTAACAACTAACAGCTTAACCTTTACCTAGTAACAACTAACATTGTAGTACTCCAAATATTGAAAGAGTCTTTGGATTATTTGGAATATTGGATCTAAGCGCGCAGACAGAGATATTATTTAATTTCCAGAATTGATGAAATAACCATTAATGAGGATCAGGCAATTGACATTTTGGGGCCTACCCATTATAACAAACAATAAGCGAGATCTCTAAACCTTTTACAAAATACATAACACAACACAAATTATAGAAGTATGACAATACAATTCATAAGAATCGCTTGCATCAGAATAACTTCTGGTTTCAGGAAGAAATCAAATTATTAATACATGTTCATCTTCAAAAATCAAATTTGAACTAATCCAACATGGCTACACATTCACATGTCACTAAAACATTTCTAGACCATGTCACACACCTTGTGTTGACCTAACAAGAACTACCCTCAATTGATTCATCGAATTCCATAAAAACATATATCAAAATATACTTAACACAGATCATATAAATCTCTATTTTCTTTCCAACCGGAAGGGATAATAGGTATAACAGAATATTAAAACCTAACGAAAGGTTACAATAGAGAAAAACTTTTTTTTAACATCTAACACCTTACAACAAACCAATTCAGGTAAGTCAGGTAAGTCAAGTCACTGGACATCAGGATCGCCTCCAAGCATCAACACCGGACCTACCCGAAAGGATCTTCACCCACTGGACGTGGTAATGGAATAGATAATTTTGTGGTTGTTGATATTCAATTCTTGCTCCTTGGGCAACCTGTGTCTGGGAACCGACTTACAGACGAGCCGATCTCAAGCAACACATTCAAAAAAGAAAGAAAATCCTTCAGAGAGAATAAAGAGAAATTGACTTATTAGATTGTACAAGAGACTTTCAAAAAACTCGACACCCCGGAAAGAGGGTGTCAAATATGACTTCCAGAAAAGACTATTTGAAAGACTTTATTATTTAAATAAATAAAGACTGAAAATACTCTTCCCTGATTGGATAAAAAGGGAACAATATCTTTTCCTTTCTTTCCTTTAGATGTTTACCCATTTACCCCTCTAGACAGAAGAGAAAGTTATTTATTCAGTACCAGTTAACCACCTGATATAATAATAAAGTATATTTCTCTCTCTCTACTCCGCTCTTGTTTTGTATTGAGATATACGTTAGACTTTAGCATTGGGGCCCGTGCACTGTCTACTGAAGCTCAGATAGAAGAGTAACAGACTAGAGATATAGAACTTTAGTTAGTCAGGTAAGCCTTAAGAGTACACCTTATTCTTGAGACAACCATAAGACAGTTCCAGAAGTATCCTAATAACGGTAAGCTCAGAACACGTCTTATTTTGCTCACTTCTTTCAACTAAATACAAAATGAGCGTGTAAGAAAGCCTTAACAGTGTTATGTATATATTTGCCCCGACTTCCCTAAATAATCACAAAGTTGAAATCCATCCGTTCAAATTCCGTCATTATGCACTCAACCTGGATTATCTAGATGACACGATAATTGCTGACTTGAACTCCACTTTTCTACATGATGGAACAATGTTTTCGATTTTTAAAATTAGCACCATTTCCTAAAATGAAACACAAAATAAATACGAAACTGGGCGTCAAACTATGAATTGAACAGAACTATGACACTTGAGTAAAAATAACCTATGTAACAATCCCTGAACATTGGCAGACGTTAACAACCGTTATCAAGAATCCAAAAATATAAATCTGTCAATTTTTTTTACTTAAAAATTTTACTGATTACAACATCACAACAACAACAAGGGACAGACAACACTGAAACAGCCCCAGAATATTCTTAACAGTTGCTACATATGACTGGAGATCTTACTCAACAGTACACAATGGCACCTATGCCTTCTACAACCTCCTATTATATGAAAGCTGCCTCAACCCAAACTCCAACACAAGCAGTCAACAATGGTACGGCTTTTTTCATGATACAGCTCGAAGCCGAGATTTGTCTTGTCAATTGTCTTTTGTTTTCTTGACTTCTATCAACCTTCTGTCAGCAAAGCGAGGTAATAAATTAATTTTTAAACTAAAAATTTGATCTTGAAGCCCGAAGTTTTTAGTACTCTTTTTTTATATCTTGGCATCGGAGGAAACTGCCTAAGTCTGCTTCGAAGCTATCTGTCAAATCGGAAACAAACAGTGCGAATAAATAGTACAACCTCAAAAGAACTTGATGTCTTTAGCGGCGTCCCCTAAGGTTCCATTCTAGGCCCGCTGTTCTTCCTAGTCTTCATAAACGATTTGCCGTCCTGTGTTATGTCAAAGGCTTTTGGCTATGCGGATGATTACAAAATTGTAGGGACCAATCCTGTGACGCTCAACATAGATGTCAGAAAACTGTGGAGGTGGTGCGATGATAATCTGATGCCAAGGAACCTTACGAAAAGCAAGCTGCTGTGTATTAAAGGCTCTGCCCAAATATCTCTGCCCAATTATGCCTTCGAGGCCACTCAATCGATTAAAGATTTGGGCCTCTTTGTTAATGACTCTTTAATCTGGATACTACACGCGAAGAATGCATTCCTTCTGCTAAAACGAAACCTTTGCAAGGCAAATTTTGCAACCAGGAAAAATGCATATGTTTGCTACGTCGTGCCAATTGTCAGCTATGGCGCGGCCTTGTGGAAACCATCAAAGGGCGATTTAACTTTACTTGGAGGTGTTCAACGAAAAGCAATGGACTGGATATTCAAGACCAGCAACAGCGTCCTCTCATACAAGGAAAAACTTCAGAAAATCAACATCTTGCCACTGTCTCTATATCAAGAACTTCATGTCGTGTTATTATTTGCAAAAATGTTATCGGGAAAAGTTGATATAGACTGACAAAGCCATGTCACTCTCGCTGAGGTGGGAACCCGGAGAGCCCAAGTCACTAGAAATTTTATCTGTATGCAAATGCGGTTGCAGAAGAGTGAGTCAGATTTTTGGTACCGAGCCTGTCACCTTGCAAATCTGTTCAATGATTATTTCCAATATGATATCCTCCTTGATCGAGAGCACAAGAGCAAACTCCTGGAACTTCTACAATCGGTTCTTCATATCCCGCTACAACGAATCAGACCCTTGCACTTGGCGTCTCTTGTGTGGCTGCAATAACTGTAGAGAATTGAAGAAACTCATCTTTACGTAAATAACAATAAATTTTGAACAACTCAATAACCGGGTTTTATGCGAACCCGTGGATTACTTTATCCTAAATCCTTTGTTATTATTATTATTATTATTATTATTATATAAGTCTGACTCTCATATCCATAAAGAGAAATATATTTTTGATCGATGATCGTTATCGATAGCAACGATGATCGATGATTTATTTATGAAAAATTTGGCTAATGAAAAATGTGATTTATTTTGAAAAATGTGGCGCATGCGTATAAGGGGTGCAAATAATGTCCACTCACTAAGCTTGGGGGGGGGCTGGTAATACAAACGGAAAAGATCATGCTTTTTTCATAAAAGTTAATTAAATTTGCGAGAGGCCGGCAAATTGTTAGTTCCAGAAAATGTTCTGAGGAACTGGAGTTCATCAGAGTATACGAAATTCTGTCAGCATTTTTCATATTTACTTCAAATGATTTGGACAAATTTGCAGCAATGAGTGGGCATCACATTTAGCGAAATTGATCAAAGTTTGAGCAAAAATTCCAAAAAACTTAATTTAATATTCACGCTGGACCAGCTTTCTAATAGTACCACACAACTCATCGATGAATATATCGATTAAAGAGAATTGTCAACAGAAAAACCCAGTCGAGCATGTAGTCCCCCCACTAAAGTGCCTCCCCCTAGATTGCACTAAAGTGCCACCTGTTATGAAGTGTTGCAAAGTTTATTATAAACTTAGATACCGACAGAAGACGTGTTGTTCTTCCAGTAGTAAGATATGAGATTCAGAAGCAGAATTTTTGGTACAACTGGATTCAGAGTCAAAGTTATTCGACAAATCTTAGATTTCTTTAACCCAGAAAACTTGAAATATAAACTGAATGAACTCATGTGGATTTACTTTAAGAGACACTGGACTGAAAACAGCTGGGATCTATTCTGTTTTGCCCCCCCCCCCAAGTTTAGTGGGCTTATATCTTTTCGCCCCCAGGCGCACGTGCTATTTTTTTTACATAGCAACGTGGTAAATAACAACATATAATTTGTAATTGGAGGCGTAAAAACACTGGGGGGGGGGGGGCAGAATAGATCCAGCAGCTGTACCTGGAGTTACATTTGTTTGTGTGAAAATTATCGTGATAATCCTACATTTTAACTGCGTGGCATATTTCCCCAGTGGCATATCCACGAAGTCAAAATAATAATAATCTCAGAGTACTGTCTACAATTTAGAATTGCCGAAAAGTAAAACTGATGTGCTTTGAGTATTGCGAGTCTGAAAACAATCAATCAGTCTGTGAACTGTTATTAAATGATTTGTATCTATTTCTTATTCCTCATATTTGGTGATTGAACATTGGTAATGAAACATTGAAAAAAAATTGAAACAGTTGTTATCCGGCGCAAATGGTCCCATTTTGTCTATTATCAACACGAGTTCTCTTTCGTTTGATAAGCAGCAGTAAGAATTGTTTAATGACCGAAGTTCATTGCTTTGTACTATGAAGTATCTGCAATGCCTAGAATTTGATTTCGTCATCCATAGTTTATCTGATAGTTTGAAAACTTCGGATGTTTCTGGGCCTTAGTAATATATGCTAAAATGCCTGTTTCAAGGATGAATAACCATTTTCCAAGATTGAATTGAAAGCAACATATTTTGAAAATCACCCCCAAGTTAATATTGTTTATTAGAGAATATTAGAATGATGGTTAGTTTCTATTTCCATGTTAAGAAAGCCCTGTAACATTGGTTTCCATCATATCTTCGCCTGTTGAAATACCAAGTTCACTTCGTCTAGCTGTTCTGTAGGATTGCAATTCTTCTTGAGAAGCACCAGGCGGTGGAGGCTCAACTCCCGTTTGGATTCCGAGCTCACTTCTGCGGGCTTGTCTGTAGGCTTGTAATTCTTCCTGTGATGCTCCTGGAGGAGGAGGCTCAACGCCAGTAGTAATTCCAAGCTCTTTTCTTCTGTCTTCTCTATATTTCACCAATTGCTCCTGGGAAGCTCCGGGGGGAGGTGGCTCAACACCAGTTGAGATTCCCAGCTCACTTCGTCGGGCTTGTCTATATGCTTGCAACTCCTCCTGTGATGCGCCGGGGGGTGGCGGTTCAACACCAGTGGTGATTCCGAGTTCTTTTCGCCTGTCTTCTCTGTATTTGACCAGTTGCTCTTGTGATGCGCCAGGTGGTGGAGGCTCAACACCAGTTGAGATTCCGAGCTCACTTCGTCGGGCTTGTCTGTATGCTTGTAACTCCTCCTGTGATGCTCCTGGGGGTGGCGGTTCAACACCAGTGGTGATTCCGAGTTCTTTTCGCCTGTCTTCTCTGTATTTGACCAGTTGCTCCTGAGATGCGCCAGGTGGTGGAGGCTCAACACCAGTCGAGATTCCGAGCTCACTTCGTCGGGCTTGTCTGTATGCTTGCAACTCCTCCTGTGATGCGCCTGGGGGTGGCGGTTCAACACCAGTGGTGATTCCGAGTTCTTTTCGCCTGTCTTCTCTGTATTTGACCAGTTGCTCTTGTGATGCGCCAGGTGGTGGAGGCTCAACACCAGTTGAGATTCCGAGCTCACTTCGTCGGGCTTGTCTGTATGCTTGTAACTCCTCCTGTGATGCTCCTGGGGGTGGCGGTTCAACACCAGTGGTGATTCCGAGTTCTTTTCGCCTGTCTTCTCTGTATTTGACCAGTTGCTCCTGAGATGCGCCAGGTGGTGGAGGCTCAACACCAGTCGAGATTCCGAGCTCACTTCGTCGGGCTTGTCTGTATGCTTGCAACTCCTCCTGTGATGCGCCTGGGGGTGGCGGTTCAACACCAGTGGTGATTCCGAGTTCTTTTCGCCTGTCTTCTCTGTATTTGACCAGTTGCTCCTGAGATGCGCCAGGTGGTGGAGGCTCAACACCAGTCGAGATTCCAAGCTCACTTCGACGGGCTTGTCTGTATGCTTGCAACTCCTCCTGAGAAGCGCCAGGTGGTGGAGGCTCAACACCAGTCGAGATTCCGAGCTCACTTCGACGGGCTTGTCTGTATGCTTGCAACTCCTCCTGTGATGCACCTGGGGGTGGCGGTTCAACACCAGTGGTGATTCCAAGTTCTTTTCGCCTGTCTTCTCTGTATTTCATTAGTTGATCCTGTGATGCGCCCGGTGGCGGGGGTTCAACGCCGGTTGTGATCCCGAGCTCCTTTCGTCTGTCTTCTCTGTATTTCTGTAGCTCCGCCTGTGATGCGCCTGGAGGAGGTGGCTCGACTCCAGTTGTGATCCCGAGCTCTTTTCGCCTGTCTTCTCTGTATTTCTGTAGCTCCGCCTGTGATGCGCCTGGAGGAGGTGGCTCGACTCCAGTTGTGATTCCAAGCTCTTTTCGCCTATCTTCCCTGTATTTCTGTAGCTCCGCCTGCGATGCGCCTGGAGGAGGTGGTTCTACCCCTGTCTGAATGCCAAGTTCGCTTCTTCGTGCTTGTCGGTAAGCCTGCAGTTCGTCCTGTGAAGCTCCCGGAGGTGGTGGCTCCACGCAGAAAGCTATGACTGTTGCGTACGCCAAAACTGAAAAGCAGTTTAAAGTGTGAGTTCTTATAGCCTTAAGAAAGTTCTTCCCACTGTGTCAGTAATTCCAAAATAGCATTTTTCAAATCTCTCTAAACAGTGAAGTTCCAGTCATGTCGGTGACAAAGTTCAAAAAGATGACATTTATGTGAACTGTCACAAAAAAGGCGGGGGTTTTATGTACAATGTTAAGCAGATCGCACATATTACTTAATTAGATGAGCGAATGGATGCAATTAGATGAGGAGTGGTGCTGGCTATTTTTTCTGTGATATAATAAAGCATCAAACAGGAAATACTAACCGACTAATGACAATTTTCCGTGCATTTTATTTTTTCCAAGTTTTTCAATTCCAACTGAGTTCCACAAGAAGGGCTGTTAAAATGAGGATAATTTTTATCTGGTCTGGACTTCCATTCGTGACAAGCTGTTGTTTCCGAATGGAGGCTTTTATTCCGCTATAGAGCGTGAACTATGAGGATTCTGCCATTCGAGTCAAGACTTGCTGGAACCTCAATGCGCACGAAAGTATGACAAATACGCTTCCTGTCAATTTAGCAGATTTAATTAACAACTTTGGAGGATCTGAAAAAGTATAGTTTCAGATGCTATTTGTATGTCAAGTTGAGTACAGTGACAAGAATAGTTTCGAAAAAAAATATTTAATTATATACATCAGGATAGTTGAATTATTTTATAATTATTTTATTGTTATTGGCACCCAAATAATCAGTGTTCCGACGTTGGATCTCATTAAACTGAATTAGTCTTGATGAGCAATCGGTATAACTATTAATTTTGCGTCGTAATTATTTGGAAAACACGTGTTGGTAGGGAAGATTTTCATGCCATTGTGGCTACAAGCTGTCTTGTCATTTGTGGCACATAACTAAATAAGTGCACAGCTTAATCAAGTATGAAATGGATCCTATCTTGAGTGTAGATGACCTCTGAAACAATTTTTCAGATCGCCTTTTTTAATGCTTTCAAGGCTTCATCTTTGCACGTCAATGTATCATTAATTGCCCTATTTGAGAACGAGTGACCAATAGTGCGCATTCGGTGTTTATTTGAAATCTCGGTTTTCTTGAGTAGGTCAGGATTCACTCTTAACCACCCTATTGTTACTGTCTCTAATTGTGCTTAATTAATCTTTAAATTGACAAAAATCAGCGCTTACAATTATTAACCCGTAATAAGTTATTTAATGCCTGGAAATAAGGTGGCGATAACTAATCTGATGCAGTTGGTTTCGACTGGTGATTGCATTCTTGTTACTCAATCTAATAAAAATTTAATGCCATAATATGCTTATCGGAGCATCACCTAGACAAAATATAGTAGTTTTTCAGAAAACGGAATGGTATCATGAACCATTGATTCAGCCATTGAAACAATTAAGTCGGCTCATTTAGGGTCTATAATAAAGCTGGAATTTTTAGACTTGGTGAAATGGCCGTACTTTGCTTCGGAAGCTTATTCAGCGTTCAATTTGCTGCATTTGTTCAAGTGATATCAATTTTTTTTGTGATATTTGGTCTGGTCTCTTTTTTTTGTCTCAAAAAATTTTATGCATGACTTATCTGCATGATCCAAATAGTCTCATTAAATTGAAAAAAAAATCAGGTGAAGTGCTTTATCATGATGGAGAAAAATTGATAACTTTGTATAATTCATAATTAAGTTAATAATCCGATACACCAATAGCCTCATAGATCATGGCTAGCTGTATTATTTTTTATTTCAATCTTTCCGTTAATTCTCTTGTGTAATTTTGGTTGGACTTAAACTGGTGTAAGCATTTGATTGGAGCAGTCCAAGGGGTCTTATTTTGACAACATATGGCAACATATTATTAATAGCCGCACAGCGATAGCTGGGGCTATTATTGGCCTTCTCTTGGTTTTTTACAATTCAAAGAATTTGAATTGTATTAGGGCGCTGTCTTTTTTTTAAGATCTGTTCACAGATTTTCATGATTTTTGAAGTCAAATTGGAGTAGTGATTTTGGTCACGCCGAAACAGGAAATGGAGCGAAAAAGCGAGTGGTTTTGCGGCGTGAATTTTTTTTTCGCTTTAATTTTAAAGTAGAGTGAGAAAACGGTGTTTGAACAAAAATGCGGTTTCTCGGTATTGGTTTTTTGTTCACATGCGGCAATTTCACTCTGATTTTTACTTTTTTTTCGATTTTTTCGATCGGCGTTTTTCTAAATGGTTTCCCCAATCCATTCACAGCTCATTCTAGGCCTAATTTTTTTGTTTGAATTAAATTTTATGTTCTCGCTAGTGGTTTTTTTGTTCACATGCGGCATTTTGACATTGATTTTTTTTTCAGTTTTTTCTTATTTTTTTGATCTGATTTTTTAAAAATGGTTTTCTCAATTCACTCATAGTCCATTCCAGGTCTAGTTTTTCTGTTTAGTAATTGAAAATTCTTTGAATTGTACGTCAGGACTTGTCCTGCTATGTTTTTTTATTTCGTCATGATTTTTGTTACAACCATATGACGTCACAGCCACTTTTTGTTCATTCGTTCATGCAATTTCAACTGAATTGCATGTGTGACGTCATTTTTCGCTCTTAGTGGAGCGAGTTTTTTTGTTTATGCGCGTGATTAAATTTTTGGTCACACTTGACTTACCTCAGTCTCAAAAATGACTTCCTCACTTTGAAATTGACTTTTATTTACTTTAATTCAAAGAGATAGGGTCAAATGGGTGTGTGTGTGTGTGTCACTCTAAATGAAGGTTATTTGAGATCAGCTAATAGAGGCAGCAATAACTTATACAGATTTTTAATCAAAATATAACAGATCAGCCTTCAGTGAAAAGACGAATTTTTTTGGTCTGTCTTTTTTTAGTGTTTTTTAGACTACCGGTCTACGAATCTATTGCGGCTATTTTCTGGCAATCTGCCAGCTATGTTGTTATTTTTTTAAACATTTGTCTTCGACTGAGAAGGCTGTCTCTGACGTTAAATTTCGTTTATTGATCAAACTTTATTGATCATTTTTGAATCACTTTTACTCAAATAATTAATCTGTCTAATTTAAACACCAAAGTTTTGTCTTAATAAATAGACGCATTTTTCAAAAAGGAAATGTTGGACTCGCGAACATAAAATTACATTTAAGAGAGAAAAACCTTTGAATAAGATCAATAACGATGTTTGATTTGTGTCTTGCAAACTTTTTGGGACGCCATTTTTTGCTAAATATTCACGAGCAACAGGACATTATAGGTAACCGTTTAATTGTCTTGAGGAGCTTCGCGACAACCTATTTTAATCTCAAAAACAAACTTTTGATTATTAACTAACTTGTGTCATGGGTCTTTTTTCGTCTGGACGAGTATTGCGATTCTACAGTTTTTTTAGCTGACGAAAGTGTGTTAATGACTTGTCTTTTTGACGTTTTCGAACGTGGACTTCTGTTTTTGAACGGTGACTTGCTTTCGAACATTGGACATCTGTAGCTTAGGTACTAATAGATAAAGTAGGAACTGCTGGTAATACTCGATGTGAAAATTCTCTGCAATGCAGCGAATTAATCGACAAATCAATTGGGGAATTAAAGTTTGCTATATGAGAAAAAAGTCTGAGAGATCTACAGATCTCTTAGTAAAATCTAACACTTTGCCTGCAGAACTTTTAATAAGCCAGATGAGCGTTTCAAAACTTAGGAATGATATTTCATTATTGAAATCAGATGGCACTGAGAGTTTTTCTCTGAGTGGTAATGTCTTAGTAAGAAAAAGCAACAGAACTGAACAGCTAATTCTCCTAAGGTCGAGCAGTCGATCATTACAAAAAAGAAGCATCCAAAAATGGAATAAACTTCCGCGTGAAGTCCGGACTACAGATCACGCTCAAAGTTTAAACGCATGTTAAAACAGCATCTGCTCCAACAATTCAAACTTGTACCGTTGGAAAGGAACGTTGGTGGCTTCAAAAGTTATTTTTACTTTTAAAAAACGGAACCACTATTTTTGATTTTTAACATTGTACTAATTTTGTATATATAATTTTAAACTTGTAATATTTAACCCCCGGGTTATATTTTCAATTTACTTGTTTAAACAAAAAAAAAGAGGTCATTATGAGAAATTTTCTTCCCATAACAGTCTATTCTCCCTATTCAAACTACAGACACCACCCACCTACCCCCACCCCCGCCAACTAACCCCCTCACACCTAACCGCCCCCTACCCCACGTGCCCCCTACCGCCCTCCTCAAAAAACTAGCCCGCGTCCACCTAGGCCTGACCGCCCCCCCCCCCCCCCCCCCCCCGTAGGTACCCAGACCCCTAAACTAAAATCTTTGTCCTCATTTTTTGAAACCATGTCTACAGTTTCATAAAGCTGTTATTTCGTTTCTTTGACAGCTTTGACATTTATATTTGGTAAGGTCAGGTTAATAATTATAATGCACGACTCTTCCAGTGGTTTGCGGTACTCTACGCGCTATGTATTTTTTAGCTGACGCAAGTTTTCGATCATTGACTTTTTTTGAAAATTGGACTTTAACAGCAGCTTAGGTACTAAGAGAGAAAGGGGGAAGTGCTGGTAATACTCATTGTGAAAAGGTCATTATGCACAGCTTGCACTTTTCCAATAGCTCCAACAAAAGAAGCAGTTCAATTTTAATTGTTTACAGAGTACCAGGAAAGCTAAGAGCAAAACTGAATATGCATTCAATCAGCAAAATCAAGAAATTGCTGCAGACATTTTATACTAAGAAAAACTACTGTGCACTACGTCACGCTTAAGTTGTACTTTAGCTTATGATTAGTTGTGTCACCGCTTCATGCGGTTTGTTCAAAGAAAATGGTTAGCTGGTTATATTGAATTGAATAGCAAGTGCAAATCAGATTTGAGGAATGTCAAGATGTGCGAAAACCCCAGACATCGGCTGAACGAAAATTTGGCTAATTTGAAGAGGACCTCCTTGAATATACAGCGCAATTTAATTTCAAATCGTTTGAAATTTTTACGAAGGATCTTGCTGCTGTAAAACTCGAAATTCGAAATTCTTGTTGTCTAAACCGTTGATTATTGGAGCAAGTATCTTAGACCTTTCGAAGTTCTACATGTTTAATTTTCGCTATATTTTCATGACAATTTAGAGAATTGGCTATAAACGATTAATTGAACGCTTTCTTCGATTTCTCAAACTACCCAGAAGCATCTCCGCTTTATAGCACAGCAAATAAGAAAACTTCTGCTTTTCAAAGATGAACTGCGCGTTGCAGTTTTGAAGGACTTTGTGGGTTTAAAATCAAAAATGTACTCAGACAACAGGAAAAAAATGGCATCAAGAAAGTATTAAAAAAATATTATTGAAAAATTAATTTGCGTACGCATTGAGAAAAAACGAAAACAGTTTCACATAAAAGTACACAAGAACCGAGAACAAATGAAAGGAGTAACTAGAAAGAAACAACAAGTCTTCACACAAAATATTTCAGGAACGTTCTCTCAATCGGTGAAAATAATAGAGCGATAAACTAAGCAGGAAAAGCACCAACTGTTCAAACTGCAACAATTAGAACTGACTTAAGGCATATGAGGCTATTGGCGCTCAAAAATGAAATGGAAAGCCTACCGTATGGTCACAATTCTGTTGTCGTTGGTGTTTTCTTCTGCCAAATACTACAAAACTGGGATGACTACGGATCAGGCAATATGCTGTTCCATTGGAAGTGATACAATTGGTTATTCAGAAGGTAAAGCAGGGCAGGGTTTAAAAGAGAATAACAGTTCAGAATCTGAGGACTGAGAGAAACTAACAAACACAAGTTTCCAGCAAGTTGACTAGGGATGGATATAAACAATGTGAATAAAAGGAAAGCGAGCAAGATTCAAACGGTAGTGCATATGGATCTTATGACAAAAATGGAAAACGGTTTTGTAACGAATTTGTAATTTTGGAAGCTGAGGAAACGGAGAGAAATTCCGAATTTTATTCCCACTGCTTTATGAAAAAAACGCCGAGTTATACAAAGTGAATCGGATTGAGTACTAATCTTCGAAACCGAAAATTCATGTAAATGAAAAAAAGTTGTATAAAATCTCGCCATTATAGGGATAGCGTTAATGTTAAAGGTATATTCATGAAGTACTCTGATGAGAATGTAAATTCCTTCACTCAAACAATTTTGTGTAATCAAAGTAAGCTGATTTTGGGAACAGTTTCTTCCAAACATAAGGATTTAATTAAAGGAATAAAGTTGCGCAACGGTTTAATCAAATAGCACTGATTGTTGAACACATAAAACGGAGGAAAAGGAATGAGTTGAAATTTTGTCTCTCAAATCGTGATAAGTATGTAACTTTTACCCCACTGAACAAATTTGTCCCTTTCAAAAATTAGGAAGTGTACCGCATTTGTCGCGGGTGGGGACGTCCCGACATATGACAAAATGTGATACACAATTGGTAACGGATGTGAACGTCCCCACCCGTGACAAAACGTGATACACGGTTGGTCACTGTGGGGACGTCTCCCGTGAGAATACGTGTATTTTATCTTACTAGTGTGTGTGTGTGTGTGCTTGCGTGTGCGTGTGTGTGTGGGTCTGTGTGTGTGTGTGTGTGTGTGTGTGTGTGTGTGTGTGTGTGCGTGCGTGTGTGTATGCGTGCGTGTGTGGGCGCGGGTTGGTGGGTGGGTGCGTGCGTTCTTGTGTGTAAACTTTTTGCGGAGGTATTTGGGTGGGAACCATTTTTATGCTTTGCACAAAATATTTGATTTTGGAATTTTTTGCTTTGCTTTATAAAAAAACTAATAAGTCTTAAGATATACAGTTCATTACGAGGAGCCAACAATTGGTCATTTTTAATTGCTCATAAACGAAGTTATTTAATTCTTGTGTTCTTTTTTATGCATTTTTGCTGGACGATTTTTCGTCTGACCCATTTCACTTTTCATCCTCAGAAACGGGATAAAAAGGTAAAGCACGGGGGCATTAAGTGGCTGAGCAGCCCTCCTAGAGGCTTACGCCTTAATAGTATGTAAGTGTGCAATTAACCAAAGCTTTTTTGAGGACACAATTTCACGATGTGAAGAGTGGTTCTTCATCATAAAAGTTTGACCCCCTCTGTCAGCCCCGTATAATCGGTTGTTTCATATTTTCTATTTTTCAAAGCATATATTGAGAAATTGGACGTTATGTATATATAAAAAAAGTTATGGAGATTTAAAATTGCTTTGAAAGTGTAGTTTTTCTTTATCGTTAAGATAGTTATGGTTAAGCTTGGCCTGCAAATCAAATGCACCCTATTTAATGTTACAGACCTTGCTCCTTCAGACAGAGACAACTTCGGTTGGTGTTTAACCCTTAAGTGCCCCCAATGCGGTGAAGAACACAAAAATGATGTCTTTATTACCAAATCCGAATCTCATGAAATTCAGGGCAGTCGAGGATCTGCAAATTTGGTAATGAGTTGCTCGTTCTGCAAGAAGCACAGCAATGTTGATATATTACAAAATGATTTTACGTACAGTTTGTCTGATTCGGAGAAGTTTAAAACCATTTTAGTTGCAGAGTTTCGGGGAATTGAGCCAGTTAGTTTTAAGTTTGACGGTGAGTGGAATTGTTCTGCAGAGAATTCTAACAAGAAGTTTGAAATTGCGGATGGCGCAGAAATGGAAAGCGATGGCTGGTATGATTATGATCAAGATGGTAGCTGTGAAGTGTCCATTACCGAGTGCGAACATAAGTTTATTAAAATTAAGTAAATTTGTTCTGGGGGAGAATTTCGGAACTGTCTCCTGAATGTAATGCATTGTAAATTTCGATAATCAGAATTCTCCTGTTGGTTCACTTTTGCTTGAAATTGATTTTTTTCTTATCAATCATATTTATCATTACCTTTTATAACTATGTCAGAGTTTACCTGCTTACGATTCTCAACCACTAGACTGTGTTCCAGATATGAAATTGAGTTTGAGATTTGTCCGCTCTATGCATTTGAAGGGCGTTTTTCCTGCGATTGTGACGACGTTTTCGGCACCTAATTCGGAGATCTGTTACAAGAAAGCAGGTACAACTCACGTTAGTTAATTTTTCATATTTTTCATTAATAGCCACCGTAAGCCTCTCAACGTCTATTATTTAGGCGCTCTCCTTTTTTAAAAAATTCGAAGAATTTGATTGTTTTGTGTCTTGGATGCTGTCTTACGACTCGAAGAGTATTGGAGAAGTGTCTGCTTTGAATCGATTTTATTGGAGTGAAATTTAAAGCAAGATATAAAACGCGGTAAAAAATATATAGTGCTGTGGGTGCTGAACAAACTGAAGAGTGGAGCCGCTGAAGAGAGCGAGAAATTGAGGCGTTAAAGAAATTTCTGTAAGCGAGCGAAAGTTGTTAACGCGCGGCTTTTGAAAGCTTTTTTTGGTTAGAATGTTTGATTATGATATTGTTTAAACTTTAGGCTTGTTTGTTATAGTCGTTTGACGCTTTAGAATGAGTTTATGGTAATTTAGAGGTTTCTCATGTTTTTTGCTGACTTTTATGCAATTTTAGTGTTTTTCGCCTTTTGTTTTACTACTTTAAGTGTGGTTTGAATAGACGCTTATTACTTACGGAGTTTTTAGATACCAAGTGATTAGAGTTTAGTTTTGTTGGTATTAAATGTTTTTTGTTGAGAAAATATGGCGATAAATTGAGAAAATTTATACTTTTTAATATTTTTGCAGTTTTTCGTTTTTGTTTCTAATCTTAGACAATTTTCTTGGCCTATAAATCGAGGAAATTTATACTGTTTTTTTTTACAGTTTTCGTTTTTGTTTCTAATCTTCGAAAAATTTAGTAGCCTATTATGGCTTACCTATTGTTTTGAAAGCCTTTCAATACATTATTTTCTCCAATGATCTTTTCTGGCTCTACTTGCTCTCGTAATAATTAATTAATTTTTAATTTTTATAGTTCAATTTGTTTTGAAATGTTTTTTATTCATTATTTTAGCATTTTGGGAGGTCTATGGATCAAATTAGTTGTTTCAATTGTTTTGACTGCCTTTTGATTGAATTGATTTTCATTTCGAGTTGTTTGTGGTAAAGGTAACTGATAATTTTTTCTTCTGATATTGTGCGTTCTGATTCTTTTTCTTGTTCAGTCTTTTATTCAGAGCTATTTTAGGGGCGCTGGTGGAAGCCACTGGAAGGTAGAAAGGGCACTTCATTGGAATAATTAAAACAATTTTCTAATCTTTTTTTTTCGTTTTTTTTGCTTTTTATTGTATATAAACTTGCAAGGTATTGGGTGGATGGACGCTTGACCAGAAGCAGCAATAACTGTTTTTTAAAATAATCTTTGGGAAGTAGCTTTTTGTCAATTTCTGCTAATTTTTGCATAATTTTTAGCTAATGTGTTTTGAAATTTTGCAGAGAATATTATTTAATTCTGTCCTTCATTTCCTTTCCTTCACCTCCGTTTTCTCCACTTGGAATATTTTTGTTGGTTGTTCTGTCAATTTGTAGTTGTTTAATGAATGAAAATTAAGCGTGTCGCATGGTCTTGCCAATAGTTGTTTTGGTAGAAAATGCTTTATCAGCTTTTCTGGTCGATACTTTTTCATTGATTATTTTTCACGTCAATTTTAAGGTGCGTGGGAGAACGGTGTTTGAACAAAAATTCGCTTTCTAGATTGTGATTTTTTGTTCACATGCGATAATTTGAATTTTGCTATTTTCTTCAAGTTTGATTGGAGTTTATTTGTGATTGGTCTTCGGAGTCCATTTATTGTCCCTTCTAGGACTAGTCTTTTGTTTAGTAATGAAAATTCTTTGAATTGTGTCAGGACTTGTCCTGCTTATGTTTTTCAATTTGCTTCACCTTTTGATCTGGTTTTTGTTATTTCACCTTTGCCTCGTGAATTACCTCACTCATTGTTTAATCTGACTGGATTATAGATTATTTCACGCATTGAATTACGCATTGTAGTGAATCCGGTCAATGTCAAAAGAGCGAAATTAAAAGAACGGGATTAACCAATAAATCCCGGTCATAGTGCATTACGTTATCAATGTTCATTACAGCGATTGCTAGCTGACATTTTATTAAGCTTAATATTTTTCAGTTCAGAAGCTGAATTAAGTATAGTATTCGAGTCTCACTGAAACTGCAAACCAAACTAGAACTCTTTTTGATACTTAGAAAAAAGAACTCGGTCAATTTTATCTCTTCTTTTGTCTTTTTCTGTTTCAATCCCGATGTGCATCAAGCATGTCAATGGCCGCCTTCTTCCGGGCATCTATGTTTGTGTACGTTTGAGCAAATTATGTCAGGCTCTTTCTTCTCTGAATTGTAACGCTCTGTCTAAGAATTGACAATAAGTTGCTTGATTCGGTTTTCACGCGAACTACATCGTTCGTTTTTGGTTTTTCGGTTTCATTAAAATCAAGTGCGCTATAACTGGTAACAATATGCCACCACAGTAACAGTAAAAAAGGCAAGTTTATGTCGTAACTTGTATTAAACTTACGGTCTCATTAACAGTTTAACAATTGTGATTAATCAGACGATTCTCATGAGTTCAAACAAAAACATGCGCACATTTTGAAAGCGTCACTCTGACTTAAGAATATTCAATGTCAACAAATCTTGCAGCACAGGTTTGTACATCGTGGAGCATGTGATCTGATTTGAGTTTTGGTTTGAACTGATGAGAACTGTCTGATAGTAGTGGATAAATAGTGATATTCAGCCACCACTTTCAAAAAGAAAATTTGTCTGAATAGCACTATTTATCCACTGCTCTCACACAGTTCTCATCACGCATAAGATTACACAATAAATTTTTGCTTCCCTTTTAGTAGTTTATCTCAACTAACATTCTTGAAGGAGTTGTGAAAATGAGTGGTGGTACAGATGGAACAGTTCATCACTACCTCTTTCAGAATATTGTGTTGTGACTATTTTTAATGCGTTTTCAAATTTTTCATTCAAATCAAAATGTAGATTCATGTTTTGTTGCAGCAAGTAAACGCTGGTTTCACACAGTGTTATAGGAGTAACGTATTAGGATTAGGAATTGAGTGGTAATTAATAATACTTTGAAGTACTTGGAGTAATGTATTAATATTAGGAATAGCTAAAAATTAGCAGTTTTTCTTTAGTATATCAAGTATATTTATTTTTTTTTACTGTACGTTATGAGGTAATAAAATTAGCATATGTTTTTTATAAATATGAGTTAAGATCAATAAAAATATGAGTTAAGATCAATAATCACCCAGACAATTTTTACCGTCAAGAATTACCGACATAAGTATTTTTAAAACAGTTAATTTAAATCATGAAATTGTGATAGAGTAAAATGAGTAAACAAGAAAGACTTATAGATTTAAACAAAATGAAGAAAGAAAAATAGGCTACAAAAAACATATGAAAACAACTATATACAGTAAAAACTCATTTGTCTGAACAACATAGGTACTTTGTACAGTATTTGTTTCCTTTTTGTTATACACTATAGACTTTTTTGGAAGCAAACTTTTTTCTTCTATAAGGCTGATATTATAAATAGACATAGTGCAGCGCCATAGAGAAGCACTCAATTTTTACGCTATACAATCCTTCAAATTAGAAATGTAAAAAAAGTTTGTTTTCGTATGTTTCAACTAATTGCAAATGTAAGCAGACGTCATACAGTGAAAAAATAAGCTTTTGAACTAAAAACTTAAGTTTATCACTGATCCATCATAAGTAACAAAAGTACACAAAAAAGTAGCACTTCAAAAAAAGAACATGCAATACAGCTTATTTGAAGTTCTAAAAATTAGATATGTTTTCCAAACAGAAAAAACCCTACATTCTTGATTCAATTAAAAAAATACCACCTGATTTATCATACTATGGATTTTTTTAGTTAATTTTTATTCAGAAAATTAACTTTGAGTTGAAAAATTCCGAGTTAAAATGTGCAGCAAAGCTTTAGCGCTTTTCATATCTTCGAAAAACTTTAAAGTATTTGATGTGTTGAAAATACTGGCGGGTAAAGTCTGTCGGTCGGCGTCAGTCAGGACACGTTACCTTAAATTAGATAAGAGCTTCTGTTGCTTATGTTCAACGAGTCTCTAGAGATAAGATTTGTTTTCGTTTTTTAGAATAACACAAACATATTGTAGATAGTCAGTGAAAAAAAAGTAATATTTGAAGGTAGTAAAAGTACGTTGTAGTAGTAGGTACTAGTGTAACATAGAAACAACAAGTAGTGGTAGTAGTTAGTAGGAGTGTCTATTAGTATTTGTAAGTAGTACTAGAAGGTTGTATTAGTAGCAGGTACTAATTGTAGATAGTAGTCGTAGGTAGTATTAGAAGGTAGTAGCAGTAGTAGGTAGCAGTAATGTTGTGTTCGATTCTGAGATGTTGGCAGGACTTCTTAGCCCAATTATATGTTAAATAGACTGTGCTCTTTCTAATTTTATATTCATTTGGATTTATCTTTTTCTGATGCTCTATCAAAAATCGTTTCGGTAATGTTTTTTCAAAACGTCGACAGAACAATAAGTAATCCAAAATATTAACACAGGGTAACTGATCGCACTGTAAATTTGATTCAAGAAAGAACTATAATGAACTCTTGGTTTTTCGTTCCTTGAGGTGCTCTAGTAACTTACTTGCAGTGTTCAATAGTTGAATTTATTGGAAGCTTTTACGGACGACTTGATTTGCTTTTGTTTAAATTTCAGTCCCATCATGCATTATCCATTAGTGCTAATCTTAATTCGCAAACAAGACATATGCACTACTGAAGCTGTTTCTAGCAACACCGGCGGATACATTGTTTGTGTTCGTTCTTGCTTAATTGATCAAGTGGCTAATTAACTTATGAAAAGCACTCCAGTGAAAAAATTTTCTCCTGTAAATAATCTTGAGAGGTTTTAATATGGTAGCTGGATTGGTGTAGAGAATTCTTTTTTCAAAACATGCATGCTCAGAACATCAAAAAATCATTGTCTCCGGTTGTGACATTTTGCTTGCCAATGTTCAAACGACGAAAGCATGACTTCAATAACGCTGAAGTCCAAAATCTGTTTCTAACATATAAAACTATTGGACCGTGGAGACAAATAAAGCATTCTTCTAAACAATTTAATTATCCTTCAAGGACTTCGCTCTCTCTCTCTCTCTCTCTCTCTCTCTCTCTCTCTTTGTTGTCAGACTTGCATGCTTATTCATACATAAATACATAAACACATTCAGACATATATATATATATATATATATATATATATATATATATATACAATATATATATATATATATATACAATATATATATATATATATATATATATATTTATATATATATATA
Source organism: Convolutriloba macropyga (assembly GCF_964194025.1). Classification (NCBI taxonomy): domain Eukaryota; kingdom Metazoa; phylum Xenacoelomorpha; order Acoela; family Convolutidae; genus Convolutriloba; species Convolutriloba macropyga. The sequence goes on from NC_134475.1 coordinate 34,103,951, forward strand.
TATATATATATATATATTTATATATATATATATATATATATATATATTTATATATATATATACATTATATATATATATATATATATATATATATTAATTATATATACATTCCATCGTATGCATATTTAAAAACGTACACACATACAAGCAAAAATTTCTCGATATATATACACATTAACAAAGCAAACTCACACATACATACATTCAGTTTTAAACTCATAATATCATTTGGCTAAATTTAGGCACCGGTATATTTATGTACAAACATACATGGTCTCAAGATTTCATACATGAATGCACAATTTTATACATTTAACTTTTGTTCTTTCATCTCATTCAGTTCATTCCTACATGAAAAATTCCTTTATGAACACATGCAATCGAACATACATACTTCATCAGATAGACACATACATAGTTACAATTGTATATAAAAAACAAAGATATGTTTTCCACATCATACTGCACATTTTGCAAGTATTGTCAACAAAAACGGTATCTGACTGACTGTTCTTTTACTTATTTCAGACCATTTCAGAACACGAGTTTTTTCCTGTCCTACTGGGTGGAACAAAAAGAAGTTCACGAAAAATTATTTTTGAGTGCTCTTTCATAGTGAAAAATCCATTTCAGACCATTTTAGGACTTCAAAAAGCTTTGAAAATTTTTCGAAAAATTTTTTGACAATTTTTCAAGTTTGTGGCCGTTATTATATGTAATATGAATTTTTTCCTATTTTTCCTAAACGGCTCAGAAGTGGTTTATCTCTCTACAGTAACGATTTCATTAAGCGCAAGTTGCCATTTGCTTGTAGGTGGGGGTTCCGGACCCCGACCCCTACAAGAAGTCAAGTCGACAAAAATTATGATTTCTTTTGAAACGAAAATTTGTTCAAGGTTCAGCAGTCCGTATAGCACCAAGAGTCTACGCGAGACTGCTGAAACTTAAACAAACTTTCATTTCGAATGAAATCAGGATTTTGGTCTGGTCGACTTGAAGCATATTGCAAATTGCTATACTACTACCGGACTTGATTGATGATTTACATGATGAGATGGTAAAGACATCTAAACAACTATCATCAATGCAATTTGTTTCTCAAGAGTGACTAGACAACTTTACTTTTAAATATGGTAAATAACTGTAACTTCTTCGAAGATGAGCAAAACTATGTCAACAATAAGCCAACAACACTTAGCTAAAGAAGTATTTAGTCCACAAATAACAAAGTTTTTTTAAAGAGAAAGAATGATACCGATATGCAAAGATGAAACATAGTTTGCAGAGTTAATTGACAAATCATCTTTAAGTAGATACAATAACATTTAAAAATCTATATAAACAGTTATAGATATTTTTACAAAGTGTGCATTGTCTTTACCATGAAAAATAAAACAGGTATAATATCTATTGCCGATGCTTCTATATCCATTGCGAAAAAATGGACAAAGTAAAGTCCCTCCTATCAGAGGGTAGAGTTCCAGAAAAGTTATGAGTTGATAAAGTGAGTTTTTAGTAAAAATTTTTAAATCATTACTTTGAGCATAATTCCTAAAATAAGTTATTAAAGTAATGATAGATTGAGCATAACTATAGATTGAGCATAATTCTTAAAATAAGTTATTAATCTATAGTGACCTAAAAGCTGTATTTGTGAAGAGGTTCAATAGAACTTTTTTTTACACATAATTAAGAACCCAATGTTTATCAATGGAGATGGTGATTGGGTATATTTATTGAATAATGCTGTTCTAACATATGATAGCATTCATAGTACTACTAAGATGACATCTGTTGATTCTTCTAATAATCCACAGAAAGTTAAATACCGCATTAATGAAGACCTCTGTGAGCACAAACTAAAGGCTAGGGATTATGTAAGAAATGCAGACTAACATAGTCTTATCCAAGGAATGTACTTCAATTTGGAATAGAGACTTATTTAAGATTAATCAAATTTTAAAAACTGATCTGCCAAGATTTTATTGGAAAAATAATAGAAGGTAATTATTATGAACAAGAGTTACCAAAGACTAAATTTGACTATGAATATAATAATGAAGTTTAAGAAATGAAGTTTAAATAAAGTGTAACTTCTTCGAAAATTTTTTTTATCATAAATTACAGCAAAGATGAAGAAACAGATTAAACCAGACAAAACAATAATCAGTAAATAATATTAATACATTAGGTAAATTTATGAATGAAATATGCAAAGGATAAAATGAAGAAAGTTCAAAAAACATTATTCATTTTAATAACTCTTCAATTATTGATGAGACATCTGATCAAGCTTCTCTTAACTCAAGTAATTTACCCACATTAGCTAATAAATTAACTGAAAGAAACTGAAAACAGTTTTATTCAGTTTGGTAATAAATTTGCCAGTGACACTATTCATAATATAATGCAATAAAACAAGAGTTTGGTAATAACATGTTTAATCGGACAATTACTAATATTTAAATAGGTGACGCTTGTGTTGATAGATGGAGAGGATTAAGACACGAACATATATTCATAAGAAAGACAACAATTCAACTTTGAACTGCAATAATACGTGAAATTGAATTAGTTGATAATAAGGAAGAAGCACGTTTAGAAGTACAATATGATTTTGATCAAAAATATATAATGACAAATTGAGAGTTACTATTGAAAATGAGCAATTGACTCAAATGTCTCCGAACAGCTAATAAATGACTAGACCTCAACATATAATAATTTTAATAACCATTTTAATTAAAAAAAACATTAGAAACTAATATGAAAAGGAAACTAATTAGCGTAAGAGAAAGTTAGGTGGCATAAAATCTGACATAAAACATTGTAGAGGTGACAGAAATTGTTTTATCACAATAACAATAACCTGGGTCTCATGAGTTATATTATCTTATACCATGCCAACAGCTTTTGCTACAGCAACAGTGTGGTTCAATTTCAAAGACCTATTTTTAAATTAAGAAATAAATTTATAAGATTCTCAGATGTACATTTTACCTATAGTTTTGTCAGAAATTTACTCAACTATATAGTAAATCTATCAGTGATAATGTGTTAGATAACAAAGAAAATTAATAATAACTTTAATATATGGTAATAACTTGAATATATTTAGTAATAGTATTAAATCTTGATTTAATCATCAATTTTAGTATTAAACATAAAAGTTAATTGTTGATTACAGTTAATTGTTAATTAAGTTGATTTTTTATTACAGCTGAACATTTATTTTTAATTATTAACTACCTTCTTTTTGTACCTAATTATAATCCTCTACCTTTTTTTTAATATCTTGTCCTGTAGTGGCAACATTAATTAAAGCACAAGTTGGAGCTAAAGCTAGTTTTGGATTTTTGGCTGCTGTAGCTGTAACATTTTTGCATTTTTTGATGCCCCTCTTGGGTTGTTTGCCACTTTCTTTCCGAATTTAACTTCTGATTTACTAACTCTTGAAAAATTCTTCAAGTCCTTCAGCTTCTATTGTAGCATTAGATCCAATAATTGATTAATTTCATTTACTTATTTACATGCACCTTTTAACATTTTACTTCACAGAATAATGTCTCCCACTAACACAAATTGAATTAGTTTTATACTTATGAAATTATGACTTTTTAATCATACAAGATAATCATACAAGAGTCGGTTCAATATAATCCTTTTTAAAAAGTCACACTCAAAACAAAATCTAAAGCCAAGCGCCAGGTTGAAGTTAAAGGTTTACCTGAAACTCACTGGAGAATAAAAAACTAAGTAGGTCCACCGATTTTAAGTTTTAAGTTATTATACAATTCATTTATATCAATATAATTAATATTTGCATTCTTATTTTGATTTTTTGCCCCCTACTTTTTCTGAAGCAGGACTACTTTTTAAGCTTGTTATTCATTCGTAAATAAATAGGAATTCTTAGGAATCTTTGACTAGCTGTAGCCATTTGATCATCTTTCTTGTATTATTTGTTCAGTTAGAACTCACTCTATATCAAACATTATCAATGCATAGTAGTAACCATTGTGTACCTTTTTCTTTCTTAATCCCTTTCTTCTTGTTAACACCACTTTTAAAACTGTTTTTTGTTTCAAAACTGCGAACGCCTCTATGACCTCAACCAATTTCAGGTTTAGTTTTACCAGGAAGTTTGTTATTAGTCTTATCTGGAATAACAAGATTACTTAAATCAAAGTGTTCACTACTAATTTTACCCTCATCTAAAGTTAATATAAAAGATCAGTATCAATATAATGCGATTTCAAATCTCTAAATGAAGGTTGAACTACATCATAGAAGAATATGAACATATGAAGGTCACTTAAATTTAAAACACAAGAACCAAGATATGGCTTTTCATTTTCTTTTTTACAAATTCAGCTAGTGTTTTGGTTTTATTCAATGACATTCTTACCTGTTGGTTCACTCCCACTCTTTAAGTATTTTTTCACCATTTAAAAACGTACTCTGATTATATTTTAATGATTCTCATAATTTTAAGCAAACAATGAGTTTTTCATCAACTTAAGGATATCTAGCCTGAGCCTGAGCCTCAGTCTCATCTTGGTATTAATTTGATTATATAATCTCTAATTATATCATCTTGTGGAACCTAATTACTCTTTAGTTTTTTAGTTAACTTCGTACCCAACTTAATAGCAAACCTAAATATTCTATGAGCTAGAGCATAATCATATTTATCATATTGATCTAAAATTGGTTTCTCAGTTTTACAATGACCCTCTCTCCTTGTAACCTAATTCATTATTATCAGCTTTTCTCTTAAGTGGTAATAATGAGAAATTCCTGGTCTTATCTTTACATTCATCACTAAACTCAAAATTATGAATAACCCAATAGCCATAATTAGAATCATCACTTGTAATTAATATTTCATCTAGTGTAACCTTAACAAATTTGAAATTCTTACGTAACTTTTGCATTAAAGGATAACCATAGAGATTATTGGCGTCAATTAACCTTATTGACCTATTATTATTACAAACATATCTACCTGCGCTCAAGCGTGAAACGTATCTATCTTCAGTTTTACCACAAATACTACCGCTTATACCATCTGTACAATTTTTTTAAAAATTTGCTCATCTTGAATATCCAATTCAACTCCACTGAACTTTAACCAACAAACAAAACTATAATCCGAAGACTAGCATACCGTAATGGATTTGGTAAGTCCATATATAATCATTTTCATTTTAACAAACTCCTCTTCTTGTTTTGTAATGGATATTCAGTACATGATGTCCAAAAAGAGAGAATTTAGGGAAGTCTTAATTTTGTTTTAAGTTGGTACGAACACTAGTTCTTTTCCAAAATCATGAGGTTATTTTTAATGCATCACACCTATATTTGTTGCATTCAATTGTTAACGCTCCAGATATCGGAGTTGGACTTTTTACTACTTCTTCAACTCAGTAGTTGAATGTGTGCTTGTCTGCCTTTATTACCCTACTGGTAATGGTTTTTTTTGGGGCAACCTTCCAATAACTGTTTCTATCTCATATGATAGTAATGATGAATTCAAACAAACAGAGTTACAACCAGCTGGCTAGTCCCCAGATTAGGGGAAAATCACGTTTAAATGACATTCATAACTTTCCATCCCGGAGGAAACTTGTCTATTTGAAGCTGGTATTGATTTTTTACGGCGAAAAAATATTGAATTGGGCTACTCTGTTAACGTATTGATCTTCGGAACTTTTCCGAAACGTATATCTGGCTTCATTAAATAATATTTCGCTAGATCTTGTCTTTGCACATCCAGAAGTTATTGATCAGTCGGCTGAGGTGTTCGCAGAAGTTTAACTAATTAGAATCTTGTTAACTGGAATGAGGTTTAAAAATCAAAGTAACTGACTGGAGTAGGCGATAGCGAATGAGATTCTCAACGTATTCCTTGTCATCCAAGTTTGATCCGCAATTTATCAATTTCAAGCTTGATCTTTGTACTCTTTACGACCGTTGAAGACACAGCTCCTGGATTCCGGAAGTTTGACTCATAAGAGTGCGGAGAAGATTTAGGTTATCCATAATGTCCAGTTGACATTTTTTTAGTCCGGGGTTTTGCTCTTCATGTTGCTCTGGATGTTTCTATTTCTGAAAATTATCTGTATGGCCATATCGAAGTGAAAATTCCGAATCACGTTGATGTAAAAATTAATTTCAGGCCTAAGATTTGTTTTTGATTTTCGATGGCATTCTCTTTTTCAAATAATTCTATAGATGAATCATTTGTTATTTTAATAGGAGCTCGAGAAAGCTGAATTCGTCAAAGTTGAAACTTAATTTGCCTAAACCAGACCATTCAATAGCTCTATTTGTCAAACTGAAGCTCTGAATGTTTTGAAATCTCTCCTTTTATCATCGGCATATGGGAAAGGTTTGATAATCGGGTGTTCTGCCTGTAGATCTTTCAAGTACACCGAAAAAAGAGCAAATATTGATCCTTGAGGTCCCCATCTTTAGATTTGTGAGAAAGTTGAGTAACTACCTTAATTTTTATTCTGTGGTGTCGATTAACCAGATATCAAGCAGAAAACTTCAAAAAGTTTTCAGTCCCAAAAAAGCGAATTTCTGAAGAACAATTTTGAAATTAATTGTTTGAAATGCTTTATCAATATCCAAGTAAACGTATCGGGAATGAATTCTCATCTGAAGCTTGATGTAAGTTATAGCAGTATAGTAACAATTGAGTAGCTGTTGAATGCTTGGCCAAAAACCATATTGCCCAGTGCATAGCTTATTTTCGACTGTCTTCTCAAATTGTTTGTGAACTGTTCATTCAAAATCTATAGAAATTACGCAGAGCATTGCAATTGGCCTGTAATTCTTAATTGGCGATCTGCTACCATTTTTGTAATAGGGACGCAAGTTTACGTTTTTCCAAATAGAGAGAGAGTGAGAGTGAGAGTGAGTGAGTGAGGGAAAGTAAGAGTGAGAGTGAATTTTTTTTTTGGGGGGGGGGGGTTGAGTGAGTGAGTGAGTGAGTCAGAGTTACACTCAGAGTCTACGCTTTCACATTTTAGAACGCATAAAAAATGTGTTAATATTTTCTAAATTGAAAGTGTACACTCTTGGAGTGAAATTTATAAGAGCTGGCGCAAGCTAAATTTTTTATAAAGGTACTTTAATTCAAAGACATTCATGGTTTTTAATTTTGGTTTGAAAGTAAGAATGAAGTTGAAATCAGCGTTTCGATTTGTTTGGTGAGTAATATTTCTCCCTGAATCCATTTAATTTTTTTTTAACTTAAAGCCTCAGGTGTATATTTCGAGGTGTTATGTTCCGATAATATACCGGCTATCTTTGGTATTGTTGTTTCCAGATTTTAGTTTGCGCAATACTTCGAGTAGTTTCAGTTTTGTCGACCAATATGCGTTTTCGAGTTCAAAAGTTAGATAAACTGGTGAAAGCCATGGGCAGTTGTATTAAGAGATGCACCCACAAAAAACCAGCACCTTGATAGTTGCTTGAGCACAAAGCGTTGGAGGTTACCTGACCAATTTCAATTTCTCTTGACTTTCTGAAATCGCTAGTTAAGAACTGGTGACTTTTGTTCAACTTTCTGCTGCCGTACTTTTCCATAGCTGTCAATTTCCCTGCAATTGATCAATCGGTTTTCAGTCTACTATCTCTTGTTTTGTCTGAAAAAAATGCTTAGTGAAATTCTTACTGGTTCTAACGCATAATTACTGCCTTAGAACGAGTCGTATATCATTGGTTTTGGCCGCAATCACAAGACACTGAAATCAATTCCCAAATTGTAAAAAATGATGCAAATCGATTTGAAAATTTTTACGGAAGAGTTTTGATCAATAATGATCGAGTCGAATTGTACATCAGGAATTGATCCGCCACCTCAGTTTTTTAACTGAGGTGGCGGATCAACATCTAGATTTTTAACTTTTGATTGCGTTTTGGTCTAATTAAATTCAATAATATACTTATCGTACTTTTTTGTTTGTTCAATTGACTGAAGAATAGTACTAACAATTGCTTTTAAAATAACGGTGAAAAAGGCTACCGATCAAAAATTTGTCCAGCCTAAGCGCGCTGTCATTCATTCATGTACTTAAATTTACTTAAATAAATTAATTTACGCGTTTTTGGCCCATATTTATAATCATTTTTCAAAAAAGCAAGTAAAAGGTTGGACTAGCTGTTCAAACTGATCTGGGTTGCTTGTTCTGGAACCAGATAGTTCGATCTATTATCAAACTCCCATAATTATTTTCTTGGGCGCAAAAGGAGTCAATAAATTTGTCTTTAAGAGAGCTTTTCTTTACCAACAGCTCAAATGATTCCTGTGCTTGCTATGACTGAAATTTATAGTAAGAGAAAATAACAGATTTTTTTAGCGTACAACTTTGATAAGTGGAAGGAGTGTGCAGTTAATGGGTACGTGACACTGGGAAGTGCTGGGGAGTATGTGTCCTTAAGGGAAGAAGAGGCAGTCGATTTTGTACGATTTGCAGCCGAGAAAGCTCACGAACAGAATAAGCCGCTCATTGCTGGAGCTGGTTGCGAGTCAACTGAAGCCACAGTGAGGTATTGTCTTTTATAAAGTGACTCGAAATCCTGCGGTAGAATAATCAGCATCCCAATACTTGTGTGCTCACAGGTTTCCAAAATAGTATGTGAATACGCGTGATTTAACGTCCTATAATAAAATTTTATAGGTTTTGTTTGATCATCATAATAAATTTGCCCATTTTCAACATGATTAAAGCTTTTAATGGAATTTCTAGACCAAATCTGTCCTGCTCCTTCATTATTTAATTGCTCTCAAATGAGTTTTGTAGCAAACTTTTCTGTTCTGTTCTCTTTGTCATTAAGCATATTTGTATATCCGTTTATCTTTAAACAATTTGGCTTTTGGACTCATTTTAACGCTTGAATGCTTTATTCTTTGTTAAATCGCTTATTCTGAATTTTATACAGCTGAACTCAATTGCTTGCGTGTACTTACTGCAGTTGATTGCAGGGCAGTCAACTGTAAAAAGTTGGGCAGTCAACTGTAAAAAACTTTTTTTAACATCTCCTCTCTGTCCGTTTCGTTTTTGCATCTTTTTTTTCCAATCCCGCTTTTTTGAGGGACGAACTATATGCTCAGCTGGTTTTTTTGTTCAGTCAATTTTGCCCGATCGATATATTTATCGTAGAGATTTTTGAGCGGTGTATCATTAGAAAGCCCGTCAATATCATAATATGGTAAAGTTATCATTTTTAATTGTAGGAGTTTGCTTCCTCATTACAACTTCAATATCAATTAAGCCTAGCATCTCACCAATCCTCTCAATATCAACATTGCTCATAGCTTCATTCTTTTTTCCATATTGCGATCAAAATTCAGTTAAATTTTAAATCAGTCTTTTATTTGGATGATGTAATTGTCGATAATGTTAGTGGTATCTTTATAGGTCTTATTTAATTTTTTACCGCACCTCATAAGTATGCAAAATTAAGAGTTTCACAGAATTTAAAAAACTGCAATTGAAACAATTTTTTTGAAGAACAATTTTGTGAACAACAACCAGTACACGTGATTGTTTAAATTGGAACTGGAACATGTATATCTGTTTTCAGAAATGAGTATTGTGTTTGCAAGATTGTATTTTCTAAAGTTGTTTTTTTTTTCAAGAACGTTTATTTTGTAAAGATGAATGTGATTGGTTAAAATATTGGTGTTATTAAATCCTTAACACGTGGTAATTTAGAACATTATAGAGGATGTGTGTTTGGTTCTACTTCTTTTCACCCCGATTTATTTAACCCCCTATAATTTAACCCCGTATATAATCACCCCTCAGTCATTTAACCCCGCAATTTATTCACCCCGAAATCGGTTTAACACCGAAATCTTTTATCTATTTCGGCATCCAAAAGAACAATTAGCAAAGCTGAAGTTCAAAGGACTTAAATAACACAAAACTACTGACCTTCAAGAGTACGGCATTGAACATCTTGCGTTTGTTTCAAATCAAAGAATAATGACGAGACTGCTTTTTAGAACAATGCCGTTGATCGAAAAAGAACACTTGACAAGTCTGACCTCTTTTATGTTGCACTTTGATTTGAATCAAGAAAGTTCAAAAACTGTCCTAGTCTAGAAGACGGAAGAACTGGTACTTTTCAAATGAAAGCATGTAATCTAAATTTTAAAACCTACTTTCTGAGCAGGCATAAAATAGCAATTCAAAACAAAATTCCACCGTGTATTTAACAGAATTTCCAATGAAATCCAGATTGATATTTTTGCTAGCAGCTACGCTGTGCAAGCTTCATATCTAAATGTTGCAAAACTGTGTTCCCAATTAGGGGTCCCATCATAGGGTTAACGCCCGGGATCAAATTCCCTAATGAGTCACGATATGAAGCTTCGACGTAACTCCGTGAGGACGCAAGGAGGGCGCCAACTCAAAAATATTAAGATGGATTTCGAATTTAAATTAACACGAAAACAAACTCAATAAAATACACAATAAATACACAACTAAGTCAAACTTGCAATAGCCCTGAAAAAATGAATATCAGTTTCATCCCTGTCCTGTAAATTTTCATCAAGTTTTGCACTTTCCCTTTCAAATTCTCATACTTCTTTTTCTTTGGGAATTTGTGACCGGATGAGGCATTCAAACAGTTTAATTTTTGCACCGCGGCGTCTTTTTGTAAATTAGTCAAAAGTTTCCAAATTCCGGGGTGGGATCCGCTAAATAAGGCTTGTATCCCATAATGCCAGCCCTCAACAGCATTGATTGTTCTGGCAATTCCCTCAATGGCTGCGTCTCTTTGATTCCATATTTGTGGGGGGAATGTGGCAGGACGGTTCAATAGTGGACACTTGATATAATTTGTTTGGAAATATAAACAAAGCTCGTCTATTTTCTCAATAACGAAGCTATCTAAATTCTGCTGATCCGCCACATTCGTTATTTCCTCGACAATCAATTCAAAAGATTTTTCTATTTGCTCATATTTTTCAAAAGCTAGAGCAAGGATCATTTTAAGCGCCAGGGCCACTTCACGATTTTCTGACACCAGTTTTTTTAGTCCAAGTTCTCCAATTTTTCTAACAAAATTTTGAGTTAAATGGAAATAACAGCCCGACAACATAGAAGCTGGATGATGTTTTTGAAAGGCATTCATAGGGGCAATTTCAAAATCCAACAGAACCTTATCCGGCTTACAATCTGGGGCAAAGGTGTCTAAGGCATCAAGTAATCGGCTGTACGTTTTTTCCGTTTTGTTGGGAAGTAGGGCATATAAACAAGCAGGGGCAATACCGAGAACATATATGAAGGGTGTATATTTGATAGAAGTTTTTGGGTGATAGTTTAAACGTTCCATCCCCAAGCCAAAACTTGGAGCTTTCGATCCGATGGCTCATGAATTGACACTGTTTGTATAACCTTTCTCAAGCGCTGCGAGGTTTGTATTAAATTTGGTTTTGACGGCAACGCATACTGGGTCGAAAGAACGCCATTTACTGGTAAAATTGCGGAAGCGACGGCTGCTGCGGGTGTTAGGCTTTCACTCAGGTCTTTAATCTCTTTTATAACTTTCCGTGTGGCCGGCTTTCCAATCGACGCACTATGATTGTGCTCACCGTTCACGCGAATAAGTTGGTCATTTTGTGTTAAAGCGGAAACGCGGCAATTGTAACTTTGATATTTTGAGCAATTCCAGGCAGTGGTAAACTTATTTAATCTTTTAACATAAAACTCATGGCCTTCTACAACCAATATTTCTTTGTTTTTTGAAGAAATAGTAAACTCAAAGTCGGCAGTTATCATGCTGAATTCAAAATGCAATAAAACAAGAAATGTTCTTGAGTTCCATCCACTTTTCAATTGCTCTTAATTGCCCCATTAAGGATTAGTTGAGATAACTAATTCGCTAATTGTTATAGTTTTGCATTAAACTATTGTGTCGTTAGCTCTATGTCCCTGACAATTATGATCCATGAATTTACAGATTAAAATCGAGGTGAACACCTCAGTCATTTCACCCCAATTTTAATCTCCATTAATTAAAATAGAATTAATTGAGGCTTAATTATCCTCAATTATAGGAAGCTTAAAATCGGGGTGAAATAATATAGGGGTTAAATAATTGAGGGGTTAAATGATGTAGGGGTTAAAAAATCGGGGTTAAAATATAGGGGGTTAAAAGAATAGGGGTGAAAAAACAGGACACCGTGTGTTTATAATAGATGAAAAGGGTGATGAATTACTTAGTTACATGTGAATAGTATTATACTGAATGTAGTTTTTTAAACATTGGGTTGTAATTTAAGGGGAATATAAGAGCGTTCTGTTAAATTTTCCAATGAAGACAGTTTTTAGGTCACTATATGTTCAGTTTTTAGGTCACTATATGTTCAGCTTTGTTTAATTAAAGATGGGAAGAATTTATTATAAAACTCACTACCTCTACCAACCCCTAGTTTGTTTGGTACGCTACTTTTGAAGCCATTCCATTGACCACACAATTCTGTTTTAAAAGCATTTGTTATAGGTATGTCATTTTTATTTTTTAAAGGTATAGCCCAATCGTACTTTGTCAATAGAGCCATGAGTGTTAGTACTTATAGTTTGTAGTTGTCTATTAACTCCTTAAAGATGATTTATCTAATAAATCTGCCGACTATATTTCTTTTTTGTATAATGGTCTCTGATCAGCGTAGCTGTATTGATGTCAAATAGTGGGTGGAGCCTGCGGCTAGTTCACTAGCTTGAAATTCTTCTTCAACATTATCGCAATTAGTATGAGCTTTTCTGGAACTCTGTACATCACCTTTTAATGCTCTTTTTGTTAAGTTTCTAATAACTCCCACTCTATTATTTCTATTATCTCTTTTTTGTCTAATTAATATCCACTGGAAACTTTTTATCGAATTTTCTTTTATGTCTTGTACAGTGACAATTTGTTAGCAACAAACATAGTGAAACCTTTAGTGAAATCCTTTGTGTTACATTTTATTTTCATACCATTAGGAGTTAGATACACTTCTATACCATTTCTTCTATATATGTTTGAAGATGCGTCCTTGTGTTGTAAATCAAATAGTCTATCAGTTTATTTTCCCTTTTCTACTAGACAATTAATTACCTCATTTTTAATTGCTCTTGAATGAAGTTCATAGCAATTATTGTAAACGTGTGTCTTTTTTGATGCAAATTTTTCGCTTGACAATTTTGCGCTTTTCTTCTAGAACATTCTCGAGTGGCTTTTTCACGCTTTGGTTCTTCATTTTTGAGTAATATCTATTGCTCTCACTCCGAAGTAAAACTTGTTGCTAATATAAATTCGTCGCAGCATATTAAGAATAAGGTTCTGATGGCGCAGTTGTAAGTGATTGGGGCCAGGTTTCGGGAGGTCAGTGGTTTGAATCACGGCGGGGGAAAGTTTTTTTTGCACCCTTGAAAAATTGATCTAGGCTACAGCCCCTGAATTAAATTACCTCGCCTGTCGTTCAAGAGCAATTCTTCCGACATTTGTCGGTTTATGTTTTTATATGTAAACTTGTTGCCTCTATCATCTGGTAATATCAATGATAATGGGAATTCTAAAACTTCTAAAACTTTTGTGTTGTCTTAAACTTCTCTAGCCCAATTGTTGTGATAAACTTATTAAATAACAATTCGTTGCTGTTTAATAAGTTCTTTTCAGTTGTAGTTGCCGACGAATCGGATAAGACTTGGAGCAGTCACACGAACCGCTTACATTCTTCTCAAACAGTACAGCATTCTAGGACATACTTATTCGAAATCAGGTCTGAACCTAAATCACAGAAGCGGCGCTGGACTCCATCTGCAACAGCTGCTCGAAAAATCGCCATTGAAACAACGAAAGGACCTAATAATCTGGCATGAGCTCCTGAATAATTCAGTGACCCCACACAAGAGCAAAAGAAACAATCCTTTATCAGTCAACGAATTGAAACATATCCTGACGAAATACAGCGATCAAATATTAGGCGTTTGCTGTAATCGTTTTGTGGCACCCGATCTTTTCAAAAAATTGCGATCTGAAAATTGCTCCTGTTATTAGTTTGAGACGTCATTTGATTTCCCCAAGAAAGAAGTCGCCGTCGCAGTATTATAAAGCAGAACTAGAGCGAATTCATCCGGCGTCACGAATTGGAGTGAATTTGCTTAGAACAGTTATTCAGCACCAACGTAAATTGAACAAATTAAAGAAAAGATCAAAAGCCAGAAAGGGGAAAAATAAGAAAAAATCAAAAAAAAGTTAACATTTAGTAATTCAAAATTTCTGTATGCTTTTTTTGTTGGTTTGTCAATAATTTTCGCTAGTCAGTTTCGGTTTCTTAGCTTTGATCTCTGGGGCAGCTTTTGAGACTTCGTTATCTTTGAGCTGCCGTCTGAGATCGTTGCTGAGTGATTGACTCTGTGGTGCTAAAAGTGCAGTGGACTAGTTGCTCGCTTATAATTTGGATGAAACGCTCTACAAGTAATGAATGCTTCCTTAGCAATTTGATATTTTTATTAATCAGCACAGGCTGATTTTGAGATTTTGATATCTTGGAACTGCTAAAAGCAAGATTTTAGCAGATTTCACTGCGAACTCAGATTTCACTGAGAAATACCAATAAGAAATGGTGAAGGCCTTCATACTCCCGTTGCAAACTTAAAAGGAGCTGTACTGTTCTTAGTCCGGTGGAAGAGTCAAATTCAGATGTGAATTTAGAGAAGACAGTAGAATCTAGCATTATAAGATCAATTGATAACTTAGTTCCGTGTATACTTGAAACCAATAGGACATAACTGCGCAAAACTATCAGTGAAATTGTCGATGCCAAAATTAGTGACCTAAGAAATGAATTCAATGGTAAAGTCAACTTGGAAGCTGCCAAATCTAAGCTCAAAACTTCTGAATCGGAGCTCTTAGAAACGTATAACAAAAGAGATAATATCAAACTGCTTGGGTTATCTCCATGTTCAACTGAAGGTAAAGAAAATTATCAACAGACATCGAAGTTTGTTGTTGACGTTGCAGTGGACATCGGTATTAATTTGAAGGAGGGGGACATCTCAATTGCGCACCAACTGCCGTCGAATTCCGAAAGAAAACCAATAATAGCAAAATTTTTGCGCAGAATAAAACTTGACTTTCATGGAAAAGAAAAAACTTGGCTCAATTGTACACTTACAAAAACGTCAAAGTATTTGAAGATTTCAGTAAAGCGCGAGTTAATTTTATCAACTTGATGAAGGCCGATGATAGAATTAATTCAGTATGTTCTAGGAAGGGCACTTTAATCTATAAGTGGAAATGCGACAATTTAGCATACAAATTTCATGGTTTGTACGAAGGTGGAATTGATCTCAATTACAGCTTAGAAAGCGTACTAAATTGTTTCAACTCCTTTATTCCACCACCACGCGCAAATATCTATAATCAAACTTTTCGTCAGCCAACTTTCCCACACGACAAACAGAAAACCCAACTTCATTCAGCGATGCCCTCAAATTTTTCAAATTTCATGTTTCTGGACCAAGTTTCTGGACAAAGATCTTTTTTTTTGTCCCCAATGCTAAAGGTTCAATACATAAAAGTAACACAAAAACTATAACTATCCTCAATGTAAATGTTAGATCTCGTAGAAAAAATTTGTTGAACCTAGAAGCTTTTATTTATAGTCTGGATGTACAACCTGATGCAATTTGTTTAACTGAAACCTGGCTTTCTGAAACAGATGAAATTTCCGACTATCTTCTTACTGGATACAATAGTTTTGTAGCGACGAATAGGAATTCTAAAGGGGGTTGAGTCATGTTGCAATGTAACAAATTTTGCAGTATTACAACGGAAAGCAAGATCGACTTTCAGGAAGCTCTTTGTGTTGATATCTGCAAAAGTAAACAAACGTTCAAAACTGTAGTTGTATATAACCCACCACGCCCAAACAAAGTTGAATTTATCAATCTGATGGATAAATTTTTAGAAAATCTAAGTTCGAGCAACAAGTCGGTCATTATTTGTGGTAATATGAATTTGGATATTATGAAAAATAATTTGCTGAGAAGAAATTACTTGAACAGCTTTACAGCAAATGGTTTCTGTATTTCCTCTCCCGAATCAACACGTTCAACTAATGAGTACAGTTCTTGCTTGGACCATTTCATTTATCAAAATTTGGATAAGTATGTTTCTGTAGAAGTCCTAGAACATCAAAATTTTACTGATCATATTCCAGGTTTTCTAACTTGAAGAACAAGTGAAGATATAAATGAAATAATTTTAGTGTTCCGAGATACTAGCTTTGTAAAAAATAAAAAAATTGCTGTGAGCCGTTTTAAAATGGCATTGGAAGCTTATCTTAACAACAACATTGACATTATTTACAAAAGTGTCGATCCTTGTAATGTTTTTTCCACATTTAACCAACTTTTTCTTAAAGTGAAAGAAGACTTTGCTCCTTT
This sequence comes from Convolutriloba macropyga, assembly GCF_964194025.1. Lineage (NCBI taxonomy): Eukaryota > Metazoa > Xenacoelomorpha > Acoela > Convolutidae > Convolutriloba > Convolutriloba macropyga. The sequence continues at coordinate 34,120,411 of NC_134475.1, forward strand.
AAAAAGCGTCGATAATAGACAAAAAGTCCCAAAGTGGTTTGATAATGGGTTAAAAAATTTTCGTCAAAAAAGAAACCGTCCTTATTATAAATATAAAGAAAAAAATAATAATGACCTGCTGAAGAAATTTAAAGAATGTAGAATAAGGCTGGAAAAGCATTTAAAGTTGCGCAAAAAACAATTCTATCTAAATTCTTTCCAAAGATGTTTAGGAAACTCTAGACAGACTTTCAAACTACTCAATGAGATTAAAGGCAAATCATATAAATCACAGAGTTTTGCTATCCTAAGCAGCTGTTATCAGAAGTTTGATGAACCTTCGGATGAAGGTAATGCAAACGAGTTCAACAGTTTTTTTGCTTCCATGGGATATCAAGTCAGTGGGCACCTAAATAAAAGTTTCCAACCTTCTTTCCCTAGTCACCAATGCTCCATGTATCTTTACAAAACTACTGCGAGCGAGGTGGGGGAAATTTTAACCAATCTTGACAACATGTCGTCCTCAGGTGTTGATGATATAAATAACATACTGATAAAATTATCTTCAGATGTCATCAACCCCTACCTCGTGTTTCTGATAAATTCTTCTTTTGACAAAGGTATTTTTCCTAAAGAACTGGCACGAGCAAGAGTTCTCCCACTGCACAAAGGGGGGTCTAAACTTGACCAAAATAATTATAGGCCAATTTATCTTGTAGTTTTAAGTAAAGTTTTTGAAAGAGCAATTTACAATCGCCTGTACCAATATTTTGAGAAATTTGGAAAAGCAGTTTGGTTTTAGATCTAAGCATAGTACAACTGATGCACTAGTTGAGCTAACCAAAACTGTTCGCGTGAGACAACAACATTCGACCATAGTTAGTTTCTTTGTATTTAAAAAAGTCTTTTGTTACTATCAATCATACATTTCTTTTGGAATAACTAAAGATATGGAATTAGAGGCAACTGCTGGAATTGGTTTAACTCTTATCTGAGTAATAGAATGCAGCAAGTTGTAATTAATGGTACTTCTTCTGATTGGTGCGAAATAAGAACCGGTGTTCCTCAAGGATCGATTTTGGGCCTTCTTCTGTTTTTAATGACCTTCCTTTAGTCTATAAAAATTTTGAATTTTTACTTTTTGCTGGGGATACTAACATGAAGCATTTGGGTGTTCTGTTGAATTTATAAAGTCAGATTTAGATAGCATAATTTTTTGGCTTGAGAGTAACAAGCTTGTGCTTAATCTTAGTAAAACAGTTCAATCTTAACTGTTCGAGTGAGACAACAACATTCGACCATAGTTAGTTTCTTTTTGGATTTAAAAAAGGCTTTTCTTACTATCAATCATACATTTCTTTTGGAATAACTAGAGAGATATGGAATTAGAGGCAACTGCTGGAATTGGTTTAACTCTTATCTGAGTAATAGAATGCAGCAAGTTGTAATTAATGGTACTTCTTCTGATTGGTGCTAACTAAAATCCGGTGTTCCTCAAGGATCGATTTTGGGCCTTCTTCTGTTTTTAATTTATATAAACGACCTTCCTTTAGTCTATAAAAATTTTGAATTTTTACTTTTTGCTGGGGATACTAACATAGAAGCATTTGGGTGTTCTGTTGAATTTATAAAGTCAGATTTAGATAGCATAATTTTTTGGTCTGAGAGTAACAAGCTTGTGCTTAATCTTAGTAAAACAGTTCAATCTTAACTTTAAAAAAGGACCAGCCAATCTTAGTTTCCAATTGTACAAGACTGACATCAAAGTTGAGCATTACTGTAAATATTTTGGGGTAAAATTAGATGATAAGTTCTGCCTTCGAGCTCACATCGATCATGTGCAAATTAAGTTAAGTAAACAATCTGGTATACTAGCAAAACTCAGACATTATGTTACTCGGAATCAACTAATTTTTCTTACTACAATTCAAATGTGACACCACTAATTCAATATGGTGCCTTGCTTTATGGTTGCTGTACGTACTCAGCCCTTCTACCGATCTACCTATTGCAGAAAAACATTTTAAAAGTAATATTTAGAAAAAAGGCGATCTTTGCAATATTTTTATTAGGCACTCGTTGTTGACTATCTACGAGCTACACATATACGAATTAATTAAATTTGTTCTGAAATCAATCAATGGTCTACACCAGCAATATTTTTGCAGCAATTTGTTTCAATTTAAATCGAACAACCGGAAAACTAGAAATGGGATTCTTAACTTGCTAAAGGAACCGTTTTGTAAAAAAAAGTTGGAGCGAAATTCAATACGTTTTAGAGGTGCTAAACTACATAACAAATTAAAGATAATGCAGATAATTTCCGCTAATTTAGAGAATGGTAGTCAAGCTGAAGTGACAATTTTCTGTCATAAATTGTGAAACTCATATCTGGTGTGAGCTACTTAGATTCGTTTTTAACTGAAGTGAACAACAATGTTGAACATGTGCTACTCTAGTTTATAGAATTGATATCATTTTGTTTGTTTGCTATATTTTGCATGTTTTTAACGAACGTATATCAAGTCATCGTTGTCAATAATTTATTGGGCAAATTGAAAAAGAAGATCGCTCTGATCTCGTCATTTGTCTACGTTGCTCGTTTATTTACATCTATTCAACAACGAAACTATTTCTTTCTTTCTCTGTTATTTTTTGCTTGTATTTTTTTGGTTTTGATTTTACGCTGTTTTCGGTCTGTTCATTTAATATTTTGTTAAGGGATCAAGCGACTCGTTTAAGTTACCATATTATTCTTGTTGTTCGAATTTAGCGTCTAATCTAATTCCTCTCTTTTTGTAGTTTGATCACTTGTAAGTTATATGAATTTTGACTAATATGGCCATTTTAAATCGGTCCGTTACGTTAGTCAGCAATTTGTATCTTTTTGTTTAAATTAGTTGCTATTCAAGTGTTTGTGTGCGCACATCAGTATCCACACAGGAGACTTGTGTTTCATGAAAAGTCAAAGCGAGAGACTTGTTCGCTACTCTAAATGCTCGTCATATATCAATGAATTCAAATAGTTTAGATTAGAGTTTTTCTCTGGTATGCTGGAATCTTTAGGCGGTGTGAACTGTTCACTGAAGCGGGCGCTGATTGCTTCATGATAGTGACACCACACTACTTCGTCCCGTTCTTGGACGATAAGGCATATAAGCAGCACTACTTCTCCGTGGCCGACAGGAGCAAAAAACCGATTGTGATATACAACGTTCCTTTTTACACTCACATTAACATGAGCGTGGATTGTGTCATTAGTCTATCTGAGCACCCTAATATAATCGGAATAAAGGATCTGTTCGATGAAGAGAGAATGAAGAACATTGTCGAAGGCACGAAAGGGAACAGTTTCTCAGTCATGAATGCCTACGGAGGTACCTTTTTGCCAGCTTTGAAAAATGGAGCAGTAGGCACAATATCAGCCGTGGCCACAGTTCTGCCGGACGCTGTTGTGCAACTGCATCAGGTAAAAAGGTTTCGTGTTCTTATAAAATAAAAAGACCTTATCGTGTTTTCTTTACGAATAAATATGAGTCTACGAACCGAGGGGACGTTAAGATATTCCATTTTAAAAAAATCGGTAGTGTGAGTGAAATCGGAGGTGCAAGTCAATGCCCCACCTGAAAAGAAAGCGTTTAGGCTGAGCTGCTTAACAGAGGTCAACAGTAGAAAAGGGAATGAGAATAATAACGTGATTTTTATGCATAATTCTGAGAGTTTGCACGATAATGATATTTCTAAGGTATTTAGATGTAATTTGGAACTATTTTTTTCCTTTTTAATAGCCGCCCTCATCTTCTCAGACGGCTATAGTAGCGCTCCTATTTTTTTATAATTCAAAGAATTTGAATTGTATTGGGGTGCTCTTTGCGTGCAAAGAAAGCGCGAGCGACCAAAGAAATTGTGAGCGAGCAAAGAAACCGGAAGTTCAGGCAGTGAGCGTTTGAAAAAGTTAGTTCAATGATCAAATTATAAGAGTGGGGGAAAGAGAGAGTGGTTATTTTGTTCATACTTTCTTTTGAAAGAGTGCGAAAAATGTAGCTGTGAGAAAATTGCGAAGCGAGTGAGTTTTTTTGTTTACGTGCTTCTTGAAGTTTTTTATTTCAGATTTTTTATGCTGTCTAACAGGTTCGTGTTGACAAAAGTAATAATATTCAGCCTGTTTCGATGCCTTTTTGAAGTTTTTTGTAAGTAACGGGAATATAACGCTAATACGATAGCAGCTTCAAAGAACATAGCTGAAAAGTTCCGTAAACGACTCAAAGATGTATCTCCCGAAGAAAAATTGGCATTTCGAATAGCTAATATCTCCTTGCGGTACGCATCAATGCAGAGAAAACAACATTCATAAGTCAAACAACAACAAAAATTTTTGCCAAAATAAATTAACATGAAAAAATAAAAATTCAATTTATTTTTCATACAGAACAAGTACATATACAAATGAAAAACGTTGTTCCATGCAAAGAGAACTAGTGATCTAAACACAAAATATCAGCCAAGCTTTAGTGAGCTCACAAACACCTCAATTGCCGAAGAGAAAAAATTAAAATATTGTATAATTTCTCGATTTTTAGTCAAATTTCACAGAAAGAGACACCTATGTAGCAAAAGAAACACGAATTCTTTGTAGTAAACAGAGCTTACAGGCAATGAAGGTTTTTCAACTATTTTGCTGATTTTGTCTATTTTTGGCGATTTTTGTCCCCTTTTATTAAATTTTTGGAAATGAATTAAAGCCTGTAAGCTCTGTTTACTACTAAGGATTCAAAATACTCAAAATGAAGTATTTTGAATCCTTTGCAGTAAACAGAGCTTACAGGAATGACGCTTTTATTCATTTACCAAAAAATGCAATAAAACGGGACAAAAATTGCCAAAAATAGACAAAATCAGCAGAATTGTTGAAAAACCTTTGTTGCCTGTAAGCTCTGTTTCGTACAAAAGATTCAAGTTTTTTTGCTACATAGGTGTCTCTTTCTGTGAAATTCAACGAAAAATTGGGAAATTTTACGCAATATTTTCATTTTTTTTGTTTTCGAAAATCGAGGTATTTGTGGGCTCATTAAGGCTTGGCTGATATTGTGTGTTTAGATCATTAGTTCTCTTTGCCTAGAGCAATGTCTTTCATTTGTATATGTGATTTTTCCTAATTTTTCATGTTAATTATTTTGGTTAAATTTTCTTTTGTTTTTTTACTTTAAATTGTTGTTTTCTCTGCATTGATGCGTACCGCAATGAGATATTAGCTATTTGTAAACCCATGTTTTTCGGGAGATACGTCTTTGAGTCGTTTCCGGAATTTTACTGCTGCTTTTTTTAAAAAGCTATCTTTGAAGATCTGTCCCGACGTTTTCATGAAGTCAAATTGAATTGATGAAGTCAAGTTTAAGCGGGAGTTGCTCAGCAAAGCAGGCTAAAGTGAACACAGTCAGTATCTAAAAACGAAATCAAAATACAAACGGGATGAACCAATAAAGTCGAATTTTAGATGCCCACTTCTTGAACTTTTCAAAGTCAAACATCTCTAATGTGTTTCGACATTGATACGAGCCGGTACATCCTCACAATAAAAAACAGTATACAGAACTACGAAATCCAATCAAATTAGTTTGCTATCTTTTTGTACAACAATCAATTTCTATCACTGTTTTTCTGTTCCGCCAATCCCAATCGGTGTTATGGGAATCAATGGTCGCTATTTTCAGGTAATCCGCTGGGCATGCTTAGTTTTTTGTACGTTGTTTCAGTTTTCGCAATTCAAATTATAAAAAGTCTTTTATAATTAGTCTTTCCAGCAGTTTTGCTCATTTTTGATTTTCGTTTCAATTTTGAGTTGTTTGCAGATATTAGAGATTATGCGGTATAATTTTTTGGGGGTGCTCATTTTGCAACCGAGTTAAATTGCTGTGTGAACCAATTTTTCTGAAAAGTTTTTTGCTCGTGCGTTGAATGAAATGATGACTCTTTGATTCCAATTGTTTTTGTGCATATATCTAACTGTTTTTAGCTTTTTTTGCACTTTTGGTTCATTTCTTATGCTTTTAGTTTGGTGTCCTAGCAATTTCTTAAATCAAAGCTTTATTATTATATAACGGTCCGCAATTATTGGTGTTCTTGTGCAGTAATGTTTTTAAGAGCAAAACGACTCTCATTCCTGTGTTATTTTTTGGCTTTTTTTCTGGACTTTTTGCAATTAGTGGATTTGGCAATGGTTTTTTCAACTATTAACGTGAAGTGGATTCCTTGTAAGTTTTTGCATAGGTAAAACCGCTCTTCTGTGATTTTTGTCTAGTTTTTTTAATAGCCGCCGTCAGCCTGGTTAAGTTAGCCTGGTTAAGTTCACTCAACGGCTATTATTTAGGCGCTCTCCTTTTTTTCAATTGCTTTTTTTTATCACTTCTTCCGTTTTACATGTCATGATTTTCACGTTTGACTTCGGATTTACTTCACTCACTGTTTCAACTGAATGGATTTTAAATTTTTCGCGCATTGAACTATGCAATGCGGTGAATACTGTCAGTCAAAAGAGCAAAATTAAAGGAGACGGGATAAACCGATAAAGCCCGGGCATTCAGTAATTGAGAATTAGGTTATCAACGTTCATTAGTGTTTGCTAGCTGACACTGGTATGAAGCTTATTAGCTTTCAGTTTAGAAGCTGAATTAAGTATAGTTTTAGAATCTAACTTAAACTGCCCGCCAAATTAAAACGCTTTTTGACACTGAAAAAAATTGGTCAATTTGTCTCTTCTTTTTTTTGTTTCAATCCCGATGTGCATCAAGTGCGTCAACGGCGGCTATTTTCCGGCAATCTGCTGGCTGTTTTTAAGTTTTGCTATCAATTTTGGTTTGATATAATAAAATGAAAATTTTTGTGCGTCTTCAGAGCTCTAAATTTCGTTCTTAATCAAAATCAAATTTGCATTAATTTTTGATATTCCAGTAAAAGTTTTTTCAAAACGGCTTTTTTAACAATGTTTTGTCTTCAAATGTTGTTGTCTTCAAAAACAATGTTTTGTCTTCAAAAACTTTTCCATTTTTTGTCTTCAAATTTTGTGCTCATTGTTTTGTTTTCAAATAAAGATGGCTGAATGAATTTACTGAACGACCGATGTTTAATTTTGAAATTTTTTGCTGCTTTTAATTTACAATTTTCTAAAAATTTTTCAGATGCCTTCCTGATTTTTCTCGCAATTAGCTATGACGAGTTTTTGCGATGCTCTTTAGTTTATAGTTTTTGTTCGCTTTTTTGATAGTTTTATATCAAAATTTCCCAATTTAGCCTTCCTTATTTTCTTCCATTTTCAAAGTTGGTGTTGTTACCTTTTTGTAAGTTTAAAAATGTAACAATAAATATGTAACAATAAAAATACATGAGATTTTTTATAAAAATTTAAGTTATAAAAATACGTGAGATTTTTATAACTTAGTCAAACTATTTTTCTGAAACTTACAAATACTCAAACTTTTTTTGAAGCATAGGACTAGGTTTTAGTAATAACTGATTTTATGCTTTTTAAATTTTATTCGTTTATTTTTCTCTTTCCTGATAAATTTTAATTTCAAAATGAACTGATTTTATTTTCTCAAAGATATCATTAAACGAGCTACGTTGTCGGTAGGTATTTTGATGAAGCGCTGTGACGTCAAATCGAACATTTGTTTCTGTATCTAAATTTTTTTTTTAATTTGACTCGTTCCAGTTCATCTTGAAATATATTATTTACCCATTGTATCTTTTGATTCGTAGAGCAAATAGTGGATCTCTGAAGATTTGGGTTTGGCTGATTTGTTTGGCTTATATTTTGCAGGCCAGTTTGTTTTTCAGTTTTTAAGCCACTGAAAAATTTTAGATAATGCCTTTTCTCTCGTGGTTTCTGTGGACTTGCGGCAATTTAACTTCGGTTTCTACTCTTTTCTCGATTTTATCGGATTTTCTAAGTGGTTTTCCCAGTCCGTTCATACGCTGTTTGATGTCTAGTTCTTTGTTTAGTCAACGTAAATTCGTTGAATTGAAAATCAGCGTTTGTACTTTGGTTTTTACTTCGTCGAATAAATTATCGCTTTATCGTAAGTCACAGCTTCTCCAATATTTTGCATGAGTTCTTTTTTTACTTCTGGGCTAGATTATTTTGGCGCTCATTCTACTAAATTCGTTTAAAACAGCGGTTTCTCTGCAAAGCAATCGAAAATGAATGGAGTCATCTGTGTGAAAGTTCATTTATAATATAGACACGTTGGTAAAAATGAACTTTTCAACAGATCATTTTAAAATAAAAGACTTTTAAAAAATCAAAATTAAAAATATCTTAAATTAGAATATCCTCAACTATCTCAGGAAGAAATATGTCAGAAATTATATAAATCACCACAACATTTTGTTATTTTGAAGTATAATTAAACGCTAAGTTGTTGTAAATAGAGCTTTTAGGTCGAAGGCTCACTTTTAATATCATTAATATATATCTTCTCTTATAACTTGACACTTTATTGGCCTGTTGTTTTTTGTGCTTTTCACAATGTTTTTTTTTCAACTAAAAATAGGAAGACATCGGAAACTTAATTCATTTTAGAGTTTTGAAAGTTTTATTTAGACACGAAATCATTGTTGAAACAATTCATACGGTTGTAAGCTTCAAGCAAAAAGCTTAGTTGAACCAATATATAGAAGGAAACAATGCCTAAAGAGCAGAAGAGAAAAATAATTCCGAAAACGATTTTTTGGAAGCTTTTGAGTGTTTTTATGGAAAAACTACAGAAACCTCAATTAATAGATTAGAAGTGAAGTTCTGAGCTAATGAAGATAATTATGTATGATGAAAAATACTTAGTATTTTCTATTTTAGAGTTATCTAAACTATTGACGTATGAAACTTAGCATGATAAATTTCAACCATATTTTGGTATAGATGGATTGCAAATACATTATATAAATTCTGATTCTTTCATTCTCTGTATCAAAACACACGATTTCAATAATGATACGAAAAACATTAATAGATTTTTTATTTTAGTTACTTGGATAAAAACATTGAACTTTATGATAAAAAGAATGAGTTGTAGGAAAGTTTAAGAATGAAAATCATGAAATTATTTGGATTGATGCTTTGATTGCTTTAGGATCTGAATCATATGCTTACAAATGTGATTAAACAGGTGAAAAAGCTCAAAGGAATATCTAAGGCGACACGAAAAACAGTTTCGTTTGATGACTATCATAATTGTTTAATTGGAGGAGAATATATAAAGAAAAGAAATAATTATGCTATTAGAAATTTAAAACGTGAATTTTGTTCGCATAAAGTTAAAAAACTGGCTGTTCTTTTGACTATAAGAGAAGATATATTAATGATATTGAAAGTGAGACTTGGACCTAAAAGCTCTCTTTACATCAACTTGCTGTTTAATTATACTTCAAAACAACAAAATGTTCTTGTGATTTATATCATTTCTGACATATTTCTTCCTGAGATAGTTTAGGATGTTCTAATTTATCAGATTTTTTTTTAATTTTGATTTTTAAGAGTATTTTTTTTAAATGATCTGTTGAAAAGTTCATCTTTACCAATGTGTCTTTATAATAAATGAACTTTCACACAGATGATAAAATAAGACTTAGAAAATCTAAAAATAAATTTTTTTCTTAAAATTGGAATACCTTAATTTATCTTGGGAAGAAATATTTCAGAATTTAAGTATATCACCAACAACTTTGTCAAGATATTTATATCAAATATAAATATTCTGTCAAAGATCTTTCTTCAAAGATTTTTTAATCAAATATAATATTAAGAATGAAGCAATGTCTAATATGCAAATTTTTTATAATGAGAGACGAAAACAATCAATAAAAGGAGTTTAATATCCTTCTAAATTTAGATCCCAATGAAGGTACTTATTGGTGCTGTGTTATTAGTAGAGAGCGCTTCAATGGTAAACTTTTTTATTTTTATTGCTTTGGTGTTGAAAAATTTATCACTTAATGAACTTTATTTTGATGATCTTTTTATAATTGGTCCAACCGGTGATCAATACAATGATATTGATTTTGATAATTATTTTACACCCGATATTAAGGACTTGCATAAACCTGTAGAACTAGATTAAAAAAAATTATTGATATTTGTCGTTGTTCCAATAAAGAATAAAATTAATGAATAATTTTGCAGAGGTAGACATAACAATTGTAATTTGATATATCAGAATCAAAATGTTCAATCCTCTGATAGACAACAAGTTAGAGAACATTGTAATTGTTTCGTTTAATTTGAACAAAGAGGTAAAATTGTACCCAGCACTCACGGAGGCTCTTTCATTAATGAAGTTTGTTCCTATCAGTCTTAGTTACCATCTCTAATGCTTTTTGGTGTGGATATTAGCCCCTTTGTTATCTCATCTTCTAATTAAAAAACATGAGTATGTTTAAGTACGAAATGAAATAGTTCACACTAAAAATGTTTCATCTTATTCTGTTTTTTTCCAGTTTTTCTGTTTTTTCAATCCTAATAGAGGTTATGAAAATCAATGAGGTTTTTTTGGCAAGCTACTGGTTATGTTTTTAATTTCATGTATCGTTTTTCAACGATTGTTACGCTTAGATAATTAATAGCCGCCCTCATCTTCTCAGCCGGTTATTATAGCGCTCCTATTTTTTTTACAATTCAAAGAATTTGAATTGTATTGGGGCGCTGTGTTTTTTTTACAATCCAAGAATTGGTTTGTATTGGTGCTCTGTCTTTTTACAATTCAAAGAATTTGAATTGTATTGGGGCGCTGTGTTTTTTAAAATGTGTTCACACATTTTTCAATGACTTTGATCGTTCGAAACGGGATAAACAGGTAAAGCCCAGCGGGCATTAAGTTTCATTAGAGGCCCAAAATGGGCTTTAGTTGTCCTTCAAGTGCTAATAGTGGTGCAGCTGCTGGGATGGCCTTAATTTAAGGTTAAAAGGCCATTTTTAGTTTTTGGGCTCAAAATAGTGCAATTTTTCATGTTTTTGTGATTTTTTGAGTTTCGTTGTTTGATTAGTCTTAGGTTGAAGTTTTTAAAAGTTGATTAAGGTCGTTTGCGACACAAAATTGCTTGCTATGACCATTTTATGAGCTATAAGTTTTGGTACTACAAACACAAACTCGTGAAAGGATACTATTTTTTGCAATTTTTTTCAGGTTTTTTGAAAATGTTTGTCATTTTTTGAGTTTTTTTAGCCCTAGGTGCCAAGAAACCTCCTCTAGGGTTTGATAAAGGGTTTGATGATAGATTACTGCATAGTTTCTAGTGGTAATAGAATGGTTTTCAACTTTTTGCCATCATGAATTTGAGCATTTTTTGAGAAAGCTTGCATTTTTTTCATATTTTTTGACGTTTATTGTCATTATTCAAGTTGTTTGAGTCCCAGGGGCCAGAACCTCATTAGCGGTTGGATGATAAGTTACTGAAAAATTATTAGTTGCCATGGAATAGGTTTCAACTTTTGAATATCACAAATTATAGCAATTTTTTTCTGGTTTTTGAAAATTGTCGTCATTTTTTCAGTTTTTCCAGCTTCAAGGACCAGGCAATCTCCTTTGAGGTTTGTTAATAGGGCACTTCATAGTTTTTAGTAACAATGGAATGGTTTTTAAAATTTTAATGTCTCGAATTTTAGCATTTTTTGATAAAATCTGCAATTTTTTAAGGTTTCCTAAAGTTTTTGTCAGTTTTTGATATTCGTCCATTCTCAAGTGCGAGAAAACCTATTCCATAAAAAGGTTCTGATAAAAAGGTACTGCTTGGTTTTTAGTTTCAATGGATTTGTTTTCAACAATTTAACCCTTCGACTTTTGGAATTTTTTTGATAAAATTTGCAATTTTTTTCAAGTTTTTTCAAAACATTTTTATTTTATTTATTTTTTCTTGTCTCAGTAGATAGGTAACCTCATCCAATGTTTGATATTATGTTAATAAATAGTTATTAAAAGCTAGAGGGCAATTGAATGGCTTTCAACATTTTAATAGAAAGAATTTCTTTTTTTTGAAGTTTGAAATTTTTCCTAAAAATTATTGTCTATCGATCTATGAGCCAATGAGTTTTTTTAAGCTTGGAATTCGGTTACTGGATAGCCTCTAGAGACATAGAAGTGATTCTGAAGATATTTATATGACGAGTTTCAGCAACATTTGCTAATAATTTGCAACTGATTTCTTTTTCTTAAATTTTTGTCGTTTTCGAGTTAATCATCGATCCTCAAGGCCCAATGAATATTTTTCAGGTCTTGCAGATATAATACTGGACCTATTTCAGAAACAAAAATAGATTTTGAACACATTTTTGAAAAAGGTATTTTTAAAGGTTTGAAAGCTTCGACTTTTAGCAATGAGTATATTTTGTTTAATTTTGATTCTTTTAATTTCTCATTTTTTTCAGATGATTTTGTTTGTGTTCTGGCTGGAATTGTTCAATTGATCTGGTGATCAGATAGAGTACGTCTGGGTTTTTCATTCAATTCTTTGAATTGTATTCAGGACTTGTCCTGCTATGTTTTTTACTTCGTCGAATAGAAAAATGTTTCGCTTTACCTCATTTTGCCGCCTTTTCAACATTTTGCGTGAAATCTTTTTGACTTCTTTAGGCTAGTTTCTCTCTTCTCTCGTTCTGCTAAAAGTGATTTTGAACATCAGTTGCTCAGCAAAGCAATTCAAAATGAACAGAGTCAGTATAAAAAATTGAAGTCACAAGTAGAAACGGGATAAACCCATAAAGCCCAATTTTAGATGCCCGCTATATGAGCGTCGTTCCTATAAGTCTTAGTTACCATCTCTAATGCTCATTGGTATTGATAGTAACCCCTGTAGTCTCTCTCTAAGAAACAGAAGTACGTTATCTTCAACTACGAAATGCCATCAAAATAAATCGGACTTAAAAAATGTTTTTTGTACAAATATCTTCTATTCTTCCAATCCCAATCATGCTTATTGGAATCAACGGCGGCTATTTTCCGGCAATCTGCCGGGTATGTTTATATATCGTTTTTTTTAAATTTTTGCTATCATTTTTTAGTTTATTTTGTTTTTTATGCTTTATTAAGAAGGTGCTATTAATAAACGTTGGCATTTGTAATCTAAAGTTGAAGATTTTTATTTGCTCTCAGACAAAGTTTGTATCAATTATATTACGTCTCTGGTCTTTTTTATGCGATTTTTCGCTGGGTTGTCTTTTCGACCTCAAAAACGGGATAAACAGGCAACGCCAGGAGGACATTAAGCATATGTTAGATCAAAATCTTAGTCGCCTGAGTGCTAGGCACGATGACTGAGGGGACTAAGATTTTGGTCTAACGTATTTAGAGAACCAATGGGTACGAAAGTGTTGAATTTTATTTGAATGTGAAGTTAAAAGTAAAATAACCAAACGTTTCGGTCTCCGATAGCGAAGCAGCCAATTATTTATAGCGGTTTGATTTGAGTGTCAAAAGTTAGATTTCTGAAGTTCAATCTTTCAAACTGAGCTCTCTGCCACGAAATTTTAGGTTTTAGTGACCGATGAAATGGTACCGTGGGTTCTTTTACTGTTTTCTTAGAACCTTACCAGCCTCCAAGAAACAATTCACCAAAATTGTTTTGAAGAGATAATTTCATGACCCCCACCCCCTGCCCCCAACACTCAGCCAGCTCACCCTCCTCCACCTGGCGGCATGGATCCCCTCTCATCCAACCTTCTCAACCCTACCCCATCGCTAAACCCCCCCCCCCACACACACACACACACACACTTGACCATTCCGTTCCACCCCCCCCCCCCCCCCCCATGCTATAATCTCTAAGCCCCAGTTGAGCACTACCGAGATTCAACCGCTCGCAAGTGGTTTGAAAGCAATTCGCCGACGTTAGTGGTTATATTATTTTTATTTGCTTGAAGGTTGCAAAACTGAGTAGACGCGAAAATGAGAAGTCTTTCGGTAGAGAGTTTTGTAATAGTTAGTCAGTACATATTATGAACAGTGGTTCTTCTAGTTGTAAATCGATTTGTTTTTTCTCAGAAATTTGAAAATGGAGACAATGTGGCGGCTGAGAAGATTCATGACTCATTTCAGACGCCGAACAACTTGATTACCAAGAAATATGGGCCAGTTGGTCTCAAATACGCAATGTCTCTTCTTGGATTCCGTCCTGGTTGCGTTAGAGCACCACTGAGGGAAATAGAACCCGGATCGCCAATTGCTTTAGAGATCGAAGAGGGCTTCAGGCCATTTTTGTGATGGTATTGGCTGTCTTTAATCGTTTTAAAGTTTTATTTACTCAAGTAAAGCTCAAATGCTTCATGAATTGTCCATCTGTATACTTCCTTATTCAGGTGCTATATAATTTAGTTTAATGGCGTTTCTGTCCATTTTGTTGTAACGCGAATTGTATTTCATGGAAGTTTGCCAAACAGCTTTAACAATGGAAACCTAAACAATTATTCCTATCATATAAATACATATACATACAAATACACATTTTATTCTTAAAACCGTATATCGAAGATTGGAAATATAACTCAAAAAAGCTGAACGGACGCTGTAGTAAAATGCTAGTGGATTTTAAGTTAGCATATTTCTGAAATCATAAAAAAAGTTTGATGTTTAATAGCCGCTCTCATCTTAACCGGCTATTATTTTGGCGCACCCAAGAGGAGTAATGTAGACTTTTTAATAGCCGCCCTCATCTTCTCAGCCGGCTATTATAGCGCTCCTATTTTTTTCACAATTCAAAGAACTTGAATTGTATTGGGGCGCTGTGTTTTTTTTTACAATCCAAGAATTGGATTGTATTGGTGCTCTGTCTTTTTACAATTCAAAGAATTTGAATTGTATTGGGGCGCTGTGTTTTTTAAAATGTGTTCACACATTTTTCAATGACTTTGATCTTTCAAAACGGGATAAACAGGTAAAGCCCAGCGGGCATTAAGTTTCATTAGAGGCCCAAAGTGGACGTTAGTAGTCCTTCAAGTGCTTAGAGTGTTGCAGCTGCTGGGATGGCCTCAATTGAAGGTTAAAAGGTCATTTTTAGGAGTTTTTGGGCTCAAAATGGTGCAATTTTTCATGTTTTTTTTGTGATTTTTTTTAAATGTTTTTTGCTTGATTAGTCTTAGGTTGAAGCTTTTACAAGTTGATGAAGGCCTTTTGCGAGAAAAAGGTACTTGTTATGACCAGTTTATAAGCTCTATGTTCTGGTACTACAAACACAAACAAACAAAATGATACTAGTTTTTGCAATTTTTAAGTTTTTTGAAAATTTTTTGTCGTTTTTTGCGTTTTTCCACCTTCATGGGCCATAGAATCTCCTTTAGGGTTTGATAATAGGGCACTGTATAGTTTCTAGTAACAATGGAGGGGTTTTCAACATTTTAATGTCTCGAATTTTAGCATTTTTTTGATAAAACCTGCAATTTTTTTGAGGTTTCCTAAAGTTTTTGAAAATTTTTGATATTTGTCCTTTCTCAAGTGCCAGAAAAGCTATTCCACGGTCTGAAAACAGTTACTGCATAGTTTTTATTTTTAATGGATTTGTTTTCACCAATTGTACCTTTCGAATTTTGAAAATTTTTTGATAAAACTTGCAAGCTTTTAAGTTTTTTTCAAGACATTTGTCTTTTATTCAGTTTTTCTTATCTGAGGAGCCAGATAACCTCATACAGGGTTTGACAGTATGTTATTAAATAGTTGCCTGGGGGTAATTGGATGGTTTTCAACATATTAATAGAACGAATTTCTGTTTTTTGAAATATGATATTTTTAAAAATTATTGCCAATCGATCTTTGAACCAATTATTTTTTTAAGACTTGGAATTTTACTGGATAACCTCTAGAGACACTAGAATCATTTTGCGAGAATTGATTCTTAAGATTTTAAAGTAATGATTTTCAGCAACATTTTATTAAAATTTCAATTGATATTTTTAGTTTTTGAAAATTTTCGAGTTAATCAATCTTCCAGGGCAATTGAACTTTTTCAGGCCTTGCAGATATATTACTGTAACAATTTCTGAAACAAATTTTGGTTTTGAACGTTCTTTTGAAATAGGTATATTTAAAGGGGTCAAATTTTGCCTTAGGGGTAAAAGCTTCCAAGTTTTATCAAGGATTTTATATTTGTTTAGTTTGTTTGATTGTTTGTTTCTCAATTTTTTGGCATCGTTGAATTGATCTGCTGTTCAGGTAGAGTAAATTTAAGTTTTTCATTCAGTTCTTTGAATTGTATTTCAGGACTTGTCCTGCTATGTTTTTTTTATTTTTGTAAGATGTTTTCACACCTGTTTTCATGACTTTGAGCTTTCAAACCTGGATAAACAGGTAAAGCTCAGCGGTCATCAAGTTTCATTAGAGGCCCGCGGTCAGTAGTCCCTCAAGTACTCAGAGTGGTGAAGCTACTGGGAAGGCCGTAATTCAAGGTTAAAAGGTCATTTTTGGGAGTTTTTGAGCCTAAAATAATGAAATTTTTAGCACTTTTTCGTCATTTTTTGGATTTGTTAGACCAGTCTGAAATTGAGGTTTGTTAAAGTTGATAAAGGTCCTTTGCAAGACGTAATTGCTTTTTACGGCCACTTTAAGCGCTATATCTATTGCTACTCCAAACATAAACACGGTAATTTATACTATTTTTTTCAAATTGTTTGAAAATGTTTGTCATTTTTTGAGTTGTTTCAGACTTTGATGTCGAAAAAGCTCCTCTGAGGTTTAATAAGAGGTTATTGCATAGTTTCTAGGTGTAATGAAGTGGTTTTAAACATTTTAACTTCATGAATTTTACCAATTTTTTTAAATCAAACTTTGTTTTTTTTTCAAATTTTCTGACATTGTCATTATTTAAGTTTTCCAGCCCCAGGGGGCAAGAAGCCTCATCTAGGGTTTGCTAACAGTTTACTGAAAATAATATTTGGCCATGGAATGGTATTCAACATTTTGATTTCTTTTACCAATTTTTTGATAAAGTTGCAATTTTTTTCTTTAAATTTTTGAAATTTTTATTCAGTGGCCAGGAAACCTCCTATAGGGTTTGCTAGTATGTTAATACATAGTTTCTGGGGGCAATAAAATAGTTTCCAATTTTTTAATTTTGCAATTGTACGGAATTTTTTAAATAAAGCTTGCAATTTAAAATTTTCTATTGTTTTCAAATTTTTCGATTTTTTGTCATTCTCTGAGTTTAACTATACTGGCCAACAAACTTTTTTAAATGTAGACGGTTTACAAAACAGAACTCCAGAGTCAAAAAAAAAGTTTTCACCTTTTTTATAGCCATTTTTCTGGAAATTTTCTTTCATTTTTTTTCTCAGTTTCTTGATGCATTTGTCGTATTTTTCCAGTTTATCTACTTTTAGTGGCAGATTCATCTCTTTCAAGGTTTTTGCGTGAGTTAATGAGTATTTTTAAATGAGTCATATATGGCCTTCAAGTTAAAAGCTTCAAGGGTTTTAGCAAAGATCGTTTTTTTGGTTAGTTTGTTTGATTATTTTAGTTTCTCAACTTTTGAGATATTGTCGTGTTAACTGGGGTTGTTCAATTGATCTGCTGGTGAAGTTCATTAGGTCTTTCTTTCATTCAATTACTTGGATTGTTTTTCAGGACTTGTCCTGCTATGTTTTAAGATGTGTTCACACGTTTTTCAATAACTTTGATCTTTCAAAACGGGATAAACTGCTAAAGCCCAGCGGGCATTAAGTTTCATTAGAGACCCAAAGTGGACGTTAGTGGTACTTCAATTGTTTAGAGTGTTGCAGCTGCTGGGATGGCCTCAATTGAAGGTTAAAACGTCATTTTTAGGAGTTTTTGGGCTCAAAATGGTGCAATTATTCATGTTTTTTGTGATTTTTGTTAAGTTTTTTGCTTGATTATTCTTAGGTTGAAGTTTTTAAAAAATGATGAAGGCCTTTTGCGAGAAAAAAAGTACTTGTTTTGACCAGTTTGTGAGCTATATGTTCTGGTACTACAAACAAAAACACACAAAATATACTAGTTTTTGCAATTTTTTTCAAGTTTTTTTTTAAAATTTTGTCATTTTTTGCGTTTTTCCACCTTCAGGGGCCAGGGAATTTCCTTTAATGTTTGGTATTAGGGCACTATAGTTTTTAGTTACAATGGAGGGGTTTTCAACATTTTAATGTCTCGAATTTAGCATTTTTTTTGATAAAATCTGCAATTTTTTTGAGGTTTCTTAAAGTTTTTGTCAATTTTTGACATTTGTCCATTCTCAAATGCCAGGAAACTGATTCCAAGGTCTAAAAACAGTTACTGCATAGTTGTTAGTTTTAATTGATTTGTTTTCAAGAATTTAACCTTTCGGATTTTGAAAATTTTTTGATAAAACTTGCAATTTTTTAAAGTTTTCATTCAAGACATTTGTCTTTTATTCAGTTTTTCTTGCCTGAGTAGCCAGATAATCTCATACAGGGTTTGATAGTATGCTATTAAATAGTTGCCGGGGGGTAATTGGATGGTTTTCAACATTTTAGTAGAACGAATTTCTTTTTTGAAATATGAAATTTTTTATAAAAAATTATTGCCTATCGATCTTTGAACCAAATATTTTTTAAGACACTAGAATCATTTTTCAAGAAATGATTCGTAAGATATTAATGTCACGATTTTCAGCAACATTTCATTAAATTTCAATTGATATTTTTAGTTTTTGAAAATTTCCGAGTTAATCGGTCTTCAAGGGCCAATGAATTCTTTCAGGCCTTGCAGATCTAATACTGCACCAATTTCAGAAACAAATTTTGGTTTTGAACATATTTTTGAAATAGGTATATTTAATGGGGTCAAATTTTGCCTTAGGGGTAAAAGCTTCCAAGTTTTATCAAGGATTATATATTTGTTTAGTTGTATTGTTTGTTTCTCAATTTTTTGAGATGATTTGGTTTGTGTTGTGGCTGGCATCGTTGAATTGATCTGCTTTTCATGTAGAGTAAATCTAAGTTTTTCATTCAATTCTTTGAATTGTATTTCAGGACTTGTCCTGCTATGTTTTTTTACTTCGTCGAATAAAAAAAATGTTTCGCTTTACCTCATTTTGCCGCCTTTTCAACATTTTGCGTGAAATCTTTTTGACTTCTCTAGGCTAGTTTCTCTTCTCTCATTCTGCTAAAAGTGATTTTGAACAGCAGTTGCTCAGCAAAGCAATTCAAAACGAACAGAGTTATTACAAAAATGGATGTCAGAAATAGAAACGGGATAAACTCATAAAGCCCAATTTTAGATGCCCGCTATTTGAACGTCGTTCCTATAAGTATTAGTTACCTCTCTCTAATGCTTATTGATATTGATAGTAGCCCCTGTAGCCTCTCTCTAAGAAACAGAAGTACGTTATGTTCAACTACGAAATGCCATCAAAATAAATCGGACTCAAAAAAATGTTTTTGTACAAAAATCTTTTTTTTTTCAATATCTTCTGTTATTTCAATCCCAATCATGCTTATTGGAATCAACGGCGGCTTTTTTCCGGCAATCTGCCGGGTATGTTTAAACAGCTGCTAGACCCCAGCAGAGCGATTATTGGCCCTTTCTTGGTTTTTACAATTCAAACAATTTGAATTGTATTGGTGCGCTTTTTTTGCTACTCGACGGGGCGTAATGGTTTTCTGTTTGTTTTGTAAGTGAGCGAGCAAAAGAGCGCAAGGTTAGGGTTTAAATAAAGTTTTAAAAAATTTTGATGAACAAATTTTAGGAGCCGAGAAAAGAAGGTAGTTATTTTGTTCGTACCTTCTTTTGAAGCAGAGCGAGAAATGAAGATGAAAAATTGTTTTCTAAGTGAGCAAAATTTGCTCACGTTCGGCCATTTGAATCTGCTTGTTTGGTCTCAAACTTTTTTTGTCTTGAAGGTATGGACTGAAATAATGAAATTCAGGTTGTTTTTTATTTGTTTTTTTTTTGGTATTTAAAGAGAGTTAAGCTAATTTGAATCTTTTGAACTATTTTACAAATTTTTGGTCTAATTTTGCCCCCATTGTATTGCTTTCTTGCATTTTTTGCTAACTGAATCGAAGGATTTGATACGTAGAATTTTCAATGCCAGAATGAATAAAGTGTTTATTGGAATAAAGCAAATTTTTTCATGAAATTCGACAAAGTTCAGAAGTTTGTGACTGTTCTTTCTGAATTCCTGTTTTTTCAGAAGTAGGTTTGTTTGTGAGCTTATTAAAGCTTGTTGATAGTGTGTGGACCAATAACTTAAACTGCATCAATCATTTAATTGTTTGCGTGCGTTCTTGTACTACATGAAAAAATGATTTACTGTTTCCAATTTTCTAGTTGCATTTACATTTTGGCTAAGTTTTTAAATTGCTTCTAACGAAATTTGTAGAGATTGTTTTCGTCTTGCGGTATTTTGCACAGTTGTTACAACCGTGATAGAGTTTCGGCATTTTTACAATTCTTGTCCAAACCCCACTCTTGCCAAGTCTTCTTTGATTTCTTTTTCTTCTAGGCTCTTCTCCCTCTCACCTGTTTGATACACATATCTCAAGTTCATTTAAAAAAGTTGTATAGTGGTTGAAAGTGCGAACAGAAAAAGAACAAAGATAGCCAATAGCAGTGCGAAGTCTTGCTATTTTCTTTTGTTTCTTTGATGATACATTCGTTTCCTACAATATGTTCTACACGTAACGAAGACCAGGGCTTGCGACCTCATTCTTTCTTAATACTCACCTGATTTAAAGAAAAGAGACAGAACAGTAGTATAACGTGAGCAGATCAGAGGGGGGTAAAAAGACGTACCTATGTATAAAGATTACGTATAGCCCATTTTCCCTCAAATCCCAAAGACGTACCTCACAGCATGATACCCAAGCTGTTCACGCGAGGGGGATTAGCAAGATAATCCCTTAATATTAAATTAGGTCATTTACCCTTTCCCATATTACACTTTAAAAATTTAAATTTCCAAAAGTGTACCTCACAGCATGACACCCAAGGTGTTCACACGAGGGGGATTAGCAAGATAGTGCCTTAACAACAAATCAGTCAGGTCATTGACCCCCTACCATATTACACTTTACTAATGAGTCATCTGATCTGCTCAGATCAGAGGGGGGTAAAAAGACGTACCTATGTATAAAGATTACGTATAGCCCATTTTCCCTCAAATCCCAAAGACGTACCTCACAGCATGATACCCAAGCTGTTCACGCGAGGGGGATTAGCAAGATAATCCCTTGATATTAAATTAGGTCATTTACCCTTTCCCATATTACACTTTAAAAATGTAAATTTCCAAAAGTGTACCTCACAGCATAACACCCAAGGTGTTCACACGATGGGGATTAGCAAGATAGTGCCTTAACAACAAATCAGTCAGGTCATTGACCCCCTACCATATTACACTTTACTAATGTCAATTTCCATGACGTACCTCACAGCTTGATACCCAAGCTGTTCACACGAAATGGATTAGCAGGATAATGTTTTAATATTAAATTAGGTAGGATGACTCATTTACAGTTACGTACGTTAGACGTGATTTTCAAAAATGAATCTCACAGCATGATACCCACGCTGTTCACACGAAAGGGATTAGCAAGATAGTGCCTTAACATCAAATCAGTAAGGTCATTGACCCCCTACCATATTATACTTTACTAATGTCAATTTCCAAAGACGTACCTCACAGCATGATAACCAAGCTTTTCACACGAATGGAATTAGCAGGATAATCCTTCAATAATAATTTAGGATGACTCATTTACAGTTACGTACGACTTTTCAAAAATGTACCTCACAGTATGATACCCAAGCTGTTCACACTAACGGGATTAGTAAGATAGTGTCTTAACAACAAATTAATAAGGTCATTTACCCACCCATTCCCATATTAACAAAAAAGTACAATTTTTTAATTTTTGATTTTACAGATTTTTTACAATTTTTAAATCAATTTTTTTGTTTTAAATAGTGTTTTACTGTGTCGTTTTAAACTGAAGTTCCAATTTTCCGATTTCAGAAAAAGTTGTATTATTGTTTTGGAAATGTACATTTCTTATTTTTTCAGCCAATCAAATAATCTGTCAGATCTGATTTGGGAATGTTGATGCTGAAAAACATTATCGATTCATTTTGTCTTTTGTCTTGGTTGAACATAAGTAGCCTAAAAAAAAATGCAAAATACTCCAATTCTTCCTTTACTTCCTTCTACATCTTTTCTCTCTACCCTGCATTCAGATTTAGATTACGTTCCTATCACGGAAGCATCAATATTTAAAACGGTAGTAACCGATAACAATTTGGAATTATCTTTTGAGGTGGATTGCACTAGAGTAACAATTAAAACTCAGACAACTAGCTTGACACTTCCGAAGGATTTGTGGAGAACTTTAGAGGCAGCTAGACATCATGACCTCCACCTAGCCGAAGAAAAAGTCAACAATTCATTGCTTTCTCTCCAAACTTATTTTCAAACCATTGAAAGAATTCGAAAAGAACAAGGGTTTCACCCGTTGAAAGACAGCAAAGGTATTATGTTCCCGTACTCTCGTGACATAAATCACTACGGTGTTTGGTGGTTAGAAGACATGTTCTCCAAGCATGCTGACTCATTTTCTAAAAAACCAGAAGCCTTCAATCTGCCCGATTTCAAAGACCTTATTCTTCCTCCGATCCAGGAAAATGACAATGATGAGAGTCAATCATCTCATCAAAATATTCTTTCTCGAACTATAGGTGTTCTCCAATAGAATAGTGAGATAACTCGCTTTTTTTCGATGCTAAATTCACCCTCACGTGACTAAATATAGAAAACTCATCTTTGGCATCACGTGATGTTACTAAAAATAGAAGTGACATAACTATTACGTCATGACGCACGCTCTATTTTCATTGGTTACGAATTATTTTATAACATCTCATTGGATACGAAGTTTATTTTTCGCTACTGTTCTCGTTCTTACTTAAATTTCTTTGGTTCAAGATATCAAGCCCTTTCTTGAAGACAATTCATTCATTTGTTTCTTTCCACTTTCAATATTCAGTTACCCTTGTATACCCAACTTTTCTACTTTTTTTTCTCTCATTTTTACTTACTGATGGATCAAAGCTCAGTCTCACCTAATTCCAAAAAACAATTCTCCTTTCCCATCCGCAAACGAAATTACAAGGGAAAACCAGTTGTTCCCTCTCCACAGTTTGATTACCACAATGAGAGCATGTTTTCTCTATTTAAAGACATGAACGATAAAGACAACACCGACTCAAAACCAAATGAGGAGAACGATGGAAGAAACAACTGTTGGTCCTTTCAAGAATACGGTAACCGGAAGTTTCAAATCAGCATCCCAGAGGAAACAATCAACACAAACTCTAACTGGACTCACTTGAAAGTATTTCGCGAAAATGTGGAAACTGAATATATTCTGCATCAATTTCTGATGCTATCGGCCAGAGAATTGAAGCTTGTTATTGAAAAGATACCTGAGATGATAAAAGAAGCGCTACTGTTCGAACTTACTGTAGGTACTGCGAAGCTGGTGATTGACGAAACTGTGTTCCAACCAACTGATGTTGAGGAAAAAGCAAAATTTGATGTGTTCTGGGAGGTGAGTGAGACTGCTCGACGGAAGGTGTCTGTGACTAGAATATT
The DNA here is from genome assembly GCF_964194025.1 of Convolutriloba macropyga. Lineage (NCBI taxonomy): Eukaryota > Metazoa > Xenacoelomorpha > Acoela > Convolutidae > Convolutriloba > Convolutriloba macropyga. The sequence continues at coordinate 34,143,985 of NC_134475.1, forward strand.
TTTCCAAGATGATCCGAATCGATGTTATTTCACAATCAAGCTGTTCACACGAGGGACTGAAAAGGACAGTTTTAGAAGGAAATGCTTTCTTTCGGTCAGAATTGGCGAGCTGGAGAAACTACACAGAATGAGCGATGAAATTATTTCAGTGCTGAACAAAGTCAAAAACCAAAAAAGATCGCAACGTGCATAAAAGTAATTGAAAATTTTTATATTGTATGTTGTGATGTTTGTCTTTAATCACTTTTTAAAATTTAATGTTCCAGTACAGTTGCTTGATATGAACATTGAGGAAATTGTAGCGTTTGATATGAACATTGAGGAAATTGTAGCGTTGGAGAAAGAAATCATTAAACTTTTTGTTGGAAATACAAAACGCAAAAATTATTTTTTGGCTGTCTGTCGAAGCTTGGACGAAAGTGTAGATCTGAATAAAATCAACAGAGAAACTCCGTTTGGGGGACAGCTTTTATCAAAATGTGTTCGAAAAAGAACGAACTCAATTTCCCGAAAAAATTATGGCTAGATCAAGGAAAAGAGTTTTTCGGAGATATGGCCAATTTCTGCGAGGATGTGGGAGTCAAATATTATCACACTTATAGTGAAACAAAAGTAGCTTTTGGCGAGAGAGCTATACGAACCCTGAAAAACTTAATTTACCGCTACCTGGAGGAAAAGGACACATTATCTTACATCAAAGACCTGCAAATGTTTGTTGACATCATCAACTCTAGAATAAATCGAAGTATTGGTTTGGCACCCAAAAATGTAGTAAATGCTGACTTTTTGACTGTCATGTACAAGCGGATGAAAATACGAAAAAACAAGAAGCCTAATTTTAAAGTAGGTGATAAAGTTCGGTTGGTATTAGTAGGGCACAATTTTCAAAAAGGATATAAGCCTCACTATACACATGAAATTTTCCTAATTCGAAAAATAAACACTTTGGCTCCTTTCCCGACTTACTTTGTTGTTGATCAGAAAGGAGAAAACATTGATGGAATCTTTTACGAGCAAGAATTGTCAAAAGTTAAATAATCATTTTTCAATTAGTCGCACTAGAAAATGGACGGTTACAGTCTGCCTTATTTTAAAGGAGTTCCTCGTCAGAGAGGGCGTGGCTTTGGAGCCTTGGCTAGAACAGTCGCTAGAACAACTCTCCCAATTCTCAAGAAATACGTTTTACCTGCAGCAAAAAATTGGACGAGATGTAATCAAGTCAGCCATTCCCGAAATTGGAGGTGTTTTATCAGGACAGACTTCAATTAAAAGAGCAGTAAAGAAGACTGCGAAATCAACAATACGAAAACAAGTTGGTGGTGGTATGAAAAAGAGGAAAAACACGAGACAAAGTATCGTTCGGCAAAAAATTCGGAAAGACTTTCTTAAGAACCTTGACTAATCATTTTCCCAAACAAACGTCACAGTGTACAGTCAAACATCATGAATTCGTTTTATCTTGAATTAGTATCCAACGCTTCCTCTCAAGTTTATCCTCAAAATACAATGGCTTCATTCACTAATTTTCTTCCCGACAAAATTGAACTGGATGGATCTTGGGAAGTAGCTTTAGTCGTAGTATCATATCCCGGTATATGTTATAACGTTGAAGGAGGATTGATGACCTTTCACTATGATGAGAAATTTAAGCATGTCTTTGCCATTCCACCAGCAGTTTTTAACTCTATGGATGAATTTGTAAAGAGTCTTACAGATATTCCCAAAAAAGCACGACATCCCAAAAACTTAGATCCTCAATTTTCCATCAACATCGACAAAAAAAGTCGAAGACTAACTTTTTGCAATAGAGAATCTCAAAATGTATCATTCAGCAAAAGTTTGGCTGCTAACTTGGGCGTTGAAGCTGACAAACCTGTTATGCCTTATTCGAAAAGATCATACAACACCAAGTCCTGGGCAACGGCAGATCTCCCTTTTGATATTACTGGAACACATACAGTTTTACTCTACTTGGATATAGTTGAACCCAATTCAGTCGGTGATGTGAAATGTCCTCTTCTACGCTCCTTTCCATTCAAACACCGAGAGTTCCATAATGATGAAATTAAGAGATCGCAAGTTCTGAGTTATCGCAGTTTCGAACACTTGAGATTCCATAAAGTAATCAAATCGAACTTCCACAGTATCCATGTAGAATTAAGAAACGTTGCTGGACACCTTGTTCCCTTCTTCCCTATTGGTCAAGTTCAACTTACTTTATTATTCCAGAAAAAATCTTGATCATTTCCTCAATTATCATTATAAAAAACGGTCGGCTAAAATGAATTCCTTATCTCACTCTATGCTCGACTTTTTTGGGAAAACTCCAATTTTAGACCCAATTCTTTGGTCCAATGAACAACAAATATTTCCAACAAATTCCTTAAACGAGTCAACAATCGAATTTCAATTGGAAACTGATCGTAATATTTTCACTGACTTGCGATCTACTCGATTATTCGTCAGAGGAAGGGTTATTAAAGGCGATCGAACACGTTTGGATAATGCCGAAGAAACATTATTGGTAAACAATGCTCATTCACTTTTCTCTAATTGCGAAGTCTATCTAAACAATGAACAAGTTCACAGTGCCAATTCTCTTTATGCTCATCAAGCTTTTGTTTCTGCTGAGTTTTCAGGTACAAAAGGAACGAAGGAAAGCTTGTCTCAATGTCAAGGATATCGATACGAGATTGAGCCAAACGATTTTACTAAAAGACCGTTTACAGATGTTGTTTTTCAAAAAGATAAAGATGAGTTTACTTTTTACGGTCCGTTGGCAATAGGTCTATTTGCTTGTGAAACTTTACTTCTCCCAAATGTCAACCTCAGACTGAAATTGATCCGGTCTTCTCCAGCGTTCTATATGATCGATACTGGTGGGCTGAACTCTGAGGCTATAATTTTGGAAGCTTGCCTTTTTACTAGACAGGTAGCAATCTCAGATAACTGGATGAGAAGTTTCAAAAGCAGACTGCTTCGAGAACCTGCCATATTTTACTATAATGAAGAACTTCCAAAGACGTTTATTATTCCCGCAGGACAGAACCAGTGTATACAAGAAAATATATTTTCAAACAAACCAATTCGAATGATTGATATTGCTATGAATCTGAATAATGAGTTCAGTGGAACATACAACACGAATCCGTTCCATTTTCGTAAATTTGGTCTTCAGCAAGTTAAAATTGTGCGTGGGAATCAAACTATAGTCAACTTGAAAACAGAAAATCACGTGAGAGCTTATGCTGAAACAATGAAAGCACTCAAATTTGATGATGACGGTCCTAACATTCAATACAAGGATTTCGAAAACCATTTTCATTTGTTTTTCGATCTTACTTCAACACAGGAGGCCAATGTCGAAATGCATTTTCCTGATGTAGTTGGAGCAGGAATTCGTTTAGAGCTCTACTTTTCTATCAATTTGACCAATACTGTAGAATTATTTGTTAGTGGTGAACGTATAAGTTCAATTGCAATTGATAAGGAGGGACCAGTCACCAAAAATGGATAACCAACAACTCTTATATGTTGTCAACAGGTTCCCACACCTAAAGTTCAAATACCTCGGTTCCTTCCCTGCAGATCTTCGACCAAAAAATTTACCTACAAACACGTTTTGTATAATCAACATAGATCCATCTACTCAACCGGGCTCCCACTGGATTTTGCTTGCGAATAAGAATGGAAAGTTGTTCTACGGTGATTCGATGGGAGAAGTTTTGGAAAAATATGGCATCAGGACAAAAGCAAACTTTGGTTCATTAGTACAGGAGAAACTCCAAGATTCAGAATTGTGTGGTTTATATGCTATTTATTTTGCACATGTGTTTTTCTAAAGTATCGTCTAAATATTTAAATGATTTTCATATATTGAAGTTCTTTGCTGATGTTTTGTGAGTTTTGAAAACCAAAATCTTTAAATGTTTAAACAGTCATCCGTAAAATGTTGCAAATGGTTTTCAAAATTTTAAGGTTTTGTAAATTTTGTATTTAATTGTATTTGTATTTGTATCTAATTCATTTATTTTAAAAAAAAGGTCTTTTGTTGAAAAGTGATTTTGGTAGGAAAACTGTGAATTAAAGTAAAGAGGCGATTTAAATATAAGATTAATGAAAATGAGTTATAAATTTGAAGGAGTAGTGTGAATACCATCTTCACAGACTTTACGCTTTGGATAAAAATATGAAAGTCCCACTTTCTTTAGTTCATAGGTACAAACTTTCTTGTTGTCAACAACTCTGAAGCCACGATTTGTTGAATAAACTCGCTCCTCATTGAACAGAACTTTTCTATACTTGTTTAGGGGCTCCTCAATGTTGCTCTTGTTGAGTCCTTTACTTGATAGCTTAACTGTGTCTGTTTCCTCATCGTAGCAGCAGTACGTCTTTGAACAAAGAGTAATCATTTCAGAGCATCTAAATTCTTCCTTAAAAAGTCCAGGAGTTCTCTTGTCAAAGGCAGCATGTTTTCTGCAACATTCTCGTGGGAAGAAATTGCTGCTAGAGTTTGCTGCAAAGTTATCGTTGCAGTCGCTCTGTCTCATCCAGTACCACACTGATCGCATTTCTGGTCGAATGATGTCTTCAATTTTTTCCTCGCTAAGGGCCATATAGAGACTGTCAGTATCCATTTCAATGAGTTCGTACATGTTCTTATCACAGAAAGGGGTGAAGAAGTTGTATTTAAGTTGTAACATGGTGAGTTTGGCGTACTGGAGGATGAAGAAGCCTACAATTATTGGTTCCTTATGCTCGATGCGTGTCTTGCTCATTTCTACCTCATATATCTGCTCTGGTAGCTCATTCATAGTCTTGAAAAATCTATTGTTAATAAATTTGTACACCTGTGATCCTTTCACGTACTTGGTGTTCGTATGTCGACTACGGTCCATGATCTGATATCCATACGAACTGTTTCCAATCAGCTTTATTGTCTCCGCAACGACTGTTGACTCCTTATTCTGGTCTCCTTCGCGGCGGGCATCGACAACATTTTGAACAAAAGTCTCAAAGCAGCGCCGGGGAGTGTATTGAAGAAACCAGAAGACGTCTTTTAGGATCACACCTTTTTCTAGATAAAATAACAAAAGTGGTGTAATAACTGGTCCTCGTTCAAGCTTGAAACTGGAAATGAGCATTTTTCTGGGTCTGGGTAGTAATTTGTTGCGTTCTGCAAACTCTTTCATACGGTCCCCAATATCATCTCGTCCCACTTCACAATTCTTGAAAATTGAAGGAAAGTCTTCAAAGTATGGATACATTTCCTCTGGAACTTCAAGACTACAATCGACGACACCAGACATTTCTCCACGTTTAATTTTCTCAATGAGCGAGTTTTTGTTCATCGATGGTTGGAAGGGATAATTTGACTTGAGAAAGTTTTTAACCCCATTTGTGTTTTCGCTCCTCCACTTCTTCCATTGACACTCCCAGATCTCTTCAACTTTCAACCCCAATCCCTTCAGGTACTCTCTTCTATCATTGTCACGTTCTCGTCTCATCAATCCGCTTTCAATGTCCGCGAAGAGAAGTCGTTTTTCCTCTTGACATGGACAAAAATGAAAGAAGCAACCCATCGATTCAAAAACTGTGTTGCAATGACTACAAAACCCATCAACTAAATAAGGACCGAGCTTCTTTTGTTTCTTGTGTGTGAACTGGGTTTGGATTTTACAATTGGGGTGAACCTGTTGGAAGTAGTCCATGACCTGCTGTTCAAAGTAGCTTCTCCAGTTCCTGTTCGGATGAAATTTTGCAGTCTCTTCATTGTACTCCCATTTTGTATAGGGTCCTGTTGGCATCTCTTTTGTCAGGGAAAAGGGTACAACTGACTGGCATCTATTCCCACAATTGACTTGCAAACATTTTCAGACTCTCTGATCTTTGTTTCCCCGACTTTTGCATAACGTGTAAAGATAATTGAGGGTCCCCCAGTTAGCCACTTTCGAATGTAATCATCATAGTCTTTGTCCATTTCACAAAATGGAAAGAAAGCTGCATCTGTTGAGGAATGGAGAAACCTGTTTGCCAAGTTGGGAAGAGTGAAACCCAATTTTAACATGTCTACTTGTCTTGAGTGGTAAAAATCAATCATTTTTCTCATAGCCTCAAGTGTAGGTTCGACATCTTTGTTATTGTACCACCTGACGAAATCGCGAAACGTCTGCATTCCATCTCTTTTCCAAATATTTTGGAGCTCCAAGTAATTTTCTTCAGCATTTTGTGGACTTGAGTCGCATCTTCTTCAAAATTGCTTCCTCTTGCATTCCACTGTTTTTCATTTGCATGAATTTCTCATACTCGACCCCAAGTACGTTGTGGTTTTTCAGCTTGCTCCAGAAACTATCTATTGGAGGTAGCTGGGTCACATTCAAATTTTCAGCACTGTCAAACCACTCATATGGGAAGAATCCTTTTTCTTCACTTGCTCCATATGCTTTGAGGAAGTTATCCAGAGTTGTAGCTCCTCCCAGGAAGTTCAAAATGTCGAGAAATTGCAAGCCAAGAAAGTTCATTCCAATATATTTGTTACCCATTCGAATCACTTTGGGAACAACGTTTCTTTCTATTCAGAGATGATGCAAAAGATATTCTTTTATCAGGTTTAAATCATACCGAGAGCTGTTGAAACCAAAAACAGGTATGGTACTGTAATAGTTTTCAAAATCTTGTCTGAATTTTGATATCACCCTGAGCTCGCTTCTCAGTCTCCTAATTTCAAGATCTTCGTCTTCCTCCTCTTCGGGTTCAGCTTCGTTGTCAAAAAAGTCTTCCGCTCCGGTGGGTACCTGCTTGTCTTTCACTGGAACCAATTGTCGAAGAGCCCAATATTTTTCCTCCAATTCCAGTACGAAGTAATTTAGTTTTTCCCTCATTAGAAGCGTGCTCTTTTCCGCTATATATGTTAAGCTGGATATAAACTCACGAATTAGTTGATTTGGATCTTCGTTGCAAATGAATATGGGCTCATCAAGTAGGTTGGAAGCTATCGACACGCTAATGGGAACATGTTTTCCAATCGATGAAGTCAAATCTGTGTTTTTGAGTGTACTGTCGGGGACTGTTATAGACTCAAAGTCGAATACGATAAGCTGAGAAAACAATCTCAGCTCTTGCGGAACATTAATATTTATATCTTCCAATCGTTCGAAAATAGTTTCAGATAACTGATAGGCTCCTGTTGGATATTTGTGTTGCGTGTTTTCCGAGCAGTTTTGCATGTGCCGCAATAAGTTAAAGGATCTGTCGAAAAACTGATCGCATACGTAGCACCGGAACTTTTTGAGGAACTTGTTGATGTCTGCTGTCCAACAAATGTGATTTCCATATCTAAGTAATGAAGTTGTCTTTGAACGTTTCATCGAGGAGCGACGAGTAAGTTCAGCAAACATTTCAGCTTGTTCCTCAATAAATATGGAGTAAATCTGAATATTTCTGTCAACTATAGCCTCAAGAACAGGAATATCGTCCTCATGTATTCCTGGAAAGGTTTCGTCATCTCTCCTTGTTGCTGAGAGGAACGTCTGCAACAGTTCCATTGTATTTTGTTGCAACTCATTGCTGCCATGTAATTCGTAGGCCATGCACGGAACATACACAAATTGTCTTGGTAGGGCTTTTTATCGCAATCCGAAACAAAACACTTAACGTGCTTGTTCTTGAGCAGAACAGACGGAATGTTTTGAGCGATACAGCCTAGAGGAACGCCACTGAGGAGAAATACAAAGAAAGTGACATTTGTAACGCAATAAAACTTCCATTTTGTGTCTGGACGTTGATTGATTAGGTTTGGTAGAATTTCATTATCTCTCAGCATTGATTTGATGAAATTGAGATCTGAGTAATCAGAGAGAACCAAAGGATTTAAAAATATGGGGTTATTATCTGCTGCGTAGTAGTAGCGAAACTCTTCAGGATTTTGCATACTCTGCAGCACGAATCCAAACGAAATATTGATTTTAGCTGAACTGGGTAACTCGTTGTAACATCAATCCAATTTTTCTATCACTGTTTCATGACTGATCTCATTATTTTGAAGTTGTGAACCTTCTTTCTGGACAATTCAAGAACCGAGTCACGCAAATGTTGAACCGTTTGTAGTTCACTATGAAGAGCGGGAGAGTCTCCATAGATAGATAATTCAACGTCATCGTAAGCCACTGGAACAGAATGCTGGTGATTGTTTCGTTTATGATGAAGAAGTTGATAATATGTGGAGAACGTTGAATTGCAGCTGCCGCATGAAAACTTCTTCTTTTGAATAAGAGATGGTACATGTTTAGAAACAATGTGACGCTGCAGCTTCTGGTCGTCTGGAAATGACTGGGAGCATTGTTGACATCTTTTTGCGTGAAGCTTCTGATGTCTGCTCATATTGGATTTCAAAATAAGCTTATCGCAAGAACTGCAAAGTTCCTTTTGGTCCGACTTTCGAGGCATCTCTGAAAATAAATTAAATTGTAAGATTAGAAGTGAGAAACGAGGAGTACAAAAAAATTGTTAAAATGGAATTTGCGATGGAATAAAATATTTGTCAGAAGTTGGAATGATTATTATACTCAACTGCACTCAATTCTGTAAATCTGAAAAATGAAAACAAAACGGAAATAATATATCCTTTATCAAATATGACGTAGTTATGACGACATAATGACGTAATTGCGACATAAAAATGACGCAACTATGACGACATAATGACGTAATTGCGACGACAAAATGACGTAACTATGACGACATAATGACGTATTGTGACAAAAGGACGTAATTATGACGTCAGAATGACGTAATTGTGACAACAAAATGACGTCATTTTGACGACACTATGACGTAATTGTGACGACAGCATGACGTCATTTTGACGACACTATGACGTAATTGTGACGACAGAATGACGTAAATATGATGCCATTATGACGTAATTATGTCAAAACTATGACCTAATTGTGACGTACTATGATGTAATTGTGATGTTAGGATTAATTATGACTATAAAATAGTGACTAATTTATTTTCAATGGTTGTTTAAATTCAAAAATTGGGTAGATTCCTAACTGAAAAACAGGTTTTTATAAAAGCAAACTTACCAGTTTCTTTTTTGAATTTAAAGGTGAAGTGAAGTGTTGCAATATCTACTATAGGGGTAAGTTTTGGCTGGGTAAAATGGTCCAGTTTAAATACAGGAACAGAGGAAGATTTCTATTAATTAAATTTGTTTGCTTACCCATTAAACACTGCAAGTTTTCAACTTGAAACTGTCAACAAGGGGAAACAAACAAAGACTATCTGAAAAAAAAGATAAATTAAACTAATTTCGGTCAACTGATTTTTAGAAGTTGTTTGAAATAATGAATAGGAGTAGAGGCTTGGGAATAGGAGTAGTGGCTTAATAAAAACAAACTCACCAGTTTGTTTTTGGATTTGGAAGCGAAGTAAAGTGTTGCAATATCTACTATTTGGCGATATTTTGGCTGGATAAAATGGTCCAGTTTAAATACAGGAACAAAGGAAAAATTGTATTAGTTGAAATTGTTTGCTTACCCGCTTCAACACTGCAAGTGTTCAACTTGAAACTCTTCTTGCTGCAAGGAGAAAGAAACAAAGACTATCTGAAAAAATAATAAATTAAACGAGAATTTTGACCAACTGCTTTCTAGAAGTTGATTGAAATAATGAATAGTAGTGGCTAATATATGAGCAAGCCAAACTAATTTGTTATTGAGGGATTATCTTGCTAATCCCTTTCGTAAGAACAGCTTGGGTATCATGCTGTGCGGTACATTTTTGAAAATCACGTAAGTCGTACATAACTGTGAGTCATCATATCTAATTTAATATTTAAACATTTTATAGCTAATCCCCTTCGTGTGAACAGCTTGGGTATCCTGCTGAGGTACATTTTTGAAAATCACGTAAAACGTACGTAAGTGTAAATGTTCATCTTATCTAATTTAATATTAAAACATTACCTAGCTAATGTCCTTTGAGTGAACAGCTTGGGTATCATGCTGTGAGGTACGTCTTTGGGATTTGAGGGAAAATGGGCTGTACGTAATCTTTATACATAGGTACGTCTTTTTACCCCCCTCTGATCTGAGCAGATCAGATGACTCATTAGTAAAGTGTAATATGTTAGGGGGTCAATGACCTGACTGATTTGTTGTTAAGGCACTATCTTGCTAATCCCCCTCGTGTGAACACCTTGGTTGTCATGCTGTGAGGTACACTTTTGGAAATTTACATTTTTAAAGTGTAATATGGGAAAGGGTAAATGACCTAATTTAATATTAAGGGATTATCTTGCTAATCCCCCTCGCTTGAACAGCTTGGGTATCATGCTGTGAGGTACGTCTTTGGGATTTGAGGGAAAATGGGCTATACGTAATCTTTATATACATAGGTACGTCTTTTTACCCCCCTCTGATCTGCTCACGTTATACTACTCAGAACCATTCGCTTAGATCATTAAAATAAATGTAGTTCAGTGCTGCGCGTGGTTTGCTTTCAGTTTTTTTATGGTTCAGGTCGGCGTAGCACTTCTATTTGAACACTTCTTAATTTTGTTACTTTCTGTTTTTGAAGTCAAAACTAACGTTCGTTTTATTATTTTTTAATAATAAAACGTTAAATAATTTTAACCGTTTGTTCTCCTTGTCTGATTCCAACTTCGAAACATGATTATTTCATTAGAGCGCCGGAAAATTACGTCTATATTTGCTTCGAATTGAATTTCTAATGTATTTAAATGAAAAGCTAAACGCATGTGCCATCTTACTTAGCGCGGTCCGCTGTCACATTATCAGAAATTAGTGCGTCGGTTCGAAACCCAACCTGTTGAAATTGGATTCCTTTTTGTTATCTTGCGATGATTTGAAAATTAGAAGAACGTAACGATGAAACAGATTAACTTCGATCGCAAAAGACAAATAGTGCAGTGGGCTATTACCGCGCAACATTACCGCACACAAGGGGTTCGAGTCGGATCCACAAACATCGAACTTTTAAAATTCTCAGTTTTAGTCGTCTAACAATGCATCAGACCTACCTAAAGAAATTGAAACTTGCCTGTCACACCAAGTCTACGAGGCTAGCCAATTAATCAAGCCATTGTCATCAAAAATTCAGTTCCAACAAGAACTATTTTCTCAATGTTACTTTTAACCTCACTTTTTTAATGTGTGTTATACTTGTTTCACCGAATGGTTGTACATAAATTGTACATATGTGCTTAGATAGTTGCGTTCAATTATCAAAAGAAGTCATGAATATGTCAACAAATTTCAGAAGTAAATGACGAGCCAGCTTTCTTTGCCTGCTCCTTCCAATGTTACAATTGGTCAACTTGTGTCGGATAGAAATCTAATCGATGCGTTGCCGTACATTGATAAGGAATATGAACTACCGGGAGTTCGCGATGCAGCTTTGGCGCTGATTGAAGAAGAGTGTCGACGTTATCGTCCTACTAAAAACTACCTGGATTACTTACCACTAGAACTGAATTTGTTCGAAACAGAAACTATGAGGGTCGAGTTTGAACGAATTGCGGCTCGACAACCTATGGAAATGCTAAGTATGAAACGATACGAATTACCAGCACCCGCTGCTGGTCAGAAAAATGACATAACTGCATGGAACGAGTGTGTTGATAACAGTTTAGCCCAATTAGAACATATGGGAAGCAGAATTGAAAATTTAGAGCTGCTTGAAAAATATGGCTCGAATGCTTGGAAAACACAAAATGAAATGATTTCTAAATTGGTAGAACAAGCGCAAAAACAGTTGAGTGCTTTGAAAAGAGATATTCAAGAAACCAATTGGCAACGTAAATCTGACCAGATGGCTGTAAGTACACAACTGTTATCTGCAAATGACGAATGGAATCACTTAGTGCATAAGAATTTTGACATCGAAGCAGCATGTTTAAGATTGAATCAAGAAATCACGCTTCTGGAAGAAGAATATTCTAGAATTTCAGCATTGGTGACTCCAACAGAAGTAAGGAAACGAAAAGTGCTGGAAACTCAAAATCAGCAGCAGTCGTTTTTTGAAGGGGGTATTGAAATAAATGGGCATTCAGAGTCTTCCATCGGTGCTAATATTGAAGGGGCGGGCAGTAACGGCGGCAGCAACTCGGATGATGAGAACAGGCCACCAGTTGAGAAAGTTCAGAAAACTGATAACAGTGTTGATAGTAATGATGATCAAATGGAAAGCTAATTTTCTTTTGTAAAGAGCAATATTGAAAATAATGTCCGACAATGCATCAAGGTGTATTGAATTTGGTGTATATTTGTCATTAAGTGTGTTCGGATAGTTTATGAGTGATGTGCAAAACAAACTACCGGTTGGAATAAAATATACGGTTTGTAGATTTCTGAAGTGTCGGATAGAAACCGATGGTTGCTCTTAAACGCGCTCACTTCCCCCACAGAAGTAATATTTATTTTGTGGTTTCACGTTATTTCAATTCTTGGGTTCCAGAGTAATTAAATCTCTGCTCTGCAGCACAGAAATGGTGGAAAAAATGTTACATATTTTACACTTTCGTGCAAATGAAAGCTTTAAAGGTCTAGGTCGCATCTCTTACTTTCAAGCCATCTTATTTTTACGCAATTAGCAGGGAGGTAATAATGCGATGCAGGCAGATGAGATACATTCGACTTAATAACTGGTCTATACATTTTAAGCATCGTTTTATCCGTCGAATACGTTTTATTAAGCTGTAAACTTTTTTATTAAGGGGTTTATGACAAGTGCAGAAACACATGTGAAGGAAACAAATGCTTAGCACAGTTGATTTTCATAATTTGGGATTTTTGAGAGATAGTGAATGCTGAGTGACAGTTCGGTCGAGGTGACTCGTCTGTCGAGTGAGAACTCTCGCTTGAAGGAGGAGTTGGCCCAGTGTGAGAAGGACAAGGAGTTCGTCTGGTCTCTCTGGAAGCGACTTCAGACTGCTAATCCAGATGTGACCTCAGCTGTCACTGATGTCCAGAAACATGAAAAGGCCAAACAGGAAGACAGGGATAACAAGGTACGAGATCAGAGGATCAATTCACATTACTCGTATGGCGTTTTAAAAATGGAGTAGGGTTTTTAGTTGAATGGTTTTGAATTTTGGATGCTGACAGCTTGCTTCTAAGGTTGCTTGCAAATCTTGAATTTACGAGAACGTTCTTGATGAAGTTGGTTTAGAATCATTTTCGTGTTTTTGTTGTGGCAGCCCACAAGTCAAGGTAATGCTCATTACATTATTGACGATAGAAGCTAATCTGATGAGAACACCAAGGATGCTCTTGAACGTCGAAAGCGAATTTTCGCTCTACGTCATCTGCATCTGTTTCTCAAAATTTCACGTTAAAACTTCAGACAAAGTTTAGCAATTAGTCATCCTGATCTTTTACGCAATTTTTCACTTGATCGATATTTCGTCTCACGTTTTAATTCTAATTCTTTCCTCTAAAAACTCTTCTTTCCAAAATTTTGAATTCAACCTCTGGCTTTCCTTAGATTTAGCTTTTTTTTATATTTATCGTCTTTCTAGTCCTTACTGAGGCATTTTTTATAAAAACCTTGACTTTTAAAAACCAAATTTTGTCAAATCTTCTCTAAAAAATTTGCCAAATCTAGTTATTAAAGCAAAATTTTGAAAAGCCAGACCCTCATTGAAACTGCTCTTTAAACTGAGCCAAATCGATAGGCTTTTATCCTGAGGCCAAAATGACAGCAGATGAAACAACACAAGGTGAAGGCGATTTTATTGAGGAAAACAAGTTCAAATTCCAATCCCAAATTCCTATGACTAATTGTTGTTTCTATCGACCCAAGACCATCACAAGTACAGTTTACGAGAGGAATAGGATCAAGAATATCAGAGAACTGAAATCAAAGCCGAATTTTTTCAGCCAGAGGACCTTGCTTCTAGAGAAGAGAAAGCCTAATGTTGCCTGCTAACCTAAAGCGAGCCTTTCAAAATAGCACCGTAAATTATAGAAACACACATGCAATGCCTAAAACCAAACCAACTTTTCTTATCGTGAACGTTCAACACGGCATTAGTGAAGATGAGATAACAGCTAAGCTTTCGAACAACAACGCAATTACTTTTAGCGAAGGCGCAAGAATAACAAGTCGAGCAACTGGGCAAACAACAAAGTTAATACGAGTTATAATGGAATCCAGTAATCAGCGGGGTTAAGATAGGTTGGCTGTTTACTTCCGTGAAGCAATCCTAGACCCACCTCATGTAATTCAGTGTTTCAAATGCCAGAAGTTTAATACAATTCGTTGTCTACGCTGCTCGCAAGAGCATATTGTTAAAGAATGCGCCATACAAAGAAATTGTCAAAAGCTCAAACTGTTGGGATCTCATGCGACAATGTATCGCGATCGTCCGTCCTATTGGCAAACGGTAGCAGATGCACAGAAGCTAAATGGAAGCCAATTTTCTGCTGTTGAAAACCGCAAGCAAACAGAAGACGCACTGAACTGAAAAATTGCTGTTCTACTAGCTGACGTTTTGAGCAGAACAGTTGTTAATACCATGTCCTACAGTGATATAGTGAATGTTTCAATTGATCGTTGAATCCTTAGCCAGCGCAGTATCCAGGTAAGGAAGATCTGCATCAGTACAGCATCAATCTGGTGGAACGGATTCACAAATCCTTAGAAGGTTTATTCATCAACAGAAAACATTTTCCCTGCGGTACAGACACAAAAATTGGTATAACTGAAAAGGAGAAAGCGAAGAGAACTCAAAAGTGCTAATAGCGATGACATTAGATCTCTAAGAAGTGAGATAAATTACCTCCAGAAAGAAGTAAAACTGACAATCAGATGACAAAAGAAGAAAATTGAAAAGAAAATTGAAAATTGTAAACAGCAAAGGTTTTTGAATCGCCTTCGCAGATCATGAAAGTGAGATGTTCGAACAAATGCATATGCATAGCGACACCTTGAAAGCCACGCATTAGTTTCATCAAAAAATGCTGAGCACACTTATAAAATTGAAAATTGCCGGCTATGTTTAAATTACAGTATTTAAAAAGGCTCATGAGTGTTATTGCAAATGCTATTTTTGCCGGCAGTTCAAAAAAGTCCCGTTAATGAATATTCATTAAAAGTGGCTTTTTCTTTTTGTCAAAAGTTCCAATCATATCTTAAACGTAAATTTTGAACAGATTGCATAGTTACAGTTGTCAAGTCCCAAAATGTCAAATCTATTTTATGTTATAAATATTTGTCTTTATGATAGAGAATTGAGGTAAGTTTGAGGTTGAGAGGAGTTGAGCGTCCTTGTTTTGAATATGAGTTTGAGCGAATGTTGATGTTGTGTAATAGGTACTTGCTGTACTTGAGACAAAGGATAGTCTCATCCGTGAGTTGGAATGCCAAATGTCGAGGTTGAACGGGGAACTGGATGCCAAGAGTGAGGAGAATGAACGACTGACTCATTTCAAGCACCAGTTAGAGGCTGACAATAATGCCATCACGGAGAGGGTGAGGGAGATAGAATTACTCGTGAGTGACAGGGAACACGCGTCGAATTTGAAACACCAGAACACTAATCAGGTATAACTTAACTTTCCTTGTCAGAAGAAATGCTCAAGTTATTTGACCTGTAGTTGTTCACGAAAAATAGTAGCTGAACTCTTTAAGTGACTTATAAGAAAATTTATAGTCTACATGGAGTCATTTTATAGGCTCTTCAAGAATTGCAACAGCAGTCAGTCGGGTTCCGAGCGCGCTGCGATGCTTTAATATGCGAGGTCGAAACTCTGCGCACTACAAATTTGGAACTGAGCAGCAGAAATGGGTTCCTCTCCAGGAAAGTTAACGAACTGGAGGAGGATTTGCGAAAGAGGAGCTTTGAGCTGGATAAGCTTTCCGTGGAGCATCGCCAAAGCATGGAAGAGCGCATGAATCTCGAATTGAGGCTGAAATCTCAATGCAATGAGTCAATGACTGCAACTCAGGAGTTGAACCGATTCTCTGAAGAAAATCAGATTCTAAAAGATAATTTAACGACTTTGCAGAAAAGTTTTGATAAGCTCGCGATTGATAACCGACGTCAAACAGAACTGATTCGTCAACTTCAAAACTTACAGAAGGATACTGAAGGTGTAATGAAAAACCAAGAGGACGTCTACAATACGGAGAAGAAGAACTATCAATCAATGTATTACGAGACCTCCACAAAGCTCAAGGAATCAGTAAGCGAAGAACAAAAGCTGCGATTAGAGTGCGAGCAACTAAAAACTGATCTTGTCTCTGAGAATTCTTCGTTGCGAAGCCAGGTCAGAAGTTTGGAAGCTCAAATGAAGGATTTGATGCCTAAGAGAACTGTAGTTGGAAATGAGCTGTGTGACGTATATCCCGACTGTACTATTAAGTTGACCACATACGAAAATGAGATTCAGCTACTCCAGTCGAAGTTGAACGAGCGAAACAGAACCATACAGTCCTTAGAACTGAAAGAAATGAATGCTAGGAATCGCAGTGCAGATCGGAAGCGTTCAAATAGTAATCCTAAATCTGGAAACTCAAGAACTAGATCGTTATCGCCCTTGGCTACAAACAGAAACGCATTAGATCTCGCAAGAAAATTTTCTGTGTCTGAAAAGAAGACTGAGAGTCTGGCGAGTAAGTTGAAGGCGACTGAAAGTGAGCTTTTAGAGGTCAAAAAGGCACATGATCGAAGGTTGTCAAGGTTTAAGAGTTTGCAACAGGAAATGATTCTACTTCGAGAGCAGCTGCAAACATATGAACGTGAATCGGAAGCAGGAGTTCGAAATCTGAACGAAGTTCTCAAATCTCCAAAAGAGAAACTAGTGAAGCAAATTGATAGAATGAAGAATGAGAATAGATGTTTGACAGATCAGAAGATACAACTTCAAGAAACGGTTGATCGTTTGAGAGTTGAGCGTGCTAGAGACTCAGCACTGTTGAATGAGTTGCAGCAAACTCTAGCGGACGAGATAGAAAACAAGAATAGTGACGATGAAATAAAACGGTGGATGAGCGAATGTCGAAAGCTGGAATCCAAAGTTTTGGACCTGAAAGAAGAGTTGATAATTTCCGACCAGGCTAAAGATGCTTT
Organism: Convolutriloba macropyga; assembly: GCF_964194025.1. Classification (NCBI taxonomy): domain Eukaryota; kingdom Metazoa; phylum Xenacoelomorpha; order Acoela; family Convolutidae; genus Convolutriloba; species Convolutriloba macropyga. The sequence continues at coordinate 34,161,086 of NC_134475.1, forward strand.
AGCCAAAGAGTGTAACAGGTTGACTGAGGTCTCAGAAGCATTGAAAGTGTCATTGCAAGCTCAAAAGTCAACTGAAACTAACGACAAAGCTTCAAAGGTTGCTAATAAAAAACCATCCAAGTCCAAAATGGGAAAGACTGGATCTGTTAAGTCAAAGACCTCAAGTAGGCAAAGTAGGTTACGTAACAATCTATCTTTATTACGCAACATAAATGAGAAAGCCTCGTTGTCCAATGGAGGTGAAGATTCTGATCAGTACGAAGAAATCATGGGAAGTGATTACGAGGAGTCAGACACATTCCAAACTGTCAATTCGTCGTTGAGTCTCGGACAGCGAATCAAAGAAGTTGCCAAAGCAAACAAGAAAATTGAGCGAGCATCAAAACGCGTTGTGAATAAAACGTCATCAACTCAGACTGACATTGATCTCTCAAATGCGACGACTTTAGCGCATCTTGTAGGAATTATGTCCAACTCTAATACACCTCGAGATGTGACCACCGATGATGGAGGAACTATCGAATCGTCTTCGTACACAGTGGCAACAATGACCTCCAAAGCGAAATCGAGAAATAGTTTTGACCTTTCGCTCAATTTCAAACCGGACATTGACCAAACTGTAAAGAAACAGAAAGCCTCGAGTAACTCATCGGGTGCAAGTTACAAGTCGAAACAGACTATCAAGAATTTGAAGCTAGAAGTTTCGGCTTTGTCTGAAAAATGTGATAATTTAACTGAGCAAAATGTGGTGCTGAAGTCAGCTAAAACTTCATTGCAGAATACAATCGATAGTTTGTACGCTCAGGTAGATAAACTGCAAAATGAGCAGCAGAATATAAACTCAAAGCTGAGATGCGCCAAGATGAAGGAGCAAAAATGGTCGCTGGAAGTTGAGAAGTTGGAAAAGGTCAAAGTTGAATTGGAAGCAAAAGCTGAAAGTCAAAAGACTTCCAAAAATGATTCGGAAATGAAAAGTTTAGAAACAAGATTGAGAAATGCGCAAAGTGAAGGAAATCGTTTGAAACAAGAAGTCAAATCGATAACAGAAGAGCGTGATCAAAAAGAAAACGACACCAAAAATATGCAGGACAAAATAATGCGTCTCGAACGAGACATTGCTCAGAAGCGGTCTCTAATCGAGAATCTTCGATTCAAGATCAAGACTTTCGAGGATAATGTTAAAGTTGATCTCAGACAACAGAATGACTTAGACGCTAAAACTCAAGCGTTGAAAGAAACCGCTGAGTCGGCTAAGCGAACAATTGAAAACCTTCGAACCCAGTTAACACATTACAAAAGCATAAATGTCGAAGCCATACAGAAAGTTGAGAAGCTGGAAAAGCAACTTAGAAGTATGGAAACGAAAAAACACGAGTACGAGAACTTTGCCAATGAAATGGAAAATGTTGCCACCTCTCAGCTGGAGGGATTAGCGATGCAAAGCGAAGCTGCGATTGAAAGGTTACAGAGTCAACTTAAAGACGCCGGAATAATTGTCAAAGAATTCATCACATTGTTTCGCTCATTTGCGAATGAATTAGTCTCAAAAATGTCGAAACAATCGCGCGAGCTTGCAACCAAAAAGCTGGAAAATAATAAAAGCAAGTACTCACAAGGCATGTTAGCTGCAAGGTCAAAGGCTGCTGAGATTCTAGACTTATCCACAGATGACATAGATGAGATTATGACTCCAAATGATAGTGGAATCGAGATCTATTCCAAAACCGAGGCGTACAGATCCAGAGTTGAAGAGATATTAAACTCCAAGGCTCCCTTCGCCGGTGAAATGATGAATTTGCTCTTAGAAGTTCTGTCCGAGTATTCGCGTGTCACTGCGGAAACGGTATTGTTGAAAAACTAGTCACAAAAATGTATTGCTGAAAAATGTGAAAGCTTAATGTATGTTTACTGTGTCGACTTCCCAGTTACCTAGGACACACACACCACCATTTACATTTAATATATCAGCACGCTACTGGTTCTTCAATTCTAATTTCATATGGAAAATTGAAGTTTTCGCCTTAATCTTTGCGCTGTGTCACATTTTTCTAGTACTTAAACTCATCTGTATGTACGCTTGCCAAAGACTGCTTCATCGTATTATCCGGATCTAACCGGCATCAATACTATTTCATCGTCCCGAATTCATTGATTAGAAGTAGCTTGATTTTGTAAGATTGATTTATTGCATTGCAGGTTTGTACAGTTTGTACATAGTTTTGACTGAAAAATAGTGTAAATATGTTCTGTCCAATTTAGTATTTCTGTTGTTTTCATAATTCTTCAGTTTTTTTAGTTAGTGTTTAATAGCCGCGTCAGCAATTCCAGGCGGCTATTATTGCGCTCCTAATTTTTTTTACAATTCAAAGAATTTGAATTGTATTGGGGGGCTTTTTTCTAAGATCTGTTCACACATTTTCATGATTTTTGAAGTCAAATTGGAGTAGTGATTTTGGTCACGCCGAAACAGGAAATGGAGCGAAAAAGCGAGTGGTTTTGTGGCGTGAAATTTTTCCGCTCTAATTTTAAAGTAAAGTGAGTGAGAAAACGGTGTTTGAACAAAAATTCGTTTTCTCGCTAATGGCTTTTTGTTCACATGCGGCAATTACACTCTGATTTATACTGTTTTTTCAATTGTTGGATCGAATTATTTTCTAAATGGTTCTGCCAATCCATTGATAGTTCATTTTAGACCTAGTGTTTTTGTTTGAACCAAATTTTCATTTCTCGCTAATGGTTTTTCGTTCACATGCGGCATTTTTACATTGGTTTTCTGTTTTTTTTTTTCGTTTTTTTATCTGATTGTTTTAGAAATTGTTTTCGCAATTCACTGATAGGCCGTTCTAGGTCTAGTTTTTTGTTTAGTTAATGAAAATTCTTTGAATTGTACGTCAGGACTTGTCCTGCCATGTTTTACTTCGTCTAACAGATTTTTGTTTTGTCTTACCCTGACTTTTTCAATGACTCAGTGGCTTCTACTGCTTTGCAATTAAAATTTCTCTGCGTGACGTCATTTCTGCTTTTACCTAGGACACACACACCACCATTTACATTTAATATATCAGCACGCTACTGGTTCTTCAATTCTAATTTCATATGGAAAATTGAAGTTTTCGCCTTAATCTTTGCGCTGTGTCACATTTTTCTAGTACTTAAACTTATCTGTATGTACGCTTGCCAAAGACTGCTTCATCGTATTATCCGGATCTAACCGGCATCAATACTATTTCATCGTCCCGAATTCATTGATTAGAAGTAGCTTGATTTTGTAAGATTGATTTATTGCATTGCAGGTTTGTACAGTTTGTACATAGTTTTGACTGAAAAATAGTGTAAATATGTTCTGTCCAATTTAGTATTTCTGTTGTTTTCATAATTCTTCAGTTTTTTAGTTAGTGTTTAATAGCCGCGTCAGCAATTCCAGGCGGCTATTATTGCGCTCCTAATTTTTTTTACAATTCAAAGAATTTGAATTGTATTGGGGGGCTTTTTTCTAAGATCTGTTCACACATTTTCATGATTTTTGAAGTCAAATTGGAGTAGTGATTTTGGTCACGCCGAAACAGGAAATGGAGCGAAAAAGCGAGTGGTTTTGTGGCGTGAAATTTTTCCGCTCTAATTTTAAAGTAAAGTGAGTGAGAAAACGGTGTTTGAACAAAAATTCGTTTTCTCGCTAATGGCTTTTTGTTCACATGCGGCAATTACACTCTGATTTATACTGTTTTTTCAATTGTTGGATCGAATTATTTTCTAAATGGTTCTGCCAATCCATTGATAGTTCATTTTAGACCTAGTGTTTTTGTTTGAACCAAATTTTCATTTCTCGCTAATGGTTTTTCGTTCACATGCGGCATTTTTACATTGGTTTTCTGTTTTTTTTTTTCGTTTTTTTATCTGATTGTTTTAGAAATTGTTTTCGCAATTCACTGATAGGCCGTTCTAGGTCTAGTTTTTTGTTTAGTTAATGAAAATTCTTTGAATTGTACGTCAGGACTTGTCCTGCCATGTTTTACTTCGTCTAACAGATTTTTGTTTTGTCTTACCCTGACTTTTTCAATGACTCAGTGGCTTCTACTGCTTTGCAATTAAAATTTCTCTGCGTGACGTCATTTCTGCTTTTACGTCGAGTGTGTGCCTTACATCACTCAAAAAATTGATTTCCGAACTCACTTATAGAACTTTATTTTATGAACATTTACTAGTTAAAGATCAATAGTGTGCATCTAAGGAGTGCCAAACTTATATGCTCTAATTCTTGAGTATTAGTCTTGAGTTTTTGATTTTGAAAATTAATTTTGAAAAAGCTCTTATAGTGAATTTTCCTTATAGAACGTATGTGTATCATAAAAATGACAGTAGGTATCTAACCCAAAAAATCTAGTGGTCTACTAAAGGACGTTTGATCAATCTGCCAATCTTGTTTCTGTAGTTGTTTCAATTCATGGAAGGCCACAAGCGTCTATCGCGGCTATTTTCCGGCAATCTGCCGGCTATGTTTACTACAAGTAATCTGAAAACGTAGAGAGTGCTCGCTGTATTTTCCAAAGCTAATTTCCGGCTGGTTATGATCAGAACATGAAGGCTCGTGCGAGTCTGTGCTTAGCACATAATGTTCCAACATACCTCTATAGAAGGCCGAAGAAACTTCAGGTTATGTCAGAGAAATGTTTCAGATTATCCGAAAGCAAGTTGTTTCTTACTTCAGTCAACGAAACACAAAACCTATTACACACACACACAAAATCACTCACACCCACCCACACACACATGCACACGGACATACATAAACTCAAACACCGACACCAAGAATCGGTAATTTCTCAGAACTCTCGTTTCGTCACGATCCATTTAAGTCTTTAGCCTCTTTATTTAGGATACGAGGTGTGAACTTTTGAGGCAAATGCATCGGTAATCGTAATTTTGTCTCTAAAATTCGAATTGAAACTTTTATAGATCTGGCAGATGGGTTGCCATTTTGATTTAGTGAAAACAATTTTTTCGAAATATTGTGTGATTTTCAATGATTGAGATGCGTGGACAATTAATTTTTCATAATCTTGCACATGGGTTACTAGCTTAAATAAATGAAAACGAATTTGTTTTAGAAAAGTTTTTAAAAAGCTTTTTAAAAAAATAGATAATTTTTCTAATTTTGTAAGATTTCAACCAGTTTTTACAGTCTGCCTCTTTTTGTGTTCAACATACAAAGAAACGGTTTTGTTTGACCAACGGGCAGTTAATTAGTATTGTTGAAGAAAATCTGTCACTAAGTTTCAAGTGGCGGAGTTTGCACTCTTTGGATTCTATATTTGCACAAATAAAATTTTTCTGATTTTTTATCAAGAACCGAAAAATAAAGAAATTTACAAAGAAAAATGAATGAAAATTATTTCAGAAGAAACTTTTAAGAAATTTCACAAAATTTCTTAGTTTATTAGGCGTGGAATTTCACAATCAATAAACATTTAACTTTTTCGATTTTTAATTAGAATCAAAGAATCGCTCACAGACATGAAAAGACCAGGTCGAAGAGCGATTTTATAAGTAGTAATCCAAAAAAAATTTCATTTGCAAACTTTTGTCAATTTTAAAAAGTGGCGATCTGCTAACCTTCTCGTTTTCAAATTCTTTGGTATGAAATTGAGGTGTGTCTTTTGTATCTAATATTCTATTATGTCTTCTATTTGGGTCTTATATGCGAAGGAGAGGATTTGTTGGACCAAAGGGTCGTTACTCTGACTCGAAGTACCTTTATTTTCATTTTTCTTTGTGGTGCGGCCATTTCACTCATAATTTCTTTTTATAAGTTCTATTCTTAAAGTAGTCAAAATTTTAAATTTTAGGAACTGAATAAAAAGTTAATATAGTAATTTTTCAAAGATATTTTTTATTTTTTCTTGCTGGAGTCTCACAATCAATGGATTTTGTCGGGTTTCATTTGACTGAATTGTTCACCGACTTGAATTGATCAGGTCGGAGAGCTATTTCAAAATAATTTTCAAATTTTCAAAAAAGTAATTTCAACTTTTGTATATTTTCAAACCTGATGCCATGCTAACCCTGTAGTTCAAAGTTTCGTTGGTACTGCATTATGTTATAGCAAATTATTTTGCACAATCTTTTGACAAAACAAAGGCTACATAAAACTTCGACACCAAACTTTGAAATAAACTTTTCTAAGTTTTTCAAAAAAGTTTGTCGTTATTGATGCTTAATGATTTTATTGGCCGATTAATTTTCCAAAGCCCCATGGACGGCTTACCAACTTTGTCTCTTGCATGTAAAAGAGTGGTTTCGTTGTCCCAACGGGAAGTTTATTAGTAATGCTGAAGAAATTTGTTTGCGGTAATTTTCATGTGGTGGACTTTGACTCTTTAGATTCTTTTTTAAATGAAAATGGAACGATTATATAATTTATACAAGAACTGAGAAAGAGAATTGTTGTTAGCTTTTCAAAAACCTCTTAGTTTTTATTTGGTTTTATTCACAATCAACGGTTTTTTCAATTTTCAATGGACAGAATCGCAGACAAGAAATCAAAACAAGCCTGGCGATCTGTTAACCCTCTAATTCTGAAGTTATTTAATAATGCATTATACTACAGCAGACTAGTTAGAGCGATCTTCTTTGACAAAATAAAAAATACAAAAAAGCACTTTTCCATTTTCTCTTTCCTATTTTAAATTTTGCTGTTTTTTTGTTTTTTGTTAAACATTGTTTACGTCTCGGCTGCGGTTTTTAAATTGAGGAAATGGTGAATTCTTATGAAATACGAAGATTTGTTCTCAACAACTCTGGAATTTAGAAAAGAAAACATTTCTGCGTGTAGTTTTACAGTTTCAATGTAGATTTTCGGTATTTTAAGAGCTCTGATTTCAATGAGTTTTCGATGCAGAAAGACATTGGTAGTTACGCTATTTTTTAATCAGCAGAAAACAAATATTTGATTTTTTTGAAATTTGTTTTAAGGAAATTTTGCTTTTTTTAAAAAAAGTATTTTTGTCAAATAGATTAAATCTTGTTTGGCCTGAAACTGTAATGAGTTGCTCATGAAAATCACAATTTAGAGCCTGACTTCTTTAGTATCGTTTAAATCAAGTCAAATCAACAAAATTAGGTGTTGCGCCGCATCATTTATTGGTCCACCGAAGAATGGGTTAATAAAATACCAGAGCCACTACAAATCATCCAGTACACTAGTATCTATGACATGGGACCAACAAGTAATAATTATAGTTCCTGCGTCACACACCTACAAACAATAGAGGGAATAAACTATTAAGAATATAAACACGCGCTTAAAGCATACACGGAAGCAAGGTTCGCATGCGTTTGAGTAATCAACAACGGAAATTAACGTTCCTGGAATTTTAACGGTCGAATTGGCACGCATCGATCCGAACGCGATACTGCGCTCCTATTAAACTCCTGCGTGAATCTGTACTGTTGAAATTGCTGTCCATAATGCAAAGAAAGGCCTATTGACAAGCACATTTTCACTTGCATTAAGAACCTTTGGGAATAACCGTTAGCGGTTACAGATTGGTTTCATTCATTATCATTGGTCTGGTCTTAACACGATCGCAAGCCGCATAGAATTCAGCTTTCGTTTCCTCATCTGGTTCTACGTACTCGGGATCTTATGTCGACCACCATGGTGTAGATACAGAAACGTGGCCAAATTTTAAGCAATATGTGGATAGACAGCCACGCTACTAAAACTATTAACTATTGGTGATTATTAATAGCCACCGTCATCTTCTCAACCGGCTATTATTGCGCACCAAAGTACGACTCAGAGTAGTATTAGTTGAGCGTCTTTTATCAATAATTATTGGAGTGTATTTTAAACAGGATGTAAAAGTAAATGCCGCAAGTGCAGACTAAACGTTTATGTCAAGCTGTTGAACGGATTAAATAGCAGAGAGAAAAAAAGTTTTTTTGACCATCTCAAGCAAATAAAGCACTTTAAGACTAATTTACCATTTTGCCATGTTAGAGGCGTTTTTAACAGTATAAATCCCACGATAAACGTATAAAACCCGGTCATTAAGTCATAATGCGTTAGGTTATTGAAAGTCATTAAAGCGATTGCTAGCTGGCATTAGTATTGTGCTTGAAAGCCTTGTTTAGAAGCTGAATAGTAATGTGTATATGGTGGCCTCCGGGCCCCCGAGCCATGGAGACATATACACATATTACTCAAATTTTCCATTTTTCATATTTACCTTATTTTGACTGATATTTACACAAAAATTTTTGTTCTTGTAATTTTTTACTTGATTTAGGAAAAATAATATAAAAAATAATTTAATATATGTTGTCATACAAATATTATAATAATATAATAATTTATTATTTGTTCTCATACCAATATTATAATTCAACGAAGTTCTTTTGCAAATTCACTGATAGAACCTAAACTCACCATTACTATCTTTAATACCTTTATCATCAAATGGATCTATAGCTATTTTATATTGTTCTTTTGTTTCTAAATTATGCCTTTTGCTATCAATAGTATAATTAGTTACATATTTACTTTTACCTTCATATATAGCATTAGTATAATCTTCTAAATTAATTTGGTTTCTAATAGTAGCCTTAGTTATTCCTTTTAACTTTTTCTCTTCTTCTCGTTTAACAGTATTGTAACAATATGCTTTAGCTTTAAGGAAACAAGCTTCCATAATAGTATCATTAGGTATTTCATCTTTCATCTTACCTAATTCATTATTATGCAATATACCTTTTATCTTATTCATTTCTTTTTCTATAGTACTATCCAATGGAACATTTATGTTTATAAATATACTATCAGTATCTGTGTAATGATAACTACAATCTAACTCTTTCTCAAAGTAATCATATATGGCTTTATACATGAATAGTTTAGCTTTTTCTAATATAACAAATCCAATATAATTAAACTTATCTAATTTAACATTACCTCTTGTTTTATGTACAGCTACTAGATCATCATCAAACTCTACAGCATATTTGAAACTAATATTTTCTACTAATTTAATATATCTATCTACATCATTAACTAACTCTACATCTTGTCTATTATATACATTTTCTATTGTTTTTCCATAAAAGGCATTATTCATTAGTTTAAAGAATACATCTCCAAATTTATCACCCTTAGCTTTAGCTTCTTTTCTTTTCTGAATATTGAACTCTATATAAGGTTTTAACCATTCTCTCTTACTATATTCTAACTTTTGTTTAATTGTAATATCTTCCAATTTTAAACCATGATCTAAATACCAATCTAACATCTCTCCATCTATTACATAGTTTTCTTTATCTGTTAACTTTAGCATTAACTTCTCATTAGGTTTATATCCTTTCTTTTTATTTTCATTTTGATAATCTGTAAAATGATCAATGTTTGCTTTTGTCTTTTCAGGAAAGAATGGATATTTCTTTGTTTTCTGTCTCAACTCATCATTATACTTTATATCAATTGTATAGATGTATCCAGTATTAGAGCTAGATTTAGTGTATGCCAGATCTTCACATACTCTGATCTCACCAGTAGGTAAAGGTTGTACCATAGCAGAAGCATACAATGAGTTGAAGTCTAAATACTTTAAATAATTCTCTGTCCCTGTATACTCAGGATCTATTTCTTTATTTTTACATTTTACATGACAATTACCTAATACTGAAGCTAACCCACCTCTTATACCGTGTTGTATTGTATCATAAATATTAACTGTATTTTCTTTATAATACTTAAGCCAAACAATAGTATATTTCAACCCACACAACCAGGTCAACCCAGGAGTAGAATAAGTGTAACATGGATCTATTTCATAATATTCTAAACACATAGCTCTAAATTTCTCAAATACATCAACTGATAACAATACATCTTTTTTAAGATATAACATCATATAATCCTTTATTGTCTCACATTTAGTATCTTTCCAACAATCAATTGCTTGCTTATATTCTTTATCTGTAATATCACTGTTTCAACTTAGAATAGAATGCTTCCTTAGGTGGTAGTGCTGTTTCATGTAGTTTATCTATACTATCAAACCATTCATATGGGAATATACCTTTACGTCTTTCTAAGCCACATTTATTTAATGTTATACATTCTTCATTACTCAATGTCTTACTTATGGCATCTAAGCTAAGTGGATGGAAGAACCTAAACATATCTAATGCTTTAACATAACCCTTATCAATACTAATATAATTCTCATCAGTTTTAGTTAATACTTTAACTCTGGTCTTCTTTGCTAGTTTAGTTATAAATAGGTGATTATCATAATTAGAAGAATTAAATGCATACATTGGTACAATATTATTGGCATTGCCACCGCTTCGCGGATTCTTAGCTTGGAGGTTACATTTATTGTGAGCATATCCTCTAAATTTACCATTTAGATGATCATGATCTCTAACAACGTCTTCACCCATTTCCTCATTACAATAATAACATATACTATATAACGGAGTAATAGTCTCTTCTTTCATTGGAATATTTATACTAAATATATCTTCAAATAATTTATTGTAATAATCTACTCTTTCTACAAACCATTCAACTACTTTTTCTCCACAATAACATTCATACTTATCTTCTAATATATCAGGATAGTCACTTCTTAAATATAATCCACAAGCAATAGGTAAGTGTTTCCCATTTTTTATTATACATTCAAAATCATAATACATAGCAAATGGTACTCTATTCTTATAATGGAACTTATCAAACTTCAGATATTCATCTTTATGGAATGTTCTTCTTCCAGTATTATTACACATCTCTAAATGTTTATTTAATGCATCTTCTGTTCTAAATGATACACAACACTTCAGACATGGATAACATTTATGTTTAGTTGATTTTCTTAATAGGAATGATACATCTTTACATAGGAAGTAATGATTATCCCAAAATAATATATTACATCCTTTAGAATCATTATGATTGATTAATACAGGATTAATAGTTTTATTTTTAATTAGATTAAATACATTAAATAATACTTTATCTTTATTTAATTCTTGTATTTTCTTTAAATGATAATAATCACATGGAGGTGTAACCCCATTTGGTAATTTTATCTCATCAATATATTCTGGTTTATTATAATTACTAACTCTATAGGAATGATCTTTAGCCGGATGTAGATAAGCAATTAAACACCACAATAGACATTTGTTATCAGTATTCATTATATTAAGTATATATCTAGATGTGAATGGTAACTCAGTAGTACATCCACCAGTAGGATAAAACCTGTGTATATACATAGTTCTTTTGATAAATCTTTGCATACTCCATCCAGATTGATTCATCTCTTGTTCTTGCATTCTAGTCTCTAGTTCACTATTCAACATATCCAAATCATTAGGACCATTATATTGTCTAGTCATTAGTCTAAATAAGAATTCGTTTTCTTCTATTTGATTAGTAAAGCTACTTCGTAGATCATCTGTAGGATTTGTATACTTAACTACATCAAAGGTGTTAAACTTAATATATGGATGTATATTATGCAATGACTCTAGTATGTTCAAGAATTTAGGATCTTCATGATCACTACTCGTTATTATTATTTGATTATGCTTCATGTTATGATCTAATCCTAATTCATTTACTTTCTCTCTCCACTTTCTATCAGTAAGCTTTTTCTGTTTAACCTTTTCTTTATGATGATCTGATTCATTGTGTTCATTTTTATTACCATATCTAGTATTACATATACCACAATAACCTGAACTGTCTCTATCATTATCATTATCTTTAGTTATTCCTACAACATCATCTAGATGCATCTTTGTTTTAAAATGTTGTTCCACACTATACTGACTTAGACTAGTCTTGCATGTTATACAATCAAACTTATCTCCATTTTTTATCTCTCCATCATTTAGTCTTACATTATTCTTATGTTTTAATGTTGTCACATGTTTATTATAAGCAGTATTGTTATCAAGATACATATCACAACTATTACAATACTTTATTCCCTCTAGTTCAGAATACTGTTCATTTATCTTTTGCTCTATATCTTCATTAGTAAATTTTATTCAATCCTCATTAGCACTCTCAATAGTTTTATTTCTATTGTATAATCGTACATTCTTTTAATGTTTAAGTGATTGAGTGTGTCTATGAGAATTCTTTTGAGTTAACTCTTCATTACATTCTTCACATTTAAACCTATTTGTTTTAGGCTTTTGGACATAGACAAAATCATTAGATGAATCTCTATCTGAATCTCTATCTGAATCTTTAGATTGATCAATGAAACTGTTTCGCAGATCTAAGTCTTTAGACTGATCAGTGAACGAGCTTTGCTCGTGGTTTACCAAACTGCTTTGCAGATCTAAATCTGGATGATATTTAGCCTCAGCCTCAAGCATTAGATTTTTCATATCCTCACTCCTTTGTTTTGTTTTAGCAACCTGTTTATCATGCAACTCTTTTACTTCTTCATTTACCTGATTAAACCTTCTGATTGCTTCTAAACTTTTTTCTGCTTCCCTCTTTTTTGCTTCTTTATCAGTGAAACTGCTTCGCAGATCTTCAGGTTTGATTTCTTCCCTTGGTTTGTTTTTGTTTTTTAACATTTGGATAGCTGTACTACTATCACTAGATTGAGTTTGTCCACCCCCAAATTGGACTTGTCCATGAGATTGGACTTGTCCACCTCCAAATTGAGCTCGCTCACTTGCAGATTGGACTTGCTCACTAGTGGAATGAATGTAACCGGTATAATCTTGTTGATTCATTTTTATATACCAAATTTTGAAATAATATTATTTTTATATCTTTTCAATACTATAAAAATGATTAGCATCAAATGTGATAAATGTAAAAATAAGGCATGGTGTTGGTGTTGCGACGATTGTCAGAGTAAACCATTCCAATGTTTTGTATGTAAGGAAATTATAACTTATAGAGAGAGACATGATCATTTGAGTAAGCATCATAATGATCCTAATCAATATTTAGTATGCAGAATGTGTAAAGTAAATAAACACATCTCTCAGTATAGATTTAAACATTTCTTTTGTAGGTTATGCATATATCTCCATAGATATAGGTTTCATCATACAAAAGAAAGATTCTTAGAACATGCAAAGAAATATAATATCCACGAAGTGGTTTCACCAATCAGCGAAGCTGGTTCCCAGATTGAAGTAAAGCTATAACTAATTATAATAAGTTTATAAAAGAATTAATAATTAATGATGATAGAAAGTTTATTGAAGCCGCTATTAGATTATATAATGCATTGTGATAATTATTTTTATAAAAATGACTAAACTAGAAACACTTATAGAATTAAATTATTTAGAAAAACAAAACAGAAAGAATAGATTAGAAGATAAATTAAAACAACAAGAATATTATGGTGAAATAGAAGAGTTATTTGATCCTTTAACTAAAACACTAAATGCAAACAATGAAACATGGCTAGCTCATAAGGAACAAACATTAAGAGCAATAGATTGGCAAAATCAAGAGTTGGATAAACAAACTAAGATGATCGAACAAGCTGGTTTTCAGATAGGAGAAGCCGCTTCTCAGATGGGTGAAACCGCTTCACGGATCCAGGAAGCTGGTTCCCAGATCAGTGAAAACACTTCTAAGATTAATGAAACGTTAAAGGGGACCATAGAGGAAACTCAAGAAATAGCACCAGTTTTTGTTGATACAAAGATAGCCAAGAATCTTCATAAAATGGGTACTCAAACTAATCCTCAATTAAAATTAATTCTTGTAGATTTGCCTACTAGAAGATACAAAATGAATGGTGTTGATATAACCCTAGAGCAGGGTGCATTTTTAGTTAGGTATAATATATACGAATTCTCAGAAGGATTTATTGAATTTCTCACTAACCCAAATGTAACATATAACGATGATATCGAAGAAGATGAAAACAAAATTAAAAGGTTTTTAAAGGATATTAGATATGATTTAGGAAAAGGGGATAAGAAAAGCGCTAGATATAGAACAATAAAACGTATAATGGAAGTAAGAGATGATATATTTGGCAGAGGGTTAGATACCAACCAGCAAAGTTGTCACCACTACGTGGATCAGGGAACCTGCTTTGCAGATCCAAATAATTTAGTAGAAAGATCAGAATTATTAATACTAGAAACAAAAGCTGGTCATGACGGATTATATGATGAAATGCTAGATATATCTAAGCAACTATTATCTATGAATATTATTAATCAAGAACAACTAGATAATTTTGTTTTTAACTATGGTAAATAAAGGGTAAACCTGACTACGCGCATAATGATGGATAAACAACAACAACTCCTAGCTAAAGAAGTATTCAACCCCCAAATAACAAAGTTTAGACGAGAAAGAATAATACCATTATATAAAGATGAAACATGGTCAGCTGATTTAATTGATAAGTCATCTTTAAGTAAATACAATAATAATTATAAGTTTATATTAACAGTTATAGATATATTCACAAAATATGCATGGGCTATTCCATTAAATTATAAATCTGGTTTATCTATAACTAATGGTTTGAAAACAATCCTATCAGACGGACGAAAACCAGAAAAGTTATGGGTAGATAGAGGTAGTGAGTTTTACAATAAAACATTTAAATCTTTACTTAAGGAATATGAAACCGGCAAAGCCGCTTCAGGGATCAGTTAAACTGCTTCGCAGATAGAACTATATTCTACTTATAGTGATTTAAAAGCTGTGTTTATAGAGAGATTCAATAGAACATTATTACACATAATAAATAAACCAATGTTCATCAATGGTGATGGTAATTGGGTAAATATATTAAATGATGCAGTCTTAACATATAACAATAACATTCATTCAACAATTAATATGACACCAGTTGATGCTTCTAATAATCCTGATAAGGTTAAATACACTTTTAATTTTAAGAATATTAAGCCAAAATTTAAAGTTGGTGATTATGTTAGAAACGCAGATAAACGTAATATCTTCTCTAAAGGTTACACTTCTAATTGGAATAGAGAACTGTTTAAAGTTAATGAAGTTCTAAAAACACAACCACCAACATATAAAATAGAAGATATTAATGGAGAGATAATAGAAGGTAAATATTACGAACAGGAATTATTAAAATCCGAGTTTGACTTTGAATCTAATAATAAAGTCTTGGAAACATTAAATATAGATATTTCTTAATATAAATAATGACAAGAAATAGATTTAACCAGGCTAAAAATCAATCAGGGAACTCACTTCTCGGATCAACAAACAACCTAACACTAAGTAAGGCTCGTGGATTATTCCTAGAAGATAATGATAATATTGACATGAAGGATACCTATAAAATTACAAATGTTCATCCTCCAATAGAAGAAAAGGATGTTGTTAATAAAGAGTATTGTGACAATAACTTATTATCCTCTTCTAATAAAATTGATATTTTAAGTAGAAACATAACTGAGCTAAGAAAAGGTGATTTTGATAAAGTTACAACTGAAACATTACAACTAAATGAAACACAAGTTAATGAAAATCTAATTAAAGAATTCATTAAATCAGCAAATGAAGTCACAAATGTTGTTAACTTTTGTAATAAAGTTGCTGCTGATACTATCTCTAAATATAATCAATTAAAACAAGAGATTGATAATAATAAGTTTAATCAGAATATTACCAACATACGTTTAGATGATATGTTTACTAATGGTCTAAGGGAAATGAAAGAACACAATAAATCTCTTAGAGGTGTTATAGTAATATATATAATTTCTATACTTTTACGAAGTAAGTTACTTGATAATAAAGAAAAAGACAGACTTGAGATGCATTATGGATTTAAACAAGAAGATATAACGAAAGAAATAGAAAGTTTTTTCACTAATGAAAATGACCAATCTACGAAGTAGTTTCACTGATCCAACAGCACCGAGTGAGAGCTTGCTGTATCCAGATTTATCATCAGTATCGGAACGGTTGATGCGCGAAGCTGCTGCTTTCAATGAACAGCAGATAAATGAAAAGATTCAAGCTAATAATAAATTTAACAACAATATTAACATTATAAAAGGTATTAGAAATTATTATGAAACTGAAACTAATAATTATAATAAGAAGTTAAGTAGATATAAAAATTATATTAACGTAGCTGAGATAACAGAAATACTATTATCATCAATTGCAACAACAGCAACAACAACATCAGTTGCATTAACAGGTATAGGATTACCTTATTCTATACCCACAGCTTTTGCTACAGCAACTGTTTGTGGTTCATTATCAAAAACAATTAATACTAAAATAAGAAATAAAATTATAAAGTATTCACAAATGTATATTCTAGCTAAACAGTTTAGTGATAAATTTAATAAACTATATACTAAATCAATGAATGATAATAAAATAGATAATGATGAATATAATGAATTAGTCAAGGTATATGAGGATTATAAGAAGAACAAGAAAAATAAATTAAGTGTTTTTTTAAACTAAAGTTATTAGTGTTTAGTAATAACAATGTCTTTAGTAATAATAATATTAGTATAAATATTTACCGATAATCGTAATCATAAACATAAACATAAATATAATCATAATCAAATAATTATTTTTTCTTTGTACCTAAATATAAACCTCTTCCTTTTTGTACTACCTTTATACCTTCACCAGTAGTTGCAAATTTAATTAAATCAGGTGTGGCTGATAAAGCAACTCTAGGGTTTCTAGATGCCGCTGCAGTTCCTATTTTACTTGCAATCTCTAATGCTCTTATTGGATTATTAGCAACTTTCTTTCCAAAGTTAACTGTAGCTCTACCAACACTTTTAAAGAAATCTTTCAATCCCTCTGCTTCTATTGTTGCATCAGATACTGTCATTGATTTATTCCTTCCACATTTAGTGCAGGATCCTCTTAACATTTTAGTACCTTTTGGTGTAATAGCTCCTCTTATGTTATTAGTGCCACTATAATGTCTGCCACCAACACAATATGAATTGGTTTTGAACTTATTTAAAAGACTCATTTCTATATATAAAAAATAATGGAAGTTAAAAAGTATAATCCTTTTGTTGTTAAGACTAAGCCTACGGGTTTCACCCGCGAGCGAAGCTCGAAGACTAAGCCTAAGATTAAACCCGAACCACAAACTAAACTTGAAGCTAGAGGCTTATGGCGTAGCATGGACGGAGTCCTATCTCTAGAGAATAAAAAGAAATTAGATACTATTTATGCTAAAGGTTTTGTTAAGACTAGTAGGAAACAATGATAAGGACTTTAATTATAATTATATCTATGATATGATAGACCTACGGTTATCTGCGAAGCAGTTTCACTGATTAGTCTCTACGAGACTATATCAACCATCTTATTACCATCACTACTAACACTAATAACCTTTCTAGTTAATACTAATGCATGACATATAACATCGGCAACTGCAGCACTAAATTTAAAATTAATTTATTGGTTGTGGACCTATATGATCACTTTGATATCTAGTATCAAATACATATATTCTATAACTACTTTTGAATGTTCTATGATTTATATACGGTTTTATATTATATGGTAGCCCATTATAATCTTTATTAAAGCTAACAATCTCTTTAAAAGCCTCATTATAATTATTAGTGCCATAATTAATATTCATTCTATCTTCGGGATAAAACTCACTACCAATCTTACAATAACATTCAGTAACATTCATTATATGAAAGGTACTTGCATCATGAGTTTGTTCATTAACATTATTATTTTCAAAACCAACTATTATATATTGTGGTCTTTCCATACCACTTTCCATACCTAGATCAAACAAGAAATTAGTAGCATTAGGTACGTTCTTATAAAATGTTTTTCTTTCATAATAACCGAAGTCTATATTATTCTTTTTATTTAATAATTTCTGTACAATAATTCTATAATTCTATTGTCATTACTAGGATCAATACTAGGCACACATCATGATATATCTCTAATTTCTATATTACCATCATTAGCTACTGCATCAGCACCAGCATTAATTCTATATAGAGCTCTATCATTATTTCTTTAGTTTAATCTAATATTAGTTTAAATCCTAAACCATATATAATCTTTTTTAAATCATTCACAAAACCAAATAGATCACTCATCTTAACCATCATATACATATGACCTCGTTCTGCAGCAATATGGTCACCTTTAAGTTGACTATCTCTATTACCTTGGTTTCTAACAAAACCACTCTCATATTCATCATCAGTACTAGTTAATAACTTATACATCAATAGATTAGGATGACAATGATCTATATATTCAATGGTCCTACCACCACTAGTTTCAAGTTTAACTGAACTAAACAATGCCATCATACCATAATTAACTAATCTAATATTAGCATTATTAGCAAATACACCCCCAGCATCATCTGATACAACAAACTCTATCTCTAGATATGAATCGTGTATATTTAAATGATTCTCTTCTCTATTGAGTATAAAATTAATGTTAGTATTGATTGTATTCATTGTTGCCAGATTATTTGGTTTATACTTTATAATCTTACTTTTGTGTATATCATTATTATAACCATAAGTTGCATCCAAATTAAAATCCATTTTTATTAGATAAAAAATGACTGATAACTTAATCTTATGGGAACTACAAAAGATACATGAAGCTTTAACTAAAACTAAGGAAGAACACACACTTAATTTTAGAATGATAAAGCCAACAGAAAAGTTTAACTTTAGTGAACCTATACTTAAAAAAACAAAATTAGGTTTAATTAGATTATCAGTTTATAACTCAGTTTTTAATGTGAATAGAAGGAATAATCAATTTTTATATGCTAGTACGGTTATAGATGGTAATAGTGAAGCATGGGCGAAGCCCCATGATGATGTGGCAGAACCTCTTATATCTAACAATAACAATAACACTGAATCTAACATTACATCTGTTCTTAATTATAATTATAAAGGAATCCCATTGTTATATTCAACTATTACACCAGGTGCATATGAATTATATGAAATAGCAGAATTAATAAAAGAAGAAACTGATGGTAATGTTATAATAGAACCTGATAAGAACACAATGAAATGTATAATGGAAATCAAACAAGGAGCACTTAGTTTTGATGTAGAGAACTCAATAGCCTCATTACTAGGATTTAGAAAAATAGTATATAAACAAGGTAAATATACATCTCAAAAGATTATTGATATTATGGGTTTTAGTAATATTAACATTCATTGTAATGTGATATCTGGTGTTAAAGATAATGGTAAGGATAAAGACATATTATATACTTTTAATCTAACTGAACCACCAGGTTACTTGATAAATATTATATCAACTAATATCTTATATCAAAATGTAACTAAAGATAGAATAGAATATATAGAGTTTCATATTAAAGATGAGCATGGAAGACCTATAGACTTTAATGGTGATGTATTAAGTTTTACTTTACATCTAGTTTAATCTTTATCTTTATCTTTATCTTTATCTTTATCTTAATCTTAATCTTAATCTTTGACTTAACTTAAACTAAACTACAAAACTTTCCGATCCCAATTAATTCTTAGTTTACCATTAATATTTTTGTTTTTAGTTATATCAATGACAATGTAATTATAAGGCTCTTTCCATACCTTATTACATATATTAGCAAAATCATTATAACTAAGTTTAACATTATTAAAGAAATCTTGATATATAGATATGAGGACTTTGCCTCTCTGTTCAAATAAAATAAATAGATTACAGTTCTCTCTAACACTCTGCCTATCCAGTGAGAACAGGTTTTGGTTAAGATATATCATATTACAGTTATTATGTCTACCTCTACAAAAGTATTCATTAATAACTGGTTCTTTGGCTCTAACATCATCGAATATCATTAGTTTCTTTAAGTCTTTGGGTAGTTTATCGGGAGATGGTAAATCTTTTATATCTTTAATAAATTCAACATCTGCTTTTGGGTTTATTCTTTCTATCATATTACTGATCACCAGTAGGTCCAATGATGTATAGCTTATCAAAATATATACTAGCTAGAAATAGTTTTTTTAATAAGAATGTCTTACCACATTCACTAGGACCAGATATTATACATCTAAAGTTATCTGGGAATTCAGCTTCAGTAATTATATCATCATCATTTAGCCATGATTGTAGATCATCATTTATGTTTACAGATATCGGTGAAACCGCTTCACGGATATTATTAGTAGGACATTCTTTGTTGTTAGGTTTACCCCTTCGATGTTTTTCATCAAATAGATCTGCGAAGCAGGTTCCCTGATATATAAAATTATCTTTAACATTATCATAATCCTTAACATTATCATTATCATTAACATTATCATTAACATTATCATTATCATTAACATTATCATTATCATTATCATTATCCTTAGCATTATCATTAACATTATCATTATCATTATTAGTAAAGCTACTTCGTAGATCATTATCTTTATCATTATCTTTATCATTATCATTATCATTATCATTATCATTAACATTATTAGCAAAGCCACTTCGTAGATCATATGTGAAGCAGGTTGGCATGCCACGGACAGAGTCCGTTCCCTGGTTAGCATTATCATCAACCTTATTAGCAAAGCTACTTCGTAGATCTTTACTACAACCTAAACAAAAACACTCATTATACATTCCTGGATATTTACATTGATTAATTAGAATATTCAAAGCATTGTTAATTCTAAATCCTCTGTCAATAAGATAGATCATGTATAAACAATAAGCCCCACAATAAGATTCATCATATTGTTGTATTCTTTCATTAGAGCCTAGATTGACATACTCTTCTAAAAATAATGGAGGAGTTTCTATACCAAAACTATCAAAGTAATACACTGGACCACCTTCTCTTCTTATAACTAAAACCCAATGTGTACCTTCAGTTGGATGTAAATTTACAATAATGTTGGAGTTGGGTTCACTTATGTTATTTGGAGTCTGATCTCTCATTACAATTTCAATTGGTGTTAGACTTATATCTTTACCTATATCTTTTATTCTGATATCACTCATAGCACTATTATCAATATTAAAATTATTATTGAATTCCTCAAAAGTTAGGATAAGCATTTTCTTATAAATATTATTAATGTTTAATTATAACTCTAATTATTGCGAAGCATCGGTGGAACCGCTACACGGGTGGTCGAAGACCCATAAGTCTAATTATAAGTCTATATTTA
Organism: Convolutriloba macropyga; assembly: GCF_964194025.1. Lineage (NCBI taxonomy): Eukaryota > Metazoa > Xenacoelomorpha > Acoela > Convolutidae > Convolutriloba > Convolutriloba macropyga. The sequence goes on from NC_134475.1 coordinate 34,182,290, forward strand.
TCTATGTTTTCATTTATAAAAATGGAGACAGGTAGCGTGGTTATAATTGTTATTTTCTTAATTATATTTTGTTTTATAGTATATGATTCAATACCGAGTAAATATGCAAAACTAGGAGAAAGCTTTGGTGGATTTATGAATAGGAATCTAGTTAGATTTGAATATGAAAAGTCACCATTACACACTATTGTCTATGGTGGAACTGGTACGGGTAAAACATATTTTGTTAGACAATACTTAAAATTATACTCAGTCAAAGATCAAGATCAAAATGAAGATCAAAATCAAGATCAAAATCAAGATCAAAACCAAGATCAAAATCAAGATCAAAATGAAGATCAAAATCAAGATCAAAATGAAGATCAAAATCAAGATCAAAATCAAGATCAAAATCAAGATCAAAATCAAGATCAAAATCAAGATCAAAATCAAGATCAAAATCAAGATCAAAATCAAGATCAAAATCTGCGAAGCAGTTTCACTGATCAACCAAAAAATATAACTATAGTGTGTAAAGATGACAGATACTGGATAAATCCCGAGACTAATAAGTTTAACTATTTATTTAACAACTTATAATGGATCTGATCTATTTAAAAACTTTAATGAGATATATAAATGTGAACATGACTTTAGTAAAATAATTAATGAGTTAAATAGTAACCATTATAATCGTACAGACGGAATGTCAGATGAACTTCGTTATGGTATAATTAAATATAATAAGAAAGAAAATACTTTTATTATTATTAATAGTAATAGAACAATGATATATGATTCAAGAGTTGGTTTCCTTGATTTAAAAGCTCTCAGTTTAAAAGATGAGTTAGGAAGAGAAGATATAAATAAACTTATAGCATATATGAAACCACTCATGATAAATGCAACAGATAGAAATACTATTAGTCATGATAATTATCAGTTTTATTTTAATAAACTTCTTACATTAAAAGGTATTAAAATACAGAATGATGTTTTAACTCAGGAAGTGGTTAAAGCAAATGGTCTTAGATTATTTTCAACTATTTTACGTATTATAAGTTCAGGTTTAATGATATATAATTTCATGAGTCCTGATATAACAGTAAGAAATGCCGGACATGTGGCAACTGCAGCGAGTTCTATGTTGAATAGGACAAGTACATTATTGAACTATGGATTTGGCAGAAATGAAGATCAAGATCAAGATCTGGAACATGAAAGGGAATATACAGATGGAGAAACATGGTCGAAGACCCATCAGCGAAGCTGTTACACAGATCAGCGAAGCAGTTATATACATAAATATACTGGAATTTTAAATAAAGAGGGACGAGAGAATTTAAACAGTCTATATGTAAATAATGAAGAATTTAGAAACGAAATTATAAATTATGTTAAAAATAAAATGCAATTAAACCTTGAAGCAATTTTAGATAAGAGATGTAAAACTAATAAACTCAATACGTTAGGAAATAAATATTTAGCAGAGTGTATCAAATCTAAAGATAATACTAAAGATGTAATTGAAATCTTGGGTAAATATGTTGAGTGTAATTGAAATCAGTGAACGAGCTTTGTTCGTGGTTCTCCAACGAACTTTGTTCGTGGTTTACCAAACATTTTCGCAGATTTGACCAATTATAAATGGTTATAAAATGTTTAGAGTGTAACTATAAATGTGGAAACATTGCTTGTTTAAAATATCATTACGAATCATGTCATAAAGATAAAATTGATAAATGTATATGTGGTAATATAACAATAAGTGCTATTTGTGCTAATGATTTTTCTCCATGGGGTTGTTCTTTAAAAAATGAATCTAGCTCTAGTTCTGGTTCTGGTTCTAGCTCAAGTTCTAGCTCTAGCTCTAACTCTAGTTCTGATTCTGGTTCTAGCTCTAGTTCTGGTTCTGATTCTAGTTATAACACCAGTTCTAACTCAGACCCTAACCCTAACTATAACTCAGTCCCTAACCTTAACCCTAACCCTAATCCTAACCCTAACCCTAATCCTAACCCTAACTATAACTCAGAAGTATTAATCAGTGAAAGGGACGAAGTCCTGGGTACCCCAACTGCCCCGCAGATCAGAAATTGTAATAAATGTAATTATATAAAACCACTAACTGATTTTGATGAGAGTAAGTATACATGTAGAAGTTGTACTTCAGCTAAAGTTAATTGTCCATATTGTGCTTCTATTGTGAGATATGATGGGATACGAGCCCATGTAAAGAAACAGCATCCAGGTGTAGAATTAACTAAAGGATTTAGTAGAAATCTAACTGAAAAACAAAGTTCTAGAACTGAAAGTACTTTAGCCATTAGACAAAATGAAGAAGATTGCTCATGTAAATATTATGATTTTGTATTATTTCTTATTAATAATGGAATAAATATAGAAAAAGTAAAAGAAAATATAAATTTATTGAAAAGTATAGATAATTTGAAATAAAAGTATAAAAAATATTAAAAAAAGGGAATCACTCCTTAAGAGTGAAAAGAGCGATATTCTCTACTGGGACATCACTCCGAATAAGAGTGAATCGCTCTTAAAGAGTGAAATGTAAATTTTGCTTTAATCTTTTAATTTTTTTATCTTATTTTTTTTTATTTTAATTGATTGTTTTTATTGAATTTAGAGCTAATATTTAGTGGATAAAACAAGGGATTCAGCCAATAGCAAAATTTGAAGTTAAAAGGAATAACTAAGGCTACTATTAGAAACCAAATTAATTTAGAAGATTATACTAATGCTATATATGAAGGTAAAAGTAAATATGTAACTAATTATACTATTGATAGCAAAAGGCATAATTTAGAAACAAAAGAACAATATAAAATAGCTATAGATCCATTTGATGATAAAGGTATTAAAGATAGTAATGGTGAGTTTAGGTTCTATCAGTGAATTTGCAAAAGAACTTCGTTGAATTATAATATTGGTATGAGAACAAATAATAAATTATTATATTATTATAATATTTGTATGACAACATATATTAAATTATTTTTTATATTATTTTTTCTAAATTAAGTAAAAAATTACAAGAAAAAAAATTTTTGTGTAAATATCAATCAAAATAAGGTAAATATGAAAAATGGAAAATTTGAGTAATATGTGTATATGTCTCCATGGCTCGGGGGCCCGGAGGCCACCATATACACATTACTCTGAATTAAGTGTAATTTTAGAATCTATCCGAAAATGCAGAATCTACACAACAAATAAGAACACTTTGACAGTAAGAAAATCTTGTCAATTTCTATCTCTCATTTTTCTTGTTTCAATCCCTACGTGCGTCAAGCGGGTCAACGGCGGCTATTTTACGGCAAGTTGTGAATTTTTGTTCTGTTTTTTGCTTCTCGCTGTAGCTTTCCTTGTTTTTTCTTTTTTCTTTGATTTTGAGCTATTCTTTAAGGGTTACTCCTAAAGTCTGTCCCTTAAAACTAGGCCAGGAACTTTTTATACGAAAAACAAAACAGAATTTTCCAATTTTCATTTTTTGCGTTTTGTTTTATTATTTTTTAATGTTTCCGTGAGGTGTTGGAGGGATGCATGCTCGAGAAAAGGAAGTAATAATAATTTTTTCTCAAAATGGTGGTCGTGTACTGGCGTCTTAGCATTTTCTGGATCATTTTGATCGAGAATTTCCGGAACAATATAGTTTTGTTTTCCTCGTTTTTCTTCGTATATGCATTTTTTATTCATTCATCCCTCAATTGGCGGTGGTTTGACGAGTGAAGAACAATTGTATCACAAGTTTTTATCAATAAGCTTATGTCCAACTTATTTTTGCGACAGCTTTTTGTCATACTTTTTCATGGTCGTTTTTTCGTTGCTTGGAAACGAAATCAAAGTTAGGAACGGGATAGTTTCATAAAGCCGAATTTTGGAGAACTGCTATTTGAACTTTGTTTATATATAAGTCTTAAATACCATCTCTAATGCTTATTGGTATTGATATTAGCCACTGTATAATCTCATTGAGAAATAGGATATTTCAGCTATGAAATGGAATCAAATATAGTTAGAGGATAAAACTAGATTGTAATATAAAACTAGATGATAACTAGATTAATTTTGGCTGCAGTAAAAAAGGTCATATCAATACGGAGACCGGCTGAGAGTTCTCTAAAATAAGTTTAAGATCGGTTAAAATCCAAAAAATCGAAAAATTAGTTTTAAAGACTTAACAGCCATTAAATTCAATATCTTTCAACGGAAGCCAATCAAAACACTAAGATAAGCCTCATTGAGAGGACAAGCATGATCGTCATGTATAGGTATGCAATACGACATCACAATAAGTCTCATGACTATGAAAACAACAACAGACACAGACAAAAACCCAAAATTCTGTAGAAAAGAGCGAGAAGAAAGTGTGGAAGCCACTAAAACCATATGCTTTTCTCTAAAAATTTGATCTATGATCAACTGAACTTTTTCTCTAAGCCAATGGGAGCTGTCATTATTAAGATAATGTGATAATATGTCAACAGGAACCAAAAATACAAAAATACCCAAATTTTTTAAAAAAATTTTCTGAAATCTTGTGGAATTGAAGCCACAGAACCAATAGTTACAAGATAAAGCCGCCTCACAGAGTAATTTTGGCTGCAGTAGAAAGTTATGGGTTCCTGTCATTACTGAGATGGACTTGCAGTTCAGGAAAACAGGTTTGAGATTGGTTAATGTTCAAAAAAAGTTTTTGAAAAATTATGTTTCAAGTCTCAACAGCCATTAGCTGTCCACTCAGAGCTCTAGATAGGTTCAATTCATGCTCATTACGAAGTCTATTGCCTTTTTAGCCGTCGAAATTATGCCATAAGACTCCAAAGTTTAGTTTAACCTCAAAAGAAAATCAAAATTTCATTAAAAACTACGAAAACTGAGTCGAAGCAGAAAAAAACATGAGCGATTCCTCGAAAACGAATTTTGCGTTCATTGGGCTTAGTTTGAGTTTGATAGAGGTTTGCCATCAACGAAAGAAATCTCGATTTGAGAAGTGACTACTCTCTAGGTGACCTAAAAAAAAAAGAAAAGTTTTCTAAAAAAAAACAATTCTCAAATAGAATTTTAATTTTTGTATGGTAAACTTCCCTGTGAGACCAGAGCTAGTCTTCTAGTTTTTTATCGCCTATTAGGAACACAAAATTGATTAGTTTGTTGCGTGTCAAGGTAGTTTTGAATTAATAATTTTGTAGAAAATATCTTAATTTTTACAAAATACAATGAAAGTGAACAAAATCATGCCAAATATCCCGTGTTTACACAAAATTTCAATCCTTGATAACTCCTCAGAAGAACCAATATTTAAAAAACTCATTTTAATTTCGAAATCTACGTTGTACGAGCTTTGTAATGATACCACTCATATTTCTTTACGACGAATATATCGATCGGCAACAATTGATCGGCAAACCCATTTGAGTATATAGTTCCTGCACCCAAAAGTGGGGTCAGAACAAATATTAAAACTGATCAAATCAGATTAGAATCCTGATTTCTCGTTTCTTCAAAAGTTGGTTTTTGGCTCACAATTGGTAAAAGATGATTTGCCAAAATATTTTATTGTTGGTTAAATTAGCAAAAATTTGTCCAAAATGATATAACGTACGTATGGTTAGCAGAGACAAAAGATATTTTCCGTTTGTGCCACCAGCTCAATGGGTGCATATTGCACCCCAGGAAGCGCGTGCCCTATTTTTTAGATAATTATTTACTATGTAATGACCCATCGCAGACAGCAAGGACAAGATCGAAGCATTGGCAGCCTATTTTGAGTCACTCCTGAACAATTCTGTCAACGACTCAGCAGATATCAACCCGCGAGTCTCAGATACCCTTGCCAAAGTCTACGAGTCCGCCCCCAGTAGTGCAGAGGTTACCCTTGCGCTCAAAGTCCCAGCTGCCCCCGAGGTCTTTAAGTTTGCAGCCGACGAGCTCTTGCTACCTCTCTCGGCTTTGTTCGGGAAGATATGGACAGGCACAGATATTCCCAGTGATTGGAAAGACGCCATTATTGTCCCTGTGCGCAAGAAGGGAGACAAGGCCATTTGTTGCAACTATCGGGGCAACTCCTCACTGAACATTGCGTTTAAGGGGCTTGAAAAGTTGATGCGCAAGAGAATTGAACCAGCCTATGCCGCCTTCCGCGCAAGAATCAGGCAGGATTCAAACGCGGTGTTGGTTACAGGGAGCAAATTTCCTCCCTCAGAAATTTTCTGGAGCAGAGAAACTAATTTCAACGCCTCACATCTCTGGTGTTCGTCGATTTCAAAGCAGCCTTCGACAGCGTTAGCCACGACTGCATATAGAAGATTGTTGCAAGCCTTGGCCTTCCCGCCAAAGTGACATGTATGCTACGCCCGATGTATACAGAGAGCGGGAGCCGGCAAGTTAGAGTGTACAATGTGACACCGCGATCCTCTGATATTAATTCCGGAGCTCGCCAAGGCTCTATTTTAGCCTTTTTTCTATTCAACTTAGTCATCAACAATATCGTGATCTCCAGGCCTCGACCAGGTGTGTTTGGTGTCAGACTGGACGACACTGCCGTGGCAGATCTAAATTACGCTGATGATGTAGCAATAATAGATGACAACATTGATAACATCCAAAGAATTCTTGATGCCCCTAACATTGAAGCCGAGTCCTGTGGCCTGAAAATTAACGTAATGAAGACTGAATTCTGCACAACCAAGAAGACACCACCCTCTCCTGCAACGGCGCCCAACTCAATCTGGTCGAACATTTCACATATCTGGGGAGCTCGATCCAACTAAACGGCGATCTAGCCCGAGAAGTGAAGTCCCGCATAGGCCGAGCCGCCCAGAGTTACAAGAACCTCGATAAGTTCTGGTGCATGACATTCAGCGCTCCTTGAAGATCAAAGTCTACAACGCTTGTATCACAAGTGTGCTTTTCTACACCTGCGAAACCTGGCCGCTCCGCCCCTCAGAGCTAAAAAGTCTGATGGGATTCGACAAGAGTTGCCGGCGAAGAACTCTTGGAGACCCCACAGTTACCAGCAACCTCGACATCTCCATCAAACGTAGACGCTTGAGGTAGCTCGGTCACGTTCCTAGGATTCCTGAGGACTGTCATCCCAACGCCATCCTTGAGTTCGTCAAGGGGCCCTCCTGGAAGCGGCCACCCGGTCGTGTAAAAACCACCCGGAGAAGCATCGCGTGCGAAGAATTGAAACAACACCTCGAGCCCCCAAGGATGTCTCACAGAAAGTGGAATGAAGAGTGATTCACCATCGCCAAAGAAACTAATATGCACCGGCCGCAATGGAGAGCTCTTATTCGTGACAGTTGTGGCCGATAATGGTCAACCCCGACTGAAAAACCCGATGATGATGATGCTCTGTAACTGGGGTGTGACTGGGGGTAATGGCACATTCTCTGAAAAAATCCACAAAATTCGTAACTTATTATTATTTAATGGCCATATAATATTGCATATATTAAGGTGAGTGGGAAAAAAACTGCTCTAAAAGTGAGCAAAATGAGCTGAAAAAGTCCTCGCAAAGTTTAAATTTCAAGAAACCCTCGAACTTAATTGTTACTTTTTCCTGACGGAATTTCTCATGATACCACTCACAATTATCTACCATGAATATATCGATCGTCCAAAGTTGACTGATCAAAAGCCACATGAGCATATAGTCCCCCTACTAAGCGGGATGGGAACAAGGATTCCAATGTAGTGATCCTTGACATCATAAATTGGAAAATTTTCAGTTAAACAGGTTCTATCTGTAGAATACACGTGCAACTTAAGAAATTTAAGAACTTCAACATCTCTGTCCAAGTCGTTCCATATGCTTCGGGCTTGTTTGTTGCAATATAAGTCGGTCTCATGTGATACATTGTGCAAGAAGTTGTACATCTAAAATTTTTAATTTGGAATTTGGGTTCTTTTCCATTTGTGCCCCCCCTCCAGTACGTTATGCACCCCCCCCCCCCCGTAACAGCACGTGCCATTAATAGAAAACCTCTATGTTAGAATACCGCTCGTGGGTCTGGGGGGATGCAAATAATATGCACCCACTAAGCTGGGGCACAAACGGAAAAGATCCGGAATTTGTTTGCAAAATGCAATGAAATCACCGGTCAGGTTCTAAAATCTGTAACTTGATTGTTATAGGCCACCAGTCTGTCAATTGTAGGATTACGTCAATATTTAAAATGCAGGAAGAAAGCTGAGTAATGTTTAATGCCTAAACAGATCGGCAAATTTTAATAAATATATTTCTTGATGTTTTAAAGTACTCGAAATTAGCGACATTACAACTCAATTTAAATGAGTTTGTTTCTTATTTGTTGCATGAGGCAGTTCTATTTTCCCCAGTATAAACATTAAATCGCTTTAGAAAAGCTAGTGCTGATTGGGTTACATTATTTTAAGTTCAATTAATGTTTTTGATGAGCTCTGAGCTTCAACCAAATTGAATATCTGTAATTTTTTCCCATACGTAACAATTAACAATATAACGGAGGGGTTAAAAATTACACGTGAATAGTCTAAATTAACTATGGAAATAATAATTATTATACATTATTCTACTAATGATCTCGTTATTCATTGATATTACCCATTAAGCTTTTCGTTCCTATATATAAAATTAAAAATCAAATGATCCTAATTTTCTGTCTACTGGTATATTTCCTGGCTGGCATTGCAAAAACTTTGTTAAAGTCCTTTTTAAACGTAATTTTAACCCTTCGCTCTTACATTGAATGGTAATTTTTTTCCACTTTTGCATGCTCTTGACTTGAAAACCAAGGACCTTTTTCTCTGCTCAGTATGCATTTGCGTTCTTACGATGAGCTTGTTTTGCTGTGCGTTTGTTCTGCTGTAACTGTTGGTGGTTTAAATTTTTAAAAAATTTTGATGTAACTCATTGACTCAATTCTGTGTGAAGTTTAGAAGGAAATATCGGCTTTGATACTTACGGCGCATATAGGAATCTTTTTATGCCCCAGTTAATCTGTTAATTTATAAGCTGTAAATTTTTTGCCGACAATTTTTGTAAGAAAACTCCACTTAAGGACAGATGAGAGAGGACTAAAGATTTGAAAACATGCAGTTTTGTTTTCAAGGGTATATGGTTTTTGATACGGGTATATGATAAGATATAGTGAGCAAATAGCAGCAGCCTGTGATTTTTAGGGAGAATTCATTAGCGTGAAGGTATAAAAAAATAAGGAGCCTAAGGCTGTAAGCTGGTGCACATCATGATTAATGCAATTTTTTTAGATATCTCAGCGCCTATTTTAACGTACCGAGATCTTTCTTCCAAAAAAGATTGTAATAAATTGATTACAGGGGCAGCTAAATTTAAAAGCTTCGTTTTTTAAAGCTGCATCATTTTTTCCCTTTTCCATGTTTTGTTTTGCTGTTTCAGACTTTTTGTTTTCGATCCAAATTCTTTTTTCTGTTGATTGATGTATTTCATCATTTACATAAGCAGAAGTTTTTCAATATGTTAAGCAATTGTTAGTGTCACCGAAATTGGTCAATAATTGCTCATTTTTGTGTTGATCCTTTTTAATGATTTGGTGTGACATATGCATGTTTTAGAAAAAACCGTTTTGATTACGATAATAAAAAACTAATAGCAGATGCGTACCATTTGCATATTTTCCTTTTTTAGAGCCCAAGTTTGAACATCAAACTTGGGCTCTAAAAAAGCCCAAGTTTAGAGCCCAAGTTTGTATCATTTTGAAGCTATATTAATCAAACGTAGGAAACGTAAATATACAATAGCACTTTGAACACAAAATGTTAGAATTTGGCTTTACCTGGCAACAAAAAAACTCACAATCATACATTAAGCGATTTTTCGGTCAATTTTACTTAATTTTTGGCAAAACATTGATGCTAATGATGGCAGATATATTCGAGCTGCCACATTTCTCTGTGTTGAAGCTTTCCAAGAAAATTATTGGGCTATTCTCTCTACATTAATTCAGCGCAATTCGATTTGTAGAATGTACAATAATTGAATGAGGAACAAGTACAGAAACAAGTACCATTTTGACCTCTGTAAAGTGTGGGAATCACAAATATGATTTGTCTTCTTGTCTTGTGATATTTGTGACTACGCAAGAACTTGTTCTTTTTATCAATTGACGGTGTGAGAAAATGGGCGATGACCTGGCGATTCAATTGACTCAAAGGATTAAAATCTTGCCCTCTAAGCCGTGCTATCTATCATCTTAAACTAGAATTCGATTCATTTACTCAGAATTTGGATTTAGGTTTAATAGTTCATTTTTCAAATCATATTTTTGATTAATTCACTTGAAATTCAAAAGATTCAAAATCTATTCTTTTATATCAAATAGCCTAAAATAGTATTCAAAGGTCTTAGAAATATTTCTGCCAATTGAAAAATATTTGAGCCGTAATGGTAGTCGGAAATAAAAACAGACCTTCTGGCAGTGAATCTGAAAGCAATACTAGCATAATTTTTGGAATCAAAGAGAAAGTGGGCGCACTTGCAATTGCGCTTAAACCATTTGAAGCCAATGGAATTACGTTGAACTACATCGAATCGCGACCTTCGAAGAGATCCGAGGCAACTTACGAGTTCCTCATTACGACAGACAGCCAAGTCAATGACAACGAAGTGAAAGCGGCTCTGGGCGAGTTGACAGACAATGCGAGTTATGTACAGGTCCTGAGCAGAAGTGAGAGATCCCAGGAGTCAGTACCTTGGTTCCCGCGTAAGAAGAAGGACCTGGACCAGTTCGCTCATAGGATTCTGAGTTATGGATCTGAGCTTGATTCTGATCATCCAGGCTTCACGGTCGGGTGCCTTTTTCTAATAGGATACCGTAAAAAATTTTTCCATGGTGGTTTTAGGTCCAGATCTATAAGACCTGTGATCAGGCATTGCAGATCGGCCCATGTAGGCTCACATGCAAAAGCTCCCCGAAAAACAGTGAAACTTGTCGACCAAATTAGACCAAATTTTGTGGGCTGGTAAAAGTTGATAGGAGCGATTCTGCGCAAGTTTTTTCAAAAGACATTCCTCGTTTTGCATCCAGCTTTTGCCATCACATTACGAGCTTGCACCCCTACCAAGAGATGTTAATTAATTTTGTGCTAATTTGTTGATTTTTGAAACTATAACATTGTTAAGCATAATACCAATGCATTTATTATAGTGTAATTGACATAAAATTTTTTGACTGGTCTATTCAGATGTGGAACAGGTGGCACACGTCACCGCACCAATTTTGTGCGCCGGCTACGATGATTGCTTATTTGATTTCTAAAAAAGAGAAGAAATTCTGATTATTTGGCTCGCTTTTCCATGCTAGATGATGGCTTCTACATTTGGTACTAGATCCAGCCAACCAATAGTTTTTGCCTCTACTTTAACGTGGTTTTTGAAAAGTATTGAAATGCTGAGCAATGCTTCTATGTTCAGGACATAACGTACACAAAACGGAGGAAGATGTTTGCGGACATTGCCTTCAACTACCGTCATGGGACTCCAATTCCAAGGGTGGAGTATACAGCTGAAGAAATCAAGACATGGTCTGTCGTGCTGAACAGTCTCACAACTCTATTTAAGACTCACGCCTGTGCAGAGTTCAATTACATATTTCCTCTTCTGGTTAGAAAAGGATAAGTCAACTACTAAAACCATTTTTCTCAATCGCAGCTGTTAGAAGGTCGAGAAAGAACAACCTAATGTGGATTTTGAATAAGATAAGCTTGGCAAGAAACTCTACTTGTTCAACGTATACTTGGCTAGAGAAATGAAGATGTGAGAACGGGTTATAAGAGATGCCCAAGTTCGAGAGCTTAAGACCAGTTGGTGTAAATGGGTAGCACACTAGGCTTGCAAGTAAGAGATGCTGGTTCGAATCCAGTACTGGTTCATTTTCACAGTAGTTGCACCTGCATAGACCCCCTAACAGCAGCTACCTTTTTCAACTGTTAACGTTCTGCAAATTAGTGCCGCTAAAATATCTACAGCTTCGACAGTAATAGGAAATTTTGTGTACATTTACTTCGTTTGTATATTGTTTGTTAATTCCAGTGGTGTTTCTCTGACAAGTGTTTAAATTACAATAACCTTTTGGTTCTAATTAGGTCACGAACTGTGACTACATTCCGGACAACATCCCCCAACTGCAGGACGTGTCTGAATTCCTCAAGAGTTGCACTGGCTTCTCAATCCGACCAGTGGCAGGACTACTTTCGTCACGTGACTTCCTGGCTGGACTTGCATTTCGGGTGTTCCACTCGACGCAGTACATTCGGCACCCTTCCAAACCTCTGTACACACCCGAGCCAGATGTTTGTCACGAACTGATAGGTGACAAAAGTAGAGAGCTCCCTTGATCGCTCGTTAACATTTTATGTGAACTATTGATGTGTTCCGATCCCATTTATTGGAGGGGGGGGGGGTGGGATTTATATGCTGGTCGATCGATATATTTGACGTTGGAAGACATGAGTTATATCAGTATAAAACCCCTCGAGCGTAGAATATTTTAGTAAGAATTTTTCAAATTTCGTCTTTTTCGAGGAGTAATCCAGGTTTAAATTTTTCGACACTTTACCGCAATTTTTTGCCCTTTGTGGCATCATTTTTGACCAATTTTAGATATTTTGCCCAATTATGTCAATTATAAAGTAAATAGATTTTTTGATTTCTGATAATTTTTTGCGAGCGGCGATTCGACTGCTGTTTTTGCTGTTTCTCTCGATTTTCTGCAAATGCTTTAAAAGCTGATACGATCTAATGGTGCATAGATGCTTTTGTTTAAATTGATCAATGTACACCAATTTATTTCTTATGGCTTTTTCTCTAAATGTTTTATTTTTTTTTTAGTTTTAATCGTGTAAGTTGTTGTTTTTTGCTTTGCTGTCACTTAAATTTGCTAACGAATGCTAACGAAAGGTCTAATGGACGGTTAAAACAGGCATATGTGAACATGTACAAAATTTCTTTTTAACAGCTTATTTGTTTTTACGATTGACATTAGGGTCTCCTAAAATGTTGGTTATTTTCTGAGTGTCACCTTTATTTTGTTTTGGGGTCTGATAACTCAAGTTGATCAAAGAAAATTGGGGCCTGGAAGGAGATATAAGTACCCGTTTACAGTGTTTTCAGTCAATAGTGCATGGTTTTTATGGCTTTAGAAAGACGTTACTTAAACTTTTATCAAGATGTTTACCTGAACTTTTATTGGATTATTCAGTTTTACCTCTACTTGTCGTTTTAGTTTTGCTGTCATTAAATCTAATTAATGACAGGTGCCAATAGGTTTTTTGACGAGACATTTTTTATTATATGATTTCAGTAGGACACATATGGTTTTGGTGGCTTTGACACCACGTCTTTATGTGGTATAATCACTAAAACTCATTAGCTAAAAGACGAACAGGCTCTCTCAGCATTCATCAGTTCACTCTTTTTAGTATTTCATATTTTGTGCTTATTTCAAAGTGGTCAAAGTTTACACTGCCTTTATACTTTGAAATATTTTTGACTTCGAAATAATAACTGAATTTTGACTTTCGCCTCTTTTTTACTGTTTTTCTTCTGCACTTGTATTTTAGTCTCATTAATGAAATTTTATATCCTCTTTCCAGTGAAGCCAGGCAAGTATCTGTACTGATTTTTTTTACGATCGATTTTGACTTCGATTGTGGTATAAAAATAATTAGTGGACTTTGAGCCTTGTCCATACTTATTTGTTTCTTGTCATGTCTCTTTTTGTTATCTCAATAATAACATGTCTTGTGTGATTTATAAACGAAAGGCTGACAATATCGTCAAAATGCTTAAAGTTGGGGCACAGGTTTCTTCTATTGTTCTGAATTTCAATTTGGGATCTGTGATTGTAACTTTGTTAAAATCAGGTCTCCTTGATTTTCTTAATGACCATCGAAGAAATTTTTTCGCCATATTGTGCCATCTAGGGTGAATATTGCACCGTCTATTGTTGCAATAGATTCAAAAGATATCTTCTTTTGAAGTCCTCATTGCTCTGGCAGTTGTATTTAGCAACAGTTTTTTCGGAAAAACTTACAAATTTAAAACCGACAAATTCATTGGGTCATAAAGGTATGTTTCATTACCGAAACCTCGATTGAACTAGAGATCATCTGATAACGACAACATTTTGATGTGAAGTGTTTCAGCTGGAATACTATGAAAAATATGATTAGAGATTTCACCAAAACTCTCGAGCTAAACAATTAAAAATTAGGCAAATTATCAAAATGAGCTTTGGTGTGAATTCAATTTTATGTCAGTTTATACCAATAAAAAACAAGTTGCCACGACATATTCCATCAGCAAGAAACTATTACTCTTTTAAAGAAAAGCTGAACAGATTGTTTTGTTCGTCAGCCTGAAAAAATTCTGTAGTTCAGTAAGATCGAAGCAATTGAAAGTTATCTTTAATTTTAGGAAGAATGCAACATAAAATTCAATGTTTTAAAAAATGATTCCAACCTAACAAAGAATTAACTTTAATTGATGTGTGTATGGTTTATAAAATTTGAAATAATTGTTTTTGTTTTATCCCAGGCCGAGGAATTTTGCCAAAATTATGTAAGATAAGCGGTAACTGGCCTTGACAAGTAAGTAAAACTCACAAGAGTTTTCTTACATAATCTCTTACATGGCCTTGACAAGTAAGAAAAATTCGCCGCGGTTTTCTCACATAATTTTGCGGTAATCTTTCGTTCCTAAGCGTTGATCTTACATAATTTTGCGTTGCGTTTAGTATACCTTACAAAATTCAACCACTGACCTCCTGCGTGCTTGTCGTCTTTTCTACCACTGAGCCACCGTACCTAATTACCATTAAGAATCACATTCTTTATGTTATATGAAATCAACGCTAAATTCAACGCAAAACTATTTAAGATATACGCTAAACTCAACGCAAAATTATTTAAGATCTACGCTAAATTCAATGCAAAATTATTTAAGATCTACGCTAAACTCAACGCAACATTATGTAAAATCTACGCTAAATTCAATGCAAAATTATGTAAGATCTACGCTTCGAAACGCAAATTTTTGTAAGATCCACGCTTAGAAACGCAACTTTGGGTAAAATCAACGCTAAATTATGTAAGATCTGCGCTTGAGCGTAGATCGTAATTAAATTCAACTCATTCATCGCCTATTTTACATAATTTTGCGTTTTTTAGCGTTGACACCTATGCCCAGGATCGCAAGTATGTTTAAGCAGAGATTTACTTGTTTCAAAAAAGAGAGAAATAAATGTAAGCCAATATCTTGTTTGTTCTACCAGGTCATGTGCCTTTGCTGTGTGACCCAACTTTCGCCAGATTTTCGCAGGAGATCGGAATTGCCTCCTTGGGAGCATCAGATGTGTGGATAGAGAGACTGGCCGCCCTCTACTGGTTCACTGTTGAGTTTGGACTGTGCAAACAGGATGGCAAATTGAGAGCATTCGGGGCGGGGTTGCTGAGTAGTTTTGGGGAGCTACAGTATGCGTTGAGTTAGTGTTTTTGTGTAGTTCTGCATAAATAGCATTAAGTTTACCACCCTCTCCCCCGAAATAGGGTTGCAACACTTAATTATACCCTGGATGACGACAGTGGCTTGCCATTTTGCAATTTTCAACCGGAATTCTGATTACAGCTAATTTTTGGGCGGGTGCATCAAATTTGGATTTAATTACGGGCATCAATGTTATCCCAAACTGGAGCCACAAAAGCTCTTTTGTGAGAAAAAATTAGCTGAATAGTTTTTTTACAGGTGACAAGCCCGCAATCAAAGAATTCGACCCAGAAGTGACTTCAGTGACAAAGTACCCAATCACAGAATACCAGCCAACTTATTTCTACACACAGAGTTTTGAAGATGCACAAGAGAAACTGAAACAATTCGCTGCCAAAATCGCCAAGCCGTTCACTCTCCATTACGACGCATTCACGGAGTCCATTGACATTCTGGAAACAAAAGAGCAGCTAAGCCAACTTGCTGGACTGATAAAAGCGCAAGTGTCGACACTGCACTGTGCACTTGAGAGACTGGGATCGAGCGAATATTACGCAATTAACACTGGTAATCTTCAACAGTGATAGGAAGAACAAAATAGCAAGATGCGATTACCATTTGCAACATAAACCGGTTGCGAGTAGAACATTCATACTGTAGCTATATTTAATGACAGTTTTGCTGAAATTTATTTAAACGTATCTCGATTTTTAGTCTTGTAGTTAAAAATCTCAGGATTCATTTTTTCTCAAATTGATGGCGTTATGTCGGGGATATTTCTTATAGTAGATTTTTTGTCTTTTTAATTGGTTCTAAATACTATCAATCAAAACAATTTTTTTAATCTAAAACAGAAAAATTCAAAATTTTATAACAATAACAAAAAATTTGCGTTAAGCGTTTACATTCTGAGAAACACTTTATAATTATATGAATACTTTCGTCCTTAAACTACCACAGAAATAATTTCTAAAACTTTGTACTGGTCTGTGTATTGGAAGACGTTCATGTAATTTGATCATTTCGCTATTTAATTTCTCTTTAAATTTATTTTTTGGTTTTCTTTCCGGTTTTTATTAGTACATTGTTCCACATTCTCGAGAAGTTTCTGATTACTAATCGGTCACTCCAATTAGATTGAAAAATATTCTTTAGAAAAAAACCTTCAGAATTTTTTCTCATCTCATACTTTCTAAAAATCTCGATCTGTGATATTCGACTGAAAATCCCTTGCTCTATCAATTTTTTTAACGCATATGGCAAGCCTTAATATCCCAATCATTTTGTCGGTTTTTTGGCCAAGTTATGAAGCTGGCAAAGATAGGAGAAAAATTGCTCTAAAATTGAAAGGTGATTTAAAAAGTACAATTTTTGATTTAGATGCCTTACTAAGTAGATTGACCTAGTTGCAGTCGACAGTTTTAGCAACTTTGTTTAGCTTGACATCAAATTCCAATTTTTTGTCAGTGAGTAAGCCCAGATAACGACAATTCGACCCTTTGTTTTTATGATTTTTTCTATATAACGAAAACCCTGATTGTGCAACTGATCTCTCTGTGAGAGATCAGTTGATTCGGCCCAGATTACGACCCTTTGTTTTTATGATATTTTCTATATAACGAAAACCCTGGTTGTGCAGCTGATCTCTCTGTGAAAGAACAATAAGTTTGTGTTTATTTGTATACAATTTTAACATATCCTAATTCATATAATTATTGTTTTTCGAAAAGGCTGCAACTTCTCGTTAGAATGTTTTTTATCTGTTTTGAAGTGAGATATAATACGTGCGTAGTCTGCTAATTGTAAAGCTTTTTTGTTTGTCACTTTTTCCGGGGCCACGAGGTTTGTTGCCTCAGCTACTATATGGTTCATTATCACAAAATCTATTTATATGTATCCGTTTTAGCGGTTTGTTTTCTATAAGACTGAATTGATTCTAGCATCGCTTGGTATTCTATGCCAAATGCATGCTTAATAACTTTTTGGAGAAAATTTTTGAGAGAATTGGGCTGAACGCTTTTTGTTTTATCTAAAAATACTAATAACAGTTTTGTTTTGTTCCATCTTTTGTTTATTGATTCCATTAATGAGCTGACAAAGTCATTCAATACATTTTTAGAAACCGGAATGATTGATATCTCGCTTTTTTTCTACATGTTTGTTGGAGTACAAATTTTTTTAGCAGGAGTTGGTGTCGCTGAAATTGGCCTGCACATCTCTAAATCACGAGGATCACAACATTTTTGTGAATTACAGCCTTACATGCTTTTTAAAGACATCAGGAAAATGGTTTTGCACTAATTTCTTTAATTGCAAACTGTAAAAGCGGTCCAGTAGATAAGTTTTATACATTTAGAAGACCTTTTGGGAAAGAATCCAGGGCCCAATGCTTTATTCGATGTTGTTTTGGTAATTTACGTCATATAGTTTTTTTAATTTATAAATCTGTATGAAAAATTTGTCTAAGTTTAAAAGAAATTTGGTAACTCAACGTTTTCTCTCACGCCATCGAATGCACTCAAACTTGAAAAAAAAATTTCTGAATACTTTTTAGCGCCTTAATTGAGATTTGTTTTTTTAACTATTTTTGATTTGATTCAGGAGCAAAACTTTTCATGTTTTACTCATTAATAGATTTTTCACTTGCCGTTTAGTCGTGTTTCTATTTGTTTCATATTTGTTATATGTAGAAACATCAGCGTTCCCCTTCCAAATATGAAAAACTTTTCAACACTTTTTCAAACAATTTGGAATTGGCATCCTTTTGTTGATGTGTTGTCTGTAACATGTTTATGCATTTTTTGTATTTAGTTCTGCACTGCTTAATCAGAATGCTAGTATTGTTGCTAACTTTTCGTTTAGAGAGCTCCACTAGCTTAAAACTTGAAAGATGTTAATATTTAGCAAAACTTAGCATAAAAGATTAAAATTGATGAGAAATCAAATTAGAGTCTATTCTGAGAAACATCAGCGTTCCTCTTCCAAATGTGAAAAACTATTCAACACTTTTTCAAACATTTTGGAATTGGCATCCTTTTGTTGATGTTTTGTCTGCAACATGTTTATGCATTTTTTGTATTTAGTTCAGCACTGCTTAATTGGAATGCTAGTATTGTTGCTAACTTTTCGTTTAGAGAGCTCCACTAGCTTAAAACTTGAAAGATGTTAATATTTAGCAAAACTTAGCATAAAAGATTAAAGTTGATGAGAAATCAAATTAGAGTCTATTCTGAGAGCCAACTGCTCTTGGTAACAGTTTCTAATGGTTCTAAATTCGATGCAATTTCCTTATCCAAATAAATGGGAAAGGCGAATAATCTGGTAAATATAATCTATAACATCATCATAACTCGATCCTAATTTATCAATGAAATAAAGTGATTTAGGTTAAAATTTACACTGTTGATGTCAATTTACTTAAATATTTGTTTTTGTTGACATAATGACGGATTGCGTTTTTGCGTTTTTGCACCAAATTAGTGTTAATATCCACACTTGTTGGTCTGATGCAAGAGCGTTCGTGGGGTCCATGGTTAGCTTAGTGCAAAGATCTTTAGTTGCTCAGGTTTTTCCTTCAGAAAATCGGGGTGGGGGGATGGACAAATTTAGAGTCCCAACTTGTAAAATTTTCAATTGTTTTGTCATTTTTGAGTTTTGACAAATTCATTTGTTTTTTTTTTCAAAAGGTTCAAAAGTTTTTTTTAAGTTTCAAATTCTTGCTGTCTGATGGCTCTTTTTATGGTTTGAAGTAGCGCCAACACAGATGAAGTTAGTGATGAAGGTAGTGATAAGGTTAGCCAACACGACAATGATGAAGTACGGCAAGACCAAAATGATGAAGTTAGCAAGCACTACAACGATGAAAACAGGAAACGCTGCAACTATGAAAAACCACTATCTGGTAATGTTGAAACACTTTTTAAAGAGACGTATTAATAAAAAAGACTAGACTTCTGAAGTTTTATGCAAAGGACTTAGTTTATGATGCATTAATGGAAAACAACGGTTTTTAAAGATGTTAGTAAATTTTGTTTGATCTATTGTGAAGACTCTTTTACAGTTTTATCTACTGTGATGAAACTAATAAAGGTTTAATTGAAAGAAATAATAAATTACTGAAGGATATTCTCAGTCAGAAAACTTCGCAAGTTTATAAAACATATTAAATAATTAGGAGAAGAAAGTATAAGCTATTATCAAATCTAAGTCCATGTCTTCAAAAACATGGTTTAGATATTATGAGCTGTAATGGGTGTGAATGTAGTCGTTTCAGTGGTGTTTGTATTAAAAATAAATGTGAAGCCATCGGGGAACCGGTTACACAAATCAAGGAACCTGGTACACAGATCAATCTGTCACACACAAGTTGGCTTCAAAGAAGGTCAGCAATAAACCGAAGTTAATTACCAATGAAGATGGTGAAGTTGTTAAAAACCAATGTAATAGCAACTTGATATGCGAGTCAGTTTCACTGATAAAGAAACCTGGCACACAGATCAACAAAGTTTTGGTAAAGCCTATAAAGGAAATTGTTAAAAAGATCAAAAAGATGTTACACAGTTATTAAAAACAGGAAATGAAGTAGATGTAATTTAAAAAGAAATAAAATGTTTTAATGTAAATAATTGTACATATAAAGTTTGCATAGTAGTAAAATGATGTCCTTATTTTAGTTCAATTGCCAGCTGTAGTTGAAATACTGCACATGATAGAAACAACATAATAGTAATACTGATACACCTGGTTGTGAAAAAAGTTGTTTGTTAATACCAAGATTAGAATCCAAAGAAATTAATTTTTAATGATTTACTGTATTGTTAATCTTTGATATTTTAACTACCTGTGAAGCAGTTCAACGAAGTTGTTTTGTAATTTTAATGATTTGTTATTTTTGCTATATTTTAATTTTTATTATTTTTGTTCCGACCCACTTTAGTGGGGGAGGAACTATATAATCAAATGGGTTTTTTTTGTTCAGTCAATTTTGGCCGATCGATATAATGATCGTAGAGAGTTGTGAGTGGTACCATTAAAAAGCTTGTCCAGCGTAGAATATGGAATTAAAAAGATTTTTTCAATTTTCGCTTTTTATAGGGAGATATCGAGGTTTATTGTTTTGTGAATATTTGACGTAATTCATCTGTTTTTATTCAAGTTTTTGGTATTTTTGACCTAATTTTCGTCAATTTTGCTAAAATTTACTCAGAGGAGGTTTGCTGAATTCTTTGATGTGAGTTTTTTGGCTAGAATTTTAGAAAATTTTTTCAAAATTCGATTTTTTTGGGACCAAATTCGCTTTTTTAGTCTGCTTATCTTATATTTGCTGGAAATAGATAGCTTGAAACAGCAGCAATATTCTGTTTAAGCTGACAAACGAGGTAGTTCTACACCCGCTGGCTTTGAGAGTCTTCTGGAATTAATATTTTGCCAGTTTTTTGCAAATCAAAACCATAAAGAATGCATTTTTATTTTTGACAAACTGAAGAATTTTGTTCAAAAATTGATCTATTTTGCAAACATTTGAAAAAATGAATATTTTGTTAGACGCGTAGTAACATCTGGGATGATCTTGATCTCGCCATGGATGCTCAAGAGAATAAATTTTTTAGGTTTTAATGGGTCGCGACTTTTTAAAATATTTCGGCTATTAAAAGTTTTTTATGTAAACTTCTTTTACTTACAAGAAATTCAAAGCAGGGCTCAATGAGTGACAGATAGCATTCACAAAAAATGAGGTCCAACGAGATTATAACACGGTTTCAAAATAGGCTCATGGTTTTTGTGGCTGTGACCAAATGTTTTCGTAAAAAAATTTTTGTTTTATTCTTGAATTTTTTTTAATCTTCAAAAATATAAATTTAAAGTTATAACCACAAAAAAAACGTTTGGTTAAATATTTTCATTTTCAAAATCGCCTTGTAAATATATGAATAGTTTGGTCTTTATACTTCAGTAGAACAAATGAAAGCAAAGGGATACATTTAAACAAAATTCTTATTTCATTTTTAATGTCATTAAAGCAAACAGCTATAAACTGAAATCTTTAAATAGGTTGAGTTATGTGTAGTGTGAAAGCAGTTGAGACCTATTGTTATCAGTTTATATGCCGTGCAACAACAAAAAATGACAAAAATAGGCAAAAATTTACATTCGTTTGTCATCTTTTTTTGCAGTTAAATGACCTATTGTCCCCATTCAAAGATCCAATCATGTCTTAGGGGGTATAAATGAATCTAGACATTTCTTTAAGTTATCTAATGTCTGTTTTGACTTTGAATATGATTGTTTTAAGAAAATATCGGTTGATTTTTGAACCTTGCCACTATTTTTATCTTATTTCTCTCAACTTAGCGCGCAGTGTCAGTAAAAACAAGCAGAAACGAATTTCTTGTGGGTTATAAATTAATGTTCGTAATGGTCTTATGTTCAACTAATGGTCTCTTTCTCTTTATACTACGCGTTTTCTTTAATTTTTTTTATTTTTGAGCATAATTGTATATTTTACGAGTTTCTTTTGTTTCCTTGTCAAATTATCATATTACTGACAAGATCAATTGAAGGAAAACATAGTAGGGAAAACGCTCAGCGTTGGAAAAAAGCGTATCTGGATATGTTAATTGTTTTCGTTATATAGTTTGCTTTTTGGGCTGATACACAGTTATCTCGCAAAATTTAAATGAATTTTTTTGTGTTTGCCTATTTTTGTCATTTTTTGTTGTTGTACGGCATATAAACTGATAATAATAGGTCTCAATTGCTATCCCACTACACATAACTCTACCTAGTTCAAGATTTCAGTTTATAGCTGTTTGTTTTAATCACATTAAAATTGACATAAGAATTTTTTTTAAATGTATCCCTTTGCTTTCATTTACGTAACCATGTAACTCGATCTCAATAATTAGAAGTCTCGAATACTTTGGTTGATTCATACTTTTTTGCGCTGTATTATACGTTGTGATCTATTGCTTCGACCATTATTTTCACAAAAAGTGTTCGAGGTTTCAATAGTGGTAAACTTTCGGGTTTCTCTTTTTGTCATCTCCTCGAGGTCGTCCTGTTATAAATAAGGCTTGCTGATGTTAAAATGAAGAAAAAGTGATAATTTACAGTTCTTGCGGGCGTCATTTTATAATTATAGTGCCTTGAATAGTGTGATCTAGTAAAATTGTTTGAAGTTTTGACTTCAAACATATATATGTTGTTATTTTGTGGGGTCGTGACTTAGTCTCTTCATTAACAGGCCCAATTGGCTTCCTGAGGTTTTGCAACTTAATCTATTGCCATTTGTTGAAATTTATGGTCTGTTTTGACTTTTGAAAATAATTGTTTTTTTAAAAAATATATTTCGGTTTTTGAGCTTCGTCATTTTTTTAAATAGTTTTTCGGTCACAACCCGTTTCCAGTGAACTAAAATTTGATCTCTATAACAATTTTAGTTTCAAAAATTTGTTTCTCAGTTTTGTTATTACTGTTACTGCGAGATTTAACAAAACAATTGAGATTTTTTTATACTTGTACATTTTATAGGAATTCTGTTTTCTTTTTAATTTATAGCAATGATTGTAGGTTCCATTGGCTTTGAAATTTTGCGCTATTGAACTTTGGACGATAACATGTCTCAGTTGCTTCATACGGAGATATAAGTGTACATTTTAGGAATTTCAGTTGATATCTAATGACATTAATAGCGGTATAATTAATTGTTTTCAAAAATGAAAACGTATTTTTGAATTTCGCACCTCTTTGCTCTTTTTTTCGACTTTTTAACCAGTCACAGTGAGGGCAGGTCTCAAATTTTTTCTAATGGAGTATAGGTTAAATTGTTTTGTTTAGGTTTTATCTGATGCGAGTTTTGTTTTATGATTTTATTTTTTAAAGTAATCAAGTTTTGGTCCTTGATCCCATCATGTTTTGGTAATTTCAAGGACGTTCATCGGCCCTCTAGGCTGGCATTATTGTTTTCGGTTCAATTTTTCTCGCCCCTATTCATCTAACCCCCTATCTTTTAACCCCGATTTATTCAACCCTCAATCATTTAACCCCTCTATCATTTCAGCCCTCGATCATTTCATCCCGCCAATTAGCAGTCAACATTAAAACACGTTTTGACATCATAAAGTTGATAAATTAATCCCACGTTCGGTTCTGGTAGTTTGATATCAAATATCACGGGCCGCTGAGGCATGACCATGACCCGCGAGGCACGGCCAAATGAATTTATTGCTAATCATTATTTTATAGAAAGATTAAAATCGGGCTGAAATGATAGAGGGGTTAAAACATAGAGGGGTTAAATGATACAGGGTTGAATAAATAGGAGTTAAATGAGAGGGGGTTAAATGAATAGGGGGAAAGCGGTGCACGATTGTATTCCATTCGTTGTTTATTGAACGATATGTATTTTGTTGAAGATTTTCTAACTCATCATCATTTGGTAGCCAATTAACTCAGAAATGTGGATGAGCGGGGTCGGAACTTTATGTGCCTACGCACATTAACGAGCCTCCTTGTTATATATTTGCTTTCACCACTCCTGGTTATATGTTCTGCTCTTTTTTATTTTTGTTTTCTTTTTAAGTAAATTTTTATTTGTAGTTTTGCTGTTTTTTTAAAAAATTTTTTGGTGTTTTTATGTTGTTCCTCTACTACTTTTTACCATTTTCATGTTTGCGTTTTTTTAAATTTTTTCTGTTTACCCTAGCTTTTCGCTAATTTTTAAAAATTTTTTTGCTAATTCTGCTATATTTTATAAAATTTTGTCATCCATTTTTGCTTTTTTTGAAGCCTAAGTATGGTTTATCAATTTTGCTTTTTTTTAATCATTAAGCAGGATTTTTTGTGAAAATGAGGTCTAAATCATGATTGCTTAATGATTAGCATAAAGTCAGCATTTATTCTCCATTCCTTGTTTTATAACATATAAAATTTGCGAGCTTTAGTTGAAATAAAATTGACTGATTTAATGTTTGTTTTGTAAACTTTGTTCATTGATTTGTTTAGTGACGGTAGGAGTTATTTAGTGAGGGGTAGTATACAAACATATTATCTTCATATTCAGAAATTTCTTTTTCTTAAGAACTGTGAATTTGTTTTTTTATCTCACCCAGATTGGTAATCTTTTGACCAAATCGAAAGACGTCCACTAGAGATAATGAGGAAGGAACCTCAAACCTTCCAGCTCTTCAACAAATTGACTTGACTAATTAACCTTTGCTGCACCGAGTGAGACAAGAAGTTTTAGTTTGAGTTTGCTTTTATTGAATTGACTTTTTTGAAAAACTGATTTGAAATTATTTCTTTTCATTATTAGTTTTTATGTCCATTTTACACGCTCTCCTTTTACACTATGTATCTGAGCTACGTTCGCACCGGAGTCAGTGAGGATGGAACCTAAGCAAGACTCCTGATATTGTTAATTACCAGTTTAAATCTGATATTAGTGGATTGCATCAAATGAGACAAGTCTGCGTTTTAAATTATTTATATTGTATACTACAATGGTATTGTATACATTTTGTCTATTACAATCGTCTATTACAACATACTGGTGGAAGAAAAGTCTATCTACACGCTTTTGACTTTTTAAAAAGATCGTTTTAATAATTTTTCTTTGTTTTTTTAAAATGGACTAACTTTAGTTGTTTTCTTCTCATTCAAGTTCAAGTTTGTGGAATCTTATTCAAGTTTGTGGAACATCCTCGTAAAAAGTTTATCCTGGACATGGTTTTTCTAGCCGAAATAAGTGAAGTTAGTTCATTTTTTCGGGAAAAATCACTCATAAAATCACTCAGAAAAATCACTCGGTAACAAATCACTCATTTTTTTAAATTGTTCAAAAAGCGTGCGGATAGTACTTTTCTTCCACTACTGACTCTTCGGCCGGTAATCTAAGCGGGACTGATATTTGTCCTTTTCAACCAATCACCTAGTTACATTTTCAATATAAGTTGTATTTATGATATTAGTGGCTGACTGGCTTTCCACACGTGACTGAGGTGCATCAACGCAGTTAGTTAAGACGATGGTTCCAGGTTAGGGGGGCTAGGAGGGACATCATCAATTTGGGGCAAAATGGCAACGAATGCTGGCACAGAACGCCACGTCAGACGCTCAGAATCATTTCCAATAAAGATGTCCTATTTAAGGGGAGATTTCAAATCATATTTTAAAATTCTTGCCGTTTTGAAGGTTTTGCAATTATAATTCAGCAATCAAAATTCAAATGAAAAAAACGTTTTCTCAAGGGTTTGTTTTCAAAATTTTTCAATTTCATACCTCGACTCAGTTCGCCGTTTTTGCCAGCAAAGCTTTGAGTAATTATAAAGCAGTCTAATTTCCAACAACTTTTTGGCTAAGAAATTCAGACAAGTAGGCGCCTCTCTACATCTTATAGAAAATGAAAAAATTTATTGCTATAATTTAAATATATAAGGCAGAACGAATAGTTGTAATGAGACAAAAAATTATATTATGGGCAAATTGATTGTGAAAAATAATTATAAATCCGCCTTAAGTCTGTTTTGGAAATTGATGTTAAATCTGAAGTATAAAATGCAGCTGAAATTTGAAAATACATTTAATTGTTTTTGGGACAAAACATACAGTAATAAAAAAACAGCGTGTCACGATAACCAGCATTTTATTATTTTATTCGAGATCAATAGAAAGCGTTTTAAGCATAATCACTACTAAGCTTAATAACGTGCTTTAATTTCCACGGTTATGCATCCCGAGCGTTTTGATACAGAGCAATTGCAATCGAAAGCCAAATTTAATTGCTTAAAAATTGAAAAAAAATAGTGAATGCTCTTTTGTAATGGGTCTATCGAATGTAAAGATCAAATATATTTCATTTTTTCTTAGCTATGTTGGCATTGGAGTTTTTAATTGGCAATTCGGGTGTCTTCGCTTTCGGTAGAATGTGACCATTATACTCCATGGCGTCGTGTACATAAACGGCTGAGTCATTGAGAAAATGTTAATACTGATTTCTGATTGGCTGATTGTTCAACAAATGCCCAATAATTCAAAACAGTATATATGTTCGCTATGTTAATTACCCCTATAATTTTCAAGTCTGAGAGCGTAAGACTATATGTCAATGGTTTTAAGGATGACGTCTCAACAAATAGACATACAAAAATATAGAATTTTCAACGAATCTGATGGTGAAGAAATTTGAAACCATGTAACTTTATGCGTTCAATTAACCTAAATTTGACATAGCATAAATCTAGATTAAAAATTTTAACGCGTGTAGCAATACCTCGTGAGCCATGGCCATGCCTCAGAGGCCCGAGGGACTTGATATGAATCTAGGACATCCGAACGTGAGATCATTTCCCCCAAAAATTATATATTTTTTTCGTCCTGTCGCAACTCCTGAGCGATTTCTTATCCTATATTGAATTATTCCGCATTTGTTGAACAATCAGCCAGTCATAAAACCGTATTAACATTTTCTCAATTCTGATTATCCAGCAATCAAATTTTGCTATTTTGTACGTCTGGCATTTTCACTAGCGAGGATTTTGCATGCACACTGCGCTTGCTAATAAGAGATGCTGTCTCCAATTCAGTAGTGGCAGTTGTTGCGCTGGTTTAGTTACAGCTGACAAATATTAGCAATCAGCCACTAGCTTGGTAATTTTGGGACAAAGATTTGCGTTGATTCACTTTCTGCGTGCCTATTTCAAACGGTGACTTGTAAGAGAGCCGAAGAAAAAAGAGCCGATTGAAAGAGAGCAAAAATTTATTTAATTTATTAGTCGATAAATTAAGACAAATTTGGCGTTCAATTAAATGTTCTTCTGAAATGAAGCTACCAAATTCTCAGCCATTCGTAACCGAGTAGTTGAGAAATGAAGTATGAAATGAATATATATTCTATTGAAAGAAACTGAAAACGAATTAATAAATAATTATCTTGAAATTATTCCGGGCCATGGCCATGGGGCTTATGGGACTTGATATGAATTTATCACAACCAAACATGAGACTAACTAACCCACTTAAGTACTTTTCTGGGTAATCAACTAAAAATTTAGGGTAATTAAAGACAACTTTTAGCTTTCGGCTCTTTTTAAATTATCTTTGTTCTTGGCTCTTTATAACGTCGGCGTTCTTGCACGTAACTTTTTCAAATAATATATAAACTTGACAATTTTTTTGAAATAAGTAAACGTATTTTAAATTGTCCTTGTCCGGCTGGTGGGAGCGCTTCGTCGCGATAACGGGTCCGTGGTTTCCACAATACATCCCGCAGCTGATGAAAGGCATGGGCATGGTCAGCGATTCGCTGAGGCCTGTAACCACTAAATGTCGAAAATTGACGTTTTTTTGTTCCTTTGGTGCATCGGACTACATTATAAACTGTAATACTGTGCGCAGTCTTGATTGTAACTATTAACAATGTATAACATAACATTACTATTACATCACTTTGGGCTTGCTTTCATGTCGGCTTACTTTTACGTCAGTTTACTTTGCGTTCACCTTATAACTACTATAATCTCCAAAATTATCATTTAAGTTTGAGAATGTATAGGTACCAGGAAAATTGGCCGACAGTTTTATCATTAATGGTAAAAACTCAATGGTCGATAAATCAGTAGTTCGGTGGACCATTTATCTTTGGTGTGCTGTCGGTCCGTGGCCGCACCGTTCTTGGGTGCAATCAAGGTTGACAAAAACTGTGCCGTTATATTTGTCCGCTTACGAAATATCGTTTTAAATTGGCTAATAAGAGCTTCAGAATTAACCTACAGGCGCGTTTTATTATAGAAAATTTCCCCCTTTTTTGTTTTCGGCTAAACGTCCTGCCGACCAATACGGCGGCCGCCGAAAATATCACAAAACTGCATTTGCATATAATTGCGTCTGGCGCTTTTGCTGCATTAGCTGTTCTATGTCGTAAATTTAATAGTAAACAATTATTTTAGAAAATGTTTCAAATTAGAAAATATAGGCATACAATCTGCTTCAATCATTCAGACAATTCAAACTAAATCTCATTTACAATTTAAGCATTTGATTAATTTAATTTGGGTATGTTTTCTAAAGAATTAAAAACAAGAATGGGCAAATTAATTGATAATGTAAATAACAGCGCCATAATTGAGATTTGATTCGTACAAAACGTCAATCGGCTACGAGTAAAAATGTAGCCTTTTCATTGGATTGTTTCATATAATATGAAAGCATTAACAAACCGCCAAATTGCCATTTTTCTTCCTACGTTTTAACATCTTTTCAAAAACATGTGTGTTATTATTAATGAGCATTTATTTACACACTAAGTACGGTCAGTTCTTTGCCAACTATTTTTTTAGCAATTCTAATCAACTTCTAATTGGTTTGGGTAAACAATTTTTGCTTGTTTTCCCTCTTCATCAAACGCATGTTTTCGCTGACGCCCGCTGACGTCTTTCAAAATTGTCTGCTATATCGCCACACCTCCAAAAAAAGAATGTTTTGTGACGTTTGTGGAAGAAAATATAATTGCATGTTTAGATACCTAAGCCGAATGCATTTAACATGAATAATGTAGTGAAATATTGAAACTTTAATGAGACAAACTTTTGTTCAATCTTACAAAAAATATTCTTGCAATTTTTTATTTTTGCTATCGCAGGAAAAGCATATTTTTAGAAAATAACTGTCTGATGGTTGTTCAAACATGTTAATGGGGAAACTATACATTTTAGTCGTCTAAAATTTAGTTCGGATGAGATGTTTTTAAAAAAACTCATGACATCATAATTATGTAGAATCAATTATTTGGCTCTGTAGAATGTCTGCGAGTCCAGGGATCGTTTCTTCTCCATTGCGCGGATGGTGTTAGGGTTGTAGGGTGCGTGCCCGAAACTCATAACATTGGGGTGAGGGGAAGGGATCTCGTGGGTGGGGGTGACGATGAGACATGATGAGTCATTGCTCACTTGGGCTTGGAGGGTGCTGTTCTGTTTCAACAGGGGAGGGGGAGTCACGGACGAGGGGCGGCTGGAGAAGTCCACCATTATACCTGGAAAATTTCATCACCATGCCTTTTGGCCCGGAACCCTATCCTTTGTAATCACACAAGAACCATTTATAGTATATCAGAGAAATCATAGCACAAATGCTTCGTTCCTTAGTAACCCTAGTCGAGAACAAAAGTTACTCTTGCAACATATTGAGGTACCCGAGGACGACAATACGACACCCGAAGACGACAATACGACACCCGAGGAAGGGGGAATGGTCACGAAAAGAGAAAAAGAGACGAAAGGAATAAAAAGTTGAGAAAAGTTAAAAGTTTGGAAAAGAAGATATGGCTCGAAAGAGTAAAAGATAACCTTGCAAGATGTTGCTAAAATTTTGCGAGAAAAAAGTCAATTCTAGGAAGATCTTGCAAGATTGAGTTCTGTTTCCGATTCCGAAGATTCCTTTATGACTTTATGCGAGCTAAAACAACATCCACGGCTCATTTCTGGTCAACCAAAGCCCAAAAATTGCATAAAAGTCAGAAAACATCAGTCAGAAATAAAATCAATAATTTGCATTGATTCAAATGGGACCAAGTATTACAAATACTTAACTCTCACAATGGTCCATTTGTAATACACGAATGATACGCTTAATGCACAGAGATTAGCTATTTTTTGGGCTGAGGATTTCGAGGACTAGAACATCAATTGAAATTTTAGTGTCTGACTTGCATACTTTGCGTACCTTGCATACTTCCAGTGGGTGATCTGGGTGGAACGCCATGGCTCCCCAGAACTCCCCCAATCCCTTCACTTGCCCCTCCTGTGGCACCCCCGAAGTTGTTGAGGTCGACGCACTCGCTTCTAATTGATGAATTGTTGGACTCGTCGTGCTATAACACAACCTGAACACGTCAATTGGACTTCAGTGCCATTTGCTTCCTTCTACTATCCATGGTGCGTATGTTATTGTGTGTGGATATCTTGGTACTGAAAGCGAAAAACCGATTATGTGGGTCCATTCGTGATTTACAAGAAATGCCGATTGCGTGTACTTTCCCTGAGATGTGCTGCTGTTTCATTAAATGAATTGATTTTATTACTATAGTTGACCGTAATTATGATAACTGAGTTAGTTAATCGACTATTTCATTTTGAGAAAGAATCTATTCACATAGAGCGTTAATTTGTGCAACTCTTTTGGTGGTGTTATGGCTGCAAAAATGGTCTACAGAGCGACGATAATCTACCTGTAGCTATAATATTGCCTCGCATTTTCTCTGCAGTATTTGGCAGTTATGGGATGGTCTGCGGACTTGAACAGGGAGGATTGGCTAGTCAATGAGTGAGACTACGAATACATTTTTTGAGTTAAATAACCGATTATTTCTGAAATTATTGATCAAGAAACCAGTCCTTTTTGAAAAAACGGCTTTAAAACTTATTCCGTTTCGGATAGTCGACGAGCGTTCTTTAGCAGCAAGAAATGAACAATTGAGAAAATCGATTTAAAATTTCATTTTCATTGTAATTGAGAGACGGAAAAGGGGCAGCAAATGTGACTAGTTTTCTTGGTTTATGATACTATATGAGCCCAGAGTAAATATGCTGCTGAAACTTTTGATTCCGTTTCTTACTTGACCAGGGAAAGATTAAATGATCAAAAACTTTTTGCATGTTCATTCCGCGCATGTTTAAGGTTAGCAAAGTTATTAAATACGACCGCTGTATTTCCAATTCTGGGCCGCAGGGGAATTTATTTATCATATAAGTCATTACAGTCATAAACACGTGAACTCTGATGCGCTTTTAGTGTTTTCAGGCGAACGGTCTGGTAGTTGTCACGCTCGACCAATCACAGCTCTCATTAGAATAAAAGAGACGAATGGTCCTAGTCTTCTTTACAGTTCACAACCTCGCATTCTATTTGAATGAACAAAGAGTTGTTACGCATAACAAATACTTTATTGTAATTACGTGATGAAATTTGTGCCGTGCAAAAAAGTGGAGCATTCATCAGCGAAAACAATAAATGTGAACAAAAAAGTCAGCTTTTGTGAAATTGTGAATCGACCGGTTGGCTGCCTATGCGCTGAATGATGACAATAATGGGTCTACTTTAAGTGATTCCCTTTCCCTCCCACTCTTCTTTCCTCTATTTTTGAAAAAAAGTTCGCAGAATAGAATAACAGGGTTGGTTTGGGTTAGTTTCCTGTGGTCGACATTGACCTTCATTTTCGGTTTAATTGAAGCGGTTTTGGTTGAAAAGATTATAAACCTATAAACCCCCAATGGATCGCCGAACGTGTTCAAGAATGAATTATGCCAAGAAACGCAGCCCTATAAGTTAAAGAATTTTTACATATGATCATCATTATGCGTTGTCCAGAGAATTGAAGGATTGATTAAATAATGAAGAGTGCAAACTCAATAATAATATTAACAATAATATTAATAATAATTATATTAATAATGATAATAATAATAATAATAATAATAATAATAATAATAATAATAATAATAATAATAATAATAATAATAATAATAATAATAATAATAATAATAATAATAATAATAATAATAATAATAATAATAATAATAATAATAATAATAATAATAATAATAATAATAATAATAATAATAATAATAATAATAATAATAATAATAATAATAATAATAATAATAATAATAATAATAATAATAATAATAATAATAATAATAATAATAATAATAATAATAATAATAATAATAATAATAATAATAATAATAATAATAATAATAATAATAATAATAATAATAATAATAATAATAATAAAATAATAATAATAATAATAATAATAATAATAATAATAATAAAAATAATAATAATAATAACAATAATAATACTACTAATAATAATAATAAAATAATAATAATAATAATAATAATAATAATAATAATAAAAATAATAATAATAATAATAATAATAATAATAAAAATAATAATAGTAATAATAATAATAATAATAATTATAATAATAATAATAATAATAATAATAATAATAATAATAATAATAATAATAATAATAATAATAATAACAATAATAATAATAATAATAATAACAATAATAATAATAATAATAATAATAATAATAATAATAATAATAATAATAATAATAATAATAATAATAATAATAATAATAATAATAATAATAATAATAATAATAGTAATAATAATAATAATAATAATAATAAAAATAATAATAGTAATAATAATAATAATAATAATAATAATAATAATAATAATAATAATAATAATAATAATAATAATAATAATAATAATAATAATAACAACAATAATAATAATAATAATAATAATAATAATAATAATAATAATAATAATAATAATTGTGATGGGGGATTCACCAATCCCCAGGGAATACTACTATAGCACACATTAAAACTCACTAAACTTTCATTTATCTTATTTCGTTGTTCTCAATTGTCTTTTGTTATTGAACTCATTTCTGTACTGCAAAACTATGATCTAACTTAACAGGTACCTTCTGGTACTGTCTGCATTCACTTCACTGTAAAACTGTTAACTAACTTTCATACTGAACTTAATCTGATTGTGAACTAGTTTGTGACATTCAACTTTATATTCATTTAACATAGAAAATCACTAACCGAATCCCTCGGTGAAGGGAAATTGAACTTCCAAACGAATACTTTTTGATCAAGCCTTAACATGGCGCAGTCAATGAAGTCACCTATCGGTGTACCCCTCTTCTGGGAGAACGGAGCAAACCCAGCAACCGAATGGACAACGTGGTTCTCCACGTTCAAAATGGCCGTAATGGCAAAAGAAAACATGCACGTAGATCTTTTATTGCGCATAAAACCCACAGCAAACGACCTCTTCTACCCGAGTATGCCTACCTTTGAAGAACGAGTAGACAACGCAAACGAAGAAGAGGAAAGAAAAAGAGAAATAAGGAATGAACGCAGAAAGGTCGACTGGGAGAATGAATGCAAACAAATAAGAAACAGAGGCCCTATGATCGACCGCTTCACCTGGGACGAAGCTGACCTAAAAGTAAAGAGCTTAACATACTTGTCCCTAGGGACCGAAGCAACACGGATTTTTCACCAACGAAATCCACACACCAGAATAGACTTATGCTCTACAAACGAACTGGTGTACGAACTGGGCCTCACATTCACTCGCCCACGCAACCTAACCTTTGACAGATTTCAACTAATAACTGTCCACCAACTACCAAACGAAAACCTGGAGACCTTCTTCAGCAGAATTCGGGAACTGGGCTCAAAAGCTGCCCTGGGGAATGTAGAAGAAGACTTAATCAAAGACTTCTTCATTGCCAAAACGAATAACTCGGCAATCCAAATGGAACTTCTCTCAGAGGTACGCACCCCAGCCCAAGTCCTCAACTACGCACTTTCTAGAGAAAGAGGCCAGGAGAACCAGAGAGAAATCCTCCGTTCCTCAGCACCCAACTGGAACAATCAAATCAACGCAGTAAACAATACAAGACCAGCAACCCGTCCACAACAGCAAGCTACACAACAAAGCAAAACAAACGAACAATGCTGGAGATGTTGCGGAACATTTACAGCGGGACATATGGACCAATGCCCCGCAAAACAAGCAACTTGCAATATATGCAAGAAAACGGGCCATTTTGCAAAAATGTGCCGATCAAAGATTCCCCCATTGCCAAATCGCAAACCAACACAAAGAAGTCCGTACCAACGTCCCCAGGGACAGTCCAGCCAATTAAAAGTTCGCCAAATTCAAGAGCAACTGATAGCGGAGGAGGACGATCAAGAAGAAGAGGACATGGAATCAATAGATCCCGAGGCAGCACTGTACGTGAAGGAAATGACAGAAGATTGGGCAGACGTAAACCACATTGCCCCAGAAAAATTTTCAGAAGTAAAAAACACGAAAGTCAATAATTCCACAACAAACGAAATCTGGGTTGAAACAACAACGACTAACAACCTAAAAATACAATGGCTAGCGGACACAGGATCCCCACGAACTTTCGTATCCAGGGATCAGGCAAATATAATAACGAAACACAACCCAAGAGTCCAAATACACCCGTATAAAAGCCAAACAACATACAGATGTTTCAATAACAACAACATCAAAATAGAGGGAGAATTAGTACTAACATTACGTTCAGGGTCATGGACAGCCAAGGAATGCAAACTTCTCGTGGTAGGCCACAACACCAACAACCTGATGGGTCGAGACGTCCTCGAACAACTAGGAATCACCCTCAAACAACAACAACAACGTAAATCCCCAGATCAAGAAACTTTACGACACCCAGCACTCCCCAGGGAAATTATGTGGGACTGGGATCAGGATAGCGAACCCGAGCTTAACATTCAGTACAAGGCTCAATCCCAACCACTCCCGGCAAACAGCGACACAGATGACTCAGAGAACGCGCCGCTGCTTAGCCACACGCGCGTTCCTGAAGAAAAAGCAGAAAAAGCCAAACAGCTCCAGGCCAAAGCAGTGCAGTCAAGGTCCGATCCCCTTCAACAATCAGGTCCCCCGCAACCATCTAACATCATCAATACCCAAACCATGGGACATGATGAAGTGGTAGCGAGCGATGGCGCGAAAAAACCAAAGGGCACAGAAGCGACCCCGCACTACGACTTCGCAACAAGCTAAACAAGGACCAAAACCACAAAAACGACAAGCAACGAAAAAATCCCCAGGGAGCCAACAAAGACCAAAGTGGCTAAAAAACGCCAAAGCGAGACTCACAAAACCGTCAGAATTCGAAACGAAATCGAAGGCAGCTGCACTGCAAGCAACCAAAAAAAGAAACACGCGACATAAACAGCTGTATTCCAGCTCATCCGACAACGCGAGCTTCACCCAAATCAACAAACAAAAACTAAAATTTTCACACACAGTGAAAATCCTAAACATTGAGTCAGATTCCCCGGGGACACCACCGATTGAAATCATCACGTCATCCAACCCCAATGACTTTATGATGGATATTAACAACCCAACCCAACCATCAAACAGCACAACACATCTACAGCACTCCCCAGGACAACCATCGTGCTCATACACACCCCCAAAAGGGATAATGAAGTCATCTCCCAAGATAGAAGACCTAGTCCAAAAAATTTGGAACAGCCCGCGTAAGGAAGAGACGATAATCCTCGGGGATAGTTCCACAGAAGACTACCCAGTTCAACCACCAAAAAAAACTATTGAAGTGGTATTCCTGGATTCGTCTGAAAGCGTGCAGCCCTCGCAACCAAGCTTGCCGGACGAACCCTTGCATTCAAACTTGCCTGACGTACAGCCCTTGCAACCAAACTCGCCGAACGAACCCGATGACCAAGCCGACACGCCTATTATCCCAGAAACAAATGCACCCGACATCAACAACGCGATGACTGATGAGGAACACGTACCCACATCAGTCTCACCGGCTAAAAGCTCGATATCCAGTATCCACGCTCAGGACTTCTACAACCCTGACGAATTTTAGCTGCGCAAAAATTCTCAGTCGACGGGGGTGTGTGATGGGGGATTCACCAATCCCCAGGGAATACTACTATAGCACACATTAAAACTCACTAAACTTTCACTTATCTTATTTCGTTGTTCTCAATTGTCTTTTGTTATTGAACTCATTTCTGTACTGCAAAACTATGATCTAACTTAACAGGTACCTACTGGTACTGTCTGCATTCACTTCACTGTAAAACTGTTAACTAACTTTCATACTGAACTTAATCTGATTGTGAACTAGTTTGTGACATTCAACTTTATATTCATTTAACATAGAAAATCACTAACCGAATCCCTCGGTGAAGGTAAATTGAACTTCCAAACGAATACTTTTTGATCAAGTCTTAACAATAATAATAAAAATAATAATAATAATAATAACAATAATAATAATAATAATAATAATAATACTAATAATAATAATAATAATAATAATAATAATAATAATAATAATAATAATAATAATAATAATAATAATAATAATAATAATAAAAAAAATAATAATAATAATAATAATAAAAATAATAATAATAATAATAATAATAATAATAATAATAATAATAATAATAATAATAATAATAATAATAATAATAATAATAATAATAATAATAAAGATAAAAATATCACATTTTTTTCATGTCATTACAGAAAAGTAAGTTTTCAAATCAAAGTTCCAATAATGAAAACTACGACTTGCATCAAAATGAGACATAATAAACATTTCATGTTGTCAGAGAATAGCTCATAGTTTTCTTGACTCCAACACTGTGTTCTCCAAAATTTTCAGTAAATTTTGAAGTTTTCTCTGCTCAAATTGTTGTCATTTTTCTGAAGTCTTATGATTTAGTCTCTTAATCAAGAGTCCAATTGGCTTCCTGAAGACGTATAAATAAATCTATCTAAAGCTTTGAGTTGATACCCACTCGCCGCTATGATTTGGAATAAATTCAAGTTTGGAAAACTGAATTTTTGATGTTTGCCTAGTTTTTTATCTTATTTCTGCCAACTTGTGGCTCAGTCGCATCAATGACTGTTGCCATCCTGTTTTAGTGAACCAAAATTTAATATCTAAAGCCGTTTCATTTTATAATTAGTGATTTCATGACATCGACACTACGAGTATTAATAAAAATTTTAGTTTTTGATTGTTTGTCGAAATTTGCGAATCATTCTTGGGGTCTTGTCAAATTGTCACAGTAATGACAGCTCCTTTTAGTATTGAGAGAAATCCGATTTAAAATCAAAAATGTGTAAGGTTAACAGCCTATAGCTTTTATGACATCAACAAATTTATCTTTTATCGATTTTCTGTTGTTTCTGTATTTGTTGTCTTCTGTGTATTCTTTTTACTTCTTCTGAAAAATGATGGATTTAATCTGCTTCCCATTGAGATAAATTATATTTAAAGTTTTTAATGATTGGTAGCTTATGCTATTAAAGACTTTAAGTTTATTTGTTTTCAGAAATATCAGTGTGCGATCTGCGCTGTTTCGATCGGTGCCTCTTTTACTTCTTTTTTATGTCAGCATGTAACAATCTCATAACTAACTAGAGCCATCTATTTTGTTTTGCCGCAAAAGTGATTCTATGTGTTTGTTTTATGCTTTAAAATATGTTGTTCATCTTGAAGAAAAAGTGTTTTCATAAAAACTTGAATCTGGTCGATAATTGAGGTTTTTCTGTTGTTTTTTCACATCTTCCCTTTCATAGCAAGTCCTCTTTATGTATAATGGAGAGCAGACATATTTTATTCATTTAGCAGCTATTGTTTTTAATTGTTCCAACAAATTGTTTTGGGGTTTGTGGGTTTTTGAGTTTTGACTGCTATTGTGTAGTCCGATGACCTAGTTTCTGTAATGACAGGTCCCATTGGCTTCCGAGTGAGCTATATCTGAAACTTTTTGGTGTTTGATTGAAAATCTAAAAGTTGTTGTGGCTTTTGAAACTAATTGGTTTTACAAATTTCACTGGCATTTTGAACTTTTCAATGGCTAATTGTTTTTCTTAAAAAAGCAATTGAGTTATTGAGTTTTTGCCCTAATTAATGCCCTTTTTGCTTATTTTTTGCTGTCTTGTCTAGTAGTCTCATTAATGGCAGTTCTCATCGGCCCTCTGATGCGGAGTTATTTGATAGTTTCAAAATTTTTGCAAATGCAAATCTTATCATTTTTGTGATAGTAGCCATTACACAATTCTTCATAATACATAATGACTCATTTCATATTTTAATGGTTGAACTGGTGATTCAAATTATCCATTAATTGGCACCTCACTCAACCTTAGAGTGCAACCTTGTTTTATAACGTTCTTTGCAAATGCAAATAGGTTTACCCAGAAAAGGCTGAAATGTTATCTGAATGTGCTTTGAACAATTGAAATCAGACTTCAATTCTGTTACCCACTAGGCCTGACTAGAAAAATTGACGATAGATGCCATCTGCATAATTTATGCATGACTCTCAGACATAATATCAATTGTTTATGATATTATGTGATTGGGAGGGAAAATCATTTTTATGGTTGTTAAGAATTGGTTGTAAACCGGGACTCCGAGTTCACCTATTAGTTGATTTCGCCGTTGGTAATTTAAAATTTGATTGCTAAGAATTGAAATTTGTTTTTTTAACATTGAATAAAAATTCTTATTAAAATTGTTAAACATAATTGCAAAGAAAATTGAGATAAATTAGCTAAGCAATAATTTGACATCAATTTTTACACTGAAGTTACAATCGTTTTCTGTTTTATTACTTTTTTCCTGAAAATAAAAAAAGAGTTTAAGTACTCCCACGATATTATCTCATGAAATATGATTTTTATCTCAATTTTGTGCGCATTAACGAACAACCTAGATCTCATCAAATTTGGTTGCACCATTTTCTCGATTTAAAACTGTTTTCTTCAACAGCTTTTCGATGACTCAGATATTTGTGTAGTCTTTTGTTTCACTTAAGAATTTTGCCTTTTTCAAACGTACTTTTAACTTTTTTTCACTGCATACAATGCAGTACTTGTATCAACTGTACATTGGATTCCCTTTTCTGGTGTATCAGTGCTATTCTGGCATATGGGTTAAGTTCAAGGGAATCAGTGATCGGGAAACTTGCCCTCGAGCCTGAAAGTGCAATCATTCTTCTGGCTGGTTGAGGTTGAAACGTACGGAGAGGTTTAGGA
The DNA here is from genome assembly GCF_964194025.1 of Convolutriloba macropyga. Classification (NCBI taxonomy): domain Eukaryota; kingdom Metazoa; phylum Xenacoelomorpha; order Acoela; family Convolutidae; genus Convolutriloba; species Convolutriloba macropyga. The sequence goes on from NC_134475.1 coordinate 34,221,500, forward strand.
GTTGGGTGTTTTTGCAGAGTGCAAGAATAAATTTTTCAGTTTAGTCAATATAATGATAAAGTTATGTACTATTGCTCCCCAGTACTTTTGATTACTTTCTAGTGTTATAAAAGTAGTATAGAAATTAAAAAAATTAAACTTACGGTTCGCTTCTTCCTAGCTTTGGAAAAATCATAGAGAAGTTTCACGAAAACGTCTTTCCTGTCTGAGAAAACAAAGTCCGAATTATTTTTTTTCAAATTGCAGTTTTTCACGAACAATTTTGCTTCAAATTTGTGCATTAAAATTTGTGCATTAAAAAATTGCAGGTAATTTACCTGAATAGTGTGCAGGTAAGCAATTTTCGAGAAAATTGTGCAGGTAAATTTTACCTGCACATGGCCTTACCTGCACAGTGCATGTAAATTTACCTATACATTATTTAGTGTGTGCAGTCAAAAAATAGGAAATCATTCTCTTTATGCATTGACTGTGTTCGCTTCGTGTGGTAAGTGCAGCAGCATGCCTATATTACTTGATGAGATAGATCAGTTTACTTGATAAACTCCTACTTGTGAGCTGTCAAATCGATCACGTCCTCTGACCGACACTTGATCTGCGAATGACAACTTTTTCTCCTCTCTTCTCCGACTCAATGTCATTCCACCCCCGACCGGGAAATCCCCCGATGGCGAATTGTTCTCGTTCCCATCCGGTGCACGACGCTCGAAGAAGTCAGGTTGATCCAGACTTCCAGGTCCTACTGGGATCCTGGTTATCTTCCCAGGTGAGTGATGAACCCTCATAGTGGAGAAACCCGACGTGATTCCGGTGGATCCCCGGTGGTTGTTCATATTGGCTACCATGGGTTGCTGTTGGTTCGGGAGTGTCAAATTCCCCCCACCCGAGTAATCACTCCTGGCCTGGGGGCTGTTTATGGCCTCGTTGATGAGGGAGTCAGTCTCTTGGTGATAATTGGAGAGTCGCAGACCACAGTCACTGTTTGACAGATATGTTTGTTCGATCATTTCTGAAACATGCTCACTTTTCGAAACAAAACAACTCCAGCTGAACTATTTTCTTTGACGAAGCAGAAAGAAAGAAACAGATATCAAATAAGCAATATCTAGTTTGAGGTGCCAGACTGGAGTGACCCACGATCGGACACAAGTCGAACGGTTGGCGGTGTGTTTCCACACCAAAATAACAGGATCTGGAAGTAGGTTCGAGCGCACAAAAGTTTGGACAATTGTCTAATTTTAGTCAGATCAGATGTCATTCTGGTCTGAAACGGTCTAATGAAAGGTCACTTCGACCTGGCACCTCAACCTGGGTATCGTCAGCAGCTATTTGCTACCCTAGCCGAGACCCGGAATTATTAAAAGACCGTCCTCGACAGATATTGAATATGAAAAGAATTTGTCTGGACCCAATGTGATGTCCTGGACTTTGGCTGGAACTAAAACAACCGTCCTAGAATTTTGCTGGAACTGAAACACACGTCCTGGAATTTGGCTGGACAAAAAATGTGTTCTGCAATTTGGCTGGATTGATATCAGTTGTTCTGGAATTTGCGAGCTCATGATTTGGAAACATAAAAAATTAAATTGTCGCTGAAAAACAGAATTGTCGATGGAGTATTGAACTTCAGGAAGTATCGAACTTAAGAAAATGTCATTTGGTCAATCAAAAAATTGGTCCACCGGGTTCAAGGTGTCACCGCTAAAAATCGCAAAAAAATGTAATAGTAGGGGTGAGTTTGAATAAAAGTGTAAGATTTGCGCTAAATGCGATGAATGTGGTGGAAAAAAATTTAAACGGTGAACAATTTTTTTCACCCCTTATGCGGTGAAAATTTTTTCACTGCTAAAAATCGTAGTTCTTACAAAAAATCACCGCTAAATCTACCGCTAATCTAATAATGTTTAATCTAACAAATTTCAGACAAATCTAAAAAATTTCGGATTGGGCGTAATTTGGTCTGCTGTAAAGTCAGATTGTTTCTGAGGGAATTTGATACTAATAATATAGCCTGCCGTCATATCCAGCACAATTGCTCAAAGACAGCTCAGTGAAAATACATTTTCATTGAGCTGTCTCAGAGCAATTTTGCAGGATATGACGGCAGGCTATATTATTAGTATCAAATTCACCAAGAAACAATCTCACTTTACAGCAGACCAATTTACGCCCAGTCTGAAGTTTGATAGAACAGATCCAAACATATTTTATACAATTTTTTTTGCAATTAGTTTTTGTTATCATTATGTACACTGGTCCTCGGCAAATACTAGACGTTGGTCCTTGTAGTATAATATCTGTAGAAGAAAAGAAATTATTTAATTGGGATCAAGACTTTCACGAAACTAGCTGTGGCAATATGAAGTCTGTGATATGAACTACTCACAAAATTTTTTTGGTTGGTTCAATGGAAATTATGGTTGGAATCAAGGACAAACACATTGAAAGTTACTTTGAAAAGAGTTCTTACAAGAAAGACGAAACTAGACATAATAAACATCTCTGATTTTAAATGTTTGCTTTTAATTCGGTTACATTCATTTTGAGAAAAATTTTCAGCCCGATCGTCTGCCTAACCAGTTGGTAAAGATTTGATCAATTGAATATAGTCTTTATTATTCGATTCGAAATAATCAGTCACCCATTTGTTTGCTACTTCTAGCTTGTAAATTGTTTGATGCAACTTTTTTTACAACTTACTGTCTCTGTTTGTTTAAGACAATTTTTTGCATTTGATGCTCTCGTAAAAATTCAGTTTTCTTGGGCGCTGCTTTTATTGCAAATTAGTTGACAATGCATGTTGTTTAACATCTGTTAATATAATATCAAAGTAATAGTCCCGAATTTTCATATTAAAAACATATCAACGTCGGTCCAGAAAACCTGCTTCAATTTCAGCATCGCAAAATTGATAGTCAAAAGAGCTTTACCTCTCAGAACAAAGAAATTTTATCGACAAACTTGAGACGTATGACGGAACATTTTGTCCAACGCACAGTCTCGCACGAGCAGTCTTGCTTCACATAACCTATTTCGAACACTGAATTTTCTCTTCTCAATTGTATATAAAAACCCCAAACTATAGAATCTGTTTTGCGTTAAACGGTAGAAGGCAGTCTATGGTTTTGTGAGTTTTGAATCTAATCAATCTTTTCAAATTTTTTTTTTTGGCCTCATTTAGTTGAGCTTCTAAAATGAATGTCATACAGCAACCAAATTGATTCTAACTAAAATTTTTTTGTCAGTAGGCTGAAACTAATGACTTTTGATTTAGGAGAATGATTCATGGAGTTTTTGGAGTGCAAAGTTTTGTTGTTGTTATTGTTGTTGTTGTTGTTGTTGTTGTTGTTGTTGTGACTTTTGGGCATCAAGCCAAGGGGATTGCTCCCATAGACGTTTTGGTCTTGATTACAATGTTTTCTGCAATCGGAGCAATCACAGAAAATGGTCCATGTACACACTACTCTTTCGTTGAAGTTCAACATCAGACGGTCCCACATGAATGACAGAATACTTCTTTTGAGTCCCAAAGGCTAGGAAAAGTCTATCTCTTCAGGCAGATTGTTGGCAACTTTGGCAGTTCAAAAGTAAAAGTTCTCTCTGAATTTCTCGGTTCTCAGTTTTGGATTTTTGAATAATCTGCTTTTAACTCTACCTTTTTGGTTTTCATAGGTTTCTATCAATGAAAGTGCGTTTTTTTTATCATGTTACAGTTTACACAATAGAAGTAAATCATTGAGTTGCAAAAACATAGGAAGCGGAAGTTATCTTAGGGATACCATGTTTTCATAGTTCGACGCATTCCTAAAGCCCGTTATCCACTTCAACGCAGGTTTTTGAAAACATTCCATTAATCTCATACTTTCACGCGATGGGTGCCAAGTGCTTGAAGCAAAAATAATCAAGGGTAGAATTAGGGATTTGTAAACCCAAATTTTCACTCTCGTTTCCATATTCTTCGATAAATTTATCTTCAGAAAACCAAAAGTTCGATTAGCTTTCGCAAACCTAGACTCCAGGTGCTTTGCCGCTTTCAGGGTACCTTTAAGCTGCACTCCCAAATCAGTCACCTTTGTGGATTGCTCTAATGTAGTGTTATTCTTCGTAAGACTGAGGGACTGTCCCTTAAATGCTATATAACAACATTTTTCAGCAGCAAGTGACATTCTGTTTCTGGAAACCCAAAGTGAGATTCTGTCAACTTCTTTTTGATTTTCTTGGTTACTTTTGTCAATAAACAAGAACTTTGCGTCATCCGCATATGGATATGAGGTGCTGGAAATCAAGGAAGTTGGCAAATCATTTATGAAGATGCAGAAGAGGAAGGGGCCCAAAAAGGACCCCTGCGGAACACCACTTGATACTTGTAGAAGGTCCGACCTGACACCATCAAATCTTACGAACTGTTGTCGGTTACATAAATAGTCCTTGAGAAGACTAAGTACACACCCGCCCACTCCAATTTGCCTTACTTTGATCAACAATTCAGCATGCGGGACCTTATGGAATGTTTTTGAGAAGTCCGTGTACAAGGAATACACCGAATTTGGGTATCCTTCCAACGCAACTTGAACGTCGTTCAAGAAACAGAGCACGTTCGACACAACTGATCGTTTTTTTCACAAATTCATGTTGCCTGGTTGTTAAATGATCCGAGAACTGCTTTTCGATCGGATCATACATACATCGTTCGAGTACTTTCGAAACTATAGACAGCAATGTCACTGGTCTGTAATTTTTGACACTTGCTCTGCAGCCTTTTTTATGGATGGGCGAGACAGCACCAATTTTCCAACAGTTCGGGATTTTTCCTAATCTTTTGATGTTCCTAAAGACTGCGCTCAAGAATAGACTGAGCAGTTCAGCCCATTGCTTCAACAAACAGGCGGGAATGTTATCTGGACCTCGAGTTTTTGAGACATCAAGGTTTGTTAAGAATGCTCCTATTCTTTTTGAGCTGACATCAAAATTCATTAGGGTTGGGTCCGGAAGGTCATCGGCTACCGTGTCTTTGGTCTTCTCAGAAAATACAGACTGAAAATACCTATTTAGCAGGTCTACTTTCTGTTGAGTGGAATCGGCAGTCTCTTCCTCTAGAGAAAATATTTTGGGTAGATTTACTGTTTTTCTAAGGCTCTTTAAGTGCTTGAAGATCACTGTCGTATCAAGAGTGCTCACAAGCTTCTGTTGATACTGACACCTATCTTCTTCTGCAAGTAAGTTCCAGTAACATATTTTCTAGTCTCAAAACTTTTTCCGATAGCACTAAGCTGTTTGGTTTCTTGCGTTGGGTTCGCCGAGGAGTGCTCAGCATCTTCATAGTATGAGAGGTCTCCCTAGAAAACCAGGGAGGCACAAGCTGTCTATGTTGAGTACGTTTGGGACAAGGTTTCTCTATTAATGATTTAATGTAATCACAAAACTCTTCATCCATGCGATTGATGGTAGTGAAGCATGTAGCCTCGAAAGGGAACAAGGTCATTTCTCGCCGCATCGCATCGTAATCGGCGTTGCAAAAGCTGAAATAATTCAAGACAGGGATTTTGCGTTCTTCTCTGTGTTCTTTAATTGATAATAATACCGGTTCGTGATCTGAAACTTCAAACAATTGTCTGAAGACAAGATCAATCTTGGCAGTCGTGTTTTCCACTTTCCGTTCAAAAACAAGATCTAGTGTGTTCTTTCCACAAGTACTAAAGTCCACTATTTGGTGAAAATTATGTCTGTCAAACATTTCAGTCACCGATAGCTCGTACCCATCTGCACTGTGATTTAGGCTCCAGTTGACCTTTGGTAGGTTGAAGTCTCTGCAAATCAAACATGCGTATTACTTGAATTTTTCAATAACTCTGAGTACCTGTTCAAAGTCAGCTAACGTGTATCTGTAGGCGCTACCTAGTGGAGGATTGTAGTTGACACATAAAAGATATTTCTTCAGTTGTATGTCAACGATCGTGAAAATACATCCATCCGGGAGATCGTCACTGACTCGTTTTTCACTGATGATGATCTCAATAGCTACTAAAACACCTCCGTGTTTGTTGACAATTCTTCCACATCTGAGTAAGATATACCCAGGAAGCATAAGTTCTGAGTCTTCTAAGTCTTCATTCATCCAAGTCTTCGTAACGATGGCAATGGGGTATCTACAAGTCATCACAGCATTTGCAAACTTAGTTCGTCTATCAAAAATCAAAAGACTACGAGCATTTACTAACATCAGATTGAAATTTTCTAGTCAATTGGATGGTTCTTCTAAATCAACTTTCGTACCGTTGTGAAGCAGTCCAAAGCTGGTAATTTTGAGTTCAGTTGCAGGTGTTCCGTTCTCTATCATCTCACGTCTCTTCTTAAGACACATATTCTCTTTTTCGGATTCTGCCTTAGTTAGTGATGGAAGTACATAAAAAACGCGGTCAGAAAGGAGTTTCAATTTTTCTCTAGCTTTAGCTAAAACCCTCCATGTGTCCCAACACTTGGGAACAGTTACTAAAACGCTTCCTGGCTTCGAGCGTTCTTTATCAAACCTTCCAAGTCTTCTCACGTTTTCAACCGTCGTGTTGACTTCAATTGCATCAAATATATCTTTTATGTTCTCATTTAGTGAAATCAAGTTCTCATCTTTTGTCTTTTCCAGGTCTTCTGGAATTCCTTGAATTCTGAAGGTTTTCAAGATATCGTGATGTACTTCCTTCTGTTCGTCAGACGTTTTCTGCACATTCACAACTTTCTTAACTATCTTCTCTTCAAGGATTTTCTCCATGGACTTCTCAGTCTTCGCATCGCTGCCTGCAAGAGCAGCTTCAAGTTTCTGATTGATCTGTTTGATTAGGGAATTCTCCATCTTTTTCAGGCTTTTGTTGAGCTTGTCGTCAATTTTTCCTTCGACGTTCCCTTTTGTGCAGTTCTGGAAGATTTGATCTCTCTTCCCTTTATTCACGCATTCTTTACATAGGAGTAAAACATTACTCATCAGACTTGAGAGCACTTTTATGGCGTCCTCTTCCAATCCAGCACATTGCATGTGCATCTTCAATCCACAAGAGATACATTTGTATACAGCTTCTCCTCTTTTGATTTGATTTTTACATGTTTTGCATTTCGCATCGGAGTTCCGATACATTTTGCCCCACAAGGCTTCAGCCTATAAACTCAACACGTGATACTGAGAACTAGGTACTAAAACCGGTCCGAAGTAGCACAAGATGAGTTTTCAAGCTATATCAAATGATAAACTGAGAACCAAGAGTTATTTGCTCTTTCCCAACAAGCTTTTGATAGTCTTTTCTTTTTCTGGGCAAAGCGATTCAATTCACCGTTGACTCTCTTCACAGCTGCTAACGTTCGAAGTTCGTACAGAGGTTTCCGATGCAACTGAAGATACTCTGTCAGGATTTCAGGATTGTTAGATTTTTGCTTCGGCAGAATTTCACGAACAATGTTTGCTACTTGGAAACCTTTGGTTCTCAAGGTTTTGATTTGATCCCAAATATTTGGAGCACCTTCACGGTTGCAATGGACGACCCCTTGTATCTGATAGCCAAACGACAATAAGATCTTCCTCAATCTTTCTGCGACACCTGAGTGAAGTTGCTAACTCTATGTTGAGTCAGCGAATTATTGAGCGTATCGTGCCAGATAATAATGTCCGTACGACGTCGCATAGATCTCCGGAGTATGAACTGAACAGTTTTCCGTTTGTTGTTTTTTTTCTGATTGAAGCACAAACCGGGTATGGCAAGGATGTGACGATTTAGTCTTTTTCGGATAAACCAGGGTAAAGATCGAATCGCATGCGACAATGAACTTGCACCAAAGATAAACATTTAGGGGATAACCACGGCTATCCCAGAACAGTCTATCTGAGTTGTGTATTACACTGCTTTTCTTGCACAGTAAGGAACTTCCGAAAATCACTGGCCAAAGAAAGCCCGTATTTATCATTTTGGAATGACAATGCATTAAAAAGTTTTTTAAATCGTTTTTTATACGTTCTAAAAAATATTAAACTAAGATCTTATAAAACTCTCAAATACAGAAACTTTCATAAGCTGGAGTTGTAATTCGGTCTATTATGAGAAAAGTTCAAACAATGTATGAATTAAATGTGGTCCTTTCTTAACAATCAATATGGTTCTAAAAGCAGTTCCTTTGACCTTTGTGATTATGATGATGAAGGGAAGTGGGGTGGAGGGGGTGGCCTAGTGGGTAGTTGGCACTGGGTGAAGAGCAATGCCCCCCTCCCCTTTTGTCCAGGGTTCCCAGAGTGTAGGGTACCCCGTTGTGATGATGTGAGTCCTTGTCTCTTCCGCCCCCACCTCCACAGTTGATCCTGTTATGGTAAAATAGAAATATAATTATTGGTTGAGTTGTGTATTACATTGCCAAAACGACGAAAGACTGTTGAGTGCTCGCTACGGACAAAAGTCGAAATAGCATCTTGAACAATCGAGATTTTTTCCTGCTCAAATTTGAGCAATCTGGATTTCAATTGGCGGTTATTCCATAAAACTCTGCATGCTTGTTTTGTTTTGGTTAGTTACACTTCGTTGGCAGATATTCGCAACTTCTAATTTTCTTTTACTTAATACATAGCATTGATGAATTGAATGCAGCGCCATCATTTTTACTTTAAAAGTTCTATTCCTACCGCACTATATGGCAATTTTTAGTTTTAAAAAGGTGGTACAATTCAGTTATAAACTGCTGCATTTTAGAAGATGCTATGCTCTGACCCGAAGTGTGCTAACCCGAAGTATCCGATGGCAGCGGCCACTATGATGGTGATTGTGAGTATGATGCCCACAAATATGGCCGCAATCACAGCCAAGTTGGCACTGGGTGTGGTCACCCCTCCTAGTCCACTGTAGTTCGAGCGAGGGTTGCAAGGGGCTGAAGGTAAAACAACAACTCAAAAAATGACTAATAGGATTTACAGAATAGACAAATAAGTTTCATCAAAATGGAGTGAGAATATAACAAGATTAAGATTGAGATACAAAACAGAAAATCAGTATACATAACAAATTTAATTCCAGGCCGTCCTAGTCGGGTGTGCTGGCTTTTGTGCGATACATGACACCTTGAACCTGGCTTTGGGTATCAATGGAAGCAAAACCAAGATCTGTTTTTCAGATTAGAAGATGAAATGAGGAATTGTCTCTCTTCTCATTCTTAGTCAATGTGAATAGTTCATGCTCATTTTTAATCTATGGGTAAAACTCTCAGAAGCGGGTTTCAGAGCATATTATTGTTTAATAGCATTTGATCAAAGATTCTCACAAATTTACATCTTCAAATTGGATAAATATTCTTTGCCAAACGTCTATCGTAGTCGTCATATTTTTCACCTTCTTAATTGCCTCTTCTCATTAACTTTCATTAACCTCGCCTCTCATTGGGTGTGACAAAATGAAGTTTTTTGATTTCTACATAATTCTTCACGTTCCCTCTCATATTGGGTAAACTCTAACCAACGTTTAAACTTTTCATTTAGAAAGTATAAAATGAAGGCTCGAAACACGATGTTCTTCAAATATCATTGAAACAAAAATCATTTTTTAGATACTGTCAGATATTTACATCAAAAAGGTCTCTTAATTTAATGACAAAAGCTCTTAAAGACAACAGTTCTTATATCAGAAACAAATGAAGCAGAAGAAACCAAGCAAAATGGACGCTTCCATTAACCCAAAATCTACTAAAATAATAATTTAACTATCTTGATAAAATACGAAGTGAGATCCCAGGAAAGGTTCTGAGGTCCCCTCCGAGGAAGAAAATACCCTAATGGAAGCGAGAATTAGTATGAAAATGAAATAAATGATTGAGTTCCATCGGACAGATACGGAAGACCCGACGAAAGCGTCTAAAATTTTAATGAAAAATGAAGTAGCCGCGATAGAAAAGGAAATGCATTACGTCGCCAATCCTAAAAATACAGCCGATTCCGCGTTTGCGGACATGATTGACAACATTTTGGCAACCATTCTCGCGTGGGAGAAAAATGGTTAAATTGTGGACAGCATTGACGAAAAATTGCGGACAATGGTTACAATATTCCGTCACTGATCTTGTATAAATCACGTTTTTCTGTCATAAATGTCCGCAATTTATCGTCATCACTGCACTTTAACCTTTGATTTAAACTCCAAACGTTGACGGACTAGTATTATAATTACGCCTCACTTCATTTTGATAAGAAATACTAATTTTGTCCCACACTTAGTCTTTTAATCAGTTTCAGGAGCCTTGACGGATTAAACGAATAATTCTCCCTCACTTTACGTTCAACTCATTTAAAGTTAAGTTTTTAAACCTAAATGTATGTTTAAAACCTTGACGGATTAAATTTATATTTGCCTCTCTTTGCATTTTGATCATAAGCACCAATTACATCCCGCTTTGTCTCCTTTAATCGGTTTCAGAAGCCTTGCGAGGAAAGTAGTTACTTAGCGCGGACGTTAGTGACGCATATGTCAGGACAATAGCGACAAAAATCTGTCCGCCTTTCTTGCGTGTCATCAAAATCCGCTAGTGCGGACATCAATGGCAAAAATTTGCAATTTTCAGTAAATTTGCAATGTATTACCTCACAGTCACTGTTGTCCACAAGAGCCCAAAACGCCTAATCTCAAAAATGGGGAGCTAACAATGATGTAATTAGTAACAAAATTTTCTGGCTCAAAATGTGGGATTGGCAACGTAATGTGTAAAAAAGTTAGACAGAGAGATGTTTAAAGATTGAGAAACGACACAAAAGAAAGTAGCAGAGTTAGTGATGGACATGTGATTAAATTAATTGTGAAATGTTGTTGCAAATGAAGTTAAAAAGGAGCCCCCGAATGGAAAAGGCAAGAATAGCGTGGCTGCTTCTACTACAAGTCTTCTTTGGTGAAATTTTATACCAGGTCGCATCAGCGTGTTGAACGGCTAACTTATCTCCAGTAGTGGAAAAAGGAAGAGTCATGGCTGATAGCAAATCGCAAACTGGAGGACATTTTTTTGCCAACTTGGACCTCAGGCTGATCTGCTGCTCGTTACAATGACATCGTTTTTTTGCAACTAAACATTATCCAAAATGCTGTTGAGAAGTCAGGTCTTTTCACAATCAAAGCCACAGAGGATCGAAAGTTTAGAGTTTGTGAGCAAAATTTTTCTCAGTAAGGTGTTAAGTTCGTTCAATTAACACTGCAAGTAGCATGTGGTAAGTTATTGCCTGTCAAGACATTGAAACGAATAACCACATTTTCAGACAGCAGGAACTATCAACCGGAAGGATTTCTCATTGATTTTGACCAGCAGGCACAGTAACTCTCGGTAGTTACAGTTTGTTGTCCTTGTGTGAAGTTGCTAGCCCCCGCGCCATGAGAGTCTTGGAGGTTTTTGAAGAACTAAGCGCACGAAAATAAAGTGAAAGTTTTCAAAAAGCACCTAATTAGAAGATCTAATCTCTATCAACAATCAGGAGTTTTTTTCTTACCTGACCTAAGTGGGGAGACATTAAACATACATTTCGTGTGTTGAAAGTTAACTAGACTGATGAAAATTCATCTAACTCTGGCTCTGTTATTTTGAAAAACATAGCCATGTTAACCAACTTGATTGTTAATTTATTGCATTTGAAAAAATATTTTATTTGTCTCCTAAGTTAATGGTTTTGGCAATAATATATCTATCCTAAGTTAATAATGATATTAGTAATGATAAACCTATCCTAAACTGAATGATATTGTTTAGAATAAATTTTAGCTTACTACTTTAACATAAACGTTTTGATACAATTTATAATTCGGAAACAGAAATAAAAGATATGGCTACTTCAAAATAAATAAGAAAATAAGAGTTGGTTAAAAGATTCTCTTCTGTGTTTGCTAAATCAAGTTGGAAGCTTTTTATTTTGTTTCATACAGATACCAAAGCCTTGCAAAAAAATATGTACAACATTTTATATTAGGGAAAAAGACAAAAATTAGGGGAAAATGAAAGCCCCTTTTTTCGGAAAACTTTGCTCTCTTGTTGAGAACTTTCGTCAAGCAAACATGGTCATATGTTCAGACATAAGAAAAAACAAAAAAATAAATCAATGACCAAGAAAACCTTTTTAAAGAGAATTTAGAATTTTTACCACGTCAGATTGTATGTAATTTTTTTACAAATTGTTTCCTTTTTGCTGATTACTTCTTTTTGAAGGAAATTAGATCCCATTATCGTAAGCGTTTTATAACTCAAGCTCTCTTTGGTTTCTACTTTACCATTTTCTTAGGTTAACGTGTGAGTCCATTTGACTTTTAAAAAGTTTAAAACTATAAAATTGTCCTCGTAGCTGCACATTAGCGCCAGACCTGAGTAACGGTCAGTAGCACGAAGAAATTATTTTCACATGATCTTTATAATGATATTTTGAAGACCCGATTGTGAGGGTTTTTGGGAACAAAAAAATGCAAAATTAGACTCAATTGCGTGGGTACCATGGTGATGTTAATAAAACTTTCTGAGAATCGACTAAACTTAGAACTGATTTCCACCATGTGTTCCCTCCCCAACGAAGAATACCTTAACTCATTAGTAGAAATTCAAACCATTCAAAACAAAAAAAATGATTTAGCCCGGGGTTCGTTTTGCGGTCTTTGCTCGAAAGTTGACAGGAATCAGGTTAGATTACTGTGCGACGTTTGCTCATAAGCATTGAACAGTAGCATAATTTGGACTTACAATATTCGGTTCTGCCAATAGCATCCGTTGTCCACTCTCCTTCACCGTACCCATTTTTAGCACGCACCTGAAAACAAAACAACATTCAAAACAAAGTAAACAGCTAATGCAAATAGCAGCAGAGAGAATTTTTTGAGAACATTTTTAGTGATATGCGGTGACCAGCAGTGAAAATAACTATGGAAAACATAATGTAAAACAAGGAGGCTCGCTAAATTTCCAAAAGAATGAACACTAGAACAAACGAAATGACAGAGAAGAAACCAACACTAATGCGATAGAGTCGAAAAACTGCAAGCACACAAAAACTTTTTGTTATCAAGTGAAAAATTAATTTTATCAATACAAAACAAAAAATGGGCCAAGAGGTAAAAAAAGCGACCTCAGCACTCACTTAGATATCTAAATTGAGAATGCAAATCAGATCAAAATTCAAATAGAGGTTACCCAGACTATGTAACCACGAGGTAAGTAACGATTTAAGTAATTCTTGTTTGCTCCTGGAACATATCAAAAATGTCGATCTAGCAAACTGGTTATCAACTCATATTAACAAACGTATGCGAAAAAATAACACGGAAAAGATACTGAATATATATCCTTTTTCCTTGAAAACTTTTTTGTTGCTAATCAAATGCAATCTCACAATAAATTCCAAAAAATAAAACCACGGACCACAAGCGCACATGGTTGAGAATGAAGCAGACAGGACAGTATTTTATTGAGATGAATTTATGAGCCAACCAAACATTTTTCAAGGTCAAAACTTTTTTGCTGACTCTGTTTTTGTTTATTAACAAAAACTAAAAACTAATCGCTGTCACTTGAACAAAATCAACAGTTGCAATTATGTCTATTGAGAAAACCAATTTAGCTCGTCAGAAATCAAAATGAACGATATGTCCAATTCTAAAGAAGCAAGTTTCAAAAAACCATATATAAACAAATGTAGTCAAATAATGCATGTAGTCAATTTAAAATTGACGAGCAGTTACCTGCTGAAAGTGATATTTTGATTAAAATATTCCAGTTGTTGGCAGAGGAAATTTTTTAAAATGAGTTTGAAGGGTAAGGCAACAAAAAACGACAGAGACACTAAAAACTGGAAAATCCGTTACATTTTTGTCAGTTGCGTGTCGGTTATAAAAAAACCATTAGCAAACTAGCTTCATCGATTCTTGAGCTTATCTTATGCCACAACTGCAATCAATGAGATCTTTCATCACTCAATCGGTAAGAAACCTTCAGAAAGAATATCTAAGGTCAAAAAACCCCAAAAAATATAAGAACGTTTACTAAAACAAACAGTTTAAAATTCATAGGTAACCTTAATTGTAAAAGAGAGACAATTTCTTCTAATCTGTTTAGAAGTCATTAGGAAATTTTAAAAAATAAGAAAACAAATTCATTTTTGGAAATTAGTAACAATAGAGTATAAGGAAACAATTGGTCAAAATTAACAAACGTTTATTGATATCACGTAGTGATAAAGTAAACAAAAGTCATTAGTTGCCGCAGACCAATTCAGACAACAGCGGGTATGCAAAATCAGGACAAAAGCAAAGTATTCAGTATATTCAATACTTCATATTTGTTCCGACCCACTTTAGTGGGGTAGGAACTATATACTCAAATGTTTTTTCTGTTCAGACAATTTTGGCCGATCGATATAATCATCGTAGAGAGTTGTGAGTGGTATCAGTAGAGAGCCTGTCCAGCGTAGAGTATTGAATTAAAATTTTTTTTGACTTTCGTTTTCTTGAGCGAGTTATCTTGGTTTAAGTTTTTGAATATTAGACCGATTTGCGTTTATTTTATTCTCATTTTCCGTATTTTTTCCAGGTTTTCGTTAATTTTTGGTAAAATATGTTAAAACATCAAACGGTAGTGTTATCTATTTTATCTCTATAGATAGGGTTGGGTTGCTGAATTGTTCCATTTGTGTTTTTGTCTACAATTCAGGCTAACATTTTTTTTTTCGAAATTCAGACTTTTTGTCGATAATGGGAGCAAATACGCTTTTTTAGCCCACTTTCTTCAAATTTGCTGAAAGTGGACACCTTGAAACTGCACTCGTATTCTTTGTGAGCTCAAAAAGAGCTGGTTGTACTCACGCCGTCCTTAAGAGTTTTCTGAGATTATTTTATTGCGAGTTCTTGGCAACTATAAACACGATAATTATGCAAAATTCATGATTTTTTTTGATAAACTGAAAAATTGGTCTCAGTCGCAACCATTTGAACAAATAAATGTGTTTCTAGCCACGCAGTAGAATCAGGGATGATTTTGAGCTGATCATGGATCTTTAGGGTTAAAAAAATTTTAGATTTCTATGGGCGCTGCCTTTTTTAAGAAAAATATTTCCGCATCCATAGTTTTTTATGTAAATTACTGGCGAGAATCTCATACCAGGACTCATTTAATGCCAGATTCGATTTAGGAAAACTGAGGCCCAATGACAGAGGCACCATGATTTCAGAGTTAGGCTTATGGTTTTTATGGCTGACCAAATGTTTTCGAAAAATTTTATGGACTTCGTATGTTTTGCTTTCATTTGTTGTGCTTTTTGTTGTCGAATGACTTAATCTCAATCAAAGGTTCTATTGGTTTTTTATGAGGTAAAAGTGAACCTGGGCGTCATTTTCGTTTGTTTTCTAATGTCTCTTATGACTGTGAATTTATTTGTTTTAGGAAAATATCGGTGAAATTTTGAATTTTTCAACTAATTTATTTTTTTTCTCAACTTCAGGCGAAGTCTCGGTAAAAAAGTGAGAAACTCATTTAATCAGAGTTATGAATTTTTGTTTTTAACGGCTCAATAATAAATTGAGGGTTTCATGGGTTTGATACTTCGAGTTTTTAAATTTTTATTTTGTGTTTTGAGCGTAATTGAATATTTTATAAGTTTATTTTATCTCCATGTCGATTTATCACATTTTTGACAGGTCCGACTGAAAGACAGGATAATTGGGATCATTGCACAAGCCTTGAGATAAGGTGTATGTGAAAATATTAATCATTTGTTTTTGTTGAATTTTTTATGCTTTTTGGCTGAGACACAGTTCTCTCGCAAAAGTTAGTGGATTTTTTTTTGTTTTTGCCAATGTTTGTCTTTCTTTTTGTTGCTGTTGTTGTTGTCGTTATCGCTGTTCTTCTTGTTGTTGTTGTTGTTGTTGCTGTTGTTGCACGACATACAACTGATGAGGATAGGTCTCAATTGCATCCCCAGGACGTTTTGAAATTTTTCAAAGGATTCGGTTTATAGCCATTTGTTTTAAAGATTTTCAAATTAAATTATTTTTTTTTCAATTGTCTCTTTCCAGCTTCTTTGTCATCAAATAATCAACCTCTTTAATCAGCAGTCTCAACTAATTGGCATCGACCAATTAGTTTTAAAAAAAATTTCGTGAATACAATACTGTTCAAAATTTGGCTCCTTTTTTGTGATGTCTAGGTAGTCGTTTCATAAGGAAGAACCGTTGAGGTTAAGATGAGAATCAAGTAATGATTTACAATTCTTGCAGATAACAACCTAAAATTATAGGGCCTTGAACACTGTGATGTCTTAAAATTAATTGTGAAGTTTGGGCTCCTCTCTTGTTTTTATTTTGTAGTCTTGTGACTTAGTCTGATTAATAACCTGCGCAATGGGCTTGATGAGGTATTGCAACCTAATTGAACAGTTTTCGAAATCTTATATGTGTTACGGTTTTTGGAAAATATTTGTTTTGAAAAACAAGTTTGGATTTTAGAGCTTCGCCATTTTTTAAATCGTTTTTTGGTCAATTTTTAGCTTATTTTCTGAAAAGAAAATAATTTGACCTATAATTTAATCTTTATAACGTTTTTAATTTCAATCGTTGTTTTGTTGGCTTTGTTAGTGCTGTTAATAAGATATTTCGTATTTTATCATTCTACATTTTAAAAGCATTTGTTTTCTTTTTAAATTATTAATGGTAGGTCCTAACATTAATGATTGGTCCCATTGGTTTTGAAATTTTGTGCAATTGGAAAATTTTGATGCTCTTAGTGACAGATTTATGGTTTTAACGGCTTCACAGCCATTTTCGCGCAAAGTTTTTTTTTGCCGGCATTTGTCTTTCTTTTTGTAGTGGTATGATGTATACTGCATAATGACAGGTCTCAATTGCTTTCTATGAAGATAAAAATGAGCATTTTGGCGTTTTCAGTTAATTGTTAATGATAATAATCAATAAGAAGTATATTGATTTCAAAAATGGAAATTTATTTTTGAACTTCGCACATTTTTGCTCTTTTTGTCGACCTGTTACCCAATCGCATTGAAGACAGGTCCAAAATCTTTTTAATGAAGTATAACTTATTTTGTTTTGTTTGGGTTTTATCTGATGCGAGTTTGATTTCATTGTTATTTTTTTAATATAGACAGCGCGTTTTGGTCGTAATTAAAGTTTGTTATTTGATTTTTTATTGTATTTTCTTGTAGTCCTATTACCAACAGGTTCCATCGGCCCTCTAGCGTGGTTTTATGGTATCCCATTAGTGGTTTATTGAACCATATGTTTGTTTGTGAAAGTTTTCGCTTCCAGTTGGTAGCCAATTGAGCCAAGAGTGTGGATGAGCGGGGTCGGAACTATGTGCGTACGCATATTACCGAGTCTCCTTGTTTATAATTAAAACTTTAATGGACTATGAAAAATGCGTACGTGATAGGCACACATTAAATGAAATGCGTTTTAATGCGTTTTCTTGTTTTTCCAGTTGCCAATTCTATAAAGTAAACAAATGATTTTTTTGAGAACGAAAATTGAGATCTAGAAATCTAGTCAGTTTTCAAATTAAAAATCAAACTGTAAAGTTTCTCAAGTAGCAACTGCATTATCATTCAGCCTGCCTGAAATCTCATTGTTTTCGATTAGACACCACAAGTTATATTTCTTTGTATATATGAGTGCAGAATTAAACAAAATGACCTCTACTTTCTTTTATAAATCTAAAATGACTATATAATTTCAAGAAGAGTTCGCACAAGCTATATAATTATACGCTAAGTTGTGAGTGAGGTATCACAGGCTTGGTAATGGCACTAAATCAACATTTTCTTCTGGCAAGTGGTTTCGCAATTCTCATATTTCTACATATATGAAACCACAAAAATAACAGAAAAAAACCTCAGTAAATCTCCAATTTGTTACAAAAGTTTGATGTTAACAATTGAAAATCAATAACAAGATCTGGCAAAATTCTACAAAAAACTAAGTTTATTACCAAGAAACAAACTTGTTTGAATGTGAAGCAGCTAGAATATCTTCATGATGAAAAAAAAACAATACAATTCGAAAATACAGTATCGAGAGGGCGTTTTCTTTTTTATATTTCGAAACCAGTTCAGCCTTCTTGAAAAATCTTTGCTGTTCAATTGATACCATCAAAAAATCCGTTATACTCTCAGTTGGCCCTGATTTTAATCGGAATACTTTATTGCTTCTGAGATACCGGCTCAACTCGGAACACCTAAAACTTCATTAATGTAACCAAGCTTATAAGTATTAGTATCCGTATTTATAAACTCTTATGTTATATAACTAATTTCATTGTACATAAGTTCATCTCCAATAGGAGAGATGTGAGTTGCGAGTTGTTAGTTGTTCTTTTTATCGCCTGTCATTTCGCAGGTAGTTACGCTAGATCGCGCATTCATATTTAAGTGAAGTGCAGACGAAACTAAAGTCGAAAAGATACAGTCGGTTCGTGGCCAAGAATAATTTCTTGAACTAAATTCTCTTTGAAAGTCAAAAGTTCACATTCAACACTGGAGCATACATACATACACATCCCCAGGGATCAACACTTACAATCCACTGTTATATTAGATAGATCATATCTACCTACAGATACTAAAGTATCCGATATAGAATCTCCTCCTCTCGGAGTAGATCTCAGACAACAACTAGCGCGGGATCACATGGCGCAGTCAGCATTAAAAACTCCTCTAGGAGTACCAGCATTCTGGGAGACAGGGGCAAGCCCACCTACAGAATGGAGCACTTGTTTCGGGACTTCGAAAATGGCAATAATGGCAAGGGACAACCTACAGGTTGACAAACTCCTGAAACTAAAGCCATCAAGAACAGAATTACCCTACCCTACACTCTCGACCTATGAAGAACAGTTTGACGGGGAAACAGCAGACAAAAAGAGACAAAGAGACCAAAGAAATGAACGCAGAAAAATGGACTGGGAAAATGAGAGTAAAAAATTAGAACAAAACGGCCCAATGATAGACAAATTCCCATGGGACGAGGCAGACCTAAAGGTCAAAAGCCTCATTTACCTCTCCCTAGGAGCGGAAGAAAATAGAACATTCCACCAAAGAAACCCGCACACTAGAATAGAGCGGTGTACCACCAACGAACTATTGCACGAGTTAACACTAACATTTACCCGACCACGAAACAGAACATTCGACCGGTTTCAATGCTTTAAGTCAATGCAACAACACAACGAATCGTTTGAAAGCTTCTATAGCCACCTTCGGGAACAAGGGGCACACTGCAAATTCGAACAACTCGAAGAGGACCTTATAAAGGACATATTCATATCAAATATGAGAAGTTCAAATATGGAAATGGAACTCCTATTGGAAACACGTACTCCACAACAGGCACTAAATTACGCCGTAAATAGAGAAAGAGGACTAGCAAACCAACAAGAAATCCTCAGATCAAACAATACAAACTGGAATACAGTCTCATATGTCCGCACAAACAGACAAAGAATTTACAACCAAAACACTCAACAAAAACCAAATCCATGCTGGAAATGCGGAGGAACTTTCTCTTGAGCTCATTTACAAATATGCCCCGCGAAAACAACCACATGCAAAATATGCAAAAAAGCAGGACACTATACATCATTGTGCACAGCAAAAATGTCAAAACGACGGCCACACAACACGCCACAGTCCGGCTCGGCACAAAACTATAAACCACCACAAACAAGAATAATAAGAAATATAAACCAAGAAAAATCAGAGAGCGAACAAATGGAGGAGAGCGTAGACGAGGAAGCGGCCCTATACATAAAAGAACTTCATGAAGACTGGGCAAACATAAATATAATCCGCCCAACACAGTTCTCCCCACAGAAAAACAACTTCATCAACAAAGAATCCAACGGAGAATTCAGGGTAGAAACAACAACCCAGTCTCACAAACTACAGTGGCTCGCAGATACTGGCTCACCTTGTTCATTTTTTAACCAAGAGAACAACAACTCCAAAAGGAGATCCAAAGTATAAGAATAGAAAAGTTCACAGAAAACACAATCTACAAATGCTTCAATAACAACAACATTGAAATCGAAGGAGTGCTCATCATCGACATAAAGTCAGGATCATGGACAGCAAAGAGCTGCAAAGTCCTCATCGTGAAAAACAAAACGAACAAAATAATGGGCAGAGACCTACTGGCAAAATTGGGGATAACACTCAACGCATCAAAGAAAACCGGTAAGCCCATCAACTTCATATCTGATCTCCAAACGGAGAAAAACATAATAAAATGGGTATTCCAAAAATATCCAAACCTATGCACTCGCCTAGGTGGTTCAAAAAACCATATTGCGAAATCGATTTTTAAATCGGAATATACTCCTTCCCAACAAAAGGTCGACGAGTCCCGTTGCACCTAATCGAGAAAGTCGAAAATGAACTCAAAAAATTATTAGATGACAAACAAATCATTAAATTAGAAAAGTGTTCAGACGAACTATTCATAAGCCCAGTAGTAATAACGGTTAATAAAGACAAATCAGTCAGATAGTTTTAGACTCCAAAAAATTGAACGACGCCATCCACAAAAACAAATAACAAATGCAAAGCATCGACCACCTAATGGACTCTGTAGCAGTGTATATATCTAAAAGAAAAAACAAGCAAGGAAAATATTTCTTCTCGAAAATAACAAAAGGAACATTAGACGAACACGAAAAAGAATTAGATAAAGTACTACATAGATTAAACGAAGAGAACCTAGCCATTAGCCTTCAAAAATGCGAGTTCGCAAAGGAACAAATAATATGGCTCGGCTTCACAATTACTCTGAATGGAGTAACCCCAACAAAACAAAAATGCGACGCAATAACAAACTTAGAAAACCCAAAAACCTTAAAACAACTTCGTTCCTTTATGGGTTGTAAACATCACCTAATTAAATTCATCCCCAATCTAGCAGAAATATCAGAGCCATTACGCCCCTTACTCTCCAAAGCAAAAGCAAAAGCACAAAATAAACTAGATTGGAAGGAACATCATACCGAAGCATTCAATCAAATCAAGGACAAAATAAAAATGATAACAGAAAATAAACATTTCGATACCACGAAACAAACCAGAGTACGTTGCGACGCAAGTAAAAAAGGCCTAGGAGCCTGCTTACAACAAAAATACGGCACCACCTGGGAAACAATAGCATTCGCCAGCCGTTTCCTAAATAATTTAGAATCACGATATAGTACCAATGAACTAGAACTACTAACGGTAGTCTGGTCAATGGAACATTTCAAATATTACCTTTGCGGATCCGAATTCATACTCCAAACGGATCACCAAGCTTTACTTACAGCACTTAAAGAAAACAGAGGAAACAAAACCTATCAAAGTAGATTGATAAGATGGGTAGATAGACTACTACCATTTCACTTTTCAGTTGAACATATACCAGGTAAAAACATGAGCTTTGCGGATTATCTCAGCAGAAATTTATCTGGAGATCCAATACCACCATCTGAAGAAGACAAAAACTTTGTGATAAATACCATAGATGAATTAAAATTTGCTCTCATACGCAATGCGCTAACTCCAATTGGAGCAACGAAAGCAACCAATCAAAACGCAGACATAAAACAAGTCAGCAATGACGTAACTAGTCCAAAACAAAATAACAATACAGCTCCAAACGCTTTTTGCCTTAATTCGATTGAGAACAAGTTACACTCTGATTCAACATATATTAATCCTCCAAATTTAAACAAAACTACACTAACAGATTGTACTAACTTAGTCGCCATTACAACAAGACAAAATCCATTACGAGATACATTTAACGTCCCAATTCGTAAAAGAAATAGAGCCCCCAATAAACGAAACAATCCCCAAGTGGAGAACCCATATTCTTTCAAAACATTCAAAACATCGAGCACCCAAACAGAATTTACCACAAACAAAGGAAAGGGCTTAGACCCACTAGCTCCAACCAAACACTCTGAACTATTTACTGCGTACAATGATCTACCAACCCCCTTATATCGGCTAAACCTGACAAAAGTCTTTAACGAAGAACTGTTATCAGAGGCGTCACAGAAAGAGTTAAAAATTATTATGAATTATGTAAAAACAGAGAATTGGGAAGATCTCAAAAAAGTAAACCCGCTTTACTACCGAATTAGAAGGGACCTTTCAGTTATCCCTACAAATTGCCTGTTATACGACAACCGATTAGTTATACCATCGCGATTAAAACAACTTGTACTGGATACAATTCACCACAATCAACCCGGCCAAGCGGAAATGCTTGCGCTCGCGAAAATGATATGGTGGCCACATATCCATTCGGAGATTGTATCCAAAGCTAAAGCCTGCAGACAATGAAGAGACAAAGCATTAATGCCTTAAAGCATTAATACCCAAAACACAATTAGTACAATTACCTAGCCTAATAGAGACAAATCAAGAAATCCAAATGGATTTCGCCGGCCTCATACCGTACAAGAACACTACACAAAATAACTATATTTTAGTTACAGTAGATCGTCTCTCACGATACCTTAACGCTGAATTATTTCATAATTGCGACACAGGCACCGCAATAGATTACCTCGAACGATACTGTAAAATAAACGGTATCCCACGGTCAATTCGCTGCGACCAAGCACAGGCGTTTAAGGCAAAAGAATTTGAAATATTCTGTAAAAACAAAAAAATCAAACTAATATTAGCTCCAGCCGGAGACCACAGGGGAACCAGAATGGTAGAGAGACTAATACAAACATTAAAACGCTGCCTGGCAGTACTAGATATCGACCCCATGTGGAGCACCGAAACCCTAAGTGCTAGAATAGCAAGCATAATCGAAAACATACGCCTCATTCCCAATGAAACCACGAAAGTTACTCCATTCGAGGCACACTTTGGCAGAAAGCCAAACACAGAATTATCCAATATGCTAACTAAACCATCTACCAAAAACTTATCTTATAAACAACTTAAAAGTAAATGTTTAGACAAGAAATTGCTACGCCACGATGCGCTGACACAAGAAGAAATGTGGAGAAGGGACGGGAGCTCAGAAGATGAATTGGACATCCAATACAACACACAAAGCGCTTCCCCCACACACTTAGACTCAGACGATTCTGAAAATCAACCACTGATTTCCAAATCACCAAGTAAGATAAGCCCCTCAGAACTACATTTCTCCATAGGAGATAAAACAACAAAAATAATATACAACAAACGTAACGTAGCGCGTAAATCAATTGCTAGAAAAACGAAAGAACCAAGAAACACACTAGCACCCCAATGGAATATTATACAAGATGGCACAATAACAAATTTTACGCCAAACACCATAACAATTGATACTCCAATAAGAAAAAACACGGTAATAAGGAAGAACGACATAGCAACTGCTACAGAAACCAAGCCACAACCAGAAACAAAACCACGCTTAATCCACATGGTCACATGTAAAACAATAGGCGAATATAGAAGAAATCAAGAAAAAATCAAAAAATTCTGTTTAGAAGAAGCCAAACAAGCCAAAAGGATCAGCACAACCGTACCAACGAGAAGTCATCCAACAACAAACGAACCCCAAGAAATTCCAGGACCATCACGAATGCCAAGTCAACAAACAACGAGCGCCCCCAAACGGACACGAGCAGACTTCGAGGACATCAACAAATCCAAAAAGAGGAATTCCAAGAAGGAAACGACAAACACAAAATGGTCAAAAGAGAAAATAATAAAACTTGCAAGAAAAATCAAAGGGAGCAACAACACCCAAAAGGCAACAAAAAACCAAAGATCAAACAGAGCACTTCAGTCCAAAGCTTTAACGAAAAAGCAAAGCAGGCAGCACTAAAACATTCACTGACTGCCTCTACAAGGAGAATCCAATCGGCAACATCGGACACGGACACAAATAGGTCCTTTCTCAAATTCAACACACACACCCCTCAACCACCATCGATCCAAATATTCAACGTCGACACTGACCTACCAGGAACTGCTCCTTTCGAAATCATAACAAGTAATGATCCCACTGACTTCATGGAAACAAGCCCAATGAGCCCTAAAGCCCAAAGACCCCAACTAATCGCAAATTCATCACTCGACGACAACAATCCAAGTAACAACGACCAACATCTCGAATTCAACAAATCCACAGAGAAAACAGACAAAATTGTGGAAAAAATCAACACAATCAACGCTGTAAAAGAACATCGAGAACAAACAGAAACTATCCATAGCCCAGAGCCACAAGTGATTTACTTAGACTCCTCAAACTCCCCAAACGAAGCAGACTACACACAACCGTCACAACTGGAGCAAGCCCCAAATGGAGACAAGGCCATCTCGGAACTACAACAACCAAGTACATCGAACAAGGAAGAGCTGCCAGAGCACCCACAGGTAGAGATACAGAAGAGCCCAGCCAGCTCACTGATATATAATACGCCCCCATCATCACCCCAACCGGACACCATTTCAGACCTCGACGAGGAGGATATTAAAGCACTCAACGAAATCCAATAAATTGGATTTCTCCCGTAGGGGGGGGGGGGAAGTGAGATACCGGCTCCACTCGGAACACCGAAAACTTCATTACTGTAACCAAGCTTATAAGTGTTTGTATCCGTATTTATAAACTCTTATGTTATATAACTAATTTCATTGTACATAAGTTCATCTCCAATAGGAGAGATGTGAGTTGCGAGTTGTTAGTTGTTCATTTTATCGCCTGTCATTTAGCAGGTAATTACGCTAGATCGCGCGTTCACACTTGTGTGAAGTGCAGACGAAACTAAAGCCGAAAAGATACAGTCGGTTCGTGGCCAAGAATAAATTCTTGAACTAAATTCTCTTTGAAAGTCAAAAGTTCACATTCAACACTGGAGCATACATACATACACATCCCCAGGGATCAACACTTACAATCCACTGTTATATTAGATAGATCATATCTACCTACAGATACTAAAGTATCCGATATAGAATCTCCTCCTCTCGGAGTAGATCTCAGACAACAACTAGCGCGGGATCACAGCTTCAATTGTGAACAAGTGAACGTAACCGAAAAACCAACTGAAAGAAAAATTAATCTTAGACGAAGCTATCCAAAATTGTACAAAAAATTGACGTCCTTTTAAAATTCGTTTGTATTTTCAGCTAACAATTGAATAAAAAAAGATTCAGTTTAGCTCAATTTTGACTTGTGGACACTTTAACAAATGAGATGCAAGTGAAAGACGGCAAAACAGACGAAAGCGGTGAGAACTCAAAATTCACGTATATTTTTTGAAAACCTTTAGCGCGGGTATAGATAATAGACAAGCTATGAACTATAGTCATTGATAAGTTTAGTTTTTTAGTTTGGAAAACATCGCTTAGTTAAAACTACAAAATAAAATTACAAAGCAAAACATCTACAAACAAACTTGTTTTTTTTACTAAAACAAATAAATTTCAGGAATACCAAAAACTACGAACTAAACTTTAGTTACTTTCATTCAGACTGCGTAAAATTTAAGTGAGACCTGTCATTTTTGGGATTTTTGGCAGTACAAGGAAGAACAAAAAACATTTTTTTTCAAAACCTATCTTGAAGAACAATTTTGGTGTCAAAGTCAACAAAATCCTTAGTTGTCCCAGACCAATTCAGGTATTAGCATATATTCGTGATTAAGACAAACGCACTGCATATATAATAATTCGCCAGAAAGTCTCAAGAAAAAATAAAAAATATAGGACAAGTGGCCGCAAAAGTAAAAACACCGAAATTTCTCTAACAACCCAAAAATCTAAGTCCAAAACCAAACGTGTGTTGTTCTAAGAAAAACCACGATAAGACCAAATATAGCCTCAATATCGCTTCAGGGTTTCTAGAAACCGTAAATATTGAATATGGAAACATTACTTTGCATTTTTGAAAGGTCCCAAAATGTGATTAAAATCAGTTCAAAAAACTAAACCTCGAAAAATCCGCGAAAAGGACAAAATTTTGATTTTTTTTCTTTTCAGACGCGCTTGACCGGCTTACTAGTGATACCACTCACACTCTCTAAGATAAATATATCAATCGACTATATCATTATTGACTGAACAAAAAACCAGTTGTGCATATAGTTCCTCCCTTCACCCCCACAAGTGGGGTCGGAACAATTACTGCAATTCACCGCAACTCTTCCAGACAAAAATTAACCTTTATGTACTTTTTGAGGCACTACCGTGAATAACATTTAAATACGAAGTTAATGTTGCAGAGGTTGCGATTACAAACCAGGCGATCGCAGTTTGAAAAGGGCTGAACTGAAACCGTTGCAGTGAATTAACGATTTTTTAATCGTTTGTACTACTAAAAGATAAAAAAAATTGTAGTTTTGAAAAAAAGAAATACAGGGAAGGTCTGATTTTGTGGCAGTTATCCTATAAGGGTTCGCTTATAATCGTTTTCTCTACTTTGTTGAGTAGAAACAATGATAGACATCGTGCCTTTTATTTTTAAAAAGCAATTATTATCATATAATTTTTGGTTCAAATTCCAAAGAAAGAGTCTGTACCTTGAAGTAAAATGTTGAATTTGGTTCTAATTTGTCAATTCTGAGCTCAAAGTGATCCAAATTAGCCCGTTTGACTTCTTGAGTGACATATCTGGATCCAGACTCACTCATATCCGGGATATCCATGTTGTACAGGTTGGTTCTGTAGATTGTGCTTGAAACAGACTCGTACGTTTTGCCGTATTTAATCTCGTATTGGTCTATTAGCCCATTCGGATGTTCAGGTTTGTCCCAAGCGAGTGTGATTGAGTTCAAATCGGAACAGGTTAGTTCCAGCCCCTCTGGTTTGGATGACACTGAAAATAGACATAAGTAGTCATAGTTTTAAGAAATTCCTCGCCTGTGTATGTTTGAAAGCACCATACCTTGTGTGCAACATTGTGTGCAACATTGTGTGCGTTCAAAAATGGTCTGGGTTATAAACGAGGACAAACGAAAACCTCGACATGGGCCAGTGAGTCAACATATTAGATATGTTCTCAAGAATGCCAATGTTAATTTGTTCTGAAAATGCCAAGATAAAACCATCAAATCTCAAAGTAATCACAGATCCTCATAAAAATAACCACTCTTGTTAGTTCTTGCTAAGATTTTAACAAGTATGATGTCAAAATAAGGTCAAGCAATTGATGGAAAATAATACAAATAGAATGCAATTTCATAAATGTCCATGAATTCATATATAACCGGCAGGGTAGAACGTACTAATTAGTTGCTAGTTGAAAAAAAAAATTTTGAGCATGCCTTCAAAAATCTTGAATTTTCAGAAAGTGCCGTATATTCACTGCAGCACTTTCTTTTTCCCGAATTTAACCGAAGTTAAACATTTACATGTTAATCTAAATAATGGAGATCACTTAGTAGCATGTGTAAAAATATAAGGAGAGTTAATGTTTCATGCTTGGCTGTTAGCTGTTAAACGACGAAGTAAGACCTGAAAAGTCCCAGTTTTCGGTTCAATTGAACCATTTTATGCTGCGTTCTCAAAAATTCTGTTTAAACTGTTTTCTCAAACTTTTTATTGACAGCAGGTGTTTCTCTAATATACTTTTGAGAGTCAAGAAGGCAGATTCTGGATGAAAAAAAATTGCTCACACATGAAAAGTCCCAGTTTTCGGTTCAATGGAACCATTTTATGCTGAGTTCTCAAAAATTCTGTTTAAACTGTTTTCTCAAACTTTTTATTGACGGCAGGTGTTTCTCTAATATACTTTTGAGAGTCAAGAAGGCAGATTCTGGATGAAAAAAATTGCTCACACATGAAACCAAAAACAGTGTTTTCAGAAAAAACATTTAAAAACATTTGAAGCTACAGAGCTGTTTTAAAGCATGGCAATTTGTAACGAACAATTATTTCACTTAACAGGTGTTTTCTCAGAATCAAGAAAGTACTTTACAGAAATGTTTTCATGCAGACCGATGATCTACGACAAAAAAATTTGCGTTACGTAACACTGCTTTGTAATGCTGCTTCAAGTACTCACAATTGATGCAAAAATAAGTGTAGTAATTTTTCTTAGTTGATATAAAGTTAATTATATAATAGAAGAATAAAAAATTTGGAAGGATTGTGAAGATAGAAGCCGTCAGCCTTAAAAATTAAAATTTTATAGCAAAATTTTGTATTCTAGGTGCTCAGATTAATTAATATACCAGTTTCAAATTGTTTAACAGTCACATTGTCCATACAGTCAAAATTTTTATTATGAACAATATCGGACCAGAAGTTTCTGTTTTCCTTCGAAAAGGAATCAAGCGAAAAATAAGTTTATATTACAGTACTTAATTTAAATTTACATAAAAAGTTTTAAAATTTCATTTATAACTGAAATCTTAAATTCTGACCCATTTCACTGAGCACTTCACGATGAGAACAATTCGATACAATGAGAAAAGTGGGGGAAAATAAAGCTAACTTTAAATTGGCTCATAAATTTCATGTAAAAATTTTCAGCAAATTTCCTCCAAAAAACGCAAACAGCTCGAAACAAATTAATTAAAAGCATATTGCGCATCTCAGTAGAAAATAAAAGAAAAGTTAAAAATGAAAGCTGATCTAACAACAAGGAATCATTATTATCAAATTAGTAGTTCCCAAACAAGTATAAAATACACAGGTTCAGAATTTCATATTTGGAAGTCTTAATAACTTTCTGAAAACAATGCAATTTTTTATTCGAAGTTCGAATCTTAATATTTGTTATCAAAAGTTGCAGAACTATGGTTCAAGCTGTTGCGTTGATGTGCAAAAGTTTGATACAACATGTTATATATTGATATATCTACCATGGTTTTGATACGCGCTCGGTCAATAATGACCTTGACCAATTAGTTTTATTTTTGAGTCGTTAATTATAATTCTGGCCCCAATTTTGGGGCGAGGAACCATAAATTCAATTGAGTTACACTTTGCTCAGTCAATTGTGACCGATCAGTATACTTATTGCAAGCTTTTCCTATTTCGTTTTTTTGACGATTTATCAAGGTTTAAAGTTTTTGAGAACAACGGATAATTTTTAGTATTTTTGTTCACATTTTTTGAAAATTTTCTTTCTAAATTTGTTTACAGAAATTAAAATGTGCGCAGTAACGACATTGCTTCCATTTTATCAGGATAAAGACTTTTTATTTTAAAAAATAACCTAGCACAAAATCAGTTATTTTAAGCTGAAACTACGAACACTTCTCAAAAAGACTTTCTTGGAGCCTGCACCAAGAATTTTATTTATTTCCAGATTTTATGAATTGCTTTGCCCAATTTCTGGCCTGTTCACGCTTTTTTTCAACTTTTTGATGTCAATGGGAAAGGTGTTTTGATTGGTGATTCCGAACATGCTTGAATACTGAAAGGAACAAAAAATGAGTAGATTAAAAGAGAAATCCTTTTGAAATTAAAAAATTGGTTTAGAGAGTATTTGTTTTCCTTTCCGGCTATTCGACTTCTGCTATTGCTGTTTTCTTTATTGCGTAAATGTTGATAAAAGTAGTGGTAGATGCGTTCTAATTGTGCACTGATGATATTGTTTGAATCGATCTATTGAAAAACAAAGATTTTGACTTCATTAACTTTCATCAAAAACGTTTGGCCAATTACTGATTTTTGACCATAAACTTAGATTAGTTGCATTTTATTGACTTTTGAATTTTCTCTTTAATGATATTTTCCCTAAGTTTGAATTATGTCAAAGAAAACCTATATATAGTTTCAAATTACTGGTTCTCGTTGGGCTTTTGGTAGTTGCATTGGCCTTCTTTGGAGGCAAAAATGGACCTATATAAAATTATCAGGCGATAGCTAAAAGTTTATACGACTTTAACTTAGTTTATTGATAAAAACAATTATGGATTATTTAATTCTGCCCCTTCTTCGGTCCCCTTAATGACATCATATTTTTGACAAAAAGTAGCAGAATTTGTTCAATGGTTTGTGATTTCATCTTATTGTTTTTCGACATCGATATTCTGCTTGTTTTTAAATTTCAGTAGATCTTCCATGTTTGCGCATTTTGTTTGTTTTGTTGTTCCACTTAAACAATTTTTAACCTCAATAAAAACAGGTTGTTCTTCCTTCCGTTAAAAAAATTTAATTTTTTTTCTGTTGTGTGCTCATAACCTTTACTGAGAAACATTTTCCCAGATTATGTAAAAAGTTTTAGAATATTCCCTTCATTTGTTATTATGCACCCGCCTTGATGCTATTTTTGGCACTCTGTGGCTTTCTGGAGATAGCAAACAGTCTTAGTTGTTCTGCATTTATTAAATGATATGAAGTAGTGAAAGAGTCTATTAATTGGTTACACGTCCCATCAACTTTGAAGCCAAAAGTTTTTCAATAGTCAGATTTTCGTCGTTTTTGTTGCCTTATTTCTCAATGTTTCCATTAAGTTGGTGTTTATGTTTATAAAATAACTCGTAGTGTGTGTTTATTCAGCCTGTTCAATTGCTTTTGACCTTTTTAACATATTTATTTTTCGAAGAAAAGAGATTTTTCGTTTTTCAATTACTTTTCTACTTCTTGTATTTGTTTTGTCGTATTTAAGGTCATATGTGTTACTCATCAAAACTATATCACACTAAAAACATTGAAAGTGAACTCATTAGTTATTCCTTTTTTCTGTGTTTATTTCGTTTTCTTACTTAGTCGTCCTCCTCGAATTATGTTACGTACATCTAATCGCCATAATCGGTCAAAGGGCAGCTGGTTTCTATGTGAGTTTTTAGGTCAATTGCGTGATATGTATTTTGATCATGCGTTAGTTTTCTCACGCAGTAAAATGACATCTGAACCTTTTTTTTGGATCTAACTCGTGAATGCAAAGTTCAATTGGAAAGAAATAGAGTCCCTCCAAGCTAAATATTTATAAGGGAAGGTTACTCGAGAAAGGGTTTGAAATTTGATTTGAATATTATAGAGTTCGAATGCAGTCTTATTTTTTGTTTGGCAAGATTAGGTGTGTACTTTATAATTTATTTCTCTCCTTGAATTTTGATTTCATTTTTCCGCAGGTCATCAAGATTTGCTCAGGCCATTTTTGTCCATTCCAGGGAAATAAAAAATAACCTCAATGGGGTAGGCGTCTGCCCGTACTTGAGAATCCATAAAGTTTTAAAATACAAAGCATGAAATACTCTGTATTATGATGAAGTTATCCTATCTCTGCTTCATGTATTAGGGAATTAAGCCGCGTACTAGTAGGAGCGGTGTGGGAAAAATAAAAATTATAAGCACATTACCGAGACTCTTTGCTCGGATTAAGCAATCAAAATGATGCAAAAGTTGCATTTGTCATGACTTACTTGACTCGCTGGTTTGGACGTTAACAGTGTGACTCCATTGACCCCTGGTGGTTGTGCCTGCTATGGACAGCACTGGCCTGACTCTGAAATAGTACTGGGTGAAGGGACTCAGACCATCCTCAGTGTGTGTCTCCCCATCTTCCGTGCCTGCAAACAATTAAACTTAAACAAAATTTGACCATGCACTTTCATGCCGTAGAAGTGTGTGGAAAGAAGGCAATGCAAAGTTAAGATGCGTCAAATGAAAGATTATCCGTTGCCAAAATAAACAAAAGTTGAGCATAACCTCCTTCATTAGAGCTACGAATACGTTTCTCTGCTTTGCCATTTTTCTCTTGTCCTCAAAATGCAGGATGGTGAATATCAGACAACCTGCCAGCCCTATTCCGAGCACCATTTTCAGGAAAGTAGCAACTTACGCTGGCAAGTGTAGCCAACACCAAAAGTATTTCATCATTAGCACATAAATTGTTACATATTTTTAACGTTTTGAATTGCTGCGTCATAACCACAGTATCTTGACACACAGTATATTTTTCAGTAAACGAATGGATCTATAACAACTGCAAAGATAAAACATTTGTGCAATTGTTGTAACAAATCTTGAATGATAATTTCTTCAATTTCGCAAAAAAAGCATTCGATTGTTGTTTCCATTTGAATTGTCCGTGTTTTCCTCGTACTAGTTGACATTTGAGGTCTAAACAGAACGACTGAAACCCATTTTTCAATTAAAAAAGACTTACACGTTTTCAAATTTTGCGTCAGGTTAAAAATTTTTCTGTTAAAACTAACATAAAAAAGCATCGTCAGAAAACAGACGGGTTCTTATTCATGAACTGAATTTAAACTTTTTACACTGCTTGCGTAAGAGCATAGTGAAATCCGCGTTCGAAAAATCTTTTCCATTTCAGATTAAAACTCACGTAATATTTTTAATTCTTTCCAGAAAAAAAAAACTAGCGAAAAAACAACCAAATTGTTAACAAAATTACTGACCAAGAATCAGGAGAGATTCCATTGGAGCGGCATAGTTTCAAAGATACAATTATAATAAATAATTCCCCTTTGCAGCCCGGTAACTCTAATGTATCAGATCGAAGTATATTTTTCTTTTACAAATGTTTAATTTAATCGCTGAGCTCGGACGCAATCAACGCTTGTTATCCCTTGGGTAATTGGATGGGTAACGCCCCCCCAAGCGGTAATTGTCAAATTTATTTATTACAACGACAATTTGAGTAACACAATTGTCAATCAATGCTTGCCAATTTAAAAATCCCCCCAAAACGGTAGACCTGTATATATTGAAAAGAGCCTCCCGCAACATGATTTGGAAAATCAGATGCGTGCTAACAAGTTGGGTTTGTTAACAACAATCAACAACTGCAACATAAAACTGTTTTTAATATCTGATAATAGACACTTGACAAAACCTATTGATAGTATTAAAGCCTTTGACGATCTCAAATCCGACGCAACAAAAAATCTGCTTTACAAGATAACCAGCATAACAACATGAACAAAAATCTAATTACAAATCAACAGCGGAACAAACCACCTGGAAATTTAATTAATTTTGATAAATGTGATCAAGTCGATCATCTGGGAGCAACCTTGGTGGGACAAAAACTTAATTACAACAAAAAGATTCCCAATTAATAATTGTCCACTCATTGAAAAAAAGACTTGAAAAAAATAAGAGCAGTATATCTATTGTTTGCATCCTCTTTTTGACAACAATTTTTTTATCAAGTAGTTGGACAATCATCAATGACTTGGAAATGTGAAAACCATTAAGTTTTTTTATATATAAACGTGCAATCCTTGAGATCACATCCTGAGCTTTTTTGTGCACAAAAAGAATCACCAAAAACCAAAGCAGCTGTATTTGCGCTATGCAAAACCTGGCCCACTATAAGGACGCTTAGATATGTATTCTAAATCAGGGTACCAATCATTGCTAGTAGAAAACAGAAAAAAAAGTAGGAGACGTAGGTTTTTTGTGCGAGGAGACCATAAATTTTTGCTTTCGATTTTGAGGAACACCTTGAACATCTGCTCTTTACAATTAAAAACGGGAAAGAATGCACAATGTTTCGTGTTTTATACAGGCCCTCCTCCGCGAATAATAAATCATACGTTGAAAATTTTCAAAAACTGCTGTTCAAAATAAATGTAGTGACGGATGAAACATTTATATGTGGTGATTTCAACAAAGATATTGCTGACCTGTGCCTTCAATATTGCGACAAAATGATTAGATCATTTGATTTTAAAGTGGAAAACACCGAGACCACAAGAGTAACCAATTTGACATGCAATTGTATTGATCATGTTGTATCAAAAATTTTGAAAAAAGTGCTGACACTGAAATGGACTTTTAGCTATCATTAAACTCTGCTAATTGCATTGAGGTTGTCTTTGGTATCCTTTCAAAATCATAATTTTTTCGTTAGCCGCAAGTTTTAAATACTTTAAAACAGAACAATTTTTTTCTATCTTCTCCAACATAAATTAGGCGAAACGGATGAAGATGATCTCGAACGCTCTGCGTGCCAAAAACAAACTGGTGCTCATAGATCACCCATATATTTATTTAGAGTGATGAAAAGGAAATTCGTTTCAAACAAATACCGAATTTGAGCACAAAATCCATACTAAAGGCTCGCAAATATCACTGTGATCAAAATTTGTGCCCATCTAGAGATCCATCAAAGAAGATTTTTTCCAAGAACTTTTAGTCACTTGAGAATGTAAGCCAAAAGACATCGATTTTGAAACATTGAAATCTTTTTCTGTTGTTTTAGTGAAAATTAGAGTAAAACTTATTTTAAAAAGAGATAACAGTGAGACGGATTTACCATATCACAAAACGAATTTTTTTGTTATTGCCTGTTGACCCACATTTCGGATCTTTAAAACAACAGTTTCAAACAAAAGAACTCAGCTGGTCACGGTAGAATACATAACGATCATTTTGAAGATTGTGGCACAAGTCGTTATTGCTAATATAAAATAAATTGGTCTTTAAATTGCTGAGATAACTCATCTACACGAACAAGATAATTTCAGAGACCCCTAAAACAATCGGCCCATTAAATTACTGACATCCCTAAACAATTTGTTGGAAGAAATTAGTTTAGTCGACAAACAAACGTTTATATCTACTGAGCAACCTATCGATACTTTTAAAACTACTGGAGATCTCGAATCTCACGCAACTTAAAATCTCCTTTACAAGAGAACCAGCTTATCAACCAGAAACCAATTCTAATTCCAGTTCAACGGCGGAACATATGACCCGGAGATGTAGATAATTTTGATAAATGTTATCAAGTCGATCATCTGGGAGCAACACTTGGTGGGACAGAAGCAAAAATTTAAAGACAAAAAAACTGTTCCCAGTTTATGATTGACCACTCATTGAAAAAACAAGTCTTGTAAAACTAGAAGCTGTATATCTATTGTTTTCGTCCTTTTTTGACAACAATTTAATTTTTTATCGAGTAGTTGAACAATCATCAATTACTTGGAATTGTAAAGAAACTTTTAAGTTTTTTTTTAAATAAACGTGCAATCCTTGAGATCACATTAAGAGCTTTTTCGCGCATAAATAGAATCAATAGAGACCAAAACAAATGTTTTAGCGCTATGCGAAGCCTGGCTCGCTGGTAACGGTTGCTTAGATATATATTCTATATCATGGTACCAACCATTGCTAGTGGAAAAGAAAAACGACAAAAAATAGGAGGCGTAGGTCTTTTGTGCGAAAACACCATAAGATTATACTTTTATCTTTCGAGGAATACCTTGAACAACTGCTTATTACAATTGAAAACGGGAAAACATGAACAATGTTTTGTGTCTTATACAGCCAACCCTCCGCGAACAATAAATCGTTCGTTAAAATATTTGAAAAATTGTCGTTGAAAATAAATGGAGTGAAGTATGAAACATTTATATACGGTGATTTCAGCATAGATATTACCGACTTGTACCATCAGTAAAACAACAAAATGATTAGATTATTTGATTTTAAATTAGAAAACAGCGTGTCCACAAAAGTAACCATTTTGACCAGAAAATGTATGGATGATGTTTTATCAAAAAGTTGATTAAGGTGGTCACACTGAAATCAACTATTATCTATCATTACGCTTTGCTAACTGAACTGAGGTTGTCAGTGGTATCCTTGCAAAATCATAATTTTTTCATAGCTGCAAGTTTTAAATATTTTAAAACAGATCA
The DNA here is from genome assembly GCF_964194025.1 of Convolutriloba macropyga. Taxonomy (NCBI): domain Eukaryota; kingdom Metazoa; phylum Xenacoelomorpha; order Acoela; family Convolutidae; genus Convolutriloba; species Convolutriloba macropyga. The sequence continues at coordinate 34,257,083 of NC_134475.1, forward strand.
TTTTTTTCTGTCTTCTCCAACAAAAATTAGGCCAACCGGATGAAGATGATCTCAAACGCTCTGCGTGCCAAAACAAACTCATGCTCATAGATCAGCCATATATTTTTTCATTATGATGAAAATGAAATTCGTATCAAACAAATACCGAATTTGAGCACAAAATCCATACTAAAGGCTCGCAAATATCACTGTGATCAAAATTTGTGTCTATCTAGTGATCCTTTAAGAAAAATTTTTTCAAAGAACTTTTAGTCAATTGAGAATGTCAGCAAAAAGACATCGATGAGGAAACATTGAACATTTTTTCTTTTGTTTTAGGGAAAAACAGAGTAGCACATATTTTAAAGAGAGATAACAGTGAGACGGATTTACCATATAACGAAACGAATTTTTTTTTGTTATTTCCTGTTGACGCATTTGAAATCTTTAAAACAACAATTTCAAACAAAAGAACTCAGCTGGTCACGGTGGAATGCATAACAAACATTTTGAAGATTGCGGCGCTAGCCGTTATTGCTAATATAAAATAAATTGGTGTTTAAATTGCTGAAATAACTCATCTACAGAAAAACGATAAATTCAGAGACGACTCAATTAATCGGCCCATTAACTCACGGTCATCCCTAAACAATTTGTTGGAAGAAATTAAAAAAAACGAGTGGTTCGTTTAGTTGATAAACAAAAGTTTATATCTACTGAGCAACCTATTGATAATACTAAAACTGTTGGAGATCTCTAATCTCGCGCAACTAAAAGTCTCCTTTACAAGATAACCAGCTGAACAACTAGAAACCAAGTCTAATTCCAATTCAACGGCGGAACAAACGACCCGGAGATGTAGTTAATTTTGATAAATGTGATCAAGTCGATCATCTGGGAGCAACACTTGGTGGGACAGAAACAAAAATTTAAAGACAATAAAACTTTTACCAACTTATGATTGTCCACTCATTGAAAAAACAAGTCTTGGAAAACTAGAAGCAGTATATCTATTGTTTTTGTCCTTTTTTTGACAACAATTTATTTTTTTATCGAGCAGTTGAATAATCATCAATTAGTTGGAATTGTGAAAACCTTCAAGTTTTTTCTTACATAAACGTGCAGTCCTTGATATCACATCATGAGCTTTTTCGTGCACAAATAGAATCAATAGAGACCAAAACAGATGTTTTGTGCTATGCGAAACCTGGCTGGCTGGTAACGATCGCTTAGATATATATTCTATCTCAGGGTACCAACAATTGCAAGCGGATAAACGAAACGACAAAAAGTAGGAGGCGTAGGTTTTTTGGGCGAGAACACCGTGAGATTATGCTTTTTTCTGTTGAGGAACACATTCAACAACTGCTTATTACAATTGAAAACGGGAAAAAATGAACAATGTTTTGTGTCTTATTCACGCCACCCTCCGCGAACAATATATCGTTCGTTAAAATATTTGAAAAATTGTTGTTGAAAAAAATTGAGTAAAGGATGAAACTTTTATATATGGTGATTTCAACATAGATATTACCGACCTGTACCATCAGTAAAACAACAAAATGATTAGATCATTTGATTTTATATTAGAAAACACCGTGCCCACAAGAGTACACAATTTGACCAGCAAATGTATTGATGATGTTTTATCAAAAAGTTGAATAAAGTGGTCACATTGAAGTGGACTATTATCTACCAATACGCTTTGCTAATTGAATTGAGCTTGTCAGTGGTTTCCTCTCAAAATCATAAAATTTATAAAGCAGCGAGTTTAAATACTTTTTTTCTATTTTTTTCTAAACAATTTTTTTTCTATTTTCTCCAACATAAATAGTAACATGAAATTGATCTCAAGCACTCTGGGCGTCAAAAAAGATCTCGTGCTCATAGATCTCTCATATTGGATCATAGTGATGAAAACGCAACCCTTTTCAAACAAATACCGAATTTGAGCACAAAATCCATACTAAAGGCTCGCAAATATCACTGTGATCAAAATTTGTGTCAATCTAGTGATCCATCAAAGAATTTTTTTTCAAAGAACTTTTATTCACTTAAGAGTGTCAGCAAAAAGACATCGATGTTGAAACATTGAGCAACATTTTTGTTGTTTTAGGGAAAAATTGAGTAACACATATTTTATGGAAGATAACAGTGAGACAGGTTTACCATCTAACAAAATTTTCTTTTTGCTATTTTCTGTTGAAAAATTAAGGATCTTTAAAACAACAATTTTGAACAAAAGAACTCAACTGGTCACAATGGGATACGTAGCAATTTTTTCGAAGACTGTGGCATATTTCGTTTTGGCTAAAATAAATTTTATTGGTCTTAAAATTGCTGAATTAGTTCTTCTGTACAAGACTGTAAAATAAAAGCCATCTCAAAATTTTTGCCAATTAACATAGTGTCATCCCCAAAAAATTTGTTTGAAGAATTTAAAACAACCCCAATGGTTGGTTTACGTTACAAAAAAAAATTCTATCTACTGAGCATTTTGGTTTCCGGTCAAAACATTCATGCGCACATGCCATGGTTGCTGTTGCGGATATGATGTGACATGTAATAGATTCGCAAAAGATGATATAAATAGATTGGCTTGTTCTATTGACCTTCAAAAAGCGTTTGACACAGTTGATCATACTAATCGTCTGAAAAAGTTAGAAAGATTGGGATTTCGAGGTAAAACGAAAAAATAAATGTTTCTTTTCTCTTGGATAGAGAAAAATTTGTTGTCCAACAATCAAAACAGTCGAAAAATAATGTAGCTGTTCCTCAAGATTTAAGTTTTGGTAAATTGCTTTTTCTCTCATTTATTTATGATCTGCATCAATCTGTTGAAAACAGTTCAAAAATAACACTTTTTGCTGACGATACCACATTTCTAGCGTCAGTTAAAAAATAATAGTTCAAAATAACCTCATAAATGATTTGAAAAAGATTGAAAATTAGTGCTTGAGAAGTAAACTTGTGAACAACAGTAAAAGTTTAGGGGCATTAGAAGAAATTTGAAAAACTCACAAACTTTGATGCTAGGTAAGTTTCCTGAAAAAGTATTTTCCTTCAAAAATCTGGGAGTTTTCCTTAAAAAACTTTTCTATATCAAATTCTATATTAAATACGTTTGCAGAAAAAATTAGCAAAATTTAAATGATTTATTTTACGAGCAACGGATTACTTCTCAAAGCTTATTGAATTCAATTTTATTGAATTCGATAATAGCTATAGACATTAATCTCGTATGGCATATAAGTTAACGACTGTTAACCAGACACAAAACCAAATACTGTTTGTTGTCTTGAAAAATCCATTAAAAATTTTTTTTTCAAAAAGAGAGGAGACCATGTTTGCATGTTTGTTATCTGTTCAAGCTCTAAATTATGATCTCGTTTTTAATATAGTTCTTGACGCTCTTGTAAAGGAGTTCTTGGATCAGATAGCTAAACTTCTCCTTAAGATTGTCTCCGAGTTGTCAGTAACAGGAGTAACAGGCCAAACACACGGTCTTCCGTTAGGTCACCCCTCCATATACCAAAAAACAAAACACAAACTCAAAAGAATCCTAGGGATTTTCAGTTACAAAACCGTTTAATTACTTTGCTACAGAAAATCTTTTGCCAAAATCTTTTCTTAGAACATATTATTTAGATAATAAAAGGTTTTTGATTTGTTTTATTAGGCATTGCATGTTTCTGTAGATTTTCTGGGCACCTCCTGAAAATAATTTGACTCGTATGGTGTCCGATGTGGTAAACTGAATTAGTGCTTCATGGTAATTGTTTTCTATATTCTGCCATGCCATCTAAATTCAAATCTTAAATCTTCAGTGAGAAGAGAGTATACAACGAGATTGTTTCTAATTTTCATTGCATTTTCAACAACGGAACGTACCTTTTTTTTAGAATTTGCCAGTCAAAGGTTAATGTCATAAGAAACTTTAAAACCGAATGCTTCTCACATAAATACAAAAAGCTTCCAGGCAAATGTTTAAATGAAAAGTAGTAAAACTGTCTTGGGACTCTTGCAAGCTGGTTCCGGTTGAGTTTCGCTGTTATTCGTTCTTTTGAGTGAGCTTGCACAATCTGTAATTAATGCACAATGTAGTCACGATACAGTTGCGTGTCTGGTGCATAAAATTTTTTGGTCAAACTCAAAGTGTTAAAATCAAATTCTTCATCTTCGTCTCCTCAGTTTTCAGTGCTGACTGCGTAAATTGAACTGTTAAATTTTTTCTCTCTATTTGGGAAACGCGCCTCCTTGTTTCTCGTTACTTGGCTTCTTTAGATATTACTTTCATTGGCAGCTGCCCACGTTTAAACTTTTGCTCAATTGTTTGTGACGCCACAAACAGCTTTCATTCCAAAAATATTTGATTCCTGTTGCACATTGAACACTTGCGAGACCAATCCCTTAATATTTTCTAAATTAGGCAGAATGCTCATCTTGTGAGAACTTGCAAAATTCACTCGAAACTTGAAAGTCTTGAATTTTGCGATACTTATGTGATCCTGGTGTATTGTGTTTATTTCTTGTACGTCGAGCGGTTAAACTTTTAAAACTTGCAAGTTGAATGGTTAACTTATAATGAGGTGCAATTTTTAAGCAAAAAACTTGCAAGGCGATGGATGCATTAACCATCCGGTCTCAGCCCGCATGAGTCCAAATCTCCGTAGTCTTAGATCGATCAAATTTCTCTTTAATAATAGGTAAGAATCATTACGAGCATCTACCGGTACCGAACAAAACTACTTTCGAAGAATGTGGCTGGCGCTTTCGGGCGTCGACATCCGTTAAATGCAGAAAGCGCTTAAATTTTGTGAAAGTGGTTTCCGCAAAGCAATTAAGAGCCTTAAAATGAAAATGGGATAAAAAAAATGGGAAAAGTACTTACGTTCAGCTGTAAGGGCATTCACAAAACGATAATACTTTTTAGTCCTTTTGCAGCTCAATTTTACAATTCAATGTTTTAAGAATACTAAAATGAGGGAATATGCTGCAATTCATCTGGGCCACACTTTCTTACGGAACGCGCTTCCGTCAAACATAGGCGTTGAAAAGCATTATTCACTTTTCAGCTTCCAATTTATAGTGAAAACACTGAAAAGATTTTCCATAAAAGGAACCGCCTTCTCGTCCGCAAAGTTTAATAAATGTCGTAAAAAATGTCGTAATAAATGATCAAAAGTGGCAATTAACTTGATGAAGCAGAATAGAAGTCGAATTTGAGGTGCTTTCCACCCATTTATGAGTACCGCAGTATGGATTTCGCTTACCAATATCAGTAAGTTTACTCGGCATATAAATATGGTAGATTGGCCCTCAATTGGACCTTCTCTTCTCGGAGCTAAGACTTTTTACCAGTTGCGTTTAGTAATAAATCACTCTGACAGAAGTTTCACTAAGGCGTTATGCCTCACTATCTGTTTTTACACGCAAGAATTATTTTAAAAAGCCGGAATTACATTTCCATACTTTGTGTGGCTTACCTGCCCGTTTTTGTTTAGACTTGAAATGGCGGGAGGAGTCGAACTGGTACTCGTAGTGGGATAGAGTGGTCTCCATGTCCCCTGAACAAGGGGTGGATTTCCACCTGAACAGGACACTGTTGGCATGGGTGGCCATCACTTCCACCCTCTGAGAGGACAGCTTGGAGGCTGCAACAACAATTGATCGATTTCTCATCGTCATCATCACCAGGTAGGTCTTAGTTTGGGATGAAAACTTTAGTAATATTATTTCGATTGTGTCAAGAAGTGTCTGTGTAAATAGATCACTAATTAATGGGTCATAGTGCAGCTCAAGGGAAGCCGCGTAAATTTCCTGTGGAACGAAGTTGCTTGGTAGAAAAACGTCAAGATGTCAGAACTTGAAAGATCTTTTTATGCGTTTCCGCAATTCATTGGGATTTCTGCAACCATTGTGCAACTTCCCTTTTATTGTTACGCAGATTATACGAAAAATCATTGTGGATGTGAAAAGTAACGCACCATATATCGTCTAATAGATTCGATGCAGCGATCGTTCTAGAAAATATTATTTTTGCATGACATCATATGTGATCCTTGTATGATACTTAACACATATTGACCCGGCCAGCATCATAAATTAGCTCAAACTTATTCTCTTCCCATCAAAGAGAGATTGTTGAAAGTAAATGAATAGTAAACGAGAACGAGAATGACGTGAAAAGACGTGTTTGAATAAAAAAACAGGCCGCCTTTTTTCGGCAGATAAAAAGAAAACTCCTTACCGCAATCTAGAAAGATAAGTAGTGCAATTTGATGGACACAGACACAGAAAAACTATACAACACATTACACACGCACAAGCACACACAAAGAAAAACACAAATAAAACCCCAACACGAAAAAAAACATTGAAAAAATATTTCCTTTTGTCAACTGATCTTTACTCAATGTTCATCACGTTCAATTAGGTCTTCTTCATTTTTTCTTCAATAAATTAGACTGGTTTAGGAAATTGTATCAATTACTGCAGTTTTGGAATAAACTTTGAAATGAAACTATTGGAAGTTTTCTGAAAAATTTTATCAAAGTCTCCCATCAAATTCAAAGTCTCCCACTGTGTTATCAGCAAAATTTTAAAAACATAATTTTGGTTCTGGACATAAATAAAGCCACAAATTGTAATAATTATGAGACTCTTCATTTGGGATTTTTGACAGTTTTTGCAATCTGTCTCCATTTGTGTCTAATATATAAAGAAACTAACACTCTCAGACTAACTCTCTCTTCCTTCCTCTGCCTCTCCCTCTCTCTCACACATACCAGACGCATTATCCACACCAAACCCACATAGACACTTAGAAGCCCACACAAGCGCACGCACACACACACACAAAAAAAATAAAAACCAACACGAAAAAGATCTTTTGTTTTAAATTCTCTTTACCTGAAATCTTCTCTTTTCCAACAAATATGTTCGATAAAGAGAACTGTTGGTTTTTACTTTCGTTTTTAATCAGCAGAAAACACATTTTTATGCAAAATTTTCAGATAAAAACAAAATATTTGATTTTTTTCAAAACTTTTGGTCAAATAGTTAAAATTGATAATTTTTAGGGATTAAACTGGAAAGAGTTTCGCTGACAATAAAAACTCCCTTTAACGTAACTAATTTTACTGCAGATTTCAGTTTTTCTAATCTTAGATTTCAACACGATCTGTCAACCCCTACCGCACCCCCTCCCTAGAGCAATGTTTTTTCCTTTTTGGTTTTTCCTGTAAAGTTTTAAAAGGTTTTCTCTTTTTCAATTTCCTGATGTTTTTATATAAATCAAAACTAGATCCCGAGTGCTACAAAATGATGTTTTTTTTCTCTACGATGCGTACCAAAAATTGAAAATTTGTGTGAAGAAAAAAGGCAGCAACGCATATATATTCCCCCATTATGAAAAAAAATGTTGGAACAATAAGAAAACTGAAGTAATTGTCAGTTTAATTCTGATCTAATTCCAACTTATTTAATTCGACTCACCATCACATTTAGTTTCCACCCTTATCTGTACACCCTGTTGCCCCGTGCCCTCTAATCCCTCTCTGCTGACCTTGACATTGAAGGTGTAGTTAGTGTGGGGTTGAAGATTTGTTGCGTTGTACATGTAGTATGACCTGTTTCCCACATGTGGCACAAATCCAAACTCTCCTGAGAATGCAACGAACTTAGTAGATTACGGAGGGAACTCTTTATGAGTCCAATGACGCATATGAAACAAATATAAACGAAAAAATTAGCAAAAATTTGTGTTCACACAGGCTTTCATGTGAGGGGACACAGGTTTTCATTAATAGTTTTGAAGGTGTAAGTAAAGTTTTTGAGGACCGGTGAAAGTAAAGCCTCAAAAGGAGTAAATCGAACAAAAAATATATGCAATAGCACCCTACATCTTTTACTGCAAAAGTAAATAATATGGCCGAACAAATTGGAACCACTCGACTGAGATTCCAGCAAAACATACATAGGGTTTAACATAGCTGACAGATCCATAAACAAATTCCGAACGATTAACAGGAAAATTTTCAATTTAGGAGGCAGCGGACAAATATTACAACAATTCGGTGCCAATAGAAAAGGGCTTAACGGTGCTAGCAGGCTTTGGAATTTTTTTTTTCATTTTTTTTGGCTTTTTAACGTGTGGTGAGCAGCTCCTTTTCTTTCGCGTTAACCAAGTATTTCTGGATGTATTATTATAAACTCTCTATAGACTCTTAATGCTATTATATTTATCATCTCAGGTTTGTAAATTAGTTCGATGAATATGTGCTCAGTTATGTTATCACTTGCCGACACCAGTCCTTTCAGTTAACAATCGCGCTTGGAATTTCTATGCTAGGTACAATTAGTGTATGAAGAGTGAAAAGGAGTAAGCGAGAGTTCACGTCTTCCTAGGTCTGCTTTTTGTCTATCAAAGGTGCACACAACACGGCGCAGCCATAACTCTACTTCACGGAACCCCAATTGGAGTCCCAATCTTCTGGGAAAACGGCAGAGACCCTCCGATTGAGTGGCCAAGCCGGGGTTCTACACCCAAATTGGCTATTATTGCGAAAGAGATCATACATCTGGACCCTCTGCTTCGAAACAAGCCAGAACCAGAGGACTTATTTTACGCGGAGCCTAACTAAGAGCCCCAGGTGGCTGGTAAGACACAAGCTCAACACAGGGACAGAGATCTAAGAAATGCCACTCGACGCATAGAGTGTGAAAACGAGTGCAAATACATAGAAATCAACGGCCAACAAGTTGACAGTATCTCGTGGGAACAGGCGGACCTCAAAGTGAAGAGCCTCATTTTCTCATGTCTGGGCACAAAAAGCCAACGGATCTACCATCAGAGATTGCGGCAATCAATACTAGATACAATCTCTTCCCATGAGCTATTTCACGAGCTCATTTTGGCATTTACCCGACAGCGTAACAGTACGACAGGTTCCACCTCTTTACCTGCAAGCAAAAAGACGATGAAAGTTAAGACAACTTCCACTGCTACTTAAAGGCCTTGGGAGAACATTATCGATTGGGGAAACTCTCGGATGATATCAAAAAGGATCTCTACATCGCCTTTATGATTAGTCTTGAGATGCAGTTTGATCTGATGCAGACTCGGACGCCTATGCAAGTCCTTCAATATGCACCAAATATAAAAGGGTGAGGCAGGAGAATCAAAGAGCTTTTTCAGGTCAACTTAGTCATCTCAAATGGATCAACAAATATCATTTGTCAACCCAATAGAAGAAACAAGACAAGAGAAAGCCCGACCACAATTGAGCCGACCAATACGCCCCAGAACTTCACAACGAGATAACCGGTGGCAACGGTGTGGGGCGCCGTTTAACCCAGAGTATCTTTAAATTTGCCCGGCCAGAAAAGCACTGTGTAATTTATACAAAAATGGGCCGTTTCGGCAAAGTATGTCGATCCCATGGCGCCCGAGGAATTCAACCTCTACGTGTTAACCAACCCCAGCATACCTGCACAGCGCGTCGTGTCAGGAACGTGAGCGAAGTACACACCACATCCTCAAATACTGGGAAACACGAAAAAACTCAAGAGACAATGGAACAGGAGAGCATCTGCTATATTCAAGAATTATTTGACGATTGGAATCACATTCCTAAGTGATGAAATATGGATAAAGACGGAGTCAGACACTGCACCTCTTGCGTAGATTGCCAACACGGGAAGTCCTAGAAGATTCGAAACTTCGTTAGCAATGACACAGCACAATAGAACCCAAAGGTTTGTTCTAGTTCCAGAGGGAACACCTACACAAACTCCAAGTAGGGCCCCAAGTATCGTTGCTTTAACAATATTCAAAATACCATAGCCGACACCTTCCATTTCAGCATGACCTCTGGACATCGGATGCTAAATCTAAAAGTAGTTTTAGTGTGAACTGTCCGACATTCAACCTTCCTCTCCGTGGTGTTTTGCCAAAACTAGGATTCTCCCACCCTCAAAGACATGGCGAGACTACATAATTTGTGAAGCAAATACATTCTTTCTTTAAACATGTTACAGAAAAATTCCCCTTTGAGTGCGCAAAACGGCATATCAAAAAATCATATAATCCGTTCAAAATTTAAGGTTAATCCCAACTTCACCCAAGGCACGTCCAATACCCTTAGTTCTCGCCGAGAAAGTTAAAAATAAATTGAAAATTCTTATTGATATAAAACAGAATCAGAGACCCGACGATGTTTTCAGACGGTTTTAAGCCTAGTAGTCATTACCGTAAAAGACGACAACCGCATCAAACTAGCGCTCAATTTGAAATTTCTTAGCGAAGCAAAAAATAAAGACAAATATCAAATGCATTCAATCGACCGCCTTATGGACTTGGCAGCTTGACATATTTTCAAAAACAAGAATAAACTAGGAAGTTTTAACTTCGGCAAAATTGACTTTAAGTAAGCTTATAGCCAGATACCTATCCTCCCCATCATTCAATACACAATATTGTAATTTCAACACTCTGGGCGGAAAAGTCACGGTAATCTACTGATTGATAAACAGTTTTTACGGCTTCTCCGATATGCACTCTACTTTTCAAAAATTCTCGATAGACCACACAAAAAAAATCCAAACAAATTCAATTTTTTGACCATGAACTCATAATAACGAGAGGAACTCTTAAACAACGGGATAATGACATTGATAGAGTACTCAGTCGCCCAGACAAAAATATCCTAGCCATAAATCTATAAAAATGCAAATTTTGAGAACCAAATATAAGTTGAATCGGTTTTAATATCTCTTCATTTGGAATATCTCTCCATTTTAATATGTCTCCAGTCCGAAGTGGGCTGGATCACTGACAACACACAGACGCCTGGCCTACCAGGTGAGGGGTCAATAGAACTGTGTATCTGGCACCCAGAAGATGCAATGGTAGCAAAATGTTTCAAACAAGTCGAGGGACTGGGTTATTTTCAGACTTTTGCGCATACCTGTAAGACGGAAGCATTCAGGATTCGATTTCAAATACCAGAAGAGCAGGGCCCTTTAATGCAGCAGTTTGACGTAAATACGGCTTTCGTGCAATGATCATAGTGGAAGAAGTGTGTCTGGAACAGACACCCGAGTTTGCGAAACAAAGATAGAGAGAAGTTAGTATGCCGACTGAATAAATCAGTTTATGAATTGAAACAGGCTGCTAACAACTGATGAAAGGAGTTTGCGATTTTGCTACTCGAACAGGGGTTCACGAGAAGCAGAAACGCTCGCAGTTTGGTCGCGAGAGCAGAGACAGATGAGCAGAGACAGTTCATTTGAATCTGGGTTGACGACATCATCGGGGCATCAAGAAGCATGACAGTAATCTCCGATGTCAAGAAAGCACTCGAGGCAACATTCCACATGGAAGACAGAGGAGGTCTACAGTTTTTTCTGGGCCTCAGAATCAGACGAGAAGAGGACAAAGCCACATTCGAGCAGGAGCACTACTTAAAAACGACGCTTGAGCGGTTTCAAATGGATCAATTCAAACCCTCAAGCACTCCGGCTGATTTGAACTTGAAGTTTCAGAGCGTGGAAGGGACACGAAGAAGTGAATCAGAAGATTAACAGAAACTTGGTTGGATCACTTTCTCTGGCGAAACAGACGAAGCCAGAAATCATGTTCACAGTCAAAATTCTGTCCAGAAGCATGAATGCACCCTCCAATCAACACTGGCTATGCAGAAAACGTTTGGTTTTCTCAATCCTGATTCGTAAAGTTCTGGACAAACAATTTTATAGTTAATGCTCCCAGCTTTTGCAAATTGTGTTCGTAATTAAGAAACAGTTATCTTGAAAAGGAGATTATTTAAGGATATTTGTAGGCTTTTATGAGTTTCGTTGATCCCTTTCACAAACCGGCATTACTTTAAAACATGCTTTCTAAAACGCTCAAAAACACACCGTACCAAAACATGTAGGGACTTCAGCTGTTTGTTTTATCTCCCAAAAAATTCATGGGCACAAGATCTAGCATGGGAAGAGAAATGAAGAGAATAGAAAGGAGAAGACTTACTGGGGGACTGACGATGACTGTGTTGGGCGTAGAGTCTGTATCCTTTAATAGGTCCATCTCCGTGGTCATAGAATCTTATCCATTGGTTCCACTTTATCAACACAAAACAACTACCAACTTCTACTGCCTCCGGAGCATCTTTTAGCCTTGGCAGAGCTAAAACGAACATATTTCACATTCACGTATCCCATACTCTCATTCCACACCAAAACCTCCTCTTAGCACACCCAACTCGTATGCGCAGTTTCAGCGCATTTCCTGCAGGTTCTCTTATATCCGTTCCAACACAAGATAGTCTGTAATCAAATGGCCTGTGTGGCCTATTGAACTCAGGTAATACTGTTTGCATATGGAAACCAGTTACTAAACTATATCCTGAAAAATGTCTACCATTTTCTTAAAATGAAAATTTTGAAGACTGAAATTCACTGCTGGCGTCAAAAAATTTGCCTTCAAACGGGCAGATGATTTTAAGTGGACTGAAACCGCGCCAAATTTTGAGAAAATGGAAATCTGGCTCAAACAGAGTTCGTTAACGCTAGTAAGTTAAATATTTTTGAACAATCTTAATGACTGGCGCACTTTTTCCAAAACTTATAGGCTGGGATACAAACCCTGGTGACTTCAAAAAGATCCGAAACGAAAAAGAGCCGACGTTAGAAAGAGCTGAAAGTTTAATAATAATAAATGATTGTTTTAGTAAGCCAATTAAATTTAAATCACGAAATTAGATCAGAAAAATTTAGACCAATTTTAACCCAGTATTTCAGCGTTCAGTCAAAAAGAGCCGACGATAAAAAGAGCACACGATAGCCAAGACCTGATCTGCTCCAAAAAGAGCCAAAATTAGTAAATTGCATATACTTACCCTAAATTTTATTTAATTAATACCAAGAGTATTTGGTTGGGTGGGTAAATTGATCTCATGTTCGGTTGAGATAGTTCCTTATCAAGTCCCACCAGCCACTGAGGCATGGCTCTGGCTCGTGATAACTTCTATATAATTTTTTCATCACTTCATATTTATTACGCTGGTAAATAACAAACAAAATTCAGGTCTGAAATACTGGGTTACATTTGACTTGAAATTTTCTAGTCTCATTTCATGAGTTAAACTTAATTGGCTTAGAAACATAATGATTTATTATTGTTAAAATTTGGGCTCTTTTTAATATCGGCTTTTTTTTTATTTTCGGCTCTTTTTTCAGACATGAAGTTTAATTATTTACTAGAAAAATAAATCTGTAAAGAGGAAATAATCAAATATACTGAAATTATTGGGGCCACAACCATGCCTCAGTTGCTCACGGAATATAATATGGGGTGACGTACAACTATGCTGACGTATAACTGTGCCGATTATAAGAGTGCCAACAATGTGTTCAGTTTTTTGCCTGATAAATTCTTAAACCAATCAGATCACTGATTCAGCGCCAATTTTATGAACCTAGCGCCAATGAAGTGATTATCTCTGGTCCAAATTGTCTGAACGAGATAAGTGGAGTGCAATGAAATCAGAGCAAACAGGACTGCGCACCATGTCCATGCCTTAACGGCCCGTGGGACTCGATATGCATCTATCATAATCGAGCTATTGATCAGCGTGTCAAGGTTGCTTTGAAATTAAATTCTGCTAACATTTATTTATAATTAATCGGTAATGACAGTTTCCGAACTTTTTAAATCAACTCAAGTTTCAGCACTCTTAAACGTCGGCATAGTTGTACGTAATCTCTCATAGTTGACACGAATCCATCACAGCCGAACATGAAATCAAATTACCCCAGCAAAAACTCTTAGTTTTATATGGTATGATTCATATTTAATTTGAGACTAATTATTTTTTAAAAAAATCACAAACATGTAAATAGAATAAGTAGAGTTTAAAGTTACATGTTGTAATATCATAAATCAAAAAAATCACATCATTCCTTTCAATAATCAAATAATAAATCAGGTTTGGTTGAGGTTTTTTGTGTAATAATTTATTAAAAAAATTTTCTAAGCCTTTAATTTGTATCATTCGATTTCGATTGTGTTTTTTTGCATCTATTTGTTGAAGTATTCTTAAAATTTAACTATGACTCCATTTTGATTTACATTTTGTTATCAGAGAAAATTCATATGTATGCTCTGGTACGGTAATTTTCTTTCCAGAATAACATCTGCATTTTTTCAAAAAATTATCTGCATTTATCACTTGATTTCAGTCGCTGACTTCTGAAATCAACGCAGTTAACAGTTGACAATTTTTCATTTTTGAAAACAACTAGTTCTGTTTTTGGTTCATTTAGAGCAAACTTTCTTTCAAATACACTTTTTACATCACTTTTTGTTCAACCCGAACTTTTAAATACTATTCATTTCTTTCATCAAACAAAAAAAAAGCTGTCTTATCTTCAATTTGTAAAACATTGCATTTCTTTTTTTTTTCTTCACTGAACTCGTTTACATGAAGCATGCAAACTAAAGGTCTTAGTACAGTATCTTGTGGAATACCCTAATTTAGTTTCGATCAGTATGATTCAAATAATCCTTTATTAACGCGTTTTTTGCTATTACTTAGAACAAAATTTTTGAAAAAAATTGCACTCTCTCCAAAACCAAACTTTTCTAATTTTTGTCTGAAAATGTCCATGGATATTGAGAAAAATTTTTATAACTATGCCGTTTTCATCAACGTAACGATTTATTTTTTTGTGTTAGAGCAAATATGGTACAAGAGACGACTTTTATTTCTGGAAAACAAGCTTAGCTTTGATAAAAATATGCTATATGTTCTTTCATTTGTTCCAGTAAAAGTCTTCCAAATTTACCTAATGCGGAGTAACCAAAAATTGCCGATGGTCGTCATCCTCATAGATAGGAGTTCAAATGCTTCGAAACTTATATATGCATCAAATAATATGCATTATACAGATAGGAGTTACGTATCTCAAGAACAGTTTATTCAGTTTTTTTTGTGTGAAAACGTTCAAGGATATTGCGTTGAAAGGTTTTGCTAAATCCAAAAAACCGCTAGAAATATTTTTTATCTTCAAAGTAATGATTTGTATTCGCCGTTAGGACAATTATGGTAACAAGACCTTAATTTTGTTTTTGGAAACCTAAATGAACTTCCAAATAAATTTTATCTAAATCTAAATGTTCTGTTGTTTATTCCAGAAGAAGATTCCCAACGTTCTTGCTGATGTTGAAATAACCAAACTAGGCCGATAGTTTTCAAGATTTAGTCTGTTGACTATCTTAATGATGGTTGATATACGATAGTGATAGGATAATTTTTGATTAATGGCACTATTGTGTCTGTTTCGAGAATTTGAATTTTTGGAATTAAAGCAGTGATTGGTTAAAGAAAATTGTACTCAATTTGTCTGCGTTGCTTTATCTTGCTTTGCGTTGTGAAGTCCATTATCTCCAATGAACTTGTTCAGTAAAGCATCCCCAGCATCTTTCAGAGCATATATGTTGGAATCGCCAAAACGGATCAGATTATCGGTGCAAGTATAAATATTTGAGACTTCCGCTGTCCTCTCATTGATTCAGAGTATTAAGAGAGTACGTTTGAGCAACAGGCCACCTTTAAATTTTTTTTTCCAGAGAATCAAATACCTCTATCTGCATTGATTCAAAGAAATCAAAGAAACTTCTGTTGATTTCGTTCAAGTCATCTCTCGTTTAAATTGAAGACTGCCTGATTGATATCCATATACTTACACCTACCCCTCTTTCCAATTTAATTAATGATGATCTATGCTGGTGAACTACTGCAATACAAGCAATAAGTAATTTCGCGAGTTGTGATACCTTTCCAAATTTCTTTTTCAGTCTTCTACAAACTATTTAGCAAAACTTAGAAGCAACTTTTGTCCAGTTCTTTTCTTTCTGTTTAACGAATTATTTGCTTTGACTGTTAATAAATAGCTAATTGATGCAACCAAACCCTGGTAAAACAAAAATGATAAAAAGGCTGAGAAAAGTTATAAAAAGGCTGAGTGATAAATTTTAGTCTTGTTTCTTTTGCTCTGAATTGAGTGATTTTTAAAAACCTGATATTGGAAACACACACAAAACTGCAAAAGAATCAATTAAAATTTTCTTCAAAAGTTACTACACCTAAATGTATCAGAAATCGTAGGGACTATTGAGGAACATCAATCCCTTTTTGGATGCCAAAATGATATGTTGTTTCAAAAACACTTCTAGCCATTATCTTTGATATAATTTTGCAAAGTTTTAAATTGTTTTGAATTCAATACCTATTTGGGTGTACGTCATCTTCTCCAATATCAGATGACTCAAGACCATCATTGAAAAAGTACAGATTGCAACTGAGAAAAATTTTGTTCAGGGAAGCGTGGAAAAAATTTAACCATAATTTTCTTCTCTCGTGGTTTTTAGAAACAAAATTTAAAATCTTAGCTCGTTATGGACATAAGTTCGGTGGAATCTTTTCAGTTAAATTCTTCTATAAGATGTTACCATCAAGAAGAGTGAAAAGAAGTCATGTTTACATGTTACAAGTCACGTGAACTGCGTTAGAATTATTGGAAATGAACTGATACAAAAGAGATGACATTACAACAAAATTATACAAAACAATACGCCTTTTAACGAAATTTGTCAATAATTATATTAAAGAACGCCAGAAGCAAGGAGTAAATAAAAAATAAAAAGAATAAACACGAAAGCTACGAGGTTAATGGGTACGAAACCACTGTGCGCGGTTTGATCAGATGAAGAGACCACTGCGCTACAAGTCGTTGTAATTATATTCGAGAGATTTGTTTGATTAGTAATGTAAGTCACTAATTCCGTGATGAGGTACGAGAATGTATGGATATCAAAAATGGTTGTTGAGTGGTAGATTAGATGCTTTTCTTTTAAGGATAACTAGTAACAATATGTTCCGCAAAAAAGTGTAACCTTGAGGGAGAAAAAAGCTAAAGAAATGATTAAAAAATTCAAAATATAATGCTTAAAATGTGCAATGCAGATCTAAACCATAAAACCACTAAAACGAACCTCGCATAGTTAGTTCATTCAGATACCAATTTGATTGTGGAGTTGATTTACCTTTGCTCATCAACTACAGACGCGCTTAAGTAAATTGCAGTGGGATACGAAAGACAGTTTTTCCTGAACTGATACTCGCTACTTTTTTCTCCAAACGCCAAGTAGCATTTCTCATACAGATACTCTTTGCTCAACTTTGCGTTTGCTGTTGGTTCGTAAAAACTGCATTGGATTGAGGATTGATCGATCCAGCAAGCAGTTTTGTACTGAAATTGGGGCTGAACCCATGATTTTTACAAAAGAAGTAAATTTTCTTCATCAACGCTTTGCTGACTTAGTCGCCATAATTGATAGGTTCTTTTTTGATCTCCCGATCACATCTTTGAAATGATCGTTCCACCTTAGATGCGGGATTAAGTTGAAACCAATAGACTTAACTGATTTTACTCGCTCAATCAGTTTTCATTAACTGAAGAGATCATGTCTAGATTTATTTCTTGACGGGTATTTAAATTGTATGTATTTCGTTTTATCTGGATTTATTCTTATTTTCATCTTTCCGCACCAGTTGATCAATTTATCTAGTGAGAATTGAAATTTCTCCTGTAATCTTGAGAATTAACCTACAAGATCGCGATCTCTAATACAAGGCAAAATGATCAGCGAAATAAGACATTTGGGCACGCAAATTTGGAACACTGCTGACAAAAACCAAGAACAGTTTTAGTGCAATGGCAGACACAAAATGGGAGATTAGCATCCAATTTAACACAGTGAAAGGGTAAGTTGATCAAAATTTACGTTCTATCAAAGTGCCAACAGAGTACAAGAGATTAAAAGCGCTATTAGTTTGCAGTTGGTTCTTAAAATGGTCTAATCAACAAAAAAGCTACGGTTTGAAAATTGTAAGTCTTTACGCCATACTGTTTATATATATATATATATATATATATATATATATATATATATACATATATATATATATATATATATATATATATATATATATATGTGTGTGTGTGTGTGTGTTTATATATATTTATATATTTATATATATATATATGTATATATATGTTTATATATATATATATATATATATATATATACATATATATATATATATATATATATATATATATATATGTGTGTGTGTGTGTGTGTTTATATATATATATTTATATATTTATATATATATATAAGATGAATATACATATATATATATAAAATTATTAATTAGAACATATAGGAAATTATCATTTTTGACCGTTTTTTTAGGATACTATCGTTTTTGAACGTTTTCTGGGAGACTGTTGTTCTTGATAGTTTCTTTAGAGCCCGGGCCGACGTATCAACTCTAAAAAATATAAAATTTTGTGAGAATGACGGTGAATGAGGTGAAATTATGTAAGATCTACGCTCAATCGCCCTTCAGTATTTGTTGTATTCAGAACTGCATTAAATTAGCTAGTTGGTTAGACTTCACTGTTATCTTTTCTTTTTTGCAGCTTATGTTGCCGCCATTGCCTAATGGTGGTCCTGCTTTTGTTCCAACGGCAAATTTTTTTCATTTTCGTCAATTTTTTTTCACTACATCGGCTTTAAATTTCTTTCATAGAACGATGTCTATGGGTTTATTTGAAAAAAGAGCTGCAATTTATCCTTTTTCTAAATTGCTCCATTGTAAAATTTTTGTTCAGATTTCGTCCAATATATGAGATACAATACGCTTTTAAACAACAATTTTGTCACGAAAAACTATATTTATTCTCTTAAGCTATTGAACTTTATGTCGGCGTTATTGATTTATGTTGATGGTGTACTTGCTCAATAGGGACAATTCTTTAAGTAAACAGATCTAAATTGTTTTCAGCTCAGTCAACAACAACTTCAAATGAGTTATGAGCCGTCGTAGGAGTCTTTTTTATCCTATTTGGTTTTGAAAAAAAAATGTTGATCCTGCTGCCCTAAGATAAAAATAATTTCTTAATTGTCAAGGTTTGCGCTCAAACTCCTCTCAGTACAAAGTTTCAAATGCATTTCAACCCAATCAAGGACAAATTCAAACGAGTTATGGACTAAAGAAAGAGTTTCATTGACCTATATTCTTTCGAAAAAGAAAAAACTCTTTGATGTTGGTGCTCTAAGAAATAAATTACTCTCCTAGAAGTCGAAATTTGCGCTTAAAAACTCTCTGTATAAAGTTTCAAAAGTATTTCATCTCAATCAGGGACAACTTCAAATGAATTATGGGCCCTTGTAGGAGTCCTATTTGGTCTTGAAAAACAAAAGTTTTTTGATCTTGCTTCCCTAAGAAAAAAACATTTTCTTAGATGTCTTATTAATACTTCCGTATAGAGTTTTAACGGTCTTTTCTTAGATTCAAAGAACAGTCAAAAACTGTCTTTTCCTCAAAAAACGCTCAAAAACGGTTAACAACTGCTACCCCCTAAAAAAATAACGGTCAAAAACAGTGACCTGCTAAAAAAACGCTTAAAACGTTCATTTATTAAGTTTAAAAGACGCTCAGAAACGGTCTTCTCCTAATAATAACGATGATTTTTTTTGTTTCAAAATCGCTCAAGTTCTATCACTTCATATGTCAAAAACGATCAAAAACGCTCGAGCCGGTCAAAAAACATAACGTTGACCGTTTTCCCTAAAATTAACGATCAAAAACTATCATTTTGTACGTTTTTCTTGACAAAATTTAAACAGGGGTCTTCTCTCATTTTTGTTAAATTTAAAATTCCTATTACATGGAACTGCAGAAAATACATTTTTGTCTACACTCCTTAATCTCAATTATTTGTATAAATGCAGCGATAGATAATTTATGAAACCTTAATATCTTTTGTACGTTAAACTATACAGTGTTATGAATGAGTAACAATAATGATTTTAAAAGTTTAGTGAATAAAGAATTTTTTTGGAGCAAAGTGGATCACAAAAATTAAATTTGATTGGAAAGAGTTAGCCGTCGTTAGACACGCTATACCAAACTAAAGATTTTCAATCTATGGACAATAAAGGATTCAGAACACTTTGAACCTTCTGTTTTTATGTAATTTTCAATAAAAGATCATTTTTTTCTGAAAACAGTGATGGAGAAGCTGATTTTAAACTAGTATCTTAAAAAATAACTTCAACTTCGCATGGCATCTAATCACCAGAAAGCATTAATTAGTCTACGTTTGTTCTCCTTCAATGCTTCGATAATTGATTATCCAATTTTGTCCAGCCAAATTGATCCTGTCGCAGAGCAGTTTGGCGGCACCTTTGTGACATTTTGAAAAATTTTATTTAAAAAGGGAAAGCGGGTGCATTCACTACACACTCACATGAAAATGTCTTGCTATTTAAGCTTATTGTCATTTTGACCTGAACATTAAAGTTTGAATTCCTTTATCTCCTTAAATCTGTATAATGCAAAAAGCACATCAGCCATATGTGGCATGCTCTATGTTTTCAGAATCACTTTACTATTATGCACTTTACGTTGTTTCTCTGATGCGATAAAGTCCATTATTGTCAGATTAACAGTTGGTTAGAATTTGATTTTGCATTAGCACGAGCCCCTTCAGCTACCAATTGTTAAGCAGAAGATGTTAGATAAATTGTGCTCTTTTGCCAATTGACAAAAATGCATCGATTCAGTGAATTATGTCACGACTTAATTTTACAAATTGGTTGTTTTAAAATGTGCTTTTTTGTAAATTTTGTTCAAGTGTTTCCTTGGTACGGCTCGTGTAAGATAATGAACAATGTAGTCCCCCAATAAACAATGCTCATCGGGCAATGTCAATTGCAGTCTCAATTTTTTGCTTTTTTTGTGTGAAAAACATTAGAGAAAAGGGGCTTAAATTGAACACCTACGTTTTATATTGAGAATTGTCAATCGCTTAAGTGTGGAAATTTGGGGGAAAATAGAACGCAAATGGAGGAAAAATATTTTTCAAGGAAAAAGAGCTTTTTAAAATACTATCCTTTGTTAAGAGCTGTTACGTAAAGTCATATATAATTGCGGTGCAATTGTTATAATTAAGTTAGGCTTGATCAAGAAAATTAGTAGAGTTAGCTAATATGTAGAGATCACTTATAACGGCGACGTGGAACTATTCTAACAAACTCGAAAGCCCCGGAAAAATGTTATGCAATTATCAGAATACTTTGAATTCAACCTTTTGTTAAAGTGTTTATCTGCGGAACCGTTTGCGAAACATTTCGCATGCATACCCACGCAAAAATGAAAAATCTGTTCATCTATTAAATTGAGTGCAAAATTGAAACAGGAAATGTACTTTATGAGCTAATTTATATTCTATGTCTTAAGAGTCTATGTTCAATTAAGTCTATAACATTTTGGTACAATTTGTTCAATAATTCATACTGATAAATACTTTCACAACTCACCGAAAAACTTAATTTCCGTAGATGCCATAAGTTTGCCTTTGAAAATGCAATTGTAAGAGCCGAGTTGTGTTTTAGGGATGTAAAAATTCCACTTGTAGGGGTGATGTCTGTTTATGAATGTGCCAGTTGCTGCTACGGTGTTCCCATCCGGTTCCTGGATGACACAGTCGCTTACTAAGGGCTTCTTCGACATCTGCAGTGCACACACGAAGTCTGTGGGCTGACCAGGATTGGTTCTGGAGTTGAAGAAAGCGAGTGGGGAAGCATTGTTGTCATCTGAAATGAAACATTACAAGGAAATCGATTATAAAAAACATTTGTGTATTTAATAAGATCGTGTGATACCAAAACTTTGCTATTCATAAACAAGCCAATGAGTTATGAAAAAGCCTCGTAGAATACTGTACACTAGGGGAAGGGGGTACAAGGTTCATCTTAAACTTCTGACTCGATGGGCACAACTTTAAGGCTTTCAAGGCCTTTTAAGTCTCATAAAATTGTTAAAGGATTTTATTGAGTAAATTTGACTAACAATTCTAGTCATAGATTTTATATAAGATTTATAAAAATTGAACATAGATCATGTAAAGCGCAAGTTTGATTGTTGAAAAAAGAAACTCAAGGTTTAGATATAAAACTGAAGTTAAAAAGAAGCGTCGAGAAGGTTAGTAAGGACTTTACTAACTTAAGAACTATTGTCTGTAACTTAATATCGCTTTTGAAAAAGTCCTGATTTTGGGAGTATATCTAATTATTCGTCAATCGTAATAGGTGAAAAAAACGTAAGAAGATTTCGGCGCCAGTACAAAATACCCAATGGCAAAATACCAATGTGACAAAATACCCAAAATATACCCATTATTTTTTCCTAATATTTAAACAACCAGAACGATTAATTAGCATAATATTTAGGTAGTGCATTTGATCATGCCTTGCGGGCCATGGCCATGCCTCTGCAGCGCATGAGACTAGATATGAAACTATCACAACAGAAAATGTGATTTCATTATCAGCTTAACTATGAGAAAACATGCCTTTAATACTGATTGCAAACTTGTAATCGGATTGTTGAACACGAAAAGATCAAAAGGAAAATGGATATAAGGGCATTGGATTTTTTGGCTCCTTGCGACGGTTGGTATTGGGTATTTTGTCATGCAACCAAGATTTCGAGTTAGAATTATTTCTTATATTGTCAAAAGTTAGTTCTTAATTTCTCAATCGTTTCACTGTTAGCATTTATATACAATTTTTAGCGACGGGAAAATTCCCGTTCAATTTGATTGTGGCAGCGATAATTTTTGTTGGCATTCAGATTGCAAAAAATCCGACTGTGAAATGTTTTTTCAACAGAATAGACATTTTACGCATCGTTATCTGTTGAATCAATGCGTCATTCTATACTTAGAGTTGCTTAGCTAAATAATCTATTTGTACTTTAGTACAACTGCTATAGATATTTTTGTTACCATATTTTCGAGGGTATATTAAAACAAAAAAAATTGATATCTGTTCAACATTGACACACGTTTCTGGCCAAATTTGGTCAATGGTTCACGAAATATTGAGATATACCACAAAAAAAAGTATGGTAGCAAAAAACTATGCCAATCTCCATTCTTGCTCTTTAAGCGTTATGCTTTTTTAAGCTTTCATTTGCTTTATGCTTTGATTTGCCTTCAGGTACGAAATTTAGAAGTTTAGGAAAATCCAGAAGATTTTCTTGTTCTCTCCGTAAACTCGGAAAATTTAGTTGAGCTGCATCGTTTCATTGTTATTCGCCGCGATGTTGCAATTCGATTTGTACGAAAAACGAAAGCTATTATTTATGTGTTACACACAGCGTGCAAACAAAAGCTACAAAAAGTACCAGATTGAAGGCATCTAATGCGAAGTAATTCTGAGAGTTCTACGAAAAATTGAAACATGATTTTTAACAAAAACACGAGAAATTTAGTCCGCAAAAAAGACCAATTGGCTTC
Source organism: Convolutriloba macropyga (assembly GCF_964194025.1). Lineage (NCBI taxonomy): Eukaryota > Metazoa > Xenacoelomorpha > Acoela > Convolutidae > Convolutriloba > Convolutriloba macropyga. Next base: position 34,280,504 of record NC_134475.1, read on the forward strand.
TGTGGTACAATACCGTTAGATGGACAGATTGGAGACTGCTTTCTAAATCTTTGAACACACTAAAGGTTCTAGTTTACTGACAAATTTTTAAAAATCACTATCACAAATTGCATTGTCAAGACCTTAGTGTTAACCAACAAAAATTGCTCTGCATAAATCAAATTTTGTTATAAATTTCTCGTAAGGAATAGGAGCAAATGGTAGTACTATGATCTGAAAAGTTGTCCCGATCTGAATCTAATTGAACATAGATAGACAATTTCGAAGCCACAGATACGATCACAGAAAGTTCATTGGAAAAACGTTTCTGAAATTTGAAGTTATCAGAAGTCATTCGAATTTTGTAGGAAACATTGAAAACAAACTACCATATTTGTAAGAAGCTAAATTTTTATATACTTGCTATAAAAAATGTTTTTGGCTGAAATAATTTAATTTAATGTTTCCGGCGGTGCATTTTAAAAACTATTCATTTGCATTTAGCTTTAGTTGGCCGCAGTGCAGTTCATATGGAAACCGAAAAATAACTAGAAAAAAATATGTGCTGAGAGTAGCATAGCTTAGAGGCAAAATAAGCTGGAAATCAAACATAAAGTTAAAAAATTCTGCTGCATTAATTACTTTCTTGTGCAATATGCAGATTTACAAAACTCAAATACAAAAATTTTTATTAAGTTTTTCTTAGTTTGGTTCTATTTTCCATACTGAATTAAAAAGTAAGAATACAAAGAAAAACTCACTCAGCAAAATTTTTGATTTGAGATGTTATAGGGCATGTCATATACTCAGTCCACTAACGTTAAGCCCATTATTTTACAATTGCTAGAGTTTAGGTCAACTTTGGGCCTGGCAAATTTCAAAGATCTGCTCCAACAATTCGATGATTTTTGGTTCTCTATCAGAAGTAGAAATTTAGTCAAGCCCGAATATTAACGATAACAAAATTGACAATCTATAGTGTTTCAAACGCTGCTTTGGAGAGAGCACATTTTGCGAACACTTCGCCGAAAACATGGCAATAAAATTTATGCAGCAATTTTTGCCATTGCATCACGTTTAAATTTTTTCAACGGGGAGGCAATAAAAATCGCCTTCCAATAGTTAGAGTTGTTAAAGTTTATAATTCACAGTTTTCAAAGGTGTAGGCCCACAAAAGAAACTTTCTCGTGAGGGAGGTTTCCTAAAACATTTTTGGTTCCTCAAAAAGCTCAAACATTTTCGTTTGTTTGCCTTTTCTGTTTCAATTTTGTCCTAAAACAATTGCCATTTTCGCAAAAACTTACCAAAACTCAAAATATGTTGATAAGACAAGCGTTTCTGCGATATCTGATGCATTGTACTATGCAAATGCTATTGTAGAAACATTCCGTGCCGCGCACAGATTCATGCGAGCTTTCTTGTTAACTTTAAAAGAAAATTCTCTTGTCAAGGGGCTACCAACAACAATATAGCAAGAATTTTTCAAAATTTTTGCGAGATAAACCGTTGCAAAGATTTGGAAACCCCTGAAGAACTCAGAGTTCCTCTTGGTTGCAGATTGATGGAAAATTTAGTAATCTTTTACTTGTCTGGCAAGAGTCGCCACTGTATCCGAACTGGCAGCCATTGGCACACTGTCCAGTCACTGGGTTGCACGCCTTCCCACCCGCACATCGACATTTTAGCCGACAACCTGCACCGTAATATCCGTCTCCACAGGCTACACAGAATGTAAAGTACATAAACAATAGCCAGTTTTCAGCTAAGATAGACACAATTAACAATTGTCACTTTTCACATCAACACCAGCCTTATCAAGTGAATTTCTGAGTTATTGATGTTATAGATTTTGTTTTTTTTTCACAATAATCAATTTCTTAATGTTAAAGCTACCCGGACCCTAGGGTCATAGCAAACCAGTACTGAGTCATGATATATCAATAGTAAAATGACGACTGAGAAAACTATATTCTCCTTTATATAGCGCTAGCACACCTGACTGTAGTCAGATAGCTGCACTATGTGTATTTTATTGACTCAGTGTTGTATATTGTTACCAATGTTATAATTGAAGTTTATCTTCAGTGATTTACAGAGCCAGTTAGTCAGAGACAAGTAGGTGAGCCTACTTCACGCGCAGAAATTAAAAGGCCCAACTCTTTTTGGGTAAATTCCGACCACAGAAAAAAAGCTCCTAAATCTTCAATTGACGAAAGGATTAGTATAAAGAAAAAGGAAGATATGAAAAAGAATTATGAAATGGAACAAAATAGGTTTTTGAGTTTTTGAAAATCGTTTGTCTCGTTGGGATGGGACAGTAAACCAGAGAGGCGGACCTTTGGTCTAATAGCGATGTTCAATATCAAAATCAAATTGAGGCTGCATTGGTGGCTCTCCTCCAGTGCTATAGTGGCCCTCTATCCGCAAGTTTGTCCTTAATTCTTTTGCGGTATAGGAGTTTCAAGTTATGGCCGCACATTTTTTTTGTGGCACCACCTTCAACACATTCAATTTAACCGATGGGCAAAAAGATTGGTCTGTGAATAGTCGCATACATAGGAACAAAGAGATGAAAATTACGAACTGAATCGAAATTTCTTAAAAATCTTTTATGGTATTGCGGTTCAATGATATAGCAATAGTAGAGATAAAATGTCTATTTTCGTGTTTACGCACTGCACAATTGAACCGCTGTGCTTTTTTTGGAACCGGTTGGTTAGAGTGATGGTAGCGGGAGGTAGCTGTGTACGGGCGCAACATCTTCGTCTGATTGACACAGTGCAGTGTCATTGATTATTAACATTCATCTCCGTAGGATGTAGAATTCCAAACGGCACATAAAAGGGGTCCTACTTTTAATCAACGCGATAGGGAGTTGTGTCCCGTGTGAACATCGTGATCAGGCAATCTTTGACACGGTCGGCCAATGCGAAGAAGTAATTGGACGTGTGCGAAACCTATGAGTCAATCTAGGATTTAGCGGAATTTTGACAGACTCCGAAAGGAGGTACTGTATGAAGTTTTAGTTTCTGCATCCTACGTAGATGGATGATAGTAATGAATCACACAGGCTCAATAAAACTCAGATGTTGCAAACCGTACTCAGTTACTTTTTTTCACAACCTCACTTTAAAAACACGAATCCACTAATGCACGTCAGGTAACGTCTTTAGTAAGTGAACACGGAAATCACTTCGCCAAATTATCTCAAATATTCTTTTATAATTGAGCCGCGATACTGTGAGGGAAATTTGAGAAATTTTGATTAAAGTTGGAATTATTATTTTTTTCCGATGTAAGCGACTACTCATAGACCAATCTTGTGGCCCATCGGTTTAATTTGATGTTTGAAAAATGGCGCAACGAAATGTATGTGCGGTCATACAGTTAAACCCCTCTACCGCAACTGGACTGCGGTCAATTTTTTGGACAGAGAGCCACTACAGGAGAAGAAGAGGACGTCCTCAATGACATTTCTGCAATGCAAACGCACTGCAACACTGACCTTTACCCCAGCTCCTGCCACATGTCTTGCCAGGGATCCGGAATTTCTGGAATTATTTATGGACCCTCAAAATCAGGCTCCGGATTTTGAGTTTCAGCTAATGGACGACAGTTCTACCTCTGTGGATCACTGTCCTATCCATACGAGACGCAATGCTCTCAAATGAGTATTTCAAAGTTATTTGTTGTTAATTCCTTCTTATTTTCCTTCTTTCCCTGATCGGAAACTATGAAGAAAAAGTTAAAATTACAGTTATTGTGTAAATGGTTAAGTACCTAACTGTAACTAAAATTGGATACTAACCAGAAGGCAAGCTGATAAACCTATTTCGCACCAAAATCGTACTAAAAAGAGATGGTATGAAATCTCTTTGTACCAGCGACAGAGACTACAGACTAAAGTTGTCTACCCAGCTTGGAATTATTCCTCACTACAATGGCAGTGAGAGATAGCTGGAACCTACACACAGGATTGAAGTAACTGTCCAGACTACCTTGTTACTGGCAATTTTACTGGCTCTGCAAGCGACAGGATGTGGACCACTTACTTTCGACTCCAGTCACTCACTTAACTTGACACGGACCATCGATTACAGCTGTAGTCACCTACATCACCACTCGACAAGGATTGACACATTCAATAGAGTTTTAGCTGTTTTCTACGAAAACTCTCAACCCCAGAGGGAAGGAGCAGACGAAAGTACAGAATGCAAGTACTCCACCAATCAGAGACTGAGAAGACTATATTTTCTTTTATATAGCGCCATCAAACCTGACTCTAGGCAGTCTAATAGGTATTCGCACTATTTGTATGATTCCGGTGTTGTATATTAATACCACCGTTATAATTGAAGCTTATCTGCAGTGTTTTACAGAGTCGGTTAGTCAGAGAGAACTAGGTAAGCCCAATTCGGTCGCAGGAATGAGTAGCCTTAACTCTTTATCCTTTAAGGTTGTAGGGTCTGATTCAGTAATGTTTTTCATATTTTTCTAAAGTTTTTTTGATCTAATGGATCGCAGAATAGGCTGAGACCGCCTTTTTTCATGATTTTTTAATGCACAGTTGGCTTTGATTCCTTTCTTTGTTCATGCAAAATTCATGATATATTTTGAAATTTTCGAAACACAATCTGAATTTTTGTTCGACCCACAAACATGATACCTGAAAAACCCGGGAAATTTGCAAAATCGAGGGGTTTTGCACACAAAAACCTTTAATTAACAGGCAGAGCCAGTGCAAAACAATTGTTGAGGACAAGTTAAACTATGAGTTTAGGAAAAAGATTCGTTTTTTTCAGGTTGTAATGAAACTAACTTCATTTTTTCAAGTATTGTAATGGGCTCCGTAAAGGTATTGTAAAATTCTCAATATTTACCTGACTTCCCGGTTTGTGTACAACAATTACTATATTTTTGCAAGTAATAATGGGGGTGCCAATAAACGGGGGGGGGGGGGGGTGCTAACAAACCATTATAAAGCATTATAATTTCAGTAATCAAAATTAATTCAACTATCATGATTTGTGTTGCAAGCTTAGCTTTTTACCGGTTTTTGTTTGCTGTACGCAGAAATGAGTCGCCTTAATTTCCATATTACTTTGATATGAGCTCTGATCAGAGAGTGAACAGACTGAAAATCAGTTCTGTCCAGCCTTTGCTAAGGTTTTAAAATTCAATGCTGTTTTTACTCTGTACAGTCTTCGATATTTTTTGTCTGAAGTTACACTTTTCATTGTGAAAAGTGACATGATCAGAATATGTTCATAGTAAAAATACAGACTGAGATATACTATGATTCAGCACTGAGTTACTATGTTACTATGATCCGGGCAACAACCGCACACTCCAGTTCAATTTATTTCACATTTTTGAAAAAAAAATAATAATTCTTCACAACTCTATGAGACGACGGAAAGAAAACGACTCAAGTAGCCCCCACCATAAATTCCACCGACTGGGTTCGAAAAAAAGGGCTTCAATTGTAAAAGTTTCTCTGTTGGACAGTTTTCTGAACTTACGAAGAATTCAAGGGGCTGATTTGAAAATAATGGCCCACCTACAAATATCAGCATTGATCTGATAAAGGACGAGGGAAGATTTAGTAACACGTAATACCGCCTAGAGGCCTTTGAGGCAGTGAATAATCCATGATTTTGATTAAAGAAGGCGTTGTTTTGTTCCCGCTCTCTCTACCATTTTATCAGGCTTAAGCCGTGAATTATGAATTGTTCAGAGACAATAGAAACCCCTTTGATACTTAAATTGTCACAACAAAACCCACTCGCTCACACGCATTAGATTATGCATGACCGAATTGTATGGAAAACTTCCAATGTTTACATTGTATTGTTTATGAAATAAACAAAAATACGAAAGAATTAGGACTCTTTATTGAAAATAGGGATATTAGGTTTCTATGTTATATACCCGTGCCCTCTGAAACACTATTCGGATTCATTTAGCATTTTTTCTATCAAAGAAAAGGGCCATTAAAGCTTGCTATTTTTTCATTATTTTCAAAATCCTCATTCATTTTTTGCAAATTCAACACGATTGCATTTAATTTCATCACAGCGCACGTTTAATATTTCAGGCTCTTTGACGGTCATATCAGAGCTACAGTGAATTTGGTACACCGTATCAAAATTGTTTAAATGATATTTTATTCAGCTAGGCAAACTTAGAGCAATTGGGTTGAGGTCATACAGATAATACACTTTACTGAATATGCAGTTGAGGTTTTTTTAGCGTCAGATATGGCCATCGCTCACTCTTAAGTTGAAAACCTTGGAAAGGTAGGATGAACCTGTTTCAAAGCAAAGTTGTATAAAACAAAGTGCTGGAAAGATCACAGGTGATTTAGACACGGAAATAGACATAGAGCGATTCTCTTTTGGGCACTGGAAAAATCTACACTTCGAGCATTGGATACTAACACACATTACAAGAATGTACCGTTGCCAGAAAAATTGTTACAAAGAATGTGGCTGCTCGAAGGTTGGTGGCAGAGCAATTCAGCGCTGAATCACTCTAGAGACATTCTGTATTTTAGGATGACCAGTACTCTGTTCATAACACAATTTAAAATGGCCAGTCTAGATTTTTGTGTAAAGTTTACTACATGAAAAATAATATTTTCAGCTTAACTCCCACCAACAAGTTTTGCTTTATGTGAGACCCGCACTATCGCGTGTAAACTTATTGGCGTAGCAAGACGTAAACAATAAACTAAATGGGCTTTGCGGTAATTGCCTACTCGGTAGCTTATGTATAAATAGTGTGTATACTACTATATTATTTACCAATTATAAGCTACAGATGTATCACAATATTCTGCTCAAAATTAACTTTGGGTTAAGAGTAATTTTTAGACTATACAGATAAGTTTAGTCTGGGCGAAATCTATGACCAAAATATAATAAAAAAACTTTATGAGCAGTCTTCATTAAAGAAAACATTCTGGAGATACAATGTTTCAGAACTGAATTAATTTCTTACGCTTAAAATGTGCTGGTTCAGCGCTTAAGTGCTCTGAGACTCAAGTCAGGGTGGTATTTCCTCTCGCTTTTTAACGCACAATGTGGAAAGCGCTTAATTTACGTGTAAATAGTTTTCACACGGCAATTAAAGAGCGTTAAATGGAGAATACACAAAAAAATGTGATTGTAGTTATGTTCGGCGGTAAAAAAATTTCACAAATATTTATCCTTTTTGAGGTGAAACTGATGTGGACAATTCGGATAAACACACCAAACTGTCATTGGAATTGGTTTTTTTGCAAACAGAGCATCAAAAATTAGATTTCGCATTCTAGTGCATATATTTAATTACCAATAATGATAAAGTTTTCATACGAATTCCGAATTCAAAAAATTCTCTTAAGGAACTCTACAAGAACTCACATGGACCCAAAAGAACTCTCAAAGAAACCTTTTTCAACTTCGACAACGACAACAAAAATCGAAAAACAAGAATTTTGAAGATCAAGAAATGAATCATGAAATTTTGAAGAAATGACAATCAAGTTGAAATTTTGCGAAAAAAAGAAGATTGAAGATGGAAGAAATTTTCTTTTGATTCTTTAGATTAATATTTTTCTGATGTTTTTTTGGAAAAATATGTTTCGACGCAAAAATATGTGTACATTCAAGTTCAAGGTTTTCACGTTTTTCCAGATATTAGGCAGGACGAAGGGATAACTTGTAAGAACCTTATAAGATGGAATAGTAAATTTTTTGAAATTATAAGTTAGATGATTGACTTGCAAAAACTTGTAAGGTTTAGTTAGTAAACTTGTAAGAACTTATAAGTTCGTTGGTAAACTTATAAGAGCTTGTAAGAAAAACTTATATGGCGGTGTATAAACTTATAAGAACTTGTAAGAAACTTGCAAGTTCTTACAAGTTAACCATCCAGTCTCGACTGGGGCAACTACTTTGAACTGTTTTAGTTTGAGCATTGCTTTCGAAACGTTGCGCAAACTTCTTAACGTTCTCACCATTCCTTGCATGACAATTAGAGAACAAATTGGCATTTTCAATTCAGACACTGAATTTTTCCAAAGGAAGAACTCAGTTTTGCTTCCTTTTTTGTGCTCGAAAAAATGCTGGCGGAGTATATTGTGTAACTATGCAGTTTGACTTGTATTTATTGTTATATATCACCCTAGTTGCGAACCCAATTAGCAACTGAGACCACACACACCAGGCTAAGGCTGGCTCAATTAGCAAGAGATGAGCTCAAATCACTCAAAATTACCCGTAAGTTTATGTTTCCTTGATCACACCATAAATGAGGCTGACCAGATGTGGGATTGATAGTCCAAAAGATGTACGAAAAATTGCATTGAGAGGTTCGGAGTCAAGTAGAGAATGATCGATATAAAGTCATCGATCGATATAATGTCGATTAAAATGATCGATATAAAGTCGACTGTTCATCTAAGGAGTGAATATGAACTCAAAAAATTCCCCAATATATTTCTCTATTCGCGACTGTCATTTCAACATCCTATTGAATTCAATATCCTATTCCATTATCTGGTATCATTTTCCGCATGTTTGAGAAGAGGCACATAATGAGCACAAAGAAATTCGGCGCAAGAAAGACAAATGCCAAGATTTCACGCTCCATATTGCGAGATCAGTTCTCGACAAGGAACAGAATGGTGGAGTGAACGCCTACATTCAGCTTAATGTGATCGGCTTTAGGTACTGCTTGTTTGGGTCCCTTATCAAAACTGTCGGGAGCAAATTTGATAAAGGAGATTTTACAGAAGTCAAAAGTCAGTCGCATGCACTTTTTATAAAAACACATAAACAAACCTTAGCTTTGTAAAAAAAAACAATGACAGATGTAGAGAAAGGGATGATAGATTTCGAGTAAATTAAGAAAGAAGACTTAATAAATGAATGTGCGATTTTGAACAAAATACTATCACACGAAAATGCTTTCCTCTAAAAACAAAATAACAATGTATTAAAACGCAAAAATGCTTTGTTCCCACAACAAAACAACAAAAACATTGATAATTTGATTGGAAAAGTCAGCGAAAAAACATCGAAACAAAACTATCACTACAACAAAGTCGAACAGCAAAAAAAGCAAGTTGGTACGACTCATGCTGTCATGTGACTTTGGACAATTTGATTGAATATTTGAGCTACTTAGACATCAGAGGATCAGGAGGTTCACGTTAATTTTCCTTGTTAACTGTTAGAGCATAAGAAACAAGTTTGATAAGTTTTCAAATTTAGGTTACAAACAACACCCATTAATTGAAAGATGGCCGCAGACAGCGCATAATATTGAAAACACATTTTCAGATAGCTTCTTTGGAATATGTAAGACGGACAGAACAAAGGCTTCAACGGGGCGAGAGTAGGAGTTTTTGTTGCGAATGGAATACAGCCAGTATTAAATCAAATAGTGAAAAGACTGGTGAACATTTTTTCAAAAAGGTTTGGCTTACATTAAGTGACCCCATGGATGAAAAGTTACATGTCAACAATTCCTCTTGACCGTATAAACGTCTTCGGGACTATTTCGATAAAAAACTAAAAATCGAACTATCTGGGGCATATAAAACAACATATAACGCTATTTTGCTATGAGATAACAAAATGAAGGATCTGAACACGACAGAAACCAACTAAGCATTTTTGCTTCAAATTCGCGAAATGAAATTGATAACTTTGAGAATGCAGCCAAATGTTCTGATAAAACATTTACGCTAATTGATCGCTCTTTCATTGCAAAAGATCAGGTATCCGCTCACAATGTCAAAACAACCCTTTCTAAATCCAACCATTTTCTTGTATTCTGTGAGCAAAACAACTTAATGAAAACTGATAGTGATAACATCATAACGACAAGAAAATCAAGACCTTTCTCAACTCCTAAGTTCAGTAGAGATCTTGCAGTTGCAGAATAAGGGGAAAATCACCAATATAAGAATGGCAATGTTTTGCTTGATCAATTCACCACTTATTTTGTGAAAAAATGTTGAAAAACCGGCACTGATTCATACCCCTAAGATAAGTGATTTAATTTTTATAAACTCTAAGCCACGGCCAACACAAGACAGGAAAATTTTGATTGCCAAAAACTGTTTTGATTTAAAAATGATAAAATCCTGAAAGTGAGACTTTTCAAAACTTTGGTGCATTTGCGTTTTAGTAAATAGGAGACTAAGAAAGATGCACAACAGTTTAGGCATCAATCTTTTCAAAAAACTGGCAAGAAGTAAATAAAATGAAATATCATTGAGCTAAAGAGCAGTACGGCTGTAGAAAATGTCAATGCTGATGCAATCATGTTAGACAGTTGAAAATCTCCAAGTTTCAAGCAGCTATCAGCAATTGTTCAAATAGATCAGTTGATAAGCTAAGTTTTTTCAGAAGCCCAGATGTTGATTCTCGCAACTCTGACAGAATTCAAGTATCAAATTCAAATTCGGAGCTGTAACTAAAAAGGTACTGTAATGAGCAATTGACTCGCTGGACGATAACAAAGCAAAAGAAGTTTCAGGCCCACATGTAGAAATTTTTTTAAATGTGTGCACTAGGGAGAACGTTTTGCCAAGTGAATTAACAAAACGTGATATTTTGGTTAGCATAAACTGTCAAACAAATTCTGTAATGCCGAGTTATGTAAAAAGAGTTTTCACGCTTTTTTTCGATCCAGATGACAGATTTCTAAGACAAGCAATGAGATTATTGACAAAAAGCAATCTCGTTTTCAGAAAAATTTAGCATAGAAGTCAAGAGCAAAAAAATTGTTGATATTTTCTTAGATCCTGCAATAGCTTTTAACTCCATTTTATATTGTATTTTTTCTTACAAAACTTCAATTCGAAGGGTTATTTTCTTTTCATGCCAACCGTATGCAAAAAGTAAGACTTAATGGCCTGTTTTCTAATTGCCAATTAGTAAATCAAGTTATGGCACTTGGAATTGTTTTAAGACCACTCAAATCTCTTTTATATGTGAACAATTTTTCAACTACCACTACCACAAGAGCAACAGAGAAACTGATTTTGTTCGCAGATTACGCAAGTATTGTGTGTTGTGGAAGGGAATGTAGCTTACACGGAAAAATCAAGGAAATTCTGACGAGAAGAGAAAAAAAATGAGAAATCAAAAAACTTGCTTTCGTTAAATGACCGTGAACACAAAGAAAATCAAATTCATTTTATACGCTAAAGTTCCAATTTTGGACCTTTTTCTTTCAAAACAAACTTTTCAAAACACAAAAAAGTTGCAGACAAAACATTAAAAAAATGACCGTGCTATACGATCAATGTTATTAACCAGACATAATTTTCCCGTGCACGCATTCAATTCTCTTTTGAATTAACTTGTGCTACTAACCAAAGTTTATTATGTTTTAGTCAAACCAGAAAATTTTTAAAACTTTCACGGCAATCTGAGTCTTCAGCAAAATGATTCAAGAGTAGGCTGAAGGTCAAAACTAATTTCTGTATGGGTTGCATTGTTCGTCAACGCGTACAAGTATGGAATATGTTTCAAAAATGGCGTCAGTTAGGAAGAACTGAAAACATTCTCATGAAAACGGTGATTGGAATTTTAGTCTCAGAGCTTAAAAAAATTCTTCGAATAGTAACGTGGGAGATTCAAAAGTTACCCTTATTTTTAGGATGGAAATAATTTGAAGAAACTCATGTTAATTGATTTTTTTTACCGAAATTGATTGATATTTGTAAATTTGTTTTGAATGATTTGGAGTATAGTTTTTTTTAACAGCGTGGTTATAAGTTTATTTAACTGCGTGGTTATAATTTTAAATTAATTGTTGCAAAAAAACGTCCAGACTTTGATTCCAAGGTTAAGGGTTCGGAACTTAATCAATCCTGCTTTGACAAATTTTTTTGTCTACAGATCGTTGTTACAATATATATGCTTTGAAAAATTATTAGGTAGCAAAAAGCAAAAGATTTTTTCTAATGTTTGAAACAAAACGCGGCCCTACTAATAACAGTAACTAGCCATCTTGGCGTCATCGAAATTCCATAGCATAATAATTGTCCTGATGTATAATTATGCCAGCAGCTAGCTAATTATTTCAGCTCCGGCGAGAAAAATCTGCTAATCACTAAATTTCCTTCAAAAGAATTGTTCACACTAAAATTTATAACTGAGTGTAATCTGACCCAATTATTTAGAACAAAACATTCACGTACAATGCAAACTGTATAAAAACAATCTTCCACAAATTCAATCCGTGAAAAGAGAATAAATCGACGAAAGTGTTTGACATCTACAACTTCTTTTTGCATTAGCATTCTTTTTCAATTTTAATACATTTTCTCGCAACTGTTTTCAAATATTAAAAATAATCAAGAATTTCTGCCTAAATACGAATCAGTAGGATCAGTTTTGATATTCTTGTGTGAATTCAATCAGCTTCGGATCGCAGTGTCTTGCAGTTGTAGCTATTTCTGGTCAAAGTGGTTCTCAGCCATCTGAACAAGTCTGGCGTTTATTTATTTGATCAAATTTCTTCCTTTTAATTTATTGTTTTTAATCTCAGTTTAGTAGGCTCCAAAAATTTTGACAAGACATGTGTGGACTCGATACCATATCTAACCACACGATCTCTGACCAAACCTTAATTCAAACTCTGTCGCCTTTTGTTTTTGTCGGAGTCTATTACATATCCTTTCACAGCTTGATGCCTCATCGCAGGTCCTTTCAAATTGGAACTTCAACTTGGGTGAAATCTCAACATAGATGGTTCGTTTCCTTGCTTGTAGGTGAACTTTAAATTTTGTGTAAATCTCTCCTGCACACAGCTACTAATACACGTTGTGGTCTGAAATTCTTTTGCTCATGTTCACAAAAAGCACTCATAAATGATTATCAGAATTCGACTTGTTCATCATGAGATGACCTCTCTTAATACTTTTAAAGTCCTATATTGCTCTTTTAAAGTTCCCATATTGAAAAATTGCAGCATTATACATTGAATTGACTGGTAGTTTCTTTTCGCAGCTGGTCTTATTGCTAAGTTTCTAATGTAAGACGGCCTGGACTGTTGTATCAATAATGCTGTCACATTGTGTTCACAGCTCTAAATCAACTGTGCTAGCCTTAATAGTGCGCCGCGGAGCAACTGAGTGTAATCTGACTCAATTATTTAGAACAAAACTTTCACGTACAATGCAAACTGAATAAAAACAATCTTCCACAAATTCAATCCGTGAAAAGAGAATAAATCGACGAAAGTGTTTGGCATCTACAACTTCTTTTTGCATTAGCATTCTTTTTTCAATTTTAATACATTTGCTCGCAACTGTTTTCAAAAATTAAAAATAATCAAGAATTTCTGCCTAAATACGAATCAGTAGGATCCGTTTTGATATTCTTGTGTGAATTCAATCAGCTTCGGATCGCAGTGTCTTGCAGTTGTAGCTATTTCTGGTCAAAGTGGTTCTCAACCATCTGAACAAGTCTGGCGTTTATTTATTTGATCAAATTTCTTCCTTTTATTTTATTGTTTTTAATCTGAGTTTAGTAGGCTCCAAAAATTTTGACAAGAGTTGTGTGGACTCGATACCATATCTAACCAGACGATCTCTGACCAAACATTAATTCAAACTCTGGCGCGTTTTGTTTTTGTCGGAGTCTATTATATATCCTTTCAAAGCTTGATGCCTCATCGCAGGTCCTTTCAAATTGGAACTTCAACTTGGGTGAAATCTCAATATAGATGATTCGTTTCCTTGCTTGTAGGTGAACTTTAAAGTTTGTGTAAATCTCTCCTGCACACAGCTACTAATACTCGTTGTGGTCTGAAATTCTTTTGCTCATGTTCGCAAAAAGCACTCATAAATGATTATCAGAATTCGACTTGTTCATCATGAGATGACCTCTCTTAATACTTTTAAAGTCCTATATTGCTCTTTTAAAGTTCCCATATTGAAAAGTTGCAGCATTATACATTGAATTGACTGGTAGTTTCTTTTCACAGCTGGTCTGATTGCTAAGTTTCTACTGTAAGACGGCCTGGACTGTTGTATCACAAATGCTGTGACATTGTGTCCACAGCTCTAAATCAACTGTGCTAGCCTTAATAGTGCGCCGCGGAGCAATTTTCTTTTCTCTACTAAATTTACAATGTTCAAATGGTCTGCTATGAGCTAATCGCTTCATTTCGCAAGTTGTTCACATTAATCTTGACAAACATGATCTGTACCATTTTAGATCTTACTTAACATCAGAAAATGAATGAACACCACCCACTGTCATTAAATACCTCTTGGATCTTTTCCGTTGGTGCCCCCCATAGCTTAGTGGGTGCATATTATTTGCACCCTCAGACGGAAGTGCCATATTTTTAGTTAATGATTTACTAGGTAATGACACGTAATGTGTACCTGGGGGTGCATAACGTACTAGGGGGGGGGGGGGGGGGGTTTGCACAAACAGAAAAGATCCTACCTCTTTTGTGATCAGACTCCTCATATGTTACATCATGACCATCACTCATATCCGAATGCGTGACTCTGACTAGCATGCTAAGGTGTAATTATCTTAATGCAACCTACTTCTGCGCAGATTATAATCCGATCTTGAGCCAGCAAATCTGGACCAGCCGAGCCTTTCGATCACTCAGTTTTTGCCTTATTTATGCTTTGGAACCTGTGGAGCATGTCAAACTAGCAACTGACCATCATTGCAATGTATGCCGTGGAATCCACTGGAGCAGGAGCATCCATAGGGGTCCTGTAGACAGAACATATAGGAGGAACAGGTCCTCGTTCCAAACTCATCTGGGGATCCACATCGTGAGGTGCACCCGGCATCAAACCAGGACTCCTCACATGCTGCAACACAGTCACTTACCTACTCTCTGCTTTTTAGATTTCAGATTATTCCAGTTCTTCCCACCCAATCACTCTACCAAGTATAAGCACGGAAAAGGTACGTCTAGACCAAGACAATTACGGTTTTGCACATGCTAAGCTTTCCCTAGACGAGACCAAATGGTTATCTTGCAAGATTCTGCCAGAATCTTCCAAAAATGGTTAGTTATCTTGCATGACTTGCAAGAAAAAAGGTCTTATCGTTAAAAAACATCAAAACAGTGGCAAAATTTTCGTTAAATAATGAGGAAAAAAATTGTCGATCATTGTTTTCGTTGTAATTATGTTGCTCACTTCACTTTGGGACTTCGTTATATCATATAAAGTGAAACTTTTTTCCTCTATCAAGAAATGTGCAAAAAAGGACGCTTAATTAAAATGCTTGAAAAAGATCGATGAATACCGGCACATGTGAAAGTCTCATGGCGCACTTTTAAGTTCTATTAGCCATTAACATTGAATGACTTACAGTTAGACTTAATAAGACTGGTCTTTTTTGTTGCTACATCGTCTAATATCAAGAGTTAGCCAATACTATATGTAATACACTTCCATTCACACGGGTGCTGATTATCTGTTGGAGTGGAATTCAAGTGTTATTTTTTAGACTCTTATAATACGAAATCACCGCTGATGAAGTTTTATCAGGGAACACGGTTGATCAATTAGTAGTAGCATTGACAACTGGAGGGGAATAAGGGTTTCTTTTGTCACTAAATGAGGTGACCATAACCGATTGTGTGGTTATGTGAGCGGAAAGACTTGTATAAACCAATTAAATTTAAGTTACAAAACTCTGCAAAATACGATATATGTTAATTGACGAAGAACGAGAAATGTGCAAAGGAGTGATATGATGCCCAATGACTTTGACTGATTATTTGCTTGACTACCCAAGAATCAATTTTCCAACTAAGATATTTACAATTCAAATAATTTGTAGTAGAGAAAATGATCAGAACTATCGAGGAACAACTTGAAAAGAACTTTTCCCCAACAGAAACAAAAACAAGGAGACTTAATAATGTGCGTTTGCGCACAAGGTTCCGATCCCGCTAAACCAAATTTTTGACTAATTGTCTGACAAATGAGGAGGAGATAGGAAACTTTAAAAGTTCATATATCGTTCAAACAAAATTAATGAGTAGTAAATATACAGCGCACTATCAAACGGGGTTAACATTCCACACGGATGATTGTGCATAAATCCCAAGGAATATAATAGGATATAGATTTTCATGGTGATGATAGGGAATAGAAACTTAAACATGGGATAAGAGGAGGTTATCCCAATTAAACATGATATAAAAGTGGCGTTATCCTACTTTATCATGGGATAATAGGGGTTGGGAAAACTGTATTTGCATGGTAATGATAGATCCCAGCGGGATAACAAGGTATGGATCAGCAAGTTGACAAGAATGTATTTAATTAAATGTAGATCCTAGCGTGATGGAATAATAGAGGAGGAGTGAGGGTATGAAAGAACGGAAAGGTACAAAAACAAACAATAGGAGGGACATGTGTAGGAGCAAACGAAAGTTTCACTATAAGAATTTTTGCGGACGGGTATGGCATCAACAGTTTTGAGAAGCTTTGTGTACTTTATAACAAATTGTTTGTAATTGATCCCGATCCCAACATTGATCTTGACAATCTTGGAGGAACAATTAGTATAGATAACTCATCGCCGGACAATTATTTCAAACCAGTGAAAGTTTACAGATCGCATGCTATTCTTCACTTCGCTGCCCTTGTCAATTTTTGAGTTAAGCAAAAAAGGACCGTGTTATTCAAATGTGTTTTCCTGTTGAGTCACAAACAAATATCGTGGTCACTTGGCCGGCCTCTTTTTTGTTTTTATGTCAGAACTTTTAAAGAAGAATTGTTTAGTTTGCCGGAATGCTGAAATCAGAGCAATTCTCGACTTGAATTTTTGAAACAAATTTGTCTTTTTACTCAAAGAACTTGCTAATACTAGCGAAAACTTTATTGACACAATTTCCACTCTATTCCGCCCAATCCATACAGTACGCTCTCTTCAACGATCAGAAATTTTTGCAGTGGATTTCCAGTTTCCTGCACGGTCTTTTTGTGGGAAACTGGAGAATTTCTTTACTGCCATTTGCAATAGTTCATAGAGTATTTTTGTTCAGTTTCCCTTTTGCGGTATTTTGCGCTATGGGAGCAACGAAAACGAATACTCTCTAGGCATTCAAGAACTACTTCTGAAAAACTTAATAAATACGGAAGTATTGGGTGGTCCAATAACTGAACATTTGAGGTCATATCATGAAATTTCGATTTGCGACCTGCATGCACTAAATTGTTTAAAAGGACAGAGGAGCAGGCATTTGGCAGGAAGGAAAGCTTCTCTTGTTCTATCACCACTTCATGTGAATTTTTCTCCAAATATGAAAGTCAACAGGTGCATAACACCTGACAACCTATTCACAGTAACTCTTGTCAAGAAGGAAGGAATTGATTGTCGCGCACAAAGAGTTCTGAGAATACAGCAGATTGTGTGTGGTGATGCTGAAGTAGAAATTTTTAAAGAAGTCTCTCTCTCTCTAGTGGAGTACTTCCAATTGCACCATTTCTACAAAAGAGAAAACGCAAAGTCTTAAGTTTAGCCAATTTACCTATGCCTTAGCGTACAGTACCAATTCTGTTGTCTCTGGACGATGAAAATCTTCACGAAGAAAGAAAGCAGCGGATGAAGGAAACAACGTAGAGACCACTGTATTTAGAGATAAAGTAAACTAAAACAATACACACTTCCTAGTTACTCACAGAAGAGAGCGAGAGAACTGTGGATATGCGTCCTATTAAACATATACTAATGACTAACTATGTAACAAAACAGATTTACATTTCATTGTTTTGTTATATAATGTTCAAAATGAGTCAAACAGATGATCAGTCAAATTCGACAGAAGGCAAAACCGATTTGATATTTGACGCCGATCACCAATAAAAGTAGTAATGAAAATTCTGTTGTTCGAGATTATCTTGATCAGAAGCTGTATATTTTGTTCAAAACGTTATGATAGTTAATCTTATAACTATTTATTGAATCAAAGTTTTGTTTTCTAAAATTGATTGCGATGAACCAACATTTCCGTTTCCACTACTCTCTTGCACAATTGGGTATGCTCTTCCCAATCTGAAGTTATAAATAAAATAATTTCCATCACTGACAGGTTGTTCATAACTGCTTGCGGGCCCTCTTGTTGTGGGAAACCAATTTTTTCTTTCGAATTTTTATTATTTGGCAGAGGTTCAACAGATTTTCAAAAAACGTTAATTTTATCAGCAAGATCAGCGCAAAATTCAATTATTGGAAAAATAACTGAAGATTCAATTAAAAAAGAGTTCTGGTTTTGATCTTCATTTGGAGTTAGAGAACTGTCTGCTTGTCTTTCATGATTCAAGTGCAACACTTTTCGACGGCAAAGAGTTTTCCAATATAACAAAAGTGGGCGACATAAAAAAATCAGTGTAATCTACCTTAAATTGTGTTGTTGAAACATCTTGTTTCAACAGAGCAAATGGTCAAGTACATCGAAAAACATCTGACGTCATACGTTATTGTTTAACAATTGTTCCCCCAGGACCATCATTTTCCCGTCTTCCCTCAGCTCACTCTATTTTTCCAAAATTTTTAGGTCGGAGACAAATAGCCATTTATACTAAAACAAATAATCGAGATGGCTCCAAATAAGTGCATTAAATACTTTTGCTAAAGATTTTACTACATGTTGTCAGTAGCAGTGTTCCAGTTTTTAAAATAAAAATAAAAGGCTATTATAAATCATCAAAAAACTACTATCTCGTAAAACAATTTTGAAACTAAAGAAGGAACTTTTAGCCGAAGAAACATGGGTGGTCATAAAAGTTGGTTTCTTTGCCTATGTTTACTTGACAATATCATTATGCATACGCAGGAATTCTTTTTAATTACAAAACCAATAATTATGTCACATGAAACGGGGGATGATGGATTTAAGGGTTGATGATGACATTATTTGAAACAGTTCAATTATAGCTCCCTGAAAGGAATCAGTCTGAAAAAACCAGGAATAGCAACCCATTGAGACTATATTTATTGTTAACAGAAACACAGAAGCAAACAACGAAAAAGCATCAGAATCAGCCAGCGATGACAGCAAAATTGATCCAATAATGAAAAAAAGTTTAATGTTTTGATTCAATAGCATGCCAAGTCGAGCCACTGCAAAAAAAATTTGCTTGACCTCATCACCTAATGTCACAAAATTTTTATAGAAGCAAACGATGTACTTCATATCAATCAGGAGCAAGTTGTTTTTAAAATATCTGAATTTCTTATAATTCTCTGCAAACCAAAAAGAAAATTGAATTTTAAAAATATCTCCAAAGTTCAGACTTCTCTCGATATATCACCATTTAGTTACAAACACTTATGCCAAGCAAATCTACGAAGCCTCATCGGAAAGTGAACAACAGTCTTACCCAAGCCGAGAAGAAGCCAGCAGCGGCGGCTGGAAGTCAACCCAAAAAGATGACAAAGAATCAATTAACAAAATTGAAGAAAACGAAGGGAGCAGTCAGAGGAAGTGTTCATTCTCTAGCTAAAAAATAATAAAATTCGATAAAGAATTTTAAAATTACTCAAACCTATTCCCAATAACTTGCATCGTCAGGAGTTTAAAACTTGTTAATTAAATATATACAGATATGCATATATACAGCAACGTGTCTGGATTATCTAATTTCATTTTCGAATTTTTGCAAAAAAATTTTTCAGGTTTCAACCTTAGAGTTTGGTAAAATGTTAAAAGAAATTCAAAACTTTTAATATGAGTCTTTTTCTGTTTGAGTTTTGAATAGAATATTTTCGTTTTGATCCACAAGTTAACGTTGCTCGCATGGCAATTCGAAAAATTTTAGGCAGAACATACATACTGCAATTAATATTTCAGTGTTAGTTCCCTAGTTTTGTACTCGTTCAGCGTATTCAGTTGTGGCTTGCATCTACTTATGTGTAGAGCTTCTATGGTCATAAGTTTTTCGCTATCCTGGTGTTGATCAGTTGATCAATTATCTTCTAATTAAAGGCCGTTAGAGCCCCACAGC
>NC_134475.1:34310490-34337990 GCF_964194025.1 Convolutriloba macropyga
ATACAGAAATATCAAACATCACGACAAAAGCATCACACAAAAACCTCACATACAAAAATCTAACAAAATATTGTTTAGACAAACAGCTACTCAAACAGAATGCCCTCACGATGGAGGAAATCTGGAAGCGGGACGGGGAGTCAGAAGAAGACCTAGACATTAGGTACCGAAGCGACAGCGATGACGAAGGTCAGCAATCGCCCACACTCCCAAACACAGCACCAACTGGCAATCAGAGACAACCTGAAGTAATTTCCAGCGACGATTTGGAGAATGTACCTCTAGCAATAGCACCCAAAACGCAAAAATCGCCACGTAAGATACACCCATCTGAAATTCACTTCACAATTGGCGATACAACAACAAAATTCATAAAAACACGCAAAAACATCGCACAAAAATTACTTGCAAGAAAAACAAAAGAACCACGACACACTCTGGCACCACAATGGAACATAATACAAGACGGCACCATCACTGGCTACACACCACACACAATAACCATTAATAAGAAAAAGTGATTTAGCCATAGTAAATGAACAAAAAAACAATCCCAGAAATAACAACAGAACAGCAAAAACCAAGACTAATACACATGGTCGCATGTAAAACAGTTGGTGAATATAAAAGAAACCAAGAAAAAATTAAAAAATTCATTTTAGAAGAAGCGAAACAACAGACGAAGACAGGAAAGGCAGTACAACCAATTGGTGAAGCAAAAATTCATCAACCGAGTTCCAGAAACACTCGCCCCAGAACTCAGTTAAACAATTGGAGTCCAGCAAAAGTAAGAAGAGTAGCAACACAAAACCAGCTAAAACAACAACAGAAAACAAAAAGCCCGTCAACTCCCAAGAACCAAAGTGGTCAAAGCAGAGCGGATCAAAGAAACGACCGCGAACCCCCAAGTCAAGTCCGGGAGAGATCTTTAAACAACGTAACATGAACAAAAGCAGCGAAGAACATGAACAAAACAGATCATTCATCCAAGTGGATATGAACGAACTGCAACAATCAGCCAACACGATAACTTATGAAGTCGAGACAGCAATACACCACAAATAATCATTGCATCAAGTGACCGAAAAGAGTTCATGATTACTTCACCAGACAGTCCACTAGTACAAACCTGACAAGACAGCATGGAAATCAAAACAACCACGAGCCCCAATTTTAATTACAATAGATCAACCCGAAGAATTGACAAAGCAGTCAAAAAGATCCACAAGTTAAACGACAACACAAGCAAAATTCAACAAACCACAGGTTATTTTCCTGGATGCAGATAATAACCAGCAAAACGAAAAAGAACAATTCGTCAAAATTCAACAGGAACAAGAAAAACTAGAAAGAACAGGCAAACTTTATTTCAATCATTCCCGCACCACAAAAGCCAGATATTACAGAGCAGGACAATACTAAAAACAAGTTAACAGAAAACAACACACAGGCCTCACAAGAACCATCTGGTAAAGATATAGAAGAACCAACCACACTGGACACAAGTATCAACAACAACAACAACATTGCAAACCAACTGGTAAACAAGCACGACACAAAAACACAGGACAATAACAACAAGGAAGACCAACTGGTAGAAAAAGCCAAACAGAACATACAAGAATCCAACACAAGCAGCACGACCTCACAAGAATAATGTACACCCCCATTATCCCCAGTCAGTGAGATATCAGACATAAACTCAGCAGACTTAGAAGCACTGAATGAAACACTGTAACACAATGTTTCATTTTAGAGAGGCGGAAATGTGATACAGGAGTATCCAGTGTGTAGGAGCCAGTAACCATGCTTTAAACTATCTACGTATAAACACTTTATGCATATGTTATTTAAATACTGTCTTTGTAAATAAGTACCATTTGGCGTTAGTTGCTCTTTTGCAGCAACCTGTCTGTTATACAGAAAAAGTGTTAACAACACATTGATAGAGTGCAGACGAGAAAAGATAGCGTTACGATACGGTCGTCTCGTGGCCAAATAAATGTTACTGCACAATCTGGTTTTCCATTAGAGAATAGCGAAAGTTACATGAGTCAAGAAATAAATACATCAATTGTACCATCAATATCATCCTCTAACACAAATATTGATAACCAACTGTTTTGGTCATTCCCTATTCGAAACAGTTTAAATTCTCAAATTACACGACAGATCGCATCTTCAAATTGCCTGCTCGACAATAATAATAATAATAATAATAATAATAATAATAATAATAATAATAATAATAATAATAATAATAATAATAATAACAATAATAATAATAATACTAATAATAATAATAATAATAATAATAATAATAATAATAATAATAATAATAATAATAATAATAATAATAATAATAATAAAAATAATAATAATAATAATAATAATAATAATAATAAAAATAATAATAATAATAATAATAATAATAATAATAATACTAATAATAATAATAATAATAATAATAATAATAATAATAATAATAATAGTAATAATAATAATAATAATAATAATAGTAATAATAATAATAATAATAATAATAATAATAATAATAATAATAATAATAATAATAATAATAATAATAATAATAATAATAATTATTATTATTATTATTATTATTATTTTTTTTATTATTATTTTTATTATCTATCGAGCATGAAGACTCAGACTCAAATAAAACTTATAAAATATTCACTATCTATTAATAGAATGAACTCAATTCTGATTGGACAAAAATGTAAATAAAAAGTATAAATACGAAATGCATAACACGAATTATTCATTCATTCTTCAATTGATTCTTGCGAAACTTAGTGCTATTTTCCAACCTCAGAACTTGTGAAATTTTCTCATCTTAGCAGAATACCGGACGCTTGCGAACCTAAACACTTAGAAAAATATTTGAAAAGGAAACATAAAAACGGTACACGGAACCTAAATATTAGTAGGAAACTCCTAACAGAATAGCTTTACAGAGAGCTATCATATGGCGACAGAGATCAAGAGCGTCATTCTGCAACACTAAAGAAACCGAATCAGAGAAAAATCATCACAGCTGAAGCTTCATAAAAAAAAAGAAACAATTGTCTCAAAATTCATGTTTATCTCAAATTAATGTTTATTCTTTTGGGAAATTTATCACTCAAAAACAAGCAAATTCTGGATGCCGTTTTACAACTCCCCAATGTCAAAATTGTTCCATCGATCTCCAAGAGGTATGGAATATTCATTATTAAAAATAAATCAAACTCATTAAAACTCAAACTCCAAGAAGGTGATATACACGAACTTATAGAAGCTAATACAGGAAAAACCAACTTAATCACCTCACAAAAACCAATACGCCAGACCTGCCCACTTTGTCGATTGAAAACAAACGGACAAGATCAACAGGAGAATTGTTCCTTTCACTCATAAATAACAACAACAGATATGGCCGCGCCGCACCCACCACACGTATCGCTCAAAC
Organism: Convolutriloba macropyga; assembly: GCF_964194025.1. NCBI lineage: Eukaryota > Metazoa > Xenacoelomorpha > Acoela > Convolutidae > Convolutriloba > Convolutriloba macropyga. The sequence goes on from NC_134475.1 coordinate 34,313,963, forward strand.
GTTTTGCCGGACTACCCAACGAAAACTGGGACCAATTTGAAGGTCTTTTGAGAGCAAGCATAGCAGTTGCCAGAATTCCGGCGGATCACAACCAACAAGCCCGATACCTACATTTACACCTCGACGGAAACGCATTAAACTATTATCTACGCTTACCAGAAAACACACGAAACGACCTTGATGACGCATTAGAACAGTTACGCAACCGCTACTCAGGCCCAGACCAACGGCGTAATTTTGAGTTAGACTTACAGAGCAGAAAATTTGATCCCGTGAAGGAACAACCAGACGATTTTCTAACTGACTTACAGCGGCTTGCCAACTTAGCAATCGTCGATGACGTTGGTGCCGGAATTGACCGCAATGACGAGCGCACAAGAAGAATCCGAGAACAATTTATACAGGGGATGCCCTTCAAATACAAAAAAGTTCTTCTCAGAGAATTGGACAATGTCGGAGTAAACGACTTATGCTCCATAGTCAAAAGACGACTTCGAATAGACCAATTAAACCCAGAGCCAGCACACACCACAGCCTTCAACTCACTAACAAGCTCCCAAAACTCTGCTTTTAACCAAGCGGTCGAAAACATAATGGCAGCAGGAATAGCTTCAATTCAGGCATCAGTCTCACAAACAACGCCACCAAGATGGCCGAACACCACCCAGAATAAATTTAACAAGCCTTTCACAAACTACAACAGAAATAACACAGCATACAGAACGCCAAACCAAAATAGAAGCTTCTCAGGTTATCATAACCGCCCTTTCTATCGAGGTAGAGGAAGAGGTACAAACGCGATAAGCAGATACAACAACCAAAGTCAACAATACAACCAGCGACAACGATCTCCCACGCCAATGCGAACTTTTTGCAGGATATGCGCAAGCAACGAGCATACCGCACGTGATTGCACTCAGAGGCAACCACCTTATCGCGACGCAACAATGCCATTCAACCAACAGCCAAAAAACTGAATAACCTGCATGCTTTTCTACAAAAAATTTCTTACTGTACAACTAGCTATAACGAAAACGTCTTTCTAATTCCTATTCAATTAGGCTCAATTACAATGAAAGCGATAGCTGACACTGGAGCATTTAGTAGCGCTATGTCACAAAAACATTTTGATAAAATCTACAATCATCTAACGCAAAAACCCATAAAAAAGGCACCACCGGAAATTACGGTCTCCACAGCGTTTATGCATCAGTCTCAAATCTTATTCACGACAAAACTAACATTCAAAATTGGCCATTCAGAACTCACAGAGGACTTTATGGTTTTTGAGAAACTCTCAGGCATATTACTTGGATTCCCCTTTTTCGACAAAAATGAAATAACAATCGACGCCCACAACCGCTATCTACATTTCCCTGATTTCACATTTCAGCTGAATTTGATGCAGACAGCAGGCTCAAAAACATCAAAACGATTCAATAATAAGCGTAAAATTTATCTAAAAACAACCACTCGAGTTATCATTAACCCCGGCGAACAGAAAATGATTGAACTCATGCCCTATCAACCATTAGAAGCAGATCACCAAATTGGAATAGTAGAGCCCACAACACAATTCGAAAACATAGGAGTTTGCCTCACGAGTACGATAAACAGAATGCTAAAGGACAAACCAATTCAACTAATGGCTATCAACACAACGGAAGTACCGATCACAATCGAAAGAAACACACTACCTGCAACCTTCACGATAATCACACCCGAACAAGCTCGCTATCTTATCCCATTAGAGCCCAAGTTGCTGGAAACAAATAATTTCTCAAAGACAACAAAAACCATATCGAAACATATTGAGAAAGTAGCGAAGGGCCAGCTAAATCACATCACAATTAACCACAACGCAAAATATTGGTTCCCAACCCCAGAGACAACTGAAGATCCATCCAAACTCACAGGACTAGAAAAATGGATTTACGAAGAACTCATTCGCTTCAAGAAGAGAGAGTCCATTCGACCACTGGATAATGCAGAGGACCGAAAAATATTCTTGGAATCCTTTAACTGGCACGGAAGTGTCCTAACAGACGACGAAAAGAAGAAGACAGAGGATCTCTTATTGGAATTCAACGATATATTTACAAGACATCGCCTTGACATTGGCTACACCTCAAAAACCACTTGATTCGAAATGACTATAACAACAACAATTTCCCAATAGCAACACTGGCTGACGCAGGAAGCCATCTTGCAGGCAAAAAGCTCTTTTGCAAAATGGATGGAAGCCACGGATACTACTCCGTGCCAATGGCCGACGAGCAATCCATTCAACTGCTCGCTTTCAATTTTGCATCGCGAACTTAGGCATTTAAAAGATTAGCACAAGGACTGAGCAGAAGTGTTAGCGCATTCAGCTCATTCATGCGACAGAATCTTGACCCCGTAATTACCGCTGACAAATGTTTTCAATACGTAGACGATATTGGAATAGGTGCTCATGATCTCCCAGATATGCTGGAAAAACTATCAGCAGTCTTTACGTGCATCAGAGAATCAGGAATGAAGCTAGCTACAGATAAATGCGCCTTTGGTTTGAAGGAAATTCAGTTCTTGGGGAACACGATAACTTCAGAGGGTTTGACCCCCATCAAACAGAAAATCGCGACGTTTCTCAGAACATTCAAGATGCCGAAAAATGTTAAGCAAACAAAAAGAATGATCGGTTTCTTCAATTTTTACAAAGCCTTCATACCAGAGCTCGGAGAAAAGCTGCTTCCTTTTTACAGATTACTTAAGAAAGAAACAGACTTTGAAATAAGAGAGGAACACACCATAATGCTAAAGAAACTGACACAAGATCTACAATCAGCCTGTGAAATATCACTGAGGCTACCGATGACCAATAGACAATATGTCATTATGGCCGATGCATCATTCTATGCTGCTGGATTTGTATTAATGATCGAGGATTACACCCAAACGGCAAACGGAACGTCTGAACACAAAATTTATGCACCTGTAAGTTTTGGATCACGTATTTTCAAACCAAATCAACTCAAGATGTCAATCTACGCGAAAGAATTTCTTGCTGTTCATTTTGCCCTTGATATGTTTGCAAACATCCTTTGGGGATGCGAGAAACCAGTACTAGTCCTGACAGACAACAGAGCTGTCACCAGATTCTTTCAAACAAAGATCATTCCACCAACGCTGTGGAACGCATTAGATCACGTATTGAGTTTTGACATAATACTAGGACATATCCCTGGAAAAGCCAACCTCGCGGCAGATTACCTCTCAAGGATACACATAAACCCGAAGGAGAAACTCACACTTCGCATCAACTCGAAGATACCAATCAGTGAAGTCCAAATTGACACTACCGCCGAAGTCCCGGACAACTCAATTAATACACTCCTGCACGAAACATCCAAGGAAAACACTAGGAAACACTATCTTTTTCAGACCGTCAACGAAACAGACCAAACAGAAATCATTGAGGAGGTTCATATTCAACAAATAAAACCGGCGCAGCTCCAGGCAATACACGAACACAATCCAATGGACGACTTTGATACAACCGGTCACTCGCCACTGAATCTAAGAGCCGAACAACAAAAAGACTCAGACATCAAAAGAGTTATCCTTTGGTTCGAAAGAGGCCCACCAACAACCGCCCAATATCTCTCAGCAGACTTGAAAAAGTACCTGAAACAATACCCAAGACTCGCTATGTTTGACGGAGTGCTACACAGAAAGTTCTACAATCACACGGGCAACAGCTTCATCAAACAATACTGTGTTCCAATTCACTTGCAAAAAGAAGTACTCTTCCGCATCCACAACAGTGTCTGGAGCGGACATAAAGGTGTGTCGCGTACCATAGCCGAATTTCGGAAGCGGTTCTATTTCCCCAATTTCACCGAAACACTAACTGACTACATCAGAAACTGCGTGACTTGTTTACAAACTAAACCTAGTCCCACAGCAGCTTTGAGACCGCCTCTACAACCAATGTCTTCCTTACAAAATTTTCCAGCAGATGTACTCCTCATCGACCTTGTCGGCAAAATGCACCCTTCACCGTACACCTTCATATTATCCGGGATAGATGTCTTCTCGAAATACTTATTCGCAATACCTCTGATGAAAGGTGACGCCGACGTTGTAGCCCGAGCGCTTATTTCTATCTTCCTGAAACATTCATACATTCCATCACAGATAATCTGCGACCTAGGGACAGCTTTCACGTCACATTTAATGAGCGAACTTGCCACAATTCTTGAGATCAAACTCAAACACTGCACATTGAAACACGCACAAACAATTGGATTACTCGAAAGAAACTACGCCCCACTCAAACAAATTCTGCGAATAAATGAAAACCAAACGTCTTCTGACTGGCATAGATACGTTGATATTGCAGTATTCATACACAACACTACCTACGCTCCAGCAATAGGGTGTACGCCATCAGACGTATTTCACGGACGCACACCAGTCAACCCACTCGACCTACGCTTTCAAAACACACGTCTTTGGCAACACAAGCCAAAAGCGGATTGCATAAAGGAAATCCAGGATAAAACAACTGAGCTATTCGCTTCCGTGAAAGAAAATCTTATTCATTCATACCTCAAATACAAGAAATATTACGACAGGAAAGCCAATGCATCTCCTCTGAAAGAGCACACTTATTGCCTCATTTTGGACCCAAAATGTACAACACAAATCGCAACTATGAACAAACAACAGAGCAGATGGATTCCTATGTACAGAGTGGAAAAGAGACTCACAAATGCCAACTATATTGTGCGGAAAATTAACACAAACTATACACAATGTGTACACAGAATGCGATTGCGACCAATAAAACCACAATATGAAATCCAAGACTTAGCATCAATCGACCCTCGAAATTTTGAGGCCGATCCCTCAATCCCTGAAGAGGAACGAGAACCTCAGTTCTTTGATAACCAGATCGAGAACCACATCAACCAAGAAGCAATGACTCTACCCAGAACAGTGCCAGAAACGAGATCAATCAGTTTCAATCAAAATGTACAAACAGCGAGCTTCTCAGCACGAGAACCGCCAACAAACCATCAACAAATACAACAGGAAACTATATACGACGAAAATACATTCTTTGTAGAAGGCTCCGTGCCGTCTGAAGCAAGAGAAACACCAGAAACAATAGATGTGGGAGATTACGTCTTTTCCGCAAACAGTAATTTCCCTCAAACAGATGCACGATTTGGCTCACAAAGGCCCTACAACCTGAGACGAAGCGACCACCTTGCATTGGCAAGAGAGCACTCAGTATATAACAGCCTACAAGTTTCCGAAGAAGATCCGCAAGTGAAAGTGATCACTTACTTCCCACTCAGTCATTACCCTGACCCTGACCTCTCCATTGTTTTCAGTGATACAGAAAACAGCGATATAGAAACTAGCACCAGTGACCCCGAGTCCTCGCTTGAGTTCTATTTCTCAATAGCCTCGGGAAACATCGAGGATACCTTCAATTCTGCGGAAACCAACACTTCAATGCCCCAAAACAATGATGCAACTGAACAAACACCAGGAATGGAAGATTCTCTGCGAAATTCAGCAAACGAATTAGCAGTAACCAACTCCCAAGAATATAACGAGGTAGCATCGTACGACGATCCAGTATTCGAAACAACAGAAACTGACTCAGACATTAATTTCCAAGGTCCTAGGCACTCATCGCCATTAAGGCATAGGGTACCTCCCAGAGAATTAATAGACCTAGGCCCAATTTTACCAAACAGAAGACGGGTCATTCCACTAACTCTCCATAGGCAACAAATTGACGGTAATCTTCATCAAACTCTGGACTACGCAGCGGATACAGAAGATTCTTTACTATGACGTCATTACTTTACTGCTCCATTCTTATTGGCTATTATCTCGCCCAATGACAATCGCTTGTATTCACTATATATACCACAAAAATAACTAGTAAAATCATTCTTCAACTTTACTCACTTCGAAATCAGCAGCATTCTCAACTCGAAAAAAAACAACCCCATTCATAAACCATGTTCAATTACCTTCCAGAACAAGCTATAGCCTGCTTCCTACTTTACTTATTGACAAATATTCAAACCGCCTCAAGTAACCAGCCGGCAGTGGCAACTAAAGATGGTGTACTTTTTAACTTACATCAGAAAATTCTCTTAACAGAAAAATTTGTAAAGACAGAAATTCTAGTCCCTTACCCAGTCTACAATAAAACAGTAGAGTCGAAACTTACAAATCTCACTCGAGAACTGGCAAGTATGTGGACTTCAAAGAATTATGGTTGCCCACTCAATTATACCAACATGACTGAATCAACATCTGGTTTACAATGGATCGCGAAACAAGCTATCATGGAAAACGAACTCGCACAGCAGGGTATCGAAACCTTAAAAATAGAAATGTCACAACTCCTCCGCTCACACGCCGCAACGGACACAACTTTTTCTCGAAAACCAAGGGCAGCAGCCGCTGCAGCCGCAGCTGCTGCAGTTCTGGGAATTGGCATTGGCGCAGGAGACAAACTCCTGTGCTTTATCAAATCCGTATTTGGAGGATGCGACAAACGGGTAAAACGAAACCAAGAAAACATCAGACAAGCCATGGCTTACCTCCAATACCTGACAGAACATGTCGAACAGATAACAACTTCACAGAACGAAAAATTCTTTGTAGTCTCGGGAGAACTTAAAGCAATAAAAGAGGCGCAGGACGAGATAATTAAAACCCAAAACAGGAACTGGGAGCTAGCAGAGGGGCAGTTCACTGCGCTCCGTCAGAATGTCCACCATATGAGAAATTGCGTACAATACCTTTATGTACGCGAACAAATAAACCAACACAGCCTTGTCTTAAGCAATATCTTTCAGACAATTCTGGCGAACATTAAAACCTACAGAGCAGCTCTGTACACCTTTAGAATAAACGTTCTGAATTCACTAACACCACTCATGAACCAGCTATTACCTATGTCGCTGGTACCTCGTCAGCAGCTCCATGAAATCCTTACAATGGTACACTTACAACAAAATGGGCTACAGGACCGATTGTCACTTGCCGTACCAATCCAAGACATTCTCTCGTATTATGAGACAAAATTGGTCACACAAGTTGAGGCAATTGAATCAGGTCTGATCCTGACACTGGCCATACCGATGGCATCAAAGAGCACAGTTATGAATGTGCTGCATGCCATTCCCATCCCCATGCCAGACGGGGATACAGGCAAAGCATTAGTTTGGCGTTTAGAAGCCAAATACATGGCCGTCTCGGACGACGGAGAAGAACTCGCGTTTATCGATGACAAAGAGCTCGAAAATTGTATTGGGTCCCAAAAATATGCAATATGCACAAAAGCCATACCTACAGAGCAGACTTATCAGTCTTGCATGGCTACACTTTTATACCACGACGACGAGCTACTTGCATTGCAACGCTGTCAATTGGATGTAATCGAATTGCCATTGACTGAAAAGGCTCGCAATCTCGGCTTCGGTCGTTGGTTAATTACGTCGGCAAGCGACGACTACACACTCATCGAGAGCGCAGGGAATGGCAGCAATCCCTTAGCAAGGATTGAGCATCCTGGATGCAGAGTTTGCATCATTACACTGGGATGTGGAAAACAACTGCGTGGACCAAACATTCATTTACGATCAGATCTTACAGCTTGCGATTCGGTACCGGCAATACGACTTGACTTCCAATTACCTGACCCAATAAGTACCATCTTTAACCTCCTACCGCCACTTGAAGAATTACCAAGTTTCTCATCAAGATCAGAAGCACAAATTCAAATTCTACATCAGATACAGCCACAATTCCAACAAATTGATTCAAGAAGAACCAGCAAACAAACGATCGAAAAAATTGCACAACCAATATTGGAGAAGATTCAAGCACTGAAACCAAAGCTTGAGAACAGACTGAAAGAATACATTCCATGGCAAATGTCATTATTATTTGGATTCCTTTCATTCCTGATAAGTGTTTTTCTACATCTCACATACTCACATTTTTTACATAAATGGGCAAAACTACACCGCCGGTTTCCTTTCCGAATAACACACGAAGGGAGAAAGATCAAAACGAAGCCAGTGCAAGTAGTTGCAATCAATGACTATGAATATCTACAAGAGCATCCTGAACATCCACTACATAAATGTTCACTTGTTCTGCCTTTGGAAATTAAAAACGAATTTGACACCCAGCAGGACAACGATAGCACACGAGTACGTACACCGTACACCTTTTTGAGGGACTACATCAAACGACTGAAAAGATCGGAAGAGCCCACACTAACGATTGAACATATTAACAGACCTCCACCTGTCACTTCTCAACCAATTTATACTCATATACCAGACCATACACAACCAAAATTGCCCACCCATTACGGAGCATACCCGCTTCGAACCATGAACACCGGAAGTGTCTAAGAGAAAAAAATTTTCATTTAAAAGAAAAAAAAAAAAGAAAAAAAAATTTTTTTTACAAAAATCTGAGAAGCAAAAACGGCTAAGTCCAAAAAATTTCCCTTGGAAAGACTAATTTTGAAAAAAATTACAAGTGTCGAGAAAAATTTTCAACTTTAAAGTGCGATATCTCGAAAACTAGAAGAGCTACGACCCTCAAACTTTCAGCCCAAAAATCGGACTCAAAAAAAAAAAAGAATAACGGATCCCCGGGCTCCTCGTGGAACCCGGCTTAAAATTTTTCCTAAGTCTTTCCTCAAAGATACTATTTCAAAATTTGGAAAAAAAAATCTAAAAAAAAACCGGAAACTTAAAAGAAAAAAAGAAAACTTTTACATTACAATGCTAATCTCATCAGCCTCCAAAACGCCGCTTAGTTATCAGCTCAAGCGCTAAAGATGTTTGCGCATAAATAATCGCAGTCCAGCATTAACACAAAAACCAACGGAAAGACACGCGAAACAGAAATTAGCAACAGCGGTATTCTTAATATTCGAGCAAAAGCAGACCTATCAGGTTCTTTGATTTTCAAATCCAAAAAGAGGACATCAGGGACCATCAAACTCTAGTAACAAAACAACAACCAAGGAATCACATTCTAAATAACCGAGAAAAATGATAAATCAACTTACCTGCCACATAACAGAATCAAACCAGAATAACTTTAAATAAAACGAAATCAAATACAGTTTTAACCTCACACGGGGAAGCGAATGTGTGAAATGCAACACAACTCAGACCCCAAAAATGAAAAATATACACGATTTAACAAAGAGCTAAAGCGAAAATGGAAATTTGAATTACCAACCAATCACAAGACAGGGAATTATTTTCAGAAAAGCGGAAATATTTGGGGAAATGCATTATTTCACTATTTATTCCTTGAATGCAGAAAACAGACTCCAGTAGCAGCATTTACTAAATTGTATGGAAAAACAAAATTTTGAATGGCTGAACCCATTTACGAATTTTTCATAGAAATACAAAACCCAATCTTTACATCCCTTAATCATTACAACGCCACAATCGATAGTTATAGAATCTCCTTTTTCTTACACCAGGAACCACTCATCCAACTTAATATACGCCAGGAATTTATTATCAACGACACAGTGACCGTGCACACATACCCTGTTATAATTGACTACACATCCCCCGTTTGGTTAGAAATCCAAAACTGCATAAATAACAATAACCAAAACGCCAACATTGATTTCATTTTTCACCATCCTTTAGTTATTGGCAACCTCCCTCAACACTCACAGCATCCCGAGCCTATCCCCGACACCCCAGAATCCCCCGACTACGAAATTATTTCAGATGAGCCTTTAACCCCTTCCCCAATCGCAAGTTCCCCCTTCAGCCAACCCCCTTACTCGCCATAGACAATTCCAAACTAAAATCCCAAACATACTAATGTCCAGGTCCTCAACCCCCGAATTTCTCTCACTGGAACATTATGAAGACACTCTCCCATATTTTGATTTTATATCCACAAGATTTACCCTATTTATGTATTTTTATATAGATTTTAATATTTCCTTGTGTTATTTTGATCAATACCTTAAATTTCCTGATGAGTCCATTGTGTTCTGGGTAACCACGTTCGAAAATACAACCCACAAAGTAATTTTTGAAAAAAATTCTCCCTCCTACATTGACGTTATTTCATTTATAGAACTTAGCACAGAGGAATTTTTACACGGGGAATTTGAATTACTAAATATTAATTAAAATGAGTAATTTAAACGATAATGTAAATTCGCCCTTCATTAATTGGGATATTTACCGACAAGACCATGACGAGGGTTACTTCCCAACAATTCTCCCTTTCCCCATGTACCTTTACTTGCGTCATGGTCGCCGAGCAATGCTAGTCACATTTGACGACTACATTGTCCGCAATGACGGTACCATTTCCCTTTTTGTAGAATTTGTTGACCCGGGATACACCCTAAAGACCGTCACCTTTAGCCCCAACTGTTTTGACTATCAACAAGTTCTCGACAGTCTTAAAAACCCCAGCAACGACACCCTCGAACCAACATTCGAACTACACAATGAATGATTCCCTGTTACTTCGACCCGCCCCTCCTCATACCCCTTCACACTAATCTCATTCCCCACTAAAATGCATTTTGATGTAAACCTTGTGTGTATATATTGAACAAGATTCCATTATATTCCTTTTACAAATTCTTAACAAAAACTTAGAAAATTACAAAAAAAGCAGAATACTCATATTTAACCCCTTTTTACGGTTCAAAACACTTTTGTACTCATTCTTATCTGATTACTTAGACCTCTGTTATCATCGAAGACCGCATGAGAGAGCGCGAACAACCACTACAAACCACTCAGCACAACATAATAAGTGAGAAAAAAGCTTTTAAAAAAAAGTGTATGTTTCTCCGGAAAAAGTGTTACGCGGGTAAATTGACATCAAACTCTAACTAATTACACTTATTTCTTCCAAAAAAACTTACTTTTAACGCTGAAGCAGTATTTCCCAACACGGGGCAATTATTTTTTAACGAATACCCTACATCATATTGGGTACGTCGAACTGACAAAAAGATCGATTTCTTCTCAAAAACAATTATTCTGCACCTGAATTGGCATCAAACTATTATTGTTCAACCATATTTGTAGACATATATCACCATCTTAGCTCGGAATAACAATCTTTAAAAGGTCGGGCAATTACTTTTTCATAAATATTCACACCTGCCGTAACCCAAATTATTGAAACTGGAACTTACGTTAAAGCTTGGAAGGATCCTTTGGAGGCAGGAAAGTGTACACAATTGGTTGTTCTTCCAGCTCGCCCACGTCTCCCGTTTTACTCAATTTATTAGACTTACGCACACCCCCCCCCCCCCCCCACTTAATCCTTTTCTTATATGGTCTCTTAGTCATAGTGAATTCATTCTTTACTAAAGATTGTATATGTTCCGTAACATCTGAGGAGCCACCGACGTCCTTATCTCTCTTTAATGCCCATTCTAAAGCGGCTTCCTTGCCTTTGTCTTTCAAAAGTTTCTCAACAACTCCCTTTCGAGCCCCTAACCCAAATGAAGTAAATGTCCTTTGGGCAACTCTTGAATTTCGTAAGTCATGTGCTTCCCAACCAGTAACTAGGGAGACTCCCAATGACATTGTTAAAACAGCATGAGCACAGAGTGATGGCTGACATAAAACACTAGACTTATTTGATAAATAGAACCAAATATCACTCGGCAGCTCACTAGCTTTAGGACCACGTCTAATTAATTCCATGAAATACTGGGGTGTTCCTACAACATTATCAAATGCGATGGACGTCGTGTAGCTCCCACAAATGAGAAACAGTTTTTCTCCTACAATTGTCTTTGATATACTATCACTCCCACCTATTTCTATATGTGATCGTGTCCACCAAGGACCAAACTGTATCATTGCATCTCTCCTATTACAATCTAGGTCAGAGGGAACTTCTCCATTTATAATTCCTTCAATATTAAATGTCCAGCCGACTGAGCCATACAAACCATCATAAGCTGACACTTTAGCATATATGCGTGATTCATCATGATAAGCCGGCATATTATCAATAAAATTTTCTACTTGATTTATATCAGCAAGCGCTTCCACTTCTCTACAAAAGTCTTCCTTTATTCCGACTATTTCTTCATTTCGAATCTCTAACGGCAATTTCGGCCAACCGTTTTCACCTACTATTGACCCCCTCCCCTCTTCAACTAACTTAGCCCTTAATTGATGCCAACTCTTCAACCCAGATCCGTCAACCCATGGAACTTCCTTCCACCCAAGTTCTATTAACTTACCCCTCTTTAGATACTCCTCCTTAAACTTACTTATATCCCCCAATAGATCACTTCTTTGCCGGGTATGCCTAAACAAGGCCATATTAAATATTGTATCAAATGAAAACAAAAACTTTAAAACTATAAAAACAAAACGAACCTTTCTGGATGTGTCGATAGAATATTTGACACCTTTAACCCAGTTAACTGTCGAGCCATAATACTTCACTGAAATAATAATTCTAAACTCGACAAATAATAAAACCAAAAAACCATTTCCAAATAAAACCGAGCAAACACAATTTAAAAGAATCTACCCCCCCCCCCCCTTCCCCCAACAAATTTGTACCAAAAACTCGTGACCGCTCGCAGTCAATCTAAGTATTAAATATTCAACTGAAATTCAAATCACTGATTCACAATCACCGTTCCCATTAAAATTCCCCCAATTTCTGTCAGTCCATTTCCTCCTAATCCCACAAAATCTAATCAAAAAAGACATTTGGGAACCACTTCAATTAACTCTTACCACATTTCCCAAAAAAATTTGCATTAGTTCATCTCAAATCTAATCTTTACTGACGTTACAACTAATGCTAATGGACTTCTCTGGGCCTTCTAATCACACTAAGAACGAGATTGCCAATGCAGCTACGCAAGGAATAATAGCAAAACTAATCCCCTGAGCTCCAGATGCCTCCACCCATTCACCGCATACAGAATGACGAAAGGGGACAAAGCTCACATTTCTATCCCCAACGACAAAAGTTGTATTGTACTGGCAACAAATTGCCACAGAATCATTCCGAGGAATCTTCTCACAAGCAAAACTGACACACAAAAGTGCACATAACAAACCCACAAAACTGAACATTTTCGATCTAGAAAAACTTGACACTACTTAAAACCAGAGATCAAACTCACATATTAATGGGTTTTCCAACCCATGCTAAACGCTTTTCTAGATAGCCGCAGTATCGAGCATGAAGACTCAGACTCAAATAAAACTTATAAAATATTCACTATCTATTAATAGAATGAACTCAATTCTGATTGGACAAAAATGTAAATAAAAAGTATAAATACGAAATGCATAACACGAATTATTCATTCATTCTTCAATTGATTCTTGCGAAACTTAGTGCTATTTTCCAACCTCAGAACTTGTGAAATTTTCTCATCTTAGCAGAATACCGGACGCTTGCGAACCTAAACACTTAGAAAAATATTTGAAAAGGAAACATAAAAACGGTACACGGAACCTAAATATTAGTAGGAAACTCCTAACAGAATAGCTTTACAGAGAGCTATCATATTATCATTATCATTATTATTACTATTGTTATTATTGAGATACAGGACTAATACCTATTCCTGATTATGCAACAAAGACTCTAAACTACATATCTATAAACACTTATCTCATATATTACCTATTTCCCATTTCTGTACATAGCTCTACCAACTGGCGCTAAATAGTCTTTTTATGCCACCTGTTAAAGTTGATGTTAAAGTGTTAGTAACACCTCAGAAAACTGCAGACGAGATTTAATGCGATATGATTCATTCGCCTCGTGGTCCAATAGAATTTATTGCACACAATAATTTTACATCTCCAAGCCCAGCTAGTGCTGATAATATAGATAGACCTAGATCTATACATAACAGAACGCAAAGAGATAACATAGACTCGGACAACCAATTGGTTTGGTCCAACCCCAATAGACAGGGATTGAATCCTCAAGTAATTCGCCAATTGGCATATTCAAATACATTTCTTCACATGGCGCAGTCAGCAAAAACTTCATTAGGAGTAAACCTGTTTTGGGATTCAGGAGCGACATCCTCTATTGAGTGGAAACAATGGTTTTAAATATAGCGATTTTTACACGCGACAGCATCGAAGTAGATAAACTTCTTAGACCGAAACCACAACCCACCGACCTATTCTACCCCTCACTCCCCACCTACGAAGAAGAATTCGAAGGAGAGACAGATGGTGAAGCACGAAACAGGGAACAGAGAAACGAAAGAAGAAGAGTGGACTTCGAAAACGAATGAAAGGTGATCGAAAAAAGGTGCACTCGTGGATAGAATACCGTGGGACGAGGCAGACACAAAGGTGTAAAGCCTCATCTATTTATCCCTCGGAGCAGGAGCCAGAAGAACATACCATCAGAAAAACCCACAAACACAAATAGAAAAATGCACCACACATGAACTGGTGCACGAACTCAATATCACATTCTTTATTCCACTAAACACCACATTCTACAGATTCAAATTCATCAAATCTATGCGACAATCACACGATTCACTTGAGACATTTTACAGTAGAATAAGAGAAGCAGGCGCGCTATGCAAATTCAAAGATTTGGAAGAAGATGTAGTCAAGGATTTATTTATCGCCAACATGACGAGTACATCTATCCAAATGGATCTGCTCTCTGAAGTACGCACCCGACAACAAGTCCTGAACTTCGCAATAAACAGGGAGAGAGGACAAGCCAATCAACAAGAAATGCTAAAAGCACACACAAACAACACCAGTTGGTCACAAGTATCATACATTAGAAACAGACCAAGACCACCTACTCCACAACGCATCTTACAACAACCAAGACCACCAACTCCGACGACTGGAAAAATCGAACCATGCTACAAATGCGGCCAACCTTTCGTAAAAAACCATCTTAACATTTGCAGTGCCCAAATTTTCACATGCAAAATATGCAAAAAAGACTGGCTATTTTACATTATTATGCAAGGCACCAATGCCCGAACGGAGGAAACTAAACTTCACAAAAGACACCAGAAACACCACATACCAACAGAGCACACCTCAAACAAGAAGAGTACGACACATAAAAGAACAACAACAAAGCGAAGAGAAGAAGCAAAAGAAGAAACAGTTGACGCAGAAGCTGCTTCAAATATAAAAGAAATAATGGAAGACTGGTCCTCGGTAAACATAATAAGACCAACAGCATTTAAAGAAATAAGCAATGTTTCACTGAACAAAGAGACAGGAGGAGAATTTTGGGTAAAGACTAATTTTAGTAACATGGAGATAGATTGGTTAGCTGATACCGGATCACCAAGATCATTCATGCAGGAATCAAAGACCAAGGATATCGTACGCAAACACCCGTCGAATAAAATATCAACATTCAATAAGAAGACAAGGTACAAGTGTTTTAACAATCAGGACACACAAATAACAGGTGTTCAACACTTAATCCTCAAATCGGGATCATGGACTGCCAATAACTGCAACATCATATTAGTGAGAAAACTTCCACAAAATGTAATGGGCAGAGACTTCAACAACTAGGAATCCACCTAACAGCAACACAAATAGCCTGTAAGACAATTGGCCTAATATCAGACACTTCAATAGAGCAAAACATAATAAATTGGATATTCAAAAAAAATCCACACCTCTGTACACACCTAGGCCGATCGAAAAACCACACGGCCAAATCAACATTCAAAGAAAAATTCACTCCAACACAACATAAAGGTAGAAGAGTACCATTGCATATATTGGAACGAGTAGAACAAGAATTAGAAAAATTAATAGAAGATAAACAAATAAACAGACTAGAAAAATGTTCAGATGAATACTTCATAAGCCCAGTAGTCAAAACTGTCAAAAACAAACATGCAGTAAAATAGCATTAGATTCCACTGAACTAAGTGAAGCCATACACAAAAATAAATACCAAATGCAAAGCATAGACCACTTGGTAGACGCGGTAGCAAATTTCATCTCTCAAAGGAGCACCGAACCCGGAACATTCTATTTTTCCGAAACCGATCTCAAATATGCATACAGCCAAATACTTTTAGACCCATATCTTCGAAAACATTGCAATTTTAACATACTAGGAGGACAAGCAACCGGTACTTATAGATTCCCAACTGGTTACTACGGCCTAACAGATATGCCAGCAACATCTCAAAAAACTGTGCCTACTGGAGAAAGGAAACCTGGCAATAAAATTACAGAAATGCGATTTCGCCAAAAAAGAATTGCGAATCAACAAACAAACTAGAACCTCCAAAAACTTTAAAACAACTTAGATCATTTATGGGATGTATACATCATTTAATTAAATTCACACCAAGACTAGCGGAACTGTCAGAACCCCTACGCCCGCTATTATCCAAAAACAACACAAAAACACAAAACAAATTAGACTGGAAAGGAGAACAAACAAACGCATTCGAGAATATCAAAAAACAAATAACAAACATTACAGAGAACAAACACTTCGACATAACAAAAGAAACAAAAGTAAAAAGCGATGCAAGTAAAAAAGGATAAGGCGCATGCTTAAAACAAAAACATGGCTCCACATTGAAACCAGTCGCATACGCAAGTCGGTTTCTTAACAGATTAGAAGAAAGATACAGTACCAATGAATTAGAATTATTGGCCATATTATGGGCCCTAGAACACTTCAAATATTATTTATATGGCAACAAATTTGTACTACAAACAGATCACAAAGCGTTATTATCAGCACTTAAAAGCAACAGAGGTAACAAAGCGTATCAAAGTAGATTGTCCAGATGGGTGGACAGACTACTACCGTTTAACTTTACAGTAGAACATATTCCTGGAAAAAACATGGGTTTCGCTGACTATCTTAGTAGACATCCATCCAGTCCTCCGGCACAAACAATTGAAGACGACGAAAAATTCGTCTTAAGCTCAATACAAGAGATAAAGTACGCAATAGTAAAACAAAGTATTGCTCAATTTGGAGCAAGCAAACCAACTGGTAATTACAACCAAGAAGAAAGCAACACTCAAAATGAACAAAATGACGTCACAGACACAAAACATAACACACACACACACTAAAAAGAGTGCTTTTTGCCAGAGTAAACTCAATAACAAGTCGCTTTATTCGTTACCAGTTTTCGCAACACAAAATTATTCACAGCTTATAGCGATTACATCACGTTCAAACCCAAAGAAAAGTACATTTGACGTTAAAATTAAATAACGAAAACGGGCCCCAAACAAAGAGCATCCAAATGGAAACAAATCCCCCAAA
The DNA here is from genome assembly GCF_964194025.1 of Convolutriloba macropyga. Classification (NCBI taxonomy): domain Eukaryota; kingdom Metazoa; phylum Xenacoelomorpha; order Acoela; family Convolutidae; genus Convolutriloba; species Convolutriloba macropyga. The sequence continues at coordinate 34,331,318 of NC_134475.1, forward strand.
ATAAGATCATGTGCAACTCAAGCACACAAACAGACCGCGAATCAAACAAGGGCAAAAACTTAAACGCCCCTAGAGAGGACAAACACGCCGATTTTTTTACGGCAATTGACCAGACCCCAACACCCGAATACCGTCAAAACTTAATGAGGGTATTCAATGAAGAGTTCATTGCAGAGAACTCAAAGAAGGACATTGGCCCAATAATAGACCTAGTCCAAAAACGCGATTGAACAACATTAAGGAAAGTCAATACAATATTCCATAAAATTTACCGTGACTTATCAGTCACACCAACTGGTTGCTTTTTATATGATAACAGCTTGGTTATTCCTACAAAATTACGACCAATGTTCCTACAAACAATCCTCAGCAAGCACCCAGGCCAAGCGGGAACGCTCGCACTGGCAAACTTAGTGTGGTACCCACACATCCACATCAAGATTGCAGCACAGGCCCAGAGCTTCAAGCACTGCATAGAGAAAGGTAAAATCTTAAAACCTCTCATTCCAAAAAACAACATCGGCCCACTGCCTAGTTTAATAGAATCAAATGAGGAAATCCAAAAGGATTTCGCCGGCCCAATGCCATATAAGAATAGCACTCAAAACCACTACATTCTAGTAACAGTCGATAGATTATCAAGATTCCCTCACGCTGAAACATTTAAGAACTGCGATACAAACACAGCAATAGAATAACTCGAAAGCTACTGCAAATTACACGGAATACCCCGCTCCATTAGATGTGATCAGGCACAGGCTTTCAAAGCAAAAAAGGCAAAATATTTTACAAAAATAAAAATATAAAATTAATACTTGCACCAGCTGTTGACCACAGAGGCACCGGCATGGTCGAACGGTTAATACAGACAATTAAAAGAAGATTAGCGGTACTGGACATCAACCCCAACTGGTCGAACACAACCCTAGCCAATCGCATAGCACACATTATCGAAAACATAAGACTAATCCCAAACACTACAACTAAAATAACACCATTCGAAGCACACTTCGGCAGAAAACCAAGCACCGAAATATCAAACATCACAACAAAAACATCACACAACAATCTCACACACAAAAACTTAACAAAATACTGTTTAGACAAGAAGCTGCTCAAACAAAACGCTCTCACTGTGGAGGAAATTTGGAGAAGAGATGGAGCGTCCGAGGACGAACTGGACAACAAGTACCGAAATGAAGGGGACGGAGACGAAACCTCATTCCCAACAACAAGAACACACGAACAAACTGGTATCTCAGTTCAACCAGAGCTTATCAGCAGCGACGACTCTGTAAACATGCCTCTAGTACCGACCTCCAGGAACAAAGACTCCCCACGTAAGATATATCCATCAGAAATACATTTCACATTAGGAGACTAAACAACAAAACTCATAAAAACACGCAAAAACGTAGCACTAAAACCACTAACACGAAAAACAAAAGAACCATGACACACATTTGCACCACAATCGAACATCATACCTGACGGAACCATCACGGAATAGTCACCACAAACTGTAACAATAGACACACCACTTAGAAAAACACAGTAATAAGAAAGAACGATCTAGCAATCGTAACCGAACAAAAACCAATTCCAGAAAAACTAAGAGAATCACAAAAACTAAGATTAATACATATGGTAGCGTGCAAAACAATAGAAGACTATTGAAGAAACCAAGAAAAAATTAGAAAGTTCTGCTTAGAAGAAGCGAAACAACTGAAAGCCGCAACCATCCCACAACCAATTGGAGAAACAAAGCAACAAAAACCCAACACAAGGAACCTACGAACTGGAAAAAAGGTATCCAAGTGGAGTCCTGACAAAGTACGCAAGGTAGCATCTCAAAACCAAAAACGTCAACAAAGAACAAAAACTCCTACAACTCCCAAAAAATCGACCAACTGGTTGAAGCATGATGGATCAAAGAAAAGCCCACTCACACCAAAAACGAGCCCAGGGGAGATATTTGAACAATGTTCCAAACTAATTGCACTCGAAAACAGTAAGGAATTCAGCGCAAACAGATCATTAAAACAAATGGACCTGGATGCAACTCCCCAATCGGAAAAAAGAGTGGCATACAACATCGACAGCGATACTAACGGTCCCCAGAAAATCTTGACATCGAGCGATTCCTACGCTTTTATGATAACGTCGCCAGACAGTCCACCCATTGGTCACGAATAAGAAAACAATGTAAACCAAGTGATCGACGACAACAATTTTGTATCTCATAAATCAACACCTAATATCGAGAAAGCCGTCAAAAATATTCAAGCACTGAACGAAGATACTGCCCAACACAACAACTCACAAGTAGTATTCCTAGACCCTGACTATTCCAATTACAACCAAGAAGCAATAAAAGCTATCGAGTACGAAAGAGAACGAATCCAAAAGGAACAAGCAAACCTGATATCTATTATACCAGCACCAAAGCACAACACAGACACAAACAAGAACACACTCATAACAGAAACAAACCCCCAGCACAAAAACAACACTCAAACAGAAAACCAACAGAGCATCCAAGACACGCAACGAACCAACATTCATGACAAAAACACAGCCAAAAACGAGCTCCAACTGGAGCGAGCTGCAGACTTAAAGAACCAACATTCAGGCACAAACAGCACAACTTCTCAAGATTATCACACACCACCACTATCACCGGGGAACGACGAAATCTCAGAACCGAATAGAGAGGAACTGCAAGAGCTGAACGAAACACTATAAACAAGTGCTCCACCCAGGAGGGAGAAATGAGATACATGACTAATACCTATTCTTGTTTATGCAATAAAGACTCTAAACTACATATCTAAAAATATTTATCTCATATGTTATCTATTTACTATTTCTGTACATAGCCCTACCAACTGGCGCTAAATGCTCTTTTCATGCCATCTGTTAAGTTTGATGTTAAAGTGTTAATAACACCTCAGAAAAGTGCAGACGAGAATTAATGCGATATGATTCAGTCGTCTCGTGGTCCAATAGAAATTATTTTACACAATAATTTTACATCTCAAAGCCCAGCTAGTGCTGATAATATAGATAGACCTAGATCTATACATAACAGAACGCAAAGAGATAACATAGACTCGGACAACCAATTGGTTTGATCCAACCCCATTAGACAGGGATTGAATCCACAAGTAATTCGCCAATTGGCATATTCAAATACGTTTCTTCACATGGCGCAGTCAGCAAAAACTTCATTAGGAGTAAACCTGTTTCGGGATTCAGGAGCGACATCCTCTATTGAGTGGAAACAATGGTTTTAAAAATGGCGAATTTGACACGCGACAGCATCGAAGTAGATAATCTTCTTAGACCGAAACCACAACCCACCGACCTATTCTACCCCTCAGTCCCCACCTACGAAGAAGAATTCGAAGGAGAGACAGACGATGAAGCACGAAACAGAGAACAGAGAAACGAAAAAAGAAAAGTGGACTTCGAAAACGAATGAAAGGTGATCGAAAAAAAGGCGCACGCTGGATAGAATACCATGGGACGAGACAGACACAAAGGTGAAAAGCCTCATCTACTTATCCCTCGGAGCAGAAGCCAGAAGTGCTCAATAAAAGCACTATAAACAAGTGCTCCGCCCAGGAGGGAGAAATGAGATACATGACTAATACCTATTCCTGATGTTGCAACGAAGACTCTAAACTACATATCTATAAAGACTTATCTCATATGTTATCTATTTACAATTTCTGTACATAGCTCTACCAACTGGCGCTAAATGATTTTTTCATGCCAACTGATAAGTTTGATGTTAAAGTGTTACTAACACCTCAGAAAAGTGCAGACGAGATTTAATGCGATATGATTCAGTCGCCTCGTGGTCCAATGGAATTTATTGAACACAATAGTTTTACATCTCAAAGCCCAGCTAGTGATGATAATATAGATAGACCAAATCTATACACAACAGAACGCAACGAAATAACATAGACTCAGACATCCAATTGGTTTGGTCCAAGCCCATTAGACAGGGATTGAATCCACAAATAATTCGCCAATTGGCATATTCGAATACCCTTCTTCACAATTATTATTTTTATTATTATTATTATTCTTATTATTATTATTATCATTATTATTAATATTATTAATATTGTTATTATTATTGATATTATTATTATTATTATTATTATTATTATTATTATTATTATTATTATTATTATTATTACTATTATTATTATTATTATTATTATTATTATTGATATTATTTTTATTATTATTATTATTAATATTATTATTATTTTTATTATTATTATTATTATTATTATTGGTATTTTTGTAAGAAATATTATTATTATTATTATTATTACTACTATTATTACTATTATTATTATTAGTGTTGTATTAGTTTTTATTGTTTAGCGTGATTCAAAAGAATATGAAGTCAAGACTGAATTCTCTTGTTTCGGTTTCGTTCTAGTTCACTTGTCAGTTTTTCTACAAAGTGAGTTCACGAGAAAGTAAGAAGAGCTAGACAGTACCAATCCGTACCTGTCCTCTTTAGCATAAACATATGAATCAGTTCATCAGAAATAAGTACGTAATACATAAAATACCACAACACTAATATGAATAAACTGCAACGAAATAGTAGATGAGTGAAAGTTTACGATAAGTCTATGTGATAAGTCAAGTTTTAGTAAGATTCCCTGGGGAACGGCAGTTCCACCAAAACATACTCCCCGCTGTGAAGACTTTTAAGCAAGTTTAAAACTCTGAAGGGTTATAAAAGTCACTGGCGTGGAGATCCGAAATGGAGCTCTTAGCAGGTGATGTTGTTGCCTGAATGTGTTCTTCTTCCGCGTTTTGGGAGTTACTTGCCGGAACAATATCTTCGGGACCGTCGATTACGTCGTCCGTTTGTGTATTATCGTGTGGTTCGTCTGTTGACTCCAAGTGTATCACCTCTGGTATTTGGGTAACTTTCCCTGGGGAGATTTCGGAAGATGTGTCCTCGATAGTGACCACAGTTATATCTTTGTCGGGTGACTGTTTTTCTTTTTCTTGTTGTCTCTTCCAAATGTTTGACACGATTTTATCGACCTTTGGTGTCGATTTCATTATTCCTTTTGGTACTGCGGGCGTAGTGTCAGGCGTAAACGAGCAGGAAGCCTTTGATTGACCTGCACTTTTTGACTGTAATGGGGGATCGTCATTCATGAAGTCGGCCGCTGATGATGGAGTAACGATCTCGAAGTTTGTCCCTGGGGAGTCTGAGGGGATGCTGAAAACCTTCACTGTGGGAGAGAATTTGAGTTTCGACGTGTCTATTGATGTTACGCTCTTATTGTCCGACGAACTCGAGTATCTGAGTTTTTGAGGATTCTCGGGTTTGGTTTCACTGGGCTCGTTTGCATATTTTAATGCTGCCGCTTTTGATTTGCTGTTGAAATCGGATACTGGCTTCTTTTTGTTGACACGGTTTCTTGCGTCCTTTAACCATTTTGGTTGATTACTCCTCCCTGGGGAAAATCGTCTTGCGGATGGTTTCGCTTGATGGGGATGGTTAGCTTGGCGGCGGGCTCGAGTCTTGCGTTGTTCTTGCTGGTTTCGACGAGCTAGTTCCACCACTTGTTGGTGGTTGAGTTGTTCTCGATTGACTGTTGGACGTTGTTCTGCTACTCTCGGTTAGAGGGGGTTCTTTGTTCGGCATAATTTGGCTCGTTGTTCTTCTTCCCTCGCTTTGGTGGCCTTTTCTTCTAAACAGAATTGTTTAATTTTTTCTTGATTACGCTTATACTGCCCTACGGTTCTGCATGCAACCATGTGTATTAATCTTGGCTTTTCTGTTGTTTCTAGTGGTTTTGTTTCTGTAACAATTGACAAATCATTTTTCGAATGACCGTGTATTTTCTGGTGTTAGTGTCTAGTGTTATTGTGTGGGGGGTGTACTTTGTGACGGTTCCGTCTGGAATTATATTCCATTGTGGTTTCAATGTTCCCCGGGGTTCTGGGACTTTTCGTGCTATTGTTTTACGTGCAAAGTTTTTCTTGTTATATACTACACTTGATGTTTCATCTCCGAAAGTTATTTCAGGGCGATCGGGAATTATCTTACCAGGAACGCGCGTGTGGCTAAGCAGCGGCGCGTTCTCTGAATCATCGGAGTCGGAGCTGCGAGCTGGCTGTGATTGTGCCTTGTACTGGATATCCAGCTCTGGTTCTGAGTCATTATCATAATCCCAAATCAATTCCCTGGGGAGCGGAGGTTGGCGTAGTGTTGCTTGATCTGAAGCAAAATTTTTTAGCTTATTATATGATAACTTTTTGTTTGAAGGTTTTGTTATAATGTTCGACAGTTCAGTGTTTGGAGGTATACCGAAATGAGCTTCGAACGGTTTCATTCTAGTAGTTGTATTGGGGATTAGTTCAATTGATTCGATAATTTTTGCAACTATAGTGGCTAAATCCGCCGAGGACCAAAGGGGGTCGTTTTCCATTACGGCAATTCGCCTTTTTAACGTTTGAATTAGACGTTCAACCATTCCTGTCGCCCTATGGTCTCCCGCGGGTATTGATATTAGTTTTATGTTTTTGTTTTTGCAGAAAATTTCGAATTCGCGTGCTTTGAATGCTTGGGCTTGATCGACTCTTATGGATCTTGGGATGCCATGGAATTGGCTATATT
>NC_134475.1:34342990-34502990 GCF_964194025.1 Convolutriloba macropyga
TTCAACTCTTAAATGTGCGGGCGCTTTGCGCTGAAAAAAAGTTTTTTCCGCCGCTTTTCATCGCTAATCTTACATTACTTTTTGACCAAACCTCGACCCGGACAGTTAGCAAAGTCCTGAGGCCTATTTAACACTGCAAAATCAGATCATATAAAACAGTTTAAGGTAATAGATCATTTAAGCAAAATGAAATTATTCTAGGAAGATAAAAAAAACGAAGAAAATTATTCATTTGGTTCTGTTCTGGCATTGAAGTTGTAGTCGAAAGATTTAGGCTGCAGTCCGTAAACCAACCTGGCGGCCCGAATTATATTTTATGTCAATTAGTCAATTCAAATGCCGCTCCGAAACGGAAAAATTTAAATAGACGGTATTACTCTTCTTTGTTTGTGGTAGCTTACTGTCATTTGTGGAATGCATCTACTAACGTGGCTCTACTAACGCATGACAAAGTTCGCCAACAAAATTTTTAAGCTTTCTTTTTCAAAAGGTTGACATTTCTGAAAAAAATATGACTCAAACTTTTTTTCTATAATTTTTTCATTGAAGCATTCTACAAATAAATGCCACTGGTTTTTTAAAATGAGTTTCGTTGTGCGTTGTTTGTTTAAAAACAATGTTTATTGAGGAAAACTATGAATGGTCAAAGAACTGAGAAGGTGAGATAATTTTGGGGTATTATAATTGTTATGCTGGTCCTTGGGGAAAACCCTGGCTGTTAAATACTCTATTTCGCGGTTTCTCGATTTATGTCAACTGAACTTAAACTCGTTTGTTCTTCTTGTCACGCGCGCTTTTTCTAAAGCGGCGAGAGTTAGACTGAACTTAATTTAGTTACAAGGCAGTACCTGCTAACCAAAGAAACAGATAATGTTCCGAAGAACTGAAGTATAAATGAACAAATGCAACGAATTATAGATATATCTACAAATAGTTTTAAGAGTGTTTATAATAGAAGGTTCTGATGCTTAGTTGCGATCCCTAGGGTTTGAGTTTCTATCAGTGTATATCTGCTTTGTATTCCTTGTGGAATCCCTCCATAACACCCCCCCCCCCTGCTGGGAAGAATTCTGGGATCAAAAATCTAACGGATCGTAGAAGTCTCTCGGGTTGATGTCCGAGATTGAGCTGGGTGGTCCTCCTTCGTGCTCTTCAGTTTCGTTGGTGTCAAGGGGTTCAGCTTCTACCATTTGATTGTCCTCGTTTGGGGTGGATTCCAAAGTAATAACCTCCTCAGTTTGCTTTCCTGTTTGAGCTATCTAAGTAGACTACTTCGATGGGGTTGTCATTTTGTTCTTGCTTTCGAGGTGAATTGTGACTCCAGATGCGCTCTACTATTTTGTCGAATCGTGGGGCCGATCTAGCTTTGCTTGGTCCGGGGATTTTTGTCGGATCTGCTGGAGAGTTCATGAAGTCGTTGGCATCTGAGGATGCTGTTATTTTGAAGGTTGGTCCCGAGGGAGTTTAGCGGATGTTGAATGTTCGCGTCGTTGACGACGCTTACACTTTGTTGGAAGTTGCTTTGATGAATGATTTGTTCTCCGATGAGCTGGAGTACAGGAGTTTTCTTTTCTCCGATTTTGCTTGTTGAATGTGTTTCAGGGCAGCTTCTTTTGACTTTTGTGCAAACGTGGTTGCGCTGCTGTTGTCTGCCTGTTTGCTTCTTCCTATTGGAAAAGGCTTTGATTTCGTTTGTTTTGCCAGTTTTTTTGGTTTGCTTTGGCAATCTTGAGTATTTCTGAGTGCCCCAGGGGTTCTCGATTCACTGGATTCGGGAGGTTGGGCTGGGTTAGGGCGGTTCTTGCAGCTTGTTCTTCTAAATAGAAATGTCTTAATTTACGTTGGTTACTGTGATATTCATTAACTGTTTTGCATGCAACCATGTGTTCTAATCGTGCTTTGTTAAATGTATCGTTTCTGTGGGTTTGGGAAATGTTTGCGTTACGATTGCAAGATCGCTATTTCTAATGACCGGGTTTTTTTCTATTATTTGTGTCGAGCGTGATAGTATGTGGTGAATAGTTAGTAATTGTTTCATCTGGAATGATGTTCCATTGTTGTTTTAGCGATCCTCGCGTTGCGGGATTAGTTTTACGTGCTATAGTTTTTCTAGCTATATTTTTCTTGTTGTTAATGATGGTAGATGTTTTTATCACCGAACGTTATTTGTAGTTTAGATGGTGTGAACCTACCAGGAACGCGCTTGTGGCTAAGCAGCGGCGCGTTCGCTGAATCTGATGTGTCCGAAGATAGTGCCTGCGGGATATAGCCTTGTGTTGGCTCATCATCTTTGTACTGGATGTCTAGTTCAGGCTCCGAGTCGTGGTCGAGATCCCGCAAGGTTGAAACAACCAGTGCTCCCTGGGGAGCACTGGTTGTTTCAGTTTCGACTTCTCTGAAACAAAGGAGCCTATTTTGTTAACCTTGTTTTGTTTGGTATTATTATGATGCTCGGTAGTTCTGTATTAGGAGGTCTTCCATGTGCCTCCGAAATCTTCCGAAATCTTCCGAAATAATTGGGGCTAGTTGTTTGTCTTTCTGAGTAGCCTCCGCTAAGAATTCTTCCCCAAATACTTGACAAAGATTTTTTCGATACTGAGGCATATTTGTTTCATTTCCCAGGGGATAGATCGTGATTTTTGGATCATCCCTAAATGGAGCTCTGCCCAAGCCTTTATTTGAAGTTCCTTCGGTCTGGGTGCTGATAGATGTAGACGTTTTTTGGAGGACTAGACATTTTTGACATGTTTGGTGCTTTTTTTTAATAGGTTGTAGATAAGTATCAACTTTTGGGTTTCCTCTAGTCGTTACAAAGTTTTTTTGAATATTTGTAATGTTTGACAATGGAATGGGGATCAATGAATTAATTGGGTTAGGTTTAGGGGTTTGGATTCTGATTTTTGGGGGATTAGAAAATAAATTTAATGAATTAATTTTAGTAGATGAATTATAATTTGGTAAAAGGAATTTGCTAGAAAGATTGATATTTGAAGATTTGATGGAGGATTTGTAAATTGATGGATTAAGTGAACTTGAATGTATTGAATTAATTTGAGTAGAAGATTTGTAAGTTGGATTGTTAGACAGCGACTGATTGTTGTTACGAATTTGGCAAAAAGCGTTCGTTTCTGTGCTGTACGTGCTTTACTACGTGTGACGCCATTGCGTGCTTGGTATTTGTCTGCGTTCTTTTTTCCGATGGTGTCATTTAGCAGAATAAATTTGAAGTTGCTTATTGTGTTTATTATGAATGATGTGTCGTCGCTCGAGGGTGAGGGAGGGCGTTGTGAAGAATTTCTACTTCGGTAGTCTGCGAACCCCATGTCCTTCCCCGGGAAATGTTCAATTGTAAAGTTAAACGGGAGTAGTCCATCCACCCATCTTTTTAGTCGATTTTGATAGGTTTGATTGCCTCTGTTTTCTTTTAAAGCTGAAAGTAAGGCCTGATGGTCTGTTAATAGCTGGAATTCCTGCCCGTGTAGATAATGTTTAAAGTGTTCGACTGCCCAAACGATGGCTAGAAGTTCTAATTTGTTTGTAATGTATCGGTTTTCGAAATTATTTAGAAATCTGCTTGCGAAGGCTATGGGGTGCTATATATTGTCATGTTTTTGTTCAATACCGGCACCGAGACCTTTGTTGCTGGCATCGCATTTGATAGGTGTTTCTTTTGTTGTATCGAATTGTTTTTTTTCGACAATTTTTTTTTTCGTTTAATGCTGTCGAACGATTTTGAATGCGTTTCGTTCCAGCTTAAACGGTTGTTTTTGTTATCTTTTTTTCTAGTAATGGTCTTAATGGTTCCGTTAATTCTGCTGGTTTCGGAATGAATTTTATGAGGTGATGTGTGCTCCCCATAAATGATCGTAGTTTTTTTTAATGTTTTAGGATGTTCTACTTTCATTACTGCTTCTGTTTTTGTGATTAACGGGGTGGTTCCCGGGGAGTCATTTTGAAGTCTAAACAATTGATTGTTTTTTCGGCGAATTAGCGTTTTTGCAAATTTATTGCAAGGTTATCTTTGTCCAATTTTTCTAATATTTTATGTAGTTCATTCTCATGTTCATTTAATGATCCCTTGGTAATGTAATTACTAAGATATTGTCCAAAAATGCAAAATTTGAAATTATGCCTTCTAATGTTTTGTCGATTGTTTTTTTGAAATGTTGCTGGCATGTCCGTAAGTCCGTAAAAGCCGTTTATGAACCTATATGTTCCTGTGGCATGGCCTCCGAGGATACTAAAGTTGCAATGTTTGGCTATAGATTCGTCTAGAGGGATCTGGCTGTAGGCATATTTTAGATCATTTTTCCAGAGCCAATTCATCCCTGGGGATGATTTTCTTTCTGAAATATGTAATGCCACTGCATCGATTAGGTGGTCGATGCTTTGCATTTGGTATTTGTTTTTATGTATTGCTTTGTTGAGTTTCGTCGAGTCGAGGGCAATTTTGACTGATTTGTCCTTTTTTACCGTTATAACAACCGGGCTTATAAAAATGTCGTCCGGGCATTTTTCTAACCGTACTATTTGTTTGTCGTTGATTAATTTGTCTAGTTCTTGTTCTACCTTTTCCAGTAAAGGCAGTGAGACTCTTCTTCCTTTTTGTTGATTAGGATTGTGGTTTTATCGGAAAAGTGATTTTGCTGTGTGATTTTTGGATCTGCCTAGCCGTGTACATAGATAAAGATATTTTTTAAATATCCATTTTATTATATTTTTTTCGGTTTTGATATCTGAAATATGGTGAATTTCCCTACCTGGTTGTTTTGTTTGTTGTAGGTTGATTCTCAGCTTTTGTAGGACGTCTCGTTGGTAGGAGGTTTGTCGTGTTTTGTTCCACTTTGAAGATTGGGCATCTTTTTGCGAACCAGCTTCCGGACGTGATATCCATATGGATTAAACCTTTGATTTTTTATTCTTTGTTATTAAAGCATCTGTACCGATTGTTATCGTTAAATTTTTCAATTTTGACGTTGGGGTTTAGCATCATGAATTTGTTGGCTGTTGTCGGGTTGATGAAGCTGCGGGGCGATCCTGTATCTGCGAGCCAATCGATTTTTCCGAATTGTTACAGGTTGTTTGCATCCAGATTTCATCATTTTCCTTCTTGTTGAGAATGGTATTTCTTACTGGGCTAAATATCCGTGGTTGTACCAATTTTATATTTGCCCAGTCTTCTATGAGTTCTTTTAGGTATAGTGTGGATTCGGGGTCCATTGACTCCGATTCGTCGTCTACGTTTGTTTGGCTTACGTCTTGGCATTGTTCGATAACGTGTCGTACACGTCTTCTTTGATTACTCACTGGGGATTGGTTTTATGTTTGCTCTGGGACTCGTTGAGGTGGTTGTGGCCTTGGTCTTTCTGGCATTTTCGACCTATATAATTTTGCAAAATGTTCCATCTTTTTACAGATGTTACCTTGTGCTGGTTTTGCTGGAAAGCTATTGTTATGTCCTTGGGTGAATGGAGCTCCACATCTCCAGCATGGTTGTACTTCTTGTGATGTTTGTTGCCGTTGTACGTTTGTTTTTTGACGCATCTGTGGACGACTATTCTGTTGTGTTGTTACGTTTACTTGATTCCAGTTGGATGGCTTGGAGCGTAATATCTCTCTTTGGTTTTCTTGGCCTCTCTCCCGTGAGAGGGCAAAATTCAGAACTTGAGCAGGTGTGCGAACCTCGGAAAGCAGCTCCATCTGGATTGCTGTGTTATTCATTTTTGCTATAAAGAAGTTCTTTATTAGATCTTCTTCGACGTTCACTAGGGTTGCTTTGGAGCCGAGTTCGCGTAGTCTGCTGAAAAATGTCTCGAGATTCTCGTTTGAATTTTGTTGTACCGTGATCAGCTGAAAGCGATCAAATGTTAAATTTCTTTGTCGTGTAAACGTTATTTCCAATTCTTAGATGAGCTCGTTTGTGGAACATCTATCATTGAGTGTGTGGGGTTACGTTGGTGATAGATTCGGCTTGCTTCTGATCCGATAGACAAATATACAAGGCTTTTGATCATGATATCTGCTTCATCCCAGGAGTACCGATCAATCATGGGTCCTCGGTTGCAGATGATTCTACATTCGTTTTCCCAGTCTACGCGGCGCCTCTCATTACGTATCTGTCTTTTGCGAGTTTCTTCGTCGTTCGCTCCCTCTATTACTTCTTCATAAGATGGGACTGTGGGGTAAAAGAGGTTTGCGACAGTGGGTTTTAGTCGTCGGAGTTGATCTGCGTGTAAATTTTCTTTTGCCATGACCGCTAGTTGGAGCGTTGACAGCCATGACGGCCATTCTTGAGGTGGGTTGGCGCCTAATTCCCAATATAGGGGGACGCCAACTGGAGACTTTAACGACTGCGCCATGTTATGCTGGTCCTTGGGAAAAAAACTGGGGGATAAATACTCTATTGCGAGCGTTCTCGATTTATGTCAACTGAACTTAAACTCGTTTGTTCTTCTTGTCACGCGCGCTTTTTCAAAAGCAGCAAGAGTTAGACTGAACTTAATTTAGTTACCAAACAGTACCTGCTAACTAAAGAAACAGATAAAGTTCCAAAGAACTGAAGTATAAATGAACAAATGCAACGAATTATAGATATATCTACATATTGTTTTAAGAGTGTTTATAATAGTAGGTTCTGATGCTCAGTTGCGATCCCTAGAGATTGAGTTTCTATCAGTGTATGTCTGCTTTGTATTCCTTGTGGAATCCCTCCATAACAATAATGTAGGTTCTGTTGAAATAAGCAAATATAGGTGGAATTCCGACGGATATATGCAAGTTGCAGTTATTTTTTTCTTTGAACAATGTGCTACAAAGTGCCTGGAAAAACGATGGAAATTATTAATTAAATTCGAGGAACAGATTTTTTTTACTCTCTTCGGGAGTTATAGGATTTTAACACTTCACAGCAACAAGTTATCAGTGAGAAATGTGAGCATAATTAACATCCAGAAAACATAAAACAAGCTTAATTAAAAACAAATACTTTAACTATAAAAGTTGGCAATTGATTGTTTTTTTCTATTTTATTCTAATCCTTAAACAGAAGAAAAATTTGCAGCCGTTCTTCATTTGACTTTCAGTTGCAGCCAGGAACTATGGTCTTCCTTTGGCAAAAGAAAAAATTAAAGAGAGGAAAATGACATAATCATTACCTGCAGAGAACTGGAACCTGAAATACTTGATAAAGAACATGATAAAATATGATCATCTGATCAATAATTTTTCTCATGTGTTGAAGAATTCAATAAATATTTGGCTTGGAAAGATAATCTTAGTCGACTTTATTAACTCATTGACATGCCATTAGTTATTAGTTTAAGTCGTAATCCGAGTCTGGAATCACGGCAACTCTCGGATTAATGGTCCCTCGTCACTCTGATGATTATTTGTCTTGTGAATCAAAACCCACTCAATCGGGTTTTCAGGTGGAATAATAGAACCTACACAATCGTATTTTCAATTGGGATAGTGGAACTCTCACAGTCTGATTTTCAATTGAGATGCAGAAACCCACATAATCGGAGGTCATGAGACAATAAGGAGGCTTCTTTTTCTTTCAACTGGCTCACAGGTCTGCACTTCTTGCTATTAACTTAATAGCGTTACCTCGCATTAAAATGACTAAAACCAATAGAGCGAGCGTGCTGAAAAACCAACTGAAAACAAACTTCTGTTGTCAGTGAGTAGAGCTATTCGCTTCAATGTTTTTCTCACCACATCAGAGAGTCCACCAAATGATTCAGAAGCTATGGGAATGAATTGAACACCTATGTTGGCAGATTGTTGGTAATACTGCTCGAACCTCCTGTCTTCCGCAGCGCTCAGGGCAAAACAGACATCCTCGCTGCATTTGAATTAGTACTGGGTTGCAGTGGGAAGGTAATGGTTACACCAAGAGCTGCTGGCTGTCTAGCAGACCAACAAGGTAAATATACATCTCCAGGTCGAGAATTTGTTTCTGATACTAGATTTTTCTGCTCGCAAAGTGGCGACTGGTTGGCAGCCCTGCAAGGGGATATAATTTTGTCTACCAGCCGGTTGTGTCGCAAAATCATATCGTCCTGCCCATGACATGTGTTAGCATGATCACCAAGTGTATTCAAAGATCCCGTCTTACAATAGGGACAATTCTTTTCTTTTTCAAACATGGGAGTGCCCAGTCTGTACTTCACAGCTGCATGGAACTCGTTTGGCAAGAGATGGGAGGTCAAGAGCCGGTATGGGAGCTTTCGATAACCCGGCTCCTGATTGAGGCAGAGGGAGTGACAATAAACGAGCTTTTTCTCTTTCGGATGTTTGGTTTTCATTTAGTTTATTGAATAAGTATTGGATAGGACGAAATTGGTATTGAGTACCCTTCGCGTTCAATTCTTTCGGAGGTTTTTCAGAAATTTTTTGTAAGACCGTGAAACAAACAGCTCTACGTTCGAATGAAGGAAAACTTCAACCAGCTGCTTTGGCAGAATGAATCCTTCGATTGGCTCAATCAGTCTCAGTGAACCCTCAAAGGGGGGGGGGCAATTTCAATGCTTTTTGCACGAAATCTTTCATTGTTTTAGGTTGTGAAAATACCGTTGTGGGCGTCAATAGAAGCTCAATCAATTCACATTGTCAAATCACTCAATGAGAGGGGAGCGTTATTCATACGCAACGTCGTCCAATGAAAGAAGACAATTTCTTTGTGAATATTTGAAACGTTTTTATCAAGAGGGGCATAATAAATCGGAAAAGAACAAAAATGAGGAGAGACGAGAGAGAGAAAACAATTGTTAGTTAAGTGAGTTGTGTTTTGACTTTAATTGTGGAGGTCACAAAAATATCAGCGTTTAATAAGGGGAAAGCGTGATCATCCAGAGAATAACAAGATTGAGGGTTATAAAAGGGCCAGTCCACTCAGCAGTAGATCCCACAAAATAGATCAAACTTTCAATGCCAAATAATCACTCTTACAAAAAAGTATACGACACTTTTTCTTCCTTTATTCAATCAAAGCATCATTATTTGTGAAATTGAATTCATACTTTTTGGGCATTTTAACTCACTAAAAATCAAAATAGGGTTGACAATTTAAAAATGGAGAGGCTGTCAATTGACAAAAAATTCAAAAACTCGACAACACAGCCATCGCAAGGACATCTTCGAAAGCGTAGAGTAGGTAAAAAAAAGTTCTTTTCACTTCATCGGCACCAGAGTTATTCTTTTTTTTTGCAATTAGTGGAGATCAGCTTGACATTGATTTCGAGTAAAGTCAGGAGGCTCCTCATTATTATAAATTGACGTTTGATCAATTTAACCTACTTGCTAAATCCTCATGCAGACAAATTCGTGCTTCGAAGCAATCAAAGTTAGTTTTTAGAAAAATATTTTGTCTTTGATGTATAAAACAAGTTTTGTTTGATGGGAAAGAACTGAAACCCTCAATTGTTATTCTGTTATTTTTTGTCTGAGTATCATCAACTTAATTCCCCACTTGATTCAATCCATTGTTTTGTACTCTGGTGCCAGTAATTCCATTCCAAGCTCCGACCTCACCAAGCATTACTTTTTGACAATTCATGTCCATTTTTCGTTCATACACTTCTCTTGAGATCTATGGCTTGTGGAATTAAATCTGAATCTGGCCTGTAATGAAGTTTTGTTTGTTCTCTCCTTTCATGTTTGGAGTAAATGCGGCTGTAGGGACTTTTGTACATTTTTCATTAGTTTTGGACAGCTAATGCCAGATTATCCAGTCAATTATTCCTCAATCCCAGACAGTAGAGTCAACTACAAAGAATAGGATTATCTCCCTCTCAATTCAATTATGCTTAGTTAGCTCCTTATTAAGTTGCATACTTTTCCAATGAGCAACAGCCGCAAATATTGGGAATTAAAAAAAACCAAAAAAAATATAGGTCCTGTTCAAAAGTAAAATATTAACCAGCCAAAATTCATCTAGTAAAACTCTCAAACTTATACACAGGGATTTATCAAAATGGAGACTTTATGAGGCTTCACAAACAGACTGCTTGTTTTAAGACCTCGACAATGTGCTGAAGAAACCTTTTAGAACTGTATGATTGTTTCAACTTAAATTGGGGGTTAGGAACTTTATGCTAACCTGGCTTTTTATTAAGTCAATTTTGGCCAAAAAGTGGTATCATTGGAAAACCCCTACAAAATTGAATTGATTGTTGAACAGACATTTTTCCATTGTAAGAAAACAGCTACCATTGAAACTTGAAACTCTTGGCTTCAAAAAGGATCGAAAATTATTATGAGAAGAAAAACTACCAACTGTCAGTATTTTTGTTACAAAATCGGTTAACAATCAAGCACTAAGGAATAAAACACCACCAAAAAATGCAGAAGCTACTTAAAAATTAGTTTATTGCATTGGAAACAAACCCAACGCACATTCAACTATCTCTCCATTGTAATAAAACACAGAAAATTTTGATAATTAAAACTGCAGGAAACCTTATCTTAAAGCTTAAGAGAAAAAAAAGCATAGAATCAGAAAGAAAGAAATGCCAACTTTTGACCTGGTGCACTTATTTTGGTTATTTTATAGATCGAAGAAATAATTTTATGCATCCAATCCAAACTTTTCATTAGAAACACTAAACGCGACATTAAAAATTGATGAAATATCCAGAGTTAGAACAGAGGAACAGATTTGAAAATGCCGCAAGTGAACAAAACCTTCTTTTTGCCATGCAGAGTTCTTTTTCAACTTTTCTTGCACGTGCTCTGAATAGTGCTAGGAAAAAAAACATTTTTTTTTCGTCTCCTTGTTTGACTATTGTTCACATGTTGACTTAAACATAAACACTAAAGACGTTCTAATCGTAGAGTCAACAACGCCTAAATACTATCAATTTGAGTATCTAGTTGATGCCGGCTATTAAAAACAGTTTTCTTTGAAACATGTAAATTACTCAGACTATAACCCTAAGGTTAGATATCTACATGCTCTAAAATGTTAAATAAATTAATCAGCATTGTTATTAATATAATAATCTTCAAACTCTGGCTGTTCGTTTTCATAGGTAAAAATAAGAATTGAAGGCTCCTATTTGTCTATTAACGGGTACTTTCTTGTGTTGATCGTGCAAAAACTCGGTTAAACCATTTTTAAAGCAAGTTTTACTGTTAAAAGTTCTTATTGAAGAGGGCAATTTGTTCCATTTTTGAACGCTTTTCAAGATTAAGGACTTGTTACTCCACTTCGTTTTCTTTTTTAAAATAATTTGGTTTGTTCTCTTGCTCTGTCTACCGTTATGGCGACTAGAAAACATTTTAAAATTTTCGGATGTTTCCCATTAGGCAGACTTGTGAGATAAACAATTCGGCTGGCAGGATACGATCCTTAATGAGAAGATCAATAGAGTGGTCAAATTTTTGACGAAAATAAACCTTTATTCCCCAGTTAATTTGCCTGTTTATGGGGTTTATGTTTTCACTGTAAGAGTTTGAAGGAATACTCCACTGAAAGAGAGATGAGAGAGTAGAGCTGACTTGAAAACATCAATTCTTACTTTCAAAGGCATTTGATTCTTTACAAGACACAAATAACGAATTGCATTAGCCATTTTGCTTAAAACTGAGTTCAGGTGACTTTCAAAAGATAGGTTTGAATCAATTTGTACTCCCAGATAACGACATGCATGAGCTGGTTTGATAACTTCGCCTTTAAATGAAAACTCCGATTTAGTATGATTTGTAAAGAATAAAATCTCTGTTTTATGGGCATTTAAAGTGAGTTGATTCTCTGCCTGGTATTTGTCTGTTTGTTCTAATACTTTTTTCAATTTTTTGGGGAATATTTTCATTACGTTCAAATTTGCATATAATACTAGTGTCATCCGCAAATTGAACAACATCATTTTCACCTTCCAGATTTTCAGAAAAATCGTTGACATATAACAGAAAAATAAGAGGTCCTAACACAGTTCCTTGTGGAACACTATGATTAATAGTTATTTTATCTGATAAGTCAATAACCAGTTTTACGCAATGTGTTCGGTTTTCGAGAAAAGATTTGAGAAGTAAAATTGTTGATTGAGAGAGGTTGAAATTTTCAGCTTTCTTGAGAAATATCTCATGTGAAATTGAATTGAAAGCTTTTGCAAGATCTAAGAACAGAGCACGTGTGTCGTTGTTATCTTCCATATTTCCTAATATTTTTTCAATAAAACAAAGCACAGCATCAGTAGACGACTTTCGAGATTGGAAACCGAATTGTCTTTTGTTCAAGAGCGCAAATTTTTCAAGATATTCTACTAACTGATTAAGTAAAAGCCTTTCAAAAACTTTTGCAAAAGTTGGTGTTACAGAAATTGGACGATAATTATCTAAAACAGAAACATCTCCTTTCTTGAAAAGTGGTGTGATATGCGCATCCTTAAGAATTGTTGGAAAACTTTCTCTTGAATACAATCGTTACATATAATCTGAAGATGTGTCCCAAGAGCATATTTTCCGGATTTCAATGCCCAAGCATTGATGTATCCCGGCCCTGGTGCTTTGTTGTTATCTAGATTGTCAATAACTTTATAGATTTCTCTCAAAGTAAAAGGTCTAAAGTTAAACTTTTGAAATTTTCGCTCTGTTTTTTTGACGTTCAATGGAACAATCTGCTCTCTGTAGATGCCCATTTTGCAGAAAACTCTGTTAAAAGCGTTACATATTGATTTTTGGTCTTTCATTTTTTTACCATTCTCATCAATTTCTGTGATGTTTGGACTGTTGTTTTTCTTTCCGATTTTTTTCTTAATGAATTTCCATTTCTCTTTTGAGGTTTCAATTTTCTTAAAAAATTCCTCTGAAAATTGATTTTGTGCTTCTTTTAACTTTCGATTTACAAGGTTGCAATAATTTTTAAATGACACAAATGATTCAGCACTTTGTGTCAACTTGTAGTAATTGAAGTAACGATGTTTCTCGGCAACTAAATGTTGAATTTCTTTTGTCACCCACCCAAGGTTTTTCTGAAGTAGTCTTTTTCATTTTAGAAACTAATTTCTTCTCTGTTGGTGCATTCTTCTCGAGTATTGTCATAAAAAAATCTGTTAAAATCTGCAAACATTTCATCGCAGTTTCTTTGTTGATAAACTGTTCTCCAATCTGCAAGAGCGAGATCTCTATTAAATTTTTCATCGACAATTAAATTTTTTGTATCTCGTTTAATAAATTAATTTTGTTTTTCTTCTAACAAAAAAAAGTTTGCTCTGAAAAAAATTACATTATGATCAATATCGAAAGGAGGTAAGCAGACTTTCCAACTAGTGATTTGCTCATTAGTCAAAAAACAGTGATCTATCAAACTTCTTCTATTGTTGCTTATGCGTGTAGGAATATCAATGTTAGATAACTGTAATCCTGGTCCCGCCGCAAAATTCTGAAGGCTTTTCTTCCCATTTACACTCAACATATCAATGTTATAATCACCAAATAAGAGAACATTATCTGTTGCTGAAAACGCATTGGAAACCTCTGCACTTAATTCGTCTAAAAAGAAGTCACCCAGGCTTTGATGTGGACAATAGGAGATGTTAATGAGTTGCCTAGTTCTAGCCACAACGTTTCAAAAAATTTCGGATCAGCTAACTTTTTCGGATCAGCTAACTATTTCGGATCAGCTATTTGGTAGATGGAACAATTCATGTGCGAAGCACAGCCTGTGCCAATGCTCCTTGTTGTTATATACTCACTCGTAATAATAATAATAATAACCCTTTGTAGAAACTGCTCAATTAAGAGCCATAGTGCATTCATCTTTTTGTATTAAGAGACAATTTCTCTATTCAGAAAAGAAAGTGTCCAATTCCGGATCTGTATTGTCTCTGCTATAAGATATCCTCTTCCTTTTAGGGACGTCCAAATAACTTATCTCTTCTTGATAATGTTGATCTGTGGACAAATCTGAATAGTTATGTCAAAAATAAAGAAAATGTTTAATATTTTTTTTTTGCTCAAAAGCTTTCTTAGCTATATCTTTCCCTTAAAATTTCTCCCTCAAAGTTTTGAATGAAAACTTTCACTGGATTTTGATTCAGTTGAAGATGTTTCAATTCTCAAAACTCCTTCTCTGATATCCCGGGCCGAGGAATTTCCCGAAAAATAACGGGGAAAAGAGTGTAAAGAGTGTAAATAAAGGTGTAATTTTCTTAAAATTACACTCTTACAATCTTTTCCCTGCTAATTAAGAGTGGAATTGGCTTTACATCCTTATTCTCGCTTGATAACGGTGGAATAAGGGT
Source organism: Convolutriloba macropyga (assembly GCF_964194025.1). Classification (NCBI taxonomy): domain Eukaryota; kingdom Metazoa; phylum Xenacoelomorpha; order Acoela; family Convolutidae; genus Convolutriloba; species Convolutriloba macropyga. Next base: position 34,357,237 of record NC_134475.1, read on the forward strand.
GGACACCTCAGCCCGGGGAGGAGTGAATGTGATGTATTAATAGGGTACCATTGTGTCTCCAAATGATGGGTCCAGTGTAGTTGTAGTAAGCAGTGTCCACTCTTATCTCCAGAGTCACTGTGTCTCCCAAGTGGACTGTCTTCGTGAAATCCACCGGCTTCAGAGGAGCTACACAAACAAATTAACACCCTAGTTGAGAGGTCAACTTTATGAAAAGACTTAGAAAGTCGACCCGGGCGCGAGGGGGATTTCGGGGGGATTTCCCTGTTTTAAATACACGGTCGACCTCCTAGTGAGGGTCGACCTAAAGTCTTTCCATAAATCGACCAACGGCTCTCATCAGGAGCAACCCTCCTTCAGTCAAAATAGACCATCCTGTATCAAGCTGTTATTTGCTTTATTAGTTGCTTTATCAATCTTGGTGCTTTTAAATGATTGTTGAATCTGCCAGTTCACTTTCATTTTACACGCATCAAAATCTTCGCGAAAACTTGGATAAGTACCTAGGCCGAGGCTAAATGATGTAAGATATACGATAACTAGCAAAGACAACCCGGGTTGACCACCATACAAGAAACTTACCAACCATAAAACGCCATATATGGATTTTATGGAAACTCACTAAACTTACTAAATGATCATAAAAGTTTTTGAGTATGGCTGACAAACAGTGCAAAGGCCACCTGTAATTCCAAAACAACGTTTCTGCGCATGAAATGTGAAAATTCTGTACTTTTTTTATGGTGCCTTATTTACCATAAAACGCCATAAATAAAAAAGTTTCTGGACCGTTTTATGGTTACAAATTTTCCATAAAAATGCTGTAATATTAATTGCCCATTTTTTTCGGTTATTTTTCAAGTCAATTCGAAAGCACACTTTTGGATTCATTTAAACTCAGAAAAACATAAAGTTTACCTCTTTGATGTCTTGCTTAACATAAAACGCCATAAAAAACATTTATGGACCGTCAGAAAAAAATCACTGCAAATTTGATATAATTTTGCAGTGAATGAGTTGAATTTATAATAGAAATATAAATTCAACGCATTGACCGCAACATTTTCTAACTTGTCATTAATAGTTACCGCTTATCGTACATAATTTTGGCGTAGCTAAGCGTAGATCTCACCTATTTTTGCGTTTCGAAGGAAAGATCTTACTTAATTTTGGTTTTCTAAGCGATTATAAGCCATTGACTTTTGTTAAGAGGTGTGGCACTTCGAAAAACGGAAAAGTTTTCAAAACGGAAAAACGATGAATAGTGAACAACTTATTTTTTGATTTTGAAAAGTAAGACACGGTTGTAAGCCAAGAGGGGATTATTATCTCGGAATTGTGCGTCATTTTTGAGGAATATTGCTGGATCTGCGGGAGCCTTGGAAGCTGGCATTAGACTTTGACTGGACAAATCAAAGCCTAATTAATAATAATAGCAAAGTCTAATTAAAGCGTGTCCGGACAAAACAGTCCCAGACAAAACAGTCCCAGACAAAACAGTCCCAAATTGCAAAATATTCCCAGACAAAACAGTCCCAGACAAAATAGTCCCAAATAAAATGTACCCAATGCCATTATACCCAATGTACTTTGAAATGTTCGTTCAATAATCCGACAACAAACTAGCAGTCGCTATTACCCGTATGTTTTAACATACTTAATGGCCATGGCCATGCCTCAGCGGCCCGTGGGACTTGATATGAAACTATCACAACCGAACATGGGATTAAATTATCCGCTTGTTAAATCATACGTGTGAGAGCTATTATAATGGCCTTGGGACTATTTTGACTGGGACTGTTTTGTCTGGTTTCTGGGACTATTTTGTCTGGGACTGTTTTGTCTGGTTTCTGGAACTATTTTGTCTGGGACTGTTTTGTCTGGGACTATTTCGCTATTTGGGACTATTTTGTCCGGGACTGTTTTGTCTGGGAATACTTTGCTATTTGGGACTGTTTTGTCCGGGACTGTTTTGTCTGTTTTCTTGGGACTATTTTGTCTGGGACTGTTTTGTCTGGGAATATTTTGCTATTTGGGACTGTTTTGTCTGTTTTCTTGGGACCTTTTTGTCCGGGACTGTTTTGTCTGGGAATATTTTGCTATTTGGGACTGTTTTGTCTGGGACTGTTTTGTCTGTTTTCTTGGGACTATTTTGTCTGGGACTGTTTTGTCTGGGACTATTTCGCTATTTGGGACTATTTTGTCTGGGACTGTTTTGTCTGGGAATATTTTGCTATTTGGGACTGTTTTGTCTGTTTTCTTGGGACTATTTTGTCTGGGACTGTTTTGTCTGGGAATATTTTGCTATTTGGGACTGTTTTGTCCGGGACTGTTTTGTCTGTTCACCTAATTAAAGAAGTTCTACGTAGTCAGCGTATATTAAATTAAGCTGATTAAGTTCAAATTGTGTAATGCAGCTATTTAAACCAATATAGCCTATGTATAGGGGATGATAATTGTGTAAGTAGACCTTAGGTTCCCGGGTTGACCACCATAAAAGAAACTTACTAATCATAAAACGCCATATATGGATTTTATGGAAACTTACTAAACATACAACGACCATAAAAATTTTTGAGTTTGGCTGAGAAGAAGACCAAAGGTCTACATGCAGTTCCAAAACAACGTTTTTGTGCATAAAATTTCAAAATTCCGTAGTTTAATTTTATGGTACCGTACTTACCATAAAACGCCATAAAAAACTTTCTTATGGACCGTTTTATGGTTACAAATTTTCCATTAAAAATTTTGTATGATTAAATGGTCGATTTCTAGGTGTCGTTTTTCAAATAAACTCGAAAGCCAAGTTTTAGATTCAATAAAAACCAAAAAACAAAGAATCAACTTTTATGATACCTTACTTACCATAAAACGCCATAAAAAACTTTCTTATGGACCGTTTTATGGTTACAAATTTTCCATAGAAAATTCTGTATTATTAAGTGGCCAATTTACAGGGGTTCTTTTTCAAATGAATTCGAAAGCCAAGTTTTAGATTCAATAAATGTAAAAAAAAAGAATCGACTTTTGTGGTACCTTACTTACCATAAAATGCCATAAAAAACTTTCTTATGGACCGTTTTATGGTTACAAATTTTCCATTAAAAAGTTCTGTACTATCAAATGCCCATTTATTGCACAGTAGAATACAGCAAGAGTTCAAAAACATAGTTTGGGGAGGTCGATTTTTGCTCCATCATATAGAAAAAATGACTTAAAAATGAACTAGTTTGATATTTTCACTACTTTTGTCTCCCTTCAACACTTTCCGATTTCACTTGCACCCAACTTATTTTTTGAAAACTTTCAGGAATCATTTGAAGGTAGATTACAGAAAAAACTCAAAAACATAGTTTGGGGGCTCGAATTTTTGCTGCATTATAAAAAAATGATTTAAAAATGATTTTTGTCCCATGTGTACCTAGACTGTTAAACAAAAGGAATTTTTGCTACAGCTTGTCTCTGGTAAAAGTTAGCTTTTCATACGGAAATTTGCGATTATTTCGAATAAATAATTTTGAAAAATAGTATTTTTCATTGGGTAATTTAGTACTCAATTCTCCTATATTTGTGTTTGTAACTCCGCCGTAGCCGGTCCCCAGCCCGGGTGAGAGAAGGAGGAGGGGAACACACCCAAAACATACTGGAAAATCTCAAAAAGTTGTTCGTTAGTTCAACTGTAGATTTTTTTCCCACAGTATTTAGCCTATTTCAGCTCTCGAAACGTCCTATGATCAAACAAACTTACTAAATATGAAACGGGCCATATATGGTCCATAAAAGTCCATAAAAATTTACTTTTTATGAGCTTGCTATGGTTAGTAGCATATATGGTCCGTTTTATGGATAATAAGTTTTTCTACGAGAGCATTATTTTTTCCTACTATGGTAATATATGAATGAAAGAGAGGGCCCTGCCATATATGATTCGTAAATAAAACGGACCATATATGTTAACTTACTAACCATTAAACGGACCATATATGGAAACTTACTAACCATAAAACGGACCATATATGGAAACTTACTAACCATAAAACGGACCATATATGGAAACTTACTAACCATAAAACGGACCATATATGTAAACTTACTAACCATAAAACGGACCATATATGGCAGGGTCCTCTCTTTCATTCATATATTACCATAGTAGGAAAAAATAAAGCTCTCGTAGAAAAACTTATTATCCATAAAACGGACCATATATGGAAACTTACTAACCATAGCAAGATCATAAAACGGAAATTTTTATGGACTTTTATGGACCATATATGGCCCTTTTTATGGTTAGTAAGTTTGGTCAACCCGGGTTCTTTACTCAAATGGAGCTATCTTCAAAGGTTCCGCGCAGATGGTGCAACATTCCTCTAAAATAACGCATAACTAACTTGGAACATAACAGTACTGTCTTGCAAGGTCCTCACACACGAGCCACACTCAAGCATAACAAAACTCAATGTGCTGCAGAACTCACTTGAGCACATTGATAAGACAAATATTGGAACCAATTATACATTTTGAGGACATCAGACTTCGGCTGTCAAGTACTATTAGGAAATCACTTCCTAAATTCACATAATATATGAGAAAAAAACATCACACAAAACGAATGGTCTCCATGACCTCGAAACATCTACTTTTTTAAGCATGTTGTTGATCTTTGATAGGTTTTCGACCTTAAAAGACGAAGTTGAATTTGAACTTTACAGAACAGCTACAGACATCAACAAATACAACATCTTCGAACAGTTGTCACAAATTTGTCTAGCAATCAACACCATTGTGCAAATCCAGAAGGCAAACGCAGAAATTAGCTTACTACTGAAACTCCCTAAGATTTGAAATCTTTGAATGATGCATTTTCAGTTTTAAGAAATAAACTGACACAAGTCAATAACACAGATGCACAAACAATTGCAAATAGTAATGTGAACAACATAAACTGTATTGAAACGGGGGGTGTCAATTATAGGAGCAATCACGACAGGGCCTTCATTTACCCAGGATAGGGACAAACAACACTGGACTTCTCCAAAGATGTCACATGCTGCAACATTAGAAAAGAGGTAATATCTGGCAATCCCGAAAAAGGGCAACGTTGATGCGATTATTATTGGTCACTCTATCACAAACAGAATTATTGGTGAGCAAATTTGTCCAAATGTTGTTACTAGAGAATTCGGAGGTCACCGCACCAAGGACCTCTGGAAGGAACCAGCAGCACAAAGCAGGAGAAAACGAAACAAATTTTTGTGCTTGCGGGGGTCAACGAGTGCGTGGCCAGTGACTTCGATATCAACGAGGTAACTAGCAGCTATGACTAGCACTTGCGCTCACAAGTTTTAGGCTGAGGTAATATTGTCTCCAAAATCCTCTTGGCTCATTTTGAAACAAAAATTGAGCAGTATTGAACAAAAACTGAACTCAAAAATCAAGTCCTTGGCCAAAATAATCAACAATTTACAGGGCTGTAAAATAATTTTGAACAATTTTTGCACGAAGTTTCAACAAAATCCAAGTTATCTGCATAGTGATGAAATGCATTCTTCAGAAGAGGGAGTTTAGGCAGTAGTAAATCACATCAGAGCAAGCTGCAATGCTAACGGTATTGAAATTTCAGCAAAAGAAATAACGTCAAGACCAAAATTTATTGCTTGAAACTGCAATCCATATAACAAAATGGTAACTTTTCCCAAAAAAAGACTCAATTTTCTGAACAACCATCGACGTTAAAGCAGGTCATTCGTGCCATTGAACATTATTGTGCAGAGAAAAGTCACTTAACCTAAATATGCTTATTTTTAATTTTTTTGTATCATCAGGTTAGCCTCGATAAAAACTTTATTAGTTTTCATCTATTTAGACTTCCTATTCAAATTAGACGGAGCAAAAGAGAAGAACAACGGTCCCATGATAAACTACGACAATGTTATTAAACTTTTGCCGAAGTAAAATAAAAATCATAAGTTTTGTCACCTAAACGCCCAAAACGATCACAAAACGTAGTCAATAACGCACAGCGCACAGCTTTCTCACACATTGTTGAGACATGGGTAAACACAAAGAAAGAGAAACACAACACATATTTTCCTTATAACGGATTGCAATAACATATCCGCAGTAAAAGAGGTGGTGTCGCACTTCTTGTTCAGAAAAATTGTCATCAAAATTAAGAAGTGATTTTAGATTTTTTTGACAGAAAACTATACAGTTCGAATATACAATGAAAATAAATGTCAAAAAAAGAACAAAAAGTTACAAATAAATATAACTTACAACCCAAGCGAAAGCCATCTTGAAACTTTTATTGATATATTGGCGAAAATCCTTGACAATGACATAATACAATGTAATTCTGTCTTTCTTTTGGTTGATTTTAATATAGACTAATTGAGAAAATTGGAAAAAAACTTCTTGACAGTGGGATAATACCATGCACTCTCAGTACAAGCTGCTCACGTTTCCCAACCAGAATCTACAAAACAACCGAACACAAACAGATTATAATATCACGGATAAAAAAACTTCAATAGCAGGGTTTGGGGTTCACACAAGGTTCAAAACAGAGCACTTGTGCTCAGTAGTGGTTAGAAAACAACAAAATGAAAAGAACCCAAAAATTGTTTTTTGTTTGACAGTACACTGGCATTTTCTGTATTCACATTTTTGATATTAACTATAACTTTTTCGTCTTCATACTAATGATTACTCTTGTGATGCAAAAGCACGCAATAACGAATGCATGAGAAACTCATTTGAGGACAATCCAAAAGATGATTACAATATAGCGGAGTAATCCAACCACTCGTTGATTAACGTGGGTGCCCATACTGGTGATCTCATAAATTTTGCTAATACAAATTCATCTGGTCACCAATGACCGTTTAATTCTGATAATATAGGCAGGGGTTATGTGTTTAAAACAATTAGGGAGCTGGATAGAAGTAATTTTTTTGGACCATGGACTCTTTGGCTCGAATAATTAAAGACGTGGCATAAATTTTTGTGCCTCATCTCACATACCAATCCAACGTATGAGTCTAAAGCCACATAATTCCAAAGCAACCCATACATGCTGACGTTACACCTCTTCACAAAAACGCAGAAACACAAAAACGCTCTTCTCAAACATTACAAATGATTGGCCTATTTTTGTAGTAAATGCTTTCTCTAAACTATTTGACAAAAATTTACAATATCTGCACATCTAGATATTGAACAAATTCTAAACCAATTTGGTTTTAGATCAAATTATTCTACTCATGACTCTTTGCTATACTCAATTGAATTTTTCAGAAAGGCAACTGATTCCGTAGAGATGATGCACTTTAAGACTTCTCAAAAACGTTCAGTATCACTTCAAAAGTTACTACAAATCTCTGTTCAATTGCGGGTAAACGAAGTCTACTGGAGCTGACATGAGGTAAAAAGAGGCTTCCCACAAGGTACAGTTCTTGATCTTTTCCTATTGAATGCCTAAGTCAAGGATGTGACTCATACAATTGATGGAAACAGCACTTTAGTCCAATTAGTTGATGAATGTTTGTCTGTTGTGGTATACAAATCCGGTAATACTGCAAAGCATTATCTGTATCAAATTCTTGCCAAAGCAAATTTGTTTTTCAAGTCATATGTTGATGTCAATTGCTAGCAAATTCAATTATATTTGTCTGCAAACCTAATGATGAACGTCAAAATTTGAACTGGATAGCCAAAAAACAACAATACGTCGGAATCACACTTGATATAATTGGGATTTTGGCAGCCAATTAAAAAAATATTTTACAAAAGATGAAAATTTTCACAAAACAATCAGAACAATTAGAAATCAGCTCCCTACAAAATGTTCATTAGCTTTATTAGATATGTTTAAAAAGTTTTATTAGATGCCTTTTTTCTCATCTGAACTACAATAGCCTTTTCTTCATTAGTGTAAGGGAAATTATGTTAACTTCTCTTAAAAGGCAGACAACATGAGTAGTAGAAGAAGCTGACTAGAACCTCAACGGGGGGGACACTATGTATTAAGATAGGGAATGCAGAAATTGTCCCCCCCTAGGGGGACACTTAGGGGGACATTTAATGCAATTCGCACTAAATGTCCCCCTAAGCGTCCCCCTAGGGGGACATTTTCTGCATTCCCTATCTTAATACATAGTGTCCCCCCCGTTGAGGTTCTGCTCAGCTCCGAATTTTTTTTTCGAAAAAATTCTTCTATTTTACCTTTCGGCTGATTGTAACTTGGTTCAATTTGTTTACAAGCATGACCCAGTTTTTGTTACGACTAATTGTTTGCTGTGGCGTCTGTTTGTTTGTTTAGAACAGTGATATAAATTAAGCACTGCTATTGCTAGCATTGCGATTACATAATTTGTGTATGATAAAAGTATTCAGATCTAGTTTTTCATATTTGAGAATTTACCGCTAATGTGTGAAACATGTTTTGTGAATAAAAAAAGTTGTCGGAAAAATTTTTTTCAAAAGTTGAAATTTTTACCCTATAGGGGATCCGAACTTGTAAAATTTTTTGAAAAATGGGGTCGAAAATTTTTTTTGCGTTTTTTCGGCTTTAATCAACGTAAAAATGTTTGAAACTTGTTTTGTGACTGAAAAAAGTTGTCGGAAAAAATTTTCTCAAATTTTGAAATTTTTGCCCGATAGGGGACAATAACTTGTAAAAAATTTTGAAAAATTGGTTCGAAAAAATTTTTGTTGATTTTTTGGCTTCAATCAACGTGAAATGTTGTGAAACATGTTTTGTGAGTGAAAAAAGTTGTCTGAAACACTTTTTTCGAAAATCGAAATTTTGGTCCCATAGGGGGACAATAACTTGTAAAAATTTTTGCAAAATGGGGTCTAAAAAATTTTTGTCAATTTTTTGGCTTTAATCAATGTGAAATGTTATGAAAATGGGGTCCAAAAATTTTCAACGCTATTTCACTTTTAATCAATATGAGAAGTTGTGAAACACGTTTGGTGTGATAAACAACAACATTAATCTTAACACCACACCCCAAACACTCCGCTAAACATCAGCCAATTACAATTACCTCAAACATACACCACAATGCATGCATACTTACATACATATATACATACATACACACATAAATACATACATTCATACATACATATATACCTACATACATACACGCATACATATATACATACATACATACATTCATACACATACATACATAAATATACACATTGATAAAAAAAACCAGAGTTGTACAAGGAAATAATTTTTCACGTAATTATGTGTACAATTATGGTCATAATCACTTATGTCCATAAATTTACACATAAATGGGACAAAAACAAAAAAAATAATAACTAGCCTGTTAGTAGATGTATAAAATCATTAATGATATATTGAGTAGAGAGTCATCGGATCATGCCCAAACATGATCAGAGTCACAAAACTTTCCAAAATAAATTAACCAATCGGAGTGCTTGATTTATTATTCAAGTTGACAACCAATCAGAATTGAAAGATTTATAAACAAAAACTCTAAACGCTCACGTTCAGTAAACAGTAAATAATGAACACAATAGGAACAAAAGACATCAAGCTCATTCATGAGAAAGTTTTATCACTGAGAGGTAACATAAATTTTACACACATATCTTATCGACAATTATATTTCGTAGCTGCTTGTTCTTTGTTAGATCCAGAAGTTGACGGAGAAATAGCACTTAAATTTAGACCCTATGGTGGTTTCATTGGAATTGATAATTCAAGACTAGATCCCTTATTGAAACGGAGCAAAGTGCTACGACTTCATGCTGCACTGCATGACGCCGCTGGATTTATAAAAGATTGCCGAAACAAAGGCCCTGGATATGTTTACGCTTTCCGTTACTCACCAGTAAACAATTGTCTTTTTGGACACCTGACAGGAATATTATTCATTCTATCAGTGAAAATTTTTCATTCACAATTGTTTCGTGAATTGGAATGTTAGAAAATTTTGGCAGCAAAACCACAAATATTATTGTCCTCGATCTCGAAGGTTTCAACCTCAAGTCACTTGGTTTTATTATTAAAGAATTCAGTTTGTGTTCCAGTTACAACGATACAATATTTTTCAAACCACCGCTTAAATTTGCTGATTTACCCGCACACGATAGACAAACTGTTATTTGGCTGACCAATAACCTAAACGGTCTTGATTGGGATGAAGGTGATATACCTTACTGTGATTTGAAAACAATCTGTCTGAGTTTCAGTTTCCGATTCACACGGAAAAACTTTTTTGCTAAAGGCATTGAAAAGTGTGAGCTCCTCAGTAAGCTTTTCCAAAAAACTGTTTATAATCTGGAGGATCTAAATTGTCCCCGAATCACAGAGATAATATCAGAAGAACAAGTTCCCTCCTGTTATCTTCATTCAAACTTTCGTTTAACAAACGATCAATTATCAAATCACTGCGCGGAACGTAAAGCAAGAATATTCTCACAGTGGACACAAAGTGATGTACAGAGAAGACACGGCAACTTTAACAACTTATCTGTCAGACAACTTGAAGATATTCTCTTGCTTGACTCCACTTGACGATCAGCCGATTGTAATATTCAACAGAGTTCAGGATCCCTCTCCACCAATACAGAATTATTTTTTAAGTGATCAACAGAACCGAGCGAACTATCTCAACAATAAACCAAACACAGCACAACAACCGCGTTACAACTCGCTTTATAGCGCAGCAGCAAAACGTTATTTTGCATCCATTACTCTTTCTCCCGACGAACTAGACAGCTTTAGGGCTTTCCTGCCCGTGATAGATAATTTCTATCACTTCCAACTGTACGTAAAAAATAAACAGAGAGCTCGAGAACATCGGAATCAGTTCAATTATGGCTATGAACAAAACAAACAAGAAGCCTATGCAGTCCCCCAAAGAGCAGCGAATCCCACGGAAGCAATGGGCGGACAAAAAAGTTCCTCAGTTTAGATTGAAAAAACCACCACCAGAACGTGAGCTATCATTTATTGAGGTGCCGAATGAGTTGCGATTATATGTCTTGGAGCACCCCGAAGTTGAAAAAGTCTTCAGTCAACCATCGTTCGAGGAAAATGACTCATCAACCGTTTGTTATAAACTAGAGATAAAAAGTCATATTAAAGGTTTCAATTTGTTTGAGTTCTGGTACATGAAACAGTTGCCCTGAGAATACTTCAAAAATTTAACATTTTGTATCATTCTTGTTTCAATTCACTTTTCAATTAATTATTTTTCTCCAATGAATCAAAGAGACGAGGCTGACGCCGGTATCAGTAATTTAGTCTTTGATGTGAACAACAAGGAGAGGCCCCCATGGCGTTGTTGTTCAAATTCAACAGTGCCAAGGTCCGAAGTAATATTTTTTGTTCAGGTTAGTATCATTGTCTTAATGATCATTCTTTGCTTCTCTATGCTCTTTCTATTATCAGAAAGCTGTGAAGAGAAATCAATTTGGATTGCTCTCTTATCGAGTTTAGTTGGTTACATTTTACCTAATCCCAAACTATGAACAAAGTTATTCTTACACATGACAGGGTATTCATGTCTATTGTAGGACCAAGTGGTTGTGGTAAAACAGAACTCTTGTTTCGGATGCTAAAAGGTTCGACCTTTTATCCACGTTTTGAGAAAATTTATTATTTTTACAAAGAGTTCCAACCACTTTTCAAAGATATGCAACAAGTTATACCAGGGATTGAGTTTCTAAAATACTCAGGCTTTGATATAACAAAAAATCTATCACATTGTCTGCTTATCTATGACGATTCATGTGAAGAAATCTTCAACGATAAAGAATTTGTAAAAATAGCTACCTCAGGACGTCATCGCAAATTACATGTTATATACGTCAAGCATAATTTGTTCCATCAAAGCAAATGGTCCAGAACCATTGATCTGAATACAACACACATAATATTATTCAAGTCGCTTCGTGACATTCAACAAATTGAATATCTTGGAAAACAGTTGAATTGTCTCCAACTGATAAAAGAAGCATACAAATTAGCAACTGCGGAGCCCTTTGGACATTTTGTTATTGATCTCGATCCCAAAACCAGTCAGGGTTTACGATTTGCGTCACATATTATTGGACCTAATCCTTCAAGTTTTTACCTTCCTTCGGAGGAAGCCGTTGTTACAACAATTACGAATGAAAAGGAAACATTTGCTTATGCTCAAGCAATGGGCAAATAGCACAAACAAGAACTCCAACATTGAATCCGAGTTACTTAAAGACGGCGACTTCATTTGGTTTCTGAGTGACTGTGTGATGAACGTACTCTCTGGAGTTGTTCCAGTCAATAAAAAAGAACTAAAACAATTTGAAGAAACTCTGCGTCAACTTTCGAACAGGAAAGTAGGGAAAACTGAACGGTTAAAAATAATTCGATCTCCCTCGGGCAACAATCTCATTCAACTCATAGCATTACCCTGCATTGAATATCTAGAACAAAATGCATACTGAAGAGTTTGTGCTAATACCTAAACAGATGTATACAAGAGAACAACCTCATGTCTCTCAATTACTCAGCAACAAAAATATTCACAATCCAGCCAAGCAGATATCACTTCTCCAGAGAAACAAGTCACCATCAACTCCTTCTGCCTCGCAACAGGATGCAGAACAACAAACTGACGCTTCAGTGGATGATAGAAGTACAATAAACGAGTCTATGGCGAAATCATTTACGACAGACAACACATCGACTATCAAAAAAGGAGTGCTGAATGATATTAGAATCTTGAAGGGGATAAAGTTTGAAAGAGCGAATTCAATACTGGACATAATAGAGGAATCAGATTCTGTTTCCTTGGACTCATCAAAGAGATTGCTTATTAATGGTACAAATACAGAAGTTCTTGCTGCTACGTTTCTTTACAATTTACAGCAAAACACTTGCAAATTATCTTTCGAACAATTCAGTGTATTAACGCATCTCGATATTGGTTCGCATTTGACTTGTAACACATACGCCAAAAAGTTTCTAAATTTATCATCTGAAGAGAGACTGCAATTTTTGGAATATGAGTCGGACAAAGAAGTTGCTTCAAAGTCCCAGCGAAAGAAAACAAAAGCTTCTGACAACGACCAGAGAAACTTTGAAGAGGCAGAAAAAGAAATCAAACCAACCAGCCCCTGGGAGAATTACTTCCTATAAAAGTTAAACAGTTAGACAAATTGTACACTAAAGGCAGTGCTGCATTTGGTAGTATTGCTAACTTGAAGAAGGCTAGCGGTTTCACCAGAGACAAAATTGTTCGCTATCTTCAGTCGAAAGCCCCGTACACAAAATACAGACAATTCAGGAAAAGTTTTCCCCGACTGAAAGCTGTTGCATATAGAATAAATGAAATCTGGTCTGTCGATGTTGCGTATATGGATAAAGTTGCCCAACACAACAACGGTGTAAAATACTTGTTAGTGGCTGTGGATGTTTTATCACGTTACTTACGAGTTCAACCAATGAAAGCTTTATATGCAAAAGATGCTGTTGAAGCGTTCAAAAAAATGATCAAGAAGAAACAACCAGAAAAAGTATGGACAGACCAGGGATCAGAGTTCAAAGGCGATTTCAAAAAATTTTGTGAAAAGAAAAGAATTCATTTATATACAACAGAAAGCGAAACCAAGTCGGCATTTGCAGAGAGGAACATTCGATCGCTTAAAAACATCATTTAAAAATATTTGGAAGAAAAGTGGACTTGGACATATATTGAAGATTTATCCCAGTTTGTAAATACTATAAACAGTCGTGTTAACCGGGTAACCCATTTAGCACCTAATAAAGTTTTCAAAAAACATGAACCATTTTTAATATCATTAGCAATCAACACAACAAAGTACAAACCAAAATACGAAAAAGGAGACCTTGTTAGGATTGCAAAGCACGACGAAAAATTCAGAAAAGGTTATAAACAAAATTATACAGACGAAGTTTTTACGATATTCAAAATTGCTACCGTGAGTCCACCAAAGTACAATCTTATAGATGCAAACAACGTTATAATTGAAGGTAAATTTTATGAACCGGAATTAGTCCAAGTAAACGTGTTAGTTACTGCAGATGATAAAAATGAATCCCGCCAAAGAATTCACAATCGATCTAATATCCAACGCATCAATGGAAATTTTTGGTGAAAACACAATGGCAAAATTCCGTAACCAGTTATCTCAACCACTTATTTTGGATGGAGAATGGCAAGTAGCTTTATCTTCAATATCCTTCCCATCAAACATCAACAACGTCAATTCAAACGGGTTAGTCGTTTATAAAAACTCGCTAGTGGAACTCGACGCCTCAAATAATCGCAGTGGACACCTTAGAAAAATTCGCAAAGGCATTTACACTAGTTTGGATCAACTCATGGATGAACTTAGGCGAATTGCTCAGTTTAAACAATTTGATTTTACTTTTGACAAAATTACTCATAAACTGGTTTTACAATTCGGAGCGAATGAGGGTTTTTCATTTGAAAACGAAGAAGTTCCAAGTATTCTCGGCTTCAAGGGTATAAAAGACAACTCGCATGATGGATACATTCATATTGGATACAAATCACACCAAACTCTCAATAGACACCAAAGTGATTTCCCAGTCGATATAACCTGTGGCTCACAATTAATATTTGTCTGAATAGACATTATAGAATATCAAATTATTGGAGACGTGAGAGCTCCTGTAATTAAAATCATTGAGACCGAAAGGCGTTTAAGAAACGGCAGCATAAACACTGTTACACCTATTCATCACAAGACATTTACAATTCTGGATTACAAGCCCATACTTTCTAACAATATTCAGAACATTAAAGTGGAGTTGAAGAACGAAGCCGGAAAACTTATTCCATTTAATGGTACAGGAAAAGTGATAGTAGGCTTAAAGTTTCAAAAAAACAAGTGAAATGGAAGCTTACTACAGCAACCAAGCAGCGCAGTCGATGCCACATTTCTCCGGTCATTATCGTCAAAGAGGAAGTGGCTTTGGAGCCCTCGCAGCAGGTATTGGAAGAGTTGCTTTACCATTGGCAAGAAGAATTATATGGCCCGCTGCCAAAAGAATTGGTCGAGAGCTTTTAGTGCAGGGTGTACCTGAGTTGGTAGAAGTAGCAACGAAACGACAGTCGGCAAAGCAGGCGTTGAAAAGCGCGGTTGCAAAAACAGCCCAAAAACAATTTGGTGGTTCTCTCCATTCACGCATAACACGGGGCCGGCAAGCTATTAGACGTCGAAGACAACACTTTGCTAAACCTCGAACCTACAAGAAACGTTTCACTAAAAAAATCATTTCTCGAAAACCACAGCCAAGAAGAAGTCGACTGGGTTTTTTCTCTCGTGTCAAAAATGCGAACTAATATTGTAATACCTTCCGAAGCCACTCACAGCTCATTGGACTTATTTGAAAAACCGCCTTTGCTTGTTACCTTTGATCAATCATTTGAACAAAAAACTGGACCACTTTATTCTCCCTCTGGATCATCGCTCGAATTTGAAGTTGTAGGCGATCGCAACAATTTCATAGACTTGCAAAAAATTTATTTGGAAGTAAAATGTCGAATACAAAATGTCGATGGAACTGATTTACGATATGACGCAGGTGATCCCGCTAATACTGATGCCGCATTTTTTGTGAATAATGTCCTTCATTCCCTATTTGCTGACTGTACTGTTTCTGCAAATGGAATAAAAATCTCTTCTGCCAATGGACACTATGCTCACAAAAGTTTCATAGAAACAGAATTCTCGCACGGGACAGATGCAAAGAAGACTTGGTTAAAGTGTCAAGGTTATGAGTATGAAGCAAACCCTAGCGCAATTGCTAATGCATTAAAAGATGCAAGAAAGCAGGCTGCGAGAGAATCAGCTCAAATTACCCTTTATGGAAAACTAGCTGTTGATTTTTTCTCGTGCGAAAAACAATTAGTAAGCGGAGTTACCCTGAGAATTTCTTTCCGAAGGTCACAAGATGATTTTGCCACTATAAGTGAAGCAGCTGGCAAAAACTACAAAGTAAAAATCGATGAAGCAAACTTATTTGTTAGAAAGATGACTGTATCAGACAATGTAGTCGGAGCCATTGAGAAAACACTTTTGAGAACACCTGCAATATATCGATACAATGAAGTGATAACAAAAACTTTTCTTGCAACAACGGGGCAGCAAAGTTGGAAGCACGAAGATATTTTTACAAAAGAACCCATAAGACGACTTATAATTGCATTGTGTGCTGGTGATGCTTTCATTGGAGCTAACACAGTAAATCCCTTCAACTATCAAAAATTTGGGCTGCGTGAGATTACAGTGTTCCGAAACGGTTTCGCTACAGCCGGTACACCAATGTCAACAATTGACAACAAGCGTTTGTACTACAATTCAATGAGCGCATTAGCCTATGTAGAAAACGGTCATGGAATACCATTGAGTGAATTTTCAAACCATTTTATAATGGTTTTCGACCTGACTAGTACACAAGAAGCCACACATGATTTTATTCATCCTGAACTAACAAATTCGTCTATATCGGTCGAGCTAAAATTTGATACAGCTTTAACAAACAACGTTGAAGTTTTCTTCCTCGGTGAAAAATCATCTACGGTGTATATTGACTCTGCAAGAAACGTATCCAAAAATATCCTGCCTATGAACGCATACTAATGGACGAAGATCAAGTTTATATTCAAGTTCAAAAGTGCAAGCATCTCAAATACAAATTTCGAGGTGTTTATGCCGCTGACAATTATCCGTTAAATTTACCTGTTAACAGTTTTATAATTGTGAATGCATCGCGAGCTGATTCTTTTGGTTCACATTGGGTGATGCTTGCGAAACGCTACGCATACCCCGTACTATACTTTGCAGATCCGTTAGCACTACCTCTGACTGCCTATAAAGACATTTTCTCCCGCCTATAGCAATGTACTGATTTACATATGATGATGGATATTATGGAGCACAGAAGAGATATTCAGTCTCCCCTGCAATCAGCAGACTCGCAACTGTGTGGTTTATTTTGCATCTATATTGCTCATTATTTCTATAGCAGTAAGTTTCCATTTGTACCTGATGTAAATGAAATGCAATTGTTGGCATTTTTAAAACTCATATGGAGTGAAATTGAATTAATTGTTCTATCACAGTACTATTTTAGACAGTAGAATTTTTACAGAACTGAAAGTTTATTAAATAGTCTGAAGTCTCACGTACAAAACTTCCCTGCCCACTTAAAATTATATCCATAATCTGATAGAATGTTCATCGAGCATTAGTTGACAAAAACGTTTTACAGTCACATCGGGGATAGTAGAAGCACGTTTGTTAGAAGTGGTAGTAGTAATGGTTGAGAGTCTTTTCACAAGGTTAGGCAGAGGAAGTTGTTTTTTAGTTTTGTTGGTTGAAACATGATTACATTTTGACAAGTACTCCACAGCAACATGTAAGCGAGAGACAATAGCACCATGAGCAACAAAATTTTTTTCCGTAGGCAAAATAAGGATTATAAAACAAGTCACAAGGCAAGGTATCGTCGCAGGAGCATACGAAGAGAAATCAATTTTATCTTTGGGACCCGTATCTTCAAAAATGAGATGCCAATGATTGGAACCAAACAAACAACCATCTATAACAGTCGAAGATGAATGATAACCGTACGCATAATTTTCTATTGCAGAATCTTGAGGTTTTGGTTCTGTGTCGCAAATAGTGTATTTGAATCGTTTTTGGAATTTTTTGAAGTATTCAGGACTGTTTTCGTACATAGCTTCAACCATAGTAAGAGACTAAACTGAGTGAGTAAACAGTGAATTACCTCTATGAATTATTGGGTTTGAGTTGATAACATGGTGTAAACAAAATTTCAAGGTCGTTCGAATACGAAAGTTCTTTACATTGTTGTTATTTTTATTGCTTGTAAACAAATTCTGTCTAGACATTAAGTAAACAAACTATAGCTGTCTGGTTTCTACGACGCTCAGCAATTAAAACAAAGCTGTCGCATTTTTCCCGAAGTTCCAAAATCTTTAACCTGAGGTAAATTTTGGGTTGTTTTCATTGCTTTTCAAATAAATTTTGTCTAGACATTAAGTAAACAAATCAGATTTGTTGAAGTTGTGTACACGAATAATGGCTGTCTTAATTTTAAAAATTTGCTGTGATTGGGTGACGACTTGAATTAAAATCCATATTTGTAACATAACTAATGGTTCCAACTTTGTGGCTTGTAAACAAAGTTTCCGAAGACATTAGGTAAATAACTTGAGTCTGATGGAACTTTCCGATGTTATGTAACCTTTGTTCTGATTGGCTGACGACTTAAGATATAATCTATTTTTAGTAATACAACTAATCGTTCCAACTTTATGGCTTGTAAACAAACTTTCTGAAGACATTAGGTAAATAAATAAAGGTTGACGGAACTTTCCAATGTTATGCAATGTTTGTTATGATTGGTTGATGACATGATAAATCCATTTTTAGTAAATAGACTTATTGTTTCAACTATTCTGTTTGTTTATCGTCATGAGAAATCATTAAGTTTTTGGGGAACAGGAGAACCACTTGTTTACCGAATTTCTATAGAAACGTTGACTGTTAACTTTTTTAAAAAATTTTATCTTTCCTAATCCGATATTTAGTCACTTTCTAATTTTTGGGAAATGCCTGCAAAAGACCGACATTTACAGATCAGCTGTGAAAAATGTGGAAAATCTATAGTAAAATATCACATTGCTCGCCATAGAAAGACTTGTTCTAGCGGTACCTTATACTGCAAGAAACAAAACTGTAATTTTGCAACAAAAAATTCGGCAGAACTATCGTACCATATTGCCAAATCGCATGGATCGAAAAAGCGTAACACCTTAAACAAGTGCGTTGTTTGTCAGAGAGATTTTCCAAGTTTCTACTCGCTGCAGCTTCATCGCAGGAAGATACACCAAGTTAACACGAAAGTTGGGAGCTTAAACACAACCCGTGTCCGTGAAATAGTTGATGAGTTGAATGAAGATAGTGAAAAATTGAAAGAGGAATTAGCAGCATGTCAGCATTTACTAGTAGATGTGCACGCTGAGCATGGAAGACAAGAAGTTTTCAACTTCAGCCTGTCGAAATTGGACACCAACGAAATCAACAAAAAACTTGATGAAGTTTTTGAAAATCTCAAATGTGCTGCAAAAGTTAACCTAGCTTTGGGGTTCCTGTTGCACAACGTAGAGAACAACGACTACCGTTATTATTATCCGCACGAAAATAATTTACTTCTGGATAGGGCGCATTTGTTGAGCAATAAAAACGATTTACTCAACCTTCAAAGTGAAATTGAAAAGTTTGACTTGATTGAAACCTGAACACAGGAACGTCAGAACTCAAAGTGGCGATTCGCTTTAATTACGAACGTTACCATCTTTGCAGCACTTTTAAAAAAATATTCCTTTGGGTTGCCTGGATTCTGTTCTTCCGGAACCTTTGTTAAGAAACCCAGAAGTTAATTGTCTGGTTTCAAATGGACATGATGTACCTTATAACGATAACTTATGTCTATTCCGCGCAATTTCCATTCATTTATTTGGATCCGTAGATGTTGAACCACATGCAATGCAACTGTTTGACAATTTTGTTTCGGCCACTGACTGTGATCCTGAAAACTTCATGGGAGTTTCTCTGGATCAAATCCCAGTAATTGAAAATTTAGTCGAAAAAAATATCTTCATCTATGATTTTACCATTGAAGATGGTGAAATAGTTGGTGAACTTATTCGACGAAGCATTGAACGATATGAAGAAAACATTAAATTACTTTGCTATAACAACCATATCTGTTACGTAAATGATATCAACAAATTCTTCAAGAAGTTCCGCTGTCCCAGCTGTGACGTCTTCTTCAATCACTCTGGACATTTTAATCGCCACTTACGAACTTGCAAAGAACGAGTGAAAAATATCTATCCGAGAGGTGTTTATTCGTTAAAGGAAACATTGTTTCAGAAACTTGAAAACTTCTCAATCGCTTATCCAGAATATTGTACCCTCTTCAAAAATTTTGCCGTCTTCGACTTTGAAGCAATATGTGACAACTCATTGATAATTAGTAGCTCTGCTACAACATCATGGATTGGAACTCATGTACCAGTATCTGTTTCAATTTTCTCCAATCTGTTGAAGGAACCAATTTTCTTGTGCGAAGAAGATCCTAATCGTCTCATCATATCATTTGTTGCTCAACTTGAAACATTAGCAGCAAAAAACAAAGCGGACATGAGACCTAAGTTGTTGGCGGTGGAAGCGGAGATCAAAACTAGGTTGAGTGATATTTCCTCTAGATTGCAAGTTGTTTCCGAAACTCAACCAAATATCAGGAACAAAACGGAAGATAGCAATGCATCTGAAAATTTTTTAAGATTCCAGCAAAAGCAGCTCCTTGATCTCCAGCGTCATTTTGATAGTTATGTTGACACTTTACCAGCTTTTGGATTCAACAGTGGAAAATATGACCTTAACTTAATCAAAACTTATCTCATTCCTCAACTAATAACTGATAGATCTATTCAACCTACGGTAATAAAGAAGGCAAACCAATTTATATCTTTTAGTTTTGGTGACATTCAGTTTCTCGATATTCTGAACTTTCTCGGTGGAGCTACATCTCTGGATTTATTTCTGAAAGCATATCAGTCCGAGGAGACAAAAGGATTTTTTCCGTATGAATGGTTTGATTCGTTGACGAAACTTGACTGTGACAAACTTCCTCCCTATGACTCATTTTTCAGCAAACTGAAAAACTTTAATCCTTTGGAGAAGGAGTTTTCTGAGTACGAGAAGTTAATACAGCGTGGGAAAGACGAGAAGATAATCCTAAAGGAGATGGGACTGAAAGAGAAGCCGCTGTCAGGAAAACAAAATTATACTCTTTTAGCAGATTTGTGGAAGAAGGAGGGTAGGAAAACTTTTCGTGATTTCCTTCGATGGTATAATAACAAAGACGTTGTACCAACGTTGACTGCAATGAGTAAAATGATTGAGTTTTATCATAATCGGAACATTGATATATTGAAGCGCGGTTGTACACTTCCAAATTTGGCTAATATTTGTCTTCACAAGTCAACAAGTTCAAAATTTCATCCGTCCGTCGATAGCGATAAAGATTTACATGAAAAAGTTCGAAGTGAAATGACTGGTGGGCCTTCTATTGTCTAAAGCTGTTGTAGACAAGACATTCATCCGAACATCAAACAACATTTGTAAGGCGATAGTTGGAATAGACGCCAGCAAATTGTATCCCTTCGCCATGAGTCAAGAGATGCCAACGGGTTTATACACTAGGTGGGAGTTCGATTCTGATCTCCAAAAGTTCAAAGCTCGTCAGAACAAGATTAGAAAATTTGAAAACATGGTTATTTCTTACTATCAAACAATCAGACCAGACTGTACTATTGAGAGCATCTATACAACTGGAAAACAGAAAAAAATTGATTGGTTTAGTGTTGATGGCTTTTGTGGACACTGCAATACAATTTTCGAAGCTCTCGGATGTTACTACCATTTCTGTCCCTGTAGAGAAGCTCAACCCTCTCTTAGCGAGGAAGAACTTAAACATGGTCTCCAGAAGCGAGAATCTGATAAGTTAAGGAAAAAACACTTGGAGAAAAAGGGATACAAAATTATCGAGATGAGGGAGTGTGAATGGTGGGATCAGGTTCAGATGAGCTCTTTTCTGAAAAATCACATTAGAAAAAATTTTCCCTACAAACTACCTTTAAGCATGGAAATCCTGCTGAAGCGAATAGATGAGGATAAGTTATTCGGTTATGTACAATGTGACTTAGAAGTTCCGGAGGAGCTCTACGAACGATTCGCAAACTTTCCTCCAATTTTCAAAAATAGCAACGTTGGAAGAGAAGATATTGGAGATTTCATGAGAGAGTATGCTGAAAAAAACGATCTATTGATGAAACCACAACGAATGTTGATTTCGAGTTATAAATTAAATAATGGAATAGTTATAACGCCATTACTGAAGTTTTACTTGAAGCTTGGACTACGTTGTACTAAAATATACCGATTTGTTGAGTATACCGCACAAAAGTGCTTCAATGATTTTGTGCAATCTGTTGTTGATGCGAGACGAAAGGCAGATGAAAATCTTGACTCGAGCGTTGTTGCTGAGACTATGAAGTTACTTGGGAACAGCTCGTATGGTTATCAGATTATGGATCGAAGTCGACACACCGAAACTCTCTATCTTAATGAAGAAAAAACGCATAAAGCAATTAATAACCGTCTTTTTAGAAGACTCAATAGCGTTTCGAGAGATATCTATGAAGTTGAACTAGTGAAAAGCACAATTGAACATCGCGAACCAATAATTGTTGGATTTTTTATCCTTCAGTATGCAAAATTGAGAATGTTAGAGCTTTACTACAACTTTTTTGACAAGTTCTGTGATGTTAAAAAATTTGAAGAGCTTGAGATGGACACTGACTCTCTGTATATGGCACTAGCTCATGAGATTCTCTATGAATGCATTCGTCCCGAAATGAAGAGCACTTGGAAAGAACTCCGAAGTAATGACTGTGTAGAAAATTTTCGCGCTGATTGTAACAAAAATTTTTTTCCGAGAACTTGTTGCCCTAAACATGTGAAACATGATAAGCGGGAACCTGGATTATTCAAGGAGGAGTTTCGATGTACTGAAATGTTGTCTCTATGTAGCAAAACTTATTGCTGTTACGACTCTAGAACGAAGAAAACTAAGTTCAGCAGCAAGGGACTCAACAAGAATGTTCTAGAAGAAAATAATGATGGACCATTGCAGAAGTACAGAAAAGTACTGGATGAAGCAGTGAATGTATCCTCGACTAACAGAGGATTCAACACAGTAAATCATCAAGTTCTCACGTACGAACAAACTAAAAAGGGACTTTCCTATTTCTATCCAAAGCGAATGGTGGAGGCAGATGGAATACATACAAAACCTTTGATGATCTGAAATTAAAACTCTACTTTCAAATATTTTACATCCGTCATCTTTATTTACTTTCGCTGATACTTGATAGATTCTGATTAGATTTTAAGTGTTTTGAGTAATTTTGTAGTGTATTGTATAACTAGTCTTGGTATTCATTGTAATTGATTAACTATCGTTCGGGAAAAAAACTTTGAAAGCTGCTTTATTTTTCATTCAAAGTTAAACATGGACAAATCGAATGAGTTCCTTAATCGTATCATCCTCCTTATATCAATTAGCTTTCCTTATAAGGAATGTCAGGAAATTTTTCAATCTTTAGTAGCGTTGATCAATTTTCGTTATTGTTTTCTGTGACGTCATAAATCCATTTTATAGCGTTCTTTGTGACGTCATAAATAGTATGCATTTCGTACTCATCAAACTCTTTCCCCTTTGATGAAAAAAAATACAATGACTAATTAAAAATAACATTGATTAGGATGTTCCTTAATCATCCCACTATGTGAACATCCAAGAACAGTCTTAATACATGTGAGCATCTAAGACTAATTTTAATGCTTGTGAGAAGCTATAGCTAATCTTAATACATGTAATACTATACCTAATTTTAGATGTAGAAGCTATACCTAATCTTAATACATGTAGAAGCTATACGTTATCTTTATACATGTAGATTCTATACCTAATCTTAATACATGTAGAAGCTATACGTTATCTTTATACATGTAGATTTTATACCTAATCTTAATACATGTAGAATCTGTCTTATTACAACTAATCTTATAAAATTTTATTCATATCCTTATATATCATACATTAATATCTGATTCCTATCTTTATACATTGCTAAAATAATTCAAGGGCGACCGAAGCGAGCCACAACAGCTATAACCAATCTTAATACATGTGGGTCGCCACCCCCCCCCCGGGCACCTCGGTCCAGCTATATACTACTAACATGTGGTCTGAAAACTGTTCTTTCCCGCTCATTTATAGAGACATCGTCTGAACGGCGCGTATCAAAATTGCGTCATTTTTCAAGACCATAGATCATCGGTTTTCGCCTAAAAACTCTTTTTTTCACCAAACTTCCATAAAGTGGAGCTCTTTAACTCTTTAACATATGCAATCGGAAACTTTAAGCAGACTAAAATTTCATTAAATGATGTTTTCCAAAAATTTTTTATAGCACAGACGAAAGGTTGTCCTTCAAATTTTTTTGGTTGCACTTGGAAGAATTGTCGCCTTATATAATGCATCATCATGAATTTCATACACTGTTTTTTCATTATTATCAGTTTAAAAAATTTCCCCCTTCAAATTTATTACGCTTTCAATTTGAATAAAGCATTGTTTTTATACTTCTATTTTAATTCAAGTGTTTCTTTCTCTCTCTCTCTCTCTGATGGAGATCGAAGTTTTAGTATTTTAGTTGAAACTATGACACGTTCTTGATAACAAAAACCAGAAATACATTATTATTTCTAGCTAAGATTAAACATTTCGAGTGCCCCACAGCAAGACAAACAGTGACTAATTCAACTGCTCTACGAAAACTTTTCATGAAATGTGGTTAGATTGGTCCTTATTTCAACAACATCCCAAAAAATGTAGACTCTAGAAAAGTTAATAAATTTGGTGGGTGTGCGGAAGTAAATGATGAAGTAGCCCAAAATTTGAAAAACAGTTGAAATAATCGTGTTTTCATTGCTAACTTTTGATATCAACAATAGTCACTTTTCATATACTTTGTTTCAAAACATAGTCCATTTTAGATTCCTGACCGGGACAACAAAAAATACAGGGCTAAAAGGCTGAATAAAAAACAATTCAACCAAAAATCCATTAGGTTAAAAAAAACAAAAATATGAAACAACTTTTGAAGTTTTCTTGTTGGGATTTATCATCAGTTGGCTGAAAATTTGAAATATTTGAAATATTGCTCTGTAATGTCAGAAGAAGCCACCAACCTTTTTATGAGGTTTTTGAAAACCCTGGTCAATTCATCAGTTAATCTTTCGCCAGTTTGACTCAGCAGTTAGATTTTTTAAAAATTACTTCGATTAACAATCAATACAACTGTATCTGGTGCCCATAGAAGATAATTGAAAAAACGTTTCTGATCATTCATAACTTCGTGTATTTCTTGCCACAGGGACAAGAATAGTTCTGAAAAATACGTGAAACATAGTCTGCGAGAGGAAACACAAGTTTTTTGGACAGCCTGTTGTTGAAAATGGTTAGCAGTACGAATGGAGAAACAGAACTCTCGGGAATTCGTCAAGCTAGTGGGAAAAGGGAATTGGAAAAAGGCAACTCGATATCTATGAGATAATACTTCTACCAAAGTTCTCTTACCACACGAGACACGAGACAACAGACGGGAAAACATTTGATCATAGTATGCAAGTGATGCATCCGAGAGCATCATCTCTGTATCATGATACTTTCATTAATTCTGATCATTATTCAGGCAACAAATTGGACACTATCAGTTTCACCACTTCAAGACAGCAGCACAACATTGTTGGAAACTCTAGACAATATTGTGCAGATGCAAATCAGTGTTCGACGGTTCGGTTAGTTTTGGTTGCGCAGGTTCAAAATTTGAGATTTGCTTCAAAAGTTAGCAACTTCATTCGTATCAAAATTATACCGTTATTAAAAATTAAAACATCATTTCCCATAGACGCAATGGTCTTGACAAGCAGGCAGAAGTTTGGCCTATTGGGTTAGGAGACTTTAAAAGATCTCTATTAGGCGAAGTTTTTGCTAATTTAAACGGCGAGGACTTGGGTAAACTAATTAGAACAGAACAGTTATTAAGAGGGATTCCCGGTGGCATACATGCATGGTTGAATACGTGGACTGCGAAAATAATGCAAAGAGATGACTTGAGATGGCTTTTGATTGCCTTCAATTGACACCAGGGACGCTCTTTTTCTGGAAAAGTCACAAACGGTGCACAATAACGCCGATAGTATTATGCGCAGAAGAACGTACAACACATTGTGGTCTTTTTTTCATGTCTTACATAGTTGCTCTAATGCCACAAATAGAAACATTGAATGAATGAATGAGAAACATTGAGAAAAAGACGCTGAGTTTTCTTTGAGCAAAATAAGGATTGCGCTGCCCCTGCGTGGAATTTCGCAAATTTAGAAGATTGGCTTGAAAAGATAACGGAAATAGGTCAACAGTATGGATATTATCCCTGAACACACTAAAAACTTGCAGTCAAGATCATGTCAGGGAAGCACAACGCTGCTTGGAACGTTTGAGTGGAGAAACACTGACAAAAAAGATCTGAATTTGATTTTTAATTTCAACAGAACAGCAGCAACAAATATGGGAAATATTAAATATTTCTGCCTGGCGGGCATCAAAAAGAGACTTATGTCTCGTCGAGTGGATAGCCCCGGGTGGTTTCATTGGCAACCAAACAGTCAAACCCGAAACATTTTATTGCTAGCAAAACAGAGAGCTGACAAACAAATTTGGCTCTTTTCTGTTATTGCCCCCCCCCCCCCACGTCCGTTTGCACCCCCCACTTATACATGTTATAGCATATTGCTTTCATTTCACAATTATATACAAACGGCATTTACAATTTATTTGTGCAGCAAAGTTTTGAAATTAAGACGTATACGGTAATCAAACTTTGCTTACAATGTAAGCAGACAAAGAATAATCGTGTTTTTAATATTTTTTCGCCTTTCTTTTGCAGGAATAGCTGTATAGTAATAGTTTTTTTGACAACCGGAAACAAAAATTCATCCATTCGTCTACCGGTACTGGCAATTTATTATGACTAAAATAAAGGATCTCTAAGGACCAAAAAGAACATATTTGGGGGGTGCAAATAGACTGGCTATATAAGGCTGGGGGGGGGGGGGGGGCAATAACAGAAAAGAGCCACAAATTTTGATTTTCTGGGCATTAGATCATTTTTCCTTAAAACATTTTCATCGCCGTCTTCATCAATTAATTTCAAGCTGAGTAGAAAATTCTAATGAAAGTAAAAACTGGTTGCAAACCTTTTACTGAACCTCTAGAAAATAGATCAAAAACAGTTGTCTGTTATAATTCACAGAAACGCAAAACAACATCCAAAGAGTGAGTGATTTAGTTAGCTTGTCAGCTAAAACGGACCTGTGGCTTATCACAAGCCAAAACATTTGTCTAAAAACTCTTACTGTTTGCTGACGGGTTCCATTTTCAATCAAACCAATTTCAACATTGATGCCAACAATTTGCAAATTTGCAAAGCACGAGATGACTGTATCACCCGAACAATGTTAGCTAGACAACCAACCTCTTATCCGAGCAACCCATTCAAAACCAAACGAAAAAGACTCAACAGAAATTTTGAACCGGCATTTAGTGTTGGTTCACTACCACCGTTTCCAAAATCAACAGTATCTGCCTACCAAAGAAGGAAATTGATGACGCAATAAAGATAAAATATAATCTAGCAATGAAAAATCTCATTTAAAAATAAGACCAACTTTGTGGAAAAATCACCGTTCAGCATGCTCTTATTTGCAAGAAAAGTGGCTTGGTTACTCAAAAGCAAATTGAAATAAGAGACGTATTAGAGACTCAGCTAGCCTTGTTGGCCTTATACTAAGGAAGCGGCCGTAATTAGAGAATACCCAGAAAGAAAGGCAGCTTGGAGAGCTGGTCTGAGAACAGGAGTATGGAATCGACAAGACACTGAATCGTTCAATAGATTTATCACCTTCATTGAGGCGAATCTTTTCTTGGCATCAAAAACGCCCTAGAAACTCTCAAAAACGCCCGAGATCGGAACTGACAAAAAGGGGAGTAGTAATTAAATTATTTGGAGATTTGTTCGGAAAATTTATCTCTTTCTTACCGTAATTTTTTGCAATAAATGGCGGGATTTCTCAACAACTTTTCACAGAAGACAAGCTGACATTTTTTTTTGTCAAAATGGGAGAAACCATATACAACAAACTTGAACGGGAGTAAATTACACTAAAAATTGCCCTAGAGGAACTAGAAGCAATTGGCAGTAATTCAGTTTGAAATTGGCTGTTTTTTTACTGGAAGATTAAGATATCAATTGCATCCAAAAGCTCAACAGAGATGCTTTCATACTTGCAGTCCTAATCAAAGCAAAATCTTAATCAGCAGATTTTATTATTTGCCCTTATAATGAAAGTTTTCAAAAAAAGTTGAACATGCTGCGAAACCATTTTGCAATACTTTTTTTGAAATATTAGTATCAACCAAAAAAAGGGACATTCAATCATTCGTTGTTTATTTTCAACACAATCATTAAAGGGGAGCCTAAAAATGCTTAGGAATTGACAGAGGTGATGCAAAAAGTAAAAATAACTACTAATACCTGAAAGAAATACACCTCCAAAACGCCGTTTGTTGTATATGATCTTGAAACAAAACCTTATGATAAACAAAAAAATTGTTTTATTGAAATTTTTCAGAACTAGAAAGGATTACAACTTGCAGGACGTCCAGGACATGACCTACTCATATACAAATAATCAAAAATTAGCAAACAACAGAATAATTTTTACGATTTCCGTTTTTGTTTCTTTAAATTGCCTGATGATTGCCACTTTTATCTCTAATTCAGAAAATTTAGGAAACGTGAGGATATCTACTTACGACAAGTTTATAAATTGAACTACAGTAAAATACTGAAAATGTTTTTCTTTAGTGTCTTAATTTAATGTCTTTCATCGCCACTTCTAATAAAAGTGAGAACGCATACTGCTCACAAAAAGCTCAGTTTAACTTAGAGACGAAACAGAGACAAATAGTACAGTCCGTTGCCAGACAGAAAAAAGCACAAATAAGGAGCAAACAATCCCACTCGGAATAATGAGCAAAGTTCATTTCAAAATCTGAAAACGTAAGCAAGAAGGGTTTTGAACGGATCTGCCTTTACGCTTTTATTTTTAATGGAACATGATAAAATTAGATTGTATGTATTTTGATTTTAGTTGTCTTAACATGTTAATTCTTTCTTGCTCGTTTCGTTACTCCTCCGTTGGCATGATTTGTCCATGTCAACTAGTATAATTGACGGCTAGTCACAAAAATTTCACCTCTTTGCTGATGTTAATGACCTCTAACCATGGGCTTAGTTTCCGGTTGGTATTTTTTTATATGCCTAGTTGTTACTTCGTTTAGTGTTTTCCGGCGATGATTAAAATTTTCTATTTATCGCACCAGTTCTCTGGGTGTTTGACTTCAAATGTTTAGCAGCTTTCTTTGTTTGTCATGTGTGTAGTAGAGGGGGATGCCATCTGCATTTTGTGAAATTGACGTGTCTTTAAATTTGGGTTCTGAAAGTTTCAGATACTGCTTGGTTGTATTTTATATTCATTTTTCCGTTACCTAAGAATGTTCTGGTCCCTTTTACGACCCACCATCGTTTGTCAATGTGTATTTGTTTGTATAAATTTTTGGTGCCAGACAGAATCCAAAGCTGGTCCTACAACTAAGAAGACAGCAGCTGTGGCACTTTTCGACTTGATATTTGTTAGTGCTTTTTCTGTTAGTGTTAGAGGATTGTTGATTGTGCATCTCCCAGTTCTGTCTACATTTTGTGGATCCCCGAACAGATTTATCTGGTCGGAGTGATTACTGAGTGTTTGTTTGCGATGCTCTCGGATAGTTTTCCAAGGCATGATGTCAGGAATAACAATCTGTACCCTTTCAAAGTTTTGTTATCTTTTCCAGTCCTTATGATCATTGTTACTGTAGTAGTTTTTCATTAAACTAGTACGAGTCCTATCCGCATTGAGGCTTGGGTATTTTGAGATACCATTTCTGGGGTGTCTAATGCTAATTGTTTTTATCGTCTCAGAGCTTATTTCGTCATGTTGTGGTGCATTTTGTACGATTCCTTAATATGCTTTTCCGGGTTGCATGTTTTTTAGAGTTGCAGGTTGTGTGTTTTGTTTTTTCTTCGCCGCTCTTTGTTTTTTGTCTTGCCTGTTTTTAATTCATTTGATCTTCGGCGAACGCATTTGCAGCTCCTGATTATTAATAATACTTTTTCGTTTTTTAAAAAAAAAATTGTTAGGTATTATTTTTGCGACTTTCCAGAAATTGTTGTCTTTTCTGGTTGTTTTAGTTTGTCAATTAGTTTCATTTGTTGTCTTGTTGTTTTTTCCTTACTTATTTTCAGACATTTTAAAATCTTCAAAAGTTGATGGTCATTTTGCAGAAAATGGAGCGCGGCTCGAGAATAAATTTTTATACAAATGTATTTAAGGCACTTTTATGAACTTGTTAGTTTTTGTCTTTGATAAAAGATCGTTTGCGATAAGTGCCAAATTATGAAACCCTTTACAGTTGAGGCTATTTTTAACGGCTTTGATTTTCCATTTTAGTTTTATTTGTAGCTAATTAAAATCTGCTTGTAATGACTGTACGTCTTTTCTCACATCTCGTTTTCTCAGCGCGCCTATTTCTTAAACATAACAACTACAATCTCTAGCTGATATCAAAAATGTTCACTTTGAAAATGGTGTTTGCAGGGCGTTTTCAGCACATTAAAAAAGCCGACGTGTACTAAGTGGGGTTTTGTGGTTGTTCACAAATAGTGCAAAATGGGGGAGCATCCTCAAATGCATCTAAAGCATCCCTTCCCTACATCCTTGTAATTGAGTACATTTAATTAAATTAGGAAACGGTCTTTCAATTTTATCTACCCTTTCTCACCACAATCCTCCCACAGGAATACTACATTTAAGAGCAGACAGCCCATAATGCAGGAATATGCTGGAATTTTTTGTACTTTTTGTTGAAAAGAGTCCCCCGGTTTTCAAAGAGAATCCGCCTTTTTAGGCAAAATGTCTTCTCGCTTTATCACCGGGGATTTCGGTTCTTGAGCGAGTGGAATAAAAGTGGGCCCAATTTAAGCGGCAGGGTCGTTAAAGGATTGGAGGGTATTTAAAGAGGGGGTTTTTCAAAGCGGTAAACAATCGAAAACAAACAAACAAAGAAACACCATTGTTCAGATTCACTTTTGAGAAAACGAGTTCCTTTTTTAGATTTCAGGAAGAGATATTCAATTAAAGCAAAATATTGAAAAAATATGAAAAGCTGAATGATAAAGGAAAGCCTGAAATGTAAATAACAAGATACGTTTATACCAATTCACATTTGCGAGAATATTTATCGCTAAATGTTTGTATTAAAATATTTCATTTATTCGAAAGGTACAGGGGAATATGTTATGAATTTATAATTACACTGGTCAACATGATTAGCAGACCAGAGATTAAAACAGAGCACGCTCTTTTCTTCACTATTAGTTTAAGTGCTATTAGTGAATGAAGGTCATCTTAAGTTCACAAGTGGACCTCAGCTACAAAAGGATAACTAAGGACAACATTCAATTTGAACAATTTTTATTAAATTGAGGTGATGAACCGAGCCCTATTATCGTGAAAAGCGTGTGAATTGTCCAATTTAATTCTATGCACAAGAATTGAGTTCAAATCAAAGTGACTTATTTTAAGCAATGGAAAATTAAAAAAAAACAAGTTCAATAGACTGGACTTGAGTCTCAGAGCATTTCAGTACTGAAACATTGTATTCCAATTGTATATCGTCGGCCCATTACTGAATCAGTATATCCTAGGAGTATGTTGCTACATCATTCTGCGCAGTCTGTTCGCATAGATACATTTTTTTTTCTGAAAATATTCTGTACATCCTTCGTTTTGATTCTCATGATGTTCATAGTAATTCATGAAAAAAATTGAAAATTTCGAAAAAATTTTTGAAATTTTGGGCGATGCTCTTTTTGAGCATGACAATGATTTACAATCTTAAAACGTTGCAAGAAACGTATTAAGATTAGCAAAAAACCCGCAAAAACCAGTAAATACACGCCGAAACCAGAAAAAAACACGTCCGGAACCTACAAACTGACAAATTTGGACGGAAATTGCAGATTTTCATGCTTTCAAATGGCTTTTGAAGTTAAAACTTGCTTACATAAAAAATCATGTCTTCTAGATTTCCGATTTCATTTTGAACGATTTGACTTTTCTTACGTGACTATACTTGATATGATGACCTCTAAAGATTACAGTGTCCTAAAATTCAAGGATTAGAAAAAATTATAACCAACATTATTGGCCAAAACTATCAAAGTGACCACTCGATATCAGAAACTGTGCAAAAGAAGGTTGACATAGAAAAAAAATTGGCTGATGTATAGGAAAGACTGTAAGAAATTTGAAAGACTGTAAAAAATTTGATTCAACGCCTTGTACAAAACTTTCTGCATAAAGTTTTACAAAATTTTGCTATCAAGTGTTACCTCAAAAATTAATTTGACCGTGGAAACAAGCCTGATTATCAAAAAGTAAAGCAAAGCCTCATTGGACTTTTGTTTTTCCAAGCAGTTACGGTATTGTAAAAACTGCCTTTTCAGTTACAGAAATTGATTGTTCGAGAGAAATGAAAGTGGAGGAAAAAAAACAGAAATACGGAACTACAAGATGGTCTTGATTTTTCAAAAAAAATTCTATGAGTAAGTCGTTTTGAAATTACCAAGAACAAGATCTATAAATTTCTCATTTTTGAATAAATGTTTGAGCAAAATGGATTAGCGTAACTAACTGACAAAAATATAAAAAGCTTTTAGTTAATACAGCATAACACATTTTGTGACATTTTACTTTATACAAAAGAATACAAAAGTTTGATTCCGAAAGACTGGTAATTGTTTTTTTTTCACAGTTTAGAAGATTCGTGCAAGTATTCAGCAAACGCAATAAGAAAAAATTAAGACGATTCGACCATTAAAACATCAATAAAACAAACTGCAAAGATTACAGTTTGTATGATATTTTGAGGTCATAATTAAGATGGGAGCTTTCGTGTTGCTAGGGGACACTTACCCGTTCTGAGACGGCATGGTTAACTTGTAATAACCTACAATTTAGAAGCTAAACTCGTAAAAATTAGCCAGCAAACGCTTATTTTGCAAGATAGCAATGTCCGAGTATATAATCGATTTTTAGGGCTTTTTTCTCGACCCATGTTGTAAGATTAGAGGTGTGAGCGTGTGTGAAAAACCGTTAACACTAGGCTGATCTAGCTCAATTTTGCATAAAATTACGGATACAACATTTAATTACCGAAAAGAAAGAAAGGTGAACTGGTGATTAACTTCAGAAATTTTCCCCTCAATATTACACTACTCTATTACTCTTCCGTGTAAAGTCACACTTTTTTCTCCTGTCATGAAAACTCCTGTGATAATTTTTTGTGTGGAAATTTGATATCGTGTGATTCCAGACGAGAAAATTTTCCTCGTGTGATTAGAAATTGTCCGATTGTGTGTGTGATGGAGCGTATGAGGAAAATAAGCAGTTTTAAAGAACAGTTTTCAGCTTGACGCTTTTTAGTTTTTCTCTTGAAAAATAGATAAGAAAGTGATGATATTTATGAACGTTTAACTGTTTTCTGGTTTAATTGTTGAAACCCAGGTAACATCACCCTAGATTAGACTTGACCGGTTTTCTGACTTTTGTGTTTTGTGTACGAGAAATTGATGATTTTCCTTGAAAACTTAGTTATGTTTAACCAGGCACAAAGCAGTTAAATAAGAGAATAAAAAAAAACGCCAAAAGAAAAAAACCCGCAACTTATTTTTCGCCACCTATCACGATTTAAGTTGTAGATTACTTCAAATCTTGTGACACTTTTTTTTGGATGTAGGCATATTTTTTTTAAAAATGTGTTCTCGGAGTAGATTCAGTTGGTTTGGCAATAAAATTTTTCCGAGGAAGATAAAAAAAACTTATCAAGTTGTTATTGTTTTATACTGTTTGTACTTATTTTTTTGTTTAACTGTAGACTAAGAAGACAATAAGTGATATTGAAATTACCAATAGCACTGTTCACATGAACAATTTGGACTTTTAATTTAGGTAATTTGGACTTTCTATTGGGTAATTACTAATAGAATTAGGGTAATACATGTTTAGGCAAATTACATGCTCAAAAGGGTAATTATCCAAAACTTAACTCAAAATTTATTGAAATTTACTTTTTCAGACACTGGCCACGTATTGAATTGGTTGTTCAAAGAAAATATGTCTACAATTGTCGATTTACTGTTGCTCATTATTGCTCATTCAAATCGTGCAAGAATTTCGAGTAAAAAAAACAGACCAGTCAGATCTTTTTCTACGGAAAACTCTCAAGCGCAACCCAGAAATTTCGGCAAGATAAACGCATACAAGATGAAGGGGTATCTTTTAAGTTTCTCATCAGTCGATTGCTTAACATGTTAGAACTGGTAAGTTGAACGGTTAACTTACAAATTTCTGGTTAATCGTGATTTCGTTCTCAATCCGGGTTGTTTTTGTTAGTCTTATACTAGAAACCTTGGAACAGTGAGTCACAAATAGGGAAGATGGCTATTGTGAGAGGTGAAACTAACCATGATCGGGTATTTTGATGGCAGTGATTTCGACACTCTGTTGTCTGAGAGAGACAGTGTATGAACCAGTGTTAGTGCATGTCCCCTCCATTATTGGTAGGAATAGAGCAACCTTGGAATACTCGCTACTCGTTGAATAGGGTGCCACCACCTTGACCATTGCCTTGTCCGGTAACCCAGTGCCTGTGAACGAAAACAACCAAAGTTAACCTTCGAGATCTCGACATTTCTTCAGAATATATAATTCAAGTGAACGATGCAAAGCTGTCTGATCGAAGTTTGTCTACTGAGAGCTCAATTCGGTCTGAAGCCTCAACCTGGGCAACTAACTACTCTATGAACAAGATCAATAGTCACTATTGCTGCCAAAGCCCTGTTCAAGTTGCAAAGTTGAGGGCGGCAGTTAACACAATATGGTCAAATACAAACGCTTCAGCTGTAAATCGCTGGTAAGTTTATTAGAAACAGCAAATATTAATCGCAACAGGATTTCATCGAAATCAGTTTCACGAAAAAACCCAAAACTGAAAACAGTTTTTGAAAAAGAACCCATTTAAATTATACTCCTTTTTGTGACGACTTCTTTTCCTACTTGAGCCATCCTCAAAAGTTTCCTTTTAATCGGTAACCTCGAGCTTTGTATATTTTGATTCCTAAATTTGATTGCATGCGGAAAAATGAGAATAAACATTATGAAGGAGTGGTTATGACAGAAGGATGTACAAAAGCATCTACTTAACTTCTACCTATTTCAAAAATTAAAAAGCATTTCTGGATGCTTTTCAAAAAAGGCAGATTTTTCATGCTTTGAAGAGCATTTAGATATAACGAAACGCTTCATTTAGATATCGCGAATCACAAAAATATGGATAAAATAGCACAAAAATTCAGATTACAACTTATGATAGAATCATCAGGAAAAGAACAGGTAAAACTATACATGAATTACATCGCTTCACTAACTGTCTGCCAGAACAATAACTGGCGAGTTTTAGCAAATATATAGAAATAGTTGGTAGACAAACTTTTTAATCCGACCCACCTTGGTCGGAGAGGAAATATATGCTCAACTGTTTTTTTTGCTCAGTCAATTTTAGCCGATCGACTGACTTATTAACATTTGACTGATTTCAAATGTTTCTGTTCACATTTTTCATTTTCTAGTCTTTACTCTAGTCTCCCTTTTTGCTTTTTCCCAAAATGTATGTTAAAATTCTAAAAAAAGTGTAATTGGTTTTAACTTTGAAGACAGAAAACTGCTGTTAAACTGTTGGTTCTAATTTTTTGGCTAACTTTTTAAAAATTTTTTAAAAAGTTGCATGAGTTTTGCTTTTACGCAACACCTTAAATTAACTGCCAGTTTTAAATCACTAAAAATGGATTTTTAACTTGATACGAATTTTCATTATAATGACGACATACACAAAAGTAAAGTTATAAAATAGAAACCAAATAATTTACCAGTACTGAGTGCAGTTAACAGCAACAATAAAATTATCCCCAATAAAGATGAAAACAATTTGAATATAAATGACTCATACCTTGAGATTTAGGTTGAGCTTGCAGTAAAGGATGATGCTGACAATGTTTATGGCGAGAAAGCTTCTATGAGATTTTGACATTACGCTGTAGTTTCACTGTTTAGTTTGTTGTAAATTGAGACAAGAAGTGAAAAAATAATTGAATATATCGATCAAGGTTACCCAAATCTATTGTTGTACAAGCTAATTACGGTAACAATGATTAAAAAGAACCTTGTTTTCTGAGAGACCACAATGAAAGAGATAGACAATTCAGAGGTACTCATATGCTAAAGTAGTCATATGTAATTTTTGACTAAAATCAGTAATCTATTGGGGTTTGTTAACGACTTAGAAAAGATTATACGTTGAATAGGATTTAAGATTATACTAAAGAGAAATGAAAATGATGGAACATTACTTAGAATCAATGCTGCTGCTAATGCAGTAGCTAGTGATGGTAATAGAAAAGTACTGTATGCAATAAGATATCTTGGTATGTACTTTCAATTGATCTTAGTTGTGACAATAATATAATAGTACGGAGATTTTTAGAGCAAAAAGGTAACATTGACCGCAGCTAATATGCGTGTGAAAGATTCATAAGAGTGTACCCAATGTAATTAACTTCCTCTTTGTTCGTGAAATGGAAGGCGGAATAGAAAGACCTCAAAATTTGATTATGGGTTTTGCGCATAAATATTTCAAAAAGGAGTTTTTGATGCAAGTACGTTGGCTACTGTGGATATGAATGAATTTTATTGTAAGACTTAACGTAAGTGTTATCCTGAAGACAGAATGATACTTCAAATGACAAACAAAAATCATTCAGCAGGTTGTAGATCTTTGTAAGGACTAGAACGGTTTACAAGTTAGTATTAAATCATATAAATCATAAATCATTTAAAAGTAGTACAGAATTTGTATCTTCGGTACTCGACATCAAAATGATCAAATTTGAAGATAACTTATTCATTTAAACATTGTGTTCAATGTAGCTGCTGCTGATCTCTTTTAGCTTGCATTAGTTTGAATTAGAGAGGTTAAGAGTGTTAGTAGCGATGGCAGAACAGTCTCATAGAGCCATGACCGTTGGTGCGTACTTAGATATGTGTTTTTGTTGTCTCAAGCAAAAAGTAAAACTGACCACAGTGTTTCCATCAATCTTTGTAGCAGCTTGGCGAAACCACAAGCGAAGTCTGTTCGCTCATCTTAGATGAGTGGTTTCGTTACAAAATTATTTCGCAGTTTCCATATGCCCATCAGCGAAGCAGCTCCACATATGAAATTACCATATGTTTCATCAGCGTATTTTTTTCTCATTTGGTTTCTTAGTTAATCATTAAGTCAGGGGCGTTCACTGATTATGACATATCGGAAGGAACCCTAAACCTTCGTCTACTGTTACTAGTTTCTTAACTCGACTCATTGCGTTAACCACTACACCAAATGAGACAATGAGCTTTAGTTTTTGGTTGAGGGTGTGCGAAGCTTCTGATGAATGAATTTGCAAGCGGACTTTGTCCGTGGTAAGCGAGCAAAGCTCGAGGCAAGCCAAACAAACATCTTCACCGTGACAACGAGTTTTAGTTTAGGTTGCTTTAAGAAAACGTATTATAACATGTTTGTTGTTTTTTTACGTGTATTAGATATAATTGAATAGACACACTACTGTCCGTGATAGTCAGTTTTATAGTGTTTTTATGATTAGTAGAAAATGACCATATTGAGTGTTTTTTTATTGTATTTTTATAATTAGTAGAAAATGACCAAATTTGAATGATTTTTATAGTAGTTGTAAAAGTAGCCAATTAAGTCAGTTTTATAGTGTTATTATATTTAGTACAAAATGAACATTGTGATAGGTTTTTATAGTAGTGTATAAAACACGGTATTCAGTTGCCTTTTCTTCCATCGTTGGCAGTGGTAGCTGGATACCTTGTTTTATACACTACTAAGGGGACCATTAATAGTTTTCAAAGAATATAACGTCTCTTTATTTTTTCCTGGCATGGATCTCTCAGTTTTTGTCTCATCTGAACGGGAGTCATAGACTTAACTTTCAATAAAGTTGTCTAAAAATCAAGTTGGCTCGCCCTCATGAGAGGGTAGATTATTAAAACACAATCAATAGCAACCGAGAATGTAAGGACTTAAAGAGAAGTTTGCTATTACGTGAAGGACTAAGAATGTGAAGGACTTATAGAGATGAGCTCTGAAAAACCTAATTGGTGATTTTGGGTTCGTTTTACTCTTGTAGACTGAAATTGTACGTGAACTGTTCACACTTGCTAAGAATGAGAAAAAGTAAGACAATTCCTAAATCAAATATGTGGAAGAAATATGACTAAATTTGTATCTGCTCTTATTTAAAAAAACGTGTTCCATTTTCTTCAACGAGCGCAGTGCATTTTGTTCAATTGGTAACTATTTCATGTTCTCACTGCGATATAACCTTCCTCTGTTTGAATAAGTTTAAATGTGTGAGTCGAGTTCAATTATTGAGAAGGAAAGAGTCTTTGAAACTGTCATTCTATTTGAAGCCTGGCGTTTCTTTCCCCGTTTGCCGTTTGTTCATAGCTAAACTGATATACACATCATAAAGTAGTCAATCTAGCTAGGAAGTCCTTGAAAAATACAAGAGAACGACAATAACGCAAATCCTGTACGATATCCAGGCAATAATAAAAATGCTGCTTTTAATCTGCTCAAATCATTTCCTTGTTATAAAGCAAAAGCTAATTGTGTGTGAATTATTCATTCAGATATCTACCCGTCGCCACTCATGTGAACAAATGTGAAGACATTCATCTGTTTTGTTTTGGTTTCTTCCTTTATAGACACACATGTGTGTAGCTCAGAGCTGAGAGAAAAGAAAATATCATCATCTATGGTGGTTGTGTATGTGTCGTATATGTAGTGTATGTGAGTGTGTGTGTGTGTGTGTGTGTGTGTGTGTGTGTGTGGAGGGGGGGGGGTTTAGGGATTAATGTTATTTTAATAAGCAATGAGGGGGGAGGGGGTAGGTTAATAAGCATCATGTGCATTATGGTGTTGTAAATCTGCAGGTGGTTACGTAGTGTGAAAACCCATAAAACCTTGTCTGTCACTAAATTATAATTTATTACTATACTATCTTGTTACCTAGTCATAACTAGACGTGTTCCTTAACCGTACTGCTACCTTACTGTTGCGTAATTGAGTGGGTGCTGCAGCTGAGGCTGGGGGGGGGGGGGGTGGGTGGGTGTTGTGGGAAGGGAGGGACGGAGGGAGTGGGGGGAGGGAGTGAATAGGGTCTAAATAAGAGCAAATTTAATCATAATATAATCACATATGATGTTTGTATGCATTTGATGTTTGTACGTATTGATGAGTGCTGTTTTGCATACGTCTTGTTAAATTGGAAAAATATCCCCGTGAGGATGTAATTAGAGTTATTAAAAGACAAGGTCAATATGGACTGAAAATATCAAAAGTGTTGCAAACATTTCATCAAGTGATTGCAAGCCTTCCTACTATTATTATTTTTTAGAAGGATTAAAATGAAAACAAAATTTACAAAATAGGAAATTGTTAATGATAATTTCTTGCATGACATTATAAACAAAAAATTGGCGAAAAACTGTCTATACGTCGGATTGAAAGTAGCATGTTATTTTCGTATAATAAACAAAGAAATAATGCTTTTGCAAGTTACAGTATTTTTCAAAATTAATATCGAAATTGAGGAAAGGTAAAAACAGTTGTGCATTTTTCCTCAATCGCATCCCTGCAAAGATAAACTGGACGATTAAGAGTGCATGCTAAAAGCACACCGCCGCTTTTAATATCAGCCAATTTCACTTCAAACACAATTCAAAATTACTGCCGAGTATTTAGCCTTGATTATGTTTCTAACATAACTGCAGTATTACGTGGGCAAAACTAATCAATCTTCCCCGATCAATTTTGCTCCAACCCACATCTTGGTGGGCGGAATTTATTCTCAAATGGGCTAATTTTTGTTTTCCTCAAATTTTGACCACGCTATCATCACGTGGAATTAAGCTACTCCCGTTAAGCCCAATAGGTAACATCCATAACTTCGGATGGAAATTCTTTCCAAACAGTCGCAAATTGGCTTGGAAAATGACCAGCGTACTGCAGTTCGTTCGGGCAAAATGTTGCAAATAATTTGATTGAACTTTCTATTCTAACTGGGCAATTTTGTTTGCAATTTAATGGGGACATGGCTCTCTTTGCGCCAATTTTCACCGACCCATGGCTCTAGGGTTGCTCTTCCGATCACGCGTTCACTTTACCGCAGATAACTAGGGGCGCATTTCAAGGGTCGTTCCTTAGGTGTTTTTGCTCTCAGTTTATGTTAACGATCTGCCACAAAGTCTAATCAAGAAAACTTTTCTGTAGGCTGACGAAACAAAAATTCTAGAAACACTATAGGAGGAAGCCGAGCTTCAAGTTAATATCAGCATAGCTATTGATAAACTTGTTTTTTATCTGTTGGGATAAATTTAGTGCTGTCAACTTCCCTTTTTTA
This sequence comes from Convolutriloba macropyga, assembly GCF_964194025.1. NCBI lineage: Eukaryota > Metazoa > Xenacoelomorpha > Acoela > Convolutidae > Convolutriloba > Convolutriloba macropyga. The sequence continues at coordinate 34,397,730 of NC_134475.1, forward strand.
AATTATAACAATCCTACCTAGCAAAACTTGTTTTTAAATGTTTTGGCTATTAAACAGGGAAAACAAATAATGGATGTTGGGTTTAGGTCTGAAATCAAATTTATCTTATAGTCATGAAATTGTTCTTACAAGTATATCGCAATCTGAATCTCTAAATCAATTACAGAAAAGTGCCGCACAGAATGCAAGTGTATCAAAAAAGCGTAACTTCGGCAAAATTTGTATTTTGCAGTCCTTCTTAAAATTGGCACTGACACCAACTTTACCAATAGCGTTTGGAAGTGTTGCAAAAACTTGCCTTATATAGAAAAATGGGTCATTGCACATTTAGTTTTTTCATTCCCCAGTGAGCCTGGAATTTTTATCGTGTAAGATCTGATAAGATAATGATCAAAAATCTTTATCGTGTAAGATCTTATCTGGTCTTACACGATAAAAAATTCTGCCCTACGTGAACTTTAATCTTGTAAGATCTGATAAGATACTTATCAGATCTTATAAGATAATAATTCAATTTTGCAGAATTGTTATCTTATAAGATTTGATAAGTATCCTATCAGATCTTACATGATAAAAGTTCACGAAGAACAAAATTTTTATTGTCTAAGATCTGATAAGACATGTTTTAATGCTGTCAATATAACCGTATAACGTAGTCAAGTTCCTTTGAAAGTTAAAAATTAATCAGTCAACTAACCAATTCTGAAATAAAAAATGTTTTTTGATTTTTATTGGCTACATTTTTATTCTGAGTGTTAACTAGGCACTATGACTTAACATAGCAGTCCAATATAATATTGTTCCTTGAAGAAAATTTTTCAGCCTAGTTTGATAATCACCGCCTCTGAAAAAGCCCTAAACACTCGAATAACTTTTTCACAATATCTTATAAGTATAAACAGACAATATAAGATAATTTTCCCTTTGTTGCTCTGACAATTAAGCGTTGCATGCCTCAACTTTTTGGCTGCTGCTTGAAAGCAATTCTGAATTGTCGTTAATATGAGGAATATAAGATTCTTATCAGAACCCACACGATAATAATTCAGCTGAACTGATATACACATCATAAAGTAGTCAATCTAGCTAGGAAGTCCTTGAAAAATACAAGAGAACGACAATAACGCAAATCCTGTACGATATCCAGGCAATAATAAAAATGCTGCTTTTAATCTGCTCAAATCATTTCCTTGTTATAAAGCAAAAGCTAATTGTGTGTGAATTATTCATTCAGATATCTACCCGTCGCCACTCATGTGAACAAATGTGAAGACATTCATCTGTTTTGTTTTGGTTTCTTCCTTTATAGACACACATGTGTGTAGCTCAGAGCTGAGAGAAAAGAAAATATCATCATCTATGGTGGTTGTGTATGTGTCGTATATGTAGTGTATGTGAGTGTGTGTGTGTGTGTGTGTGTGTGTGTGTGGAGGGGGGGGTTTAGGGATTAATGTTATTTTAATAAGCAATGAGGGGGGAGGGGGTAGGTTAATAAGCATCATGTGCATTATGGTGTTGTAAATCTGCAGGTGGTTACGTAGTGTGAAAACCCATAAAACCTTGTCTGTCACTAAATTATAATTTATTACTATACTATCTTGTTACCTAGTCATAACTAGACGTGTTCCTTAACCGTACTGCTACCTTACTGTTGCGTAATTGAGTGGGTGCTGCAGCTGAGGCTGGGGGGGTGGGTGGGTGTTGTGGGAAGGGAGGGACGGAGGGAGTGGGGGGAGGGAGTGAATAGGGTCTAAATAAGAGCAAATTTAATCATAATATAATCACATATGATGTTTGTATGCATTTGATGTTTGTACGTATTGATGAGTGCTGTTTTGCATACGTCTTGTTAAATTGGAAAAATATCCCCGTGAGGATGTAATTAGAGTTATTAAAAGACAAGGTCAATATGGACTGAAAATATCAAAAGTGTTGCAAACATTTCATCAAGTGATTGCAAGCCTTCCTACTATTATTATTTTTTAGAAGGATTAAAATGAAAACAAAATTTACAAAATAGGAAATTGTTAATGATAATTTCTTGCATGACATTATAAACAAAAAATTGGCGAAAAACTGTCTATACGTCGGATTGAAAGTAGCATGTTATTTTCGTATAATAAACAAAGAAATAATGCTTTTGCAAGTTACAGTATTTTTCAAAATTAATATCGAAATTGAGGAAAGGTAAAAACAGTTGTGCATTTTTCCTCAATCGCATCCCTGCAAAGATAAACTGGACGATTAAGAGTGCATGCTAAAAGCACACCGCCGCTTTTAATATCAGCCAATTTCACTTCAAACACAATTCAAAATTACTGCCGAGTATTTAGCCTTGATTATGTTTCTAACATAACTGCAGTATTACGTGGGCAAAACTAATCAATCTTCCCCGATCAATTTTGCTCCAACCCACATCTTGGTGGGCGGAATTTATTCTCAAATGGGCTAATTTTTGTTTTCCTCAAATTTTGACCACGCTATCATCACGTGGAATTAAGCTACTCCCGTTAAGCCCAATAGGTAACATCCATAACTTCGGATGGAAATTCTTTCCAAACAGTCGCAAATTGGCTTGGAAAATGACCAGCGTACTGCAGTTCGTTCGGGCAAAATGTTGCAAATAATTTGATTGAACTTTCTATTCTAACTGGGCAATTTTGTTTGCAATTTAATGGGGACATGGCTCTCTTTGCGCCAATTTTCACCGACCCATGGCTCTAGGGTTGCTCTTCCGATCACGCGTTCACTTTACCGCAGATAACTAGGGGCGCATTTCAAGGGTCGTTCCTTAGGTGTTTTTGCTCTCAGTTTATGTTAACGATCTGCCACAAAGTCTAATCAAGAAAACTTTTCTGTAGGCTGACGAAACAAAAATTCTAGAAACACTATAGGAGGAAGCCGAGCTTCAAGTTAATATCAGCATAGCTATTGATAAACTTGTTTTTTATCTGTTGGGATAAATTTAGTGCTGTCAACTTCCCTTTTTTAAATTATAACAATCCTACCTAGCAAAACTTGTTTTTAAATGTTTTGGCTATTAAACAGGGAAAACAAATAATGGATGTTGGGTTTAGGTCTGAAATCAAATTTATCTTATAGTCATGAAATTGTTCTTACAAGTATATCGCAATCTGAATCTCTAAATCAATTACAGAAAAGTGCCGCACAGAATGCAAGTGTATCAAAAAAGCGTAACTTCGGCAAAATTTGTATTTTGCAGTCCTTCTTAAAATTGGCACTGACACCAACTTTACCAATAGCGTTTGGAAGTGTTGCAAAAACTTGCCTTATATAGAAAAATGGGTCATTGCACATTTAGTTTTTTCATTCCCCAGTGAGCCTGGAATTTTTATCGTTTAAGATCTGATAAGATAATGATCAAAAATCTTTATCGTGTAAGATCTTATCTGGTCTTACACGATAAAAAATTCTGCCCTACGTGAACTTTAATCTTGTAAGATCTGATAAGATACTTATCAGATCTTATAAGATAATAATTCAATTTTGCAGAATTGTTATCTTATAAGATTTGATAAGTATCCTATCAGATCTTACATGATAAAAGTTCACGAAGAACAAAATTTTTATTGTCTAAGATCTGATAAGACATGTTTTAATGCTGTCAATATAACCGTATAACGTAGTCAAGTTCCTTTGAAAGTTAAAAATTAATCAGTCAACTAACCAATTCTGAAATAAAAAATGTTTTTTGATTTTTATTGGCTACATTTTTATTCTGAGTGTTAACTAGGCACTATGACTTAACATAGCAGTCCAATATAATATTGTTCCTTGAAGAAAATTTTTCAGCCTAGTTTGATAATCACCGCCTCTGAAAAAGCCCTAAACAATCGAATAACTTTTTCACAATATCTTATAAGTATAAACAGACAATATAAGATAATTTTCCCTTTGTTGCTCTGACAATTAAGCGTTGCATGCCTCAACTTTTTGGCTGCTGCTTGAAAGCAATTCTGAATTGTCGTTAATATGAGGAATATAAGATTCTTATCAGAACCCACACGATAATAATTCAGCTGACAAAAAGGAATTTTTATCGTGTAAGGTCATATAAGAAGAAAATTTTATCGTGTATGATCTCATAAGATGCTTGCTTAGAATTTTAATCGTCTAAGATCTGACAAATTGTCTGATAAGATCTTGTAATAAGATGAATCTTCTTGTAAGTTCTTATAAGGCAATTTTGTAAGAAATTTGTCAGATCTTACACGATAAAAAAATCCAGAATCACATGGGTTATCTAGCAGCCGGTTGGTACAGTTTTCACAATAGTTTCGGGCGACATCTCAGTCTAATATCTGACACTTTTTCATCCACTTATCTTAAAACAAACTGTGTTTTGGTAATTGTGGCTTCAAAATTGCCCATAAACTTAAAAATGTTAATTGAATTTAGATCGAGACTATTGGCTGAACATTGCTTCACCTTTAACTAGTTTTCTCTTAAGAAATTGATGACGATATTTGATTTATGCACAGGAGCATATTATTGGAAATAAATTCTTGAAAAGGCTACTTTACATCATAAGTTTGAGCATTTTCCACAAAACTAGAATCCTCAGTTTTCTTGAACATCCAACACAGATTCAATCCATCTGTTTCCACTGTACAAGAAAACATAAATGATCACTTGTACGAACTCGAATTAAAAGGGTTTTTTGCCGAGAAACTTCGTTCCAGTTCTTGGAAGAACTCGCAAAATTACATCACTGGAGACGCCTTGAGCCTATGCACTCTTTAGTATCGTTTGCTTACATGCTGTGTATTAGACATGGATCTTAAGCTGAGTTGCCTTTGTTTTTGACAAATGAAATCAGACAATTCGAATCGCAGCAATGTAGCAAACAGCTAAGTTCAAACCAGCTGAATTATTTTTCCATGCAAGCCAAGAAAACAAGAACGGAAGCTTGTTCAAAACTTCAGGTTTTCACGCCTTTCTTCACGCCCTTGCGCAAATCAATCACTTTGAGCAAAAGTATCGTTTACGGTAGACCAATTGTGCTGTAACTAGCATTTTGGTACCATACTGTGAAAATAATCAAATTTCAAAGACAATTCATAAATTGGGGAAAAACTACTGTTTCGCATACAATACTGAAAAAATTTTTCGTAGCATTATTTTTGTACCATTGGTTTAATGTTAGGGTTCTCCATATTCTATCGCGTGACCTGAATCGACAGCCTTTAGTAGCACTCAAACAATATTCTTTTAAAGAATCCTTAGGAAATTTTGAGAGAATGAAAAAAAATTTAGGCAAGGACAAAAACGATTCTAATATCGCGGGCATTTGTCTGGTTGAAGTGTCTATGAGAACCTTCAAAGCAAAATTCGTATTTTCCTATCCCAAACAAATTACTATACAGATTTTAGGAGCCAACTTTCTAACAAATCGGATTGTACAATTTGCTATTACTTTTCTTGAAACGTTGAAAAAGGCTTATAAAAAGCTCCTACCCTATAACTCTTGAAATATATCGAAACATTCGAATCTAATTTTCCCAAATTATCTGATATTGAAAAATACAAATGCTAACGAATAAAAAACAATTCTAAGAAAAAAATTGTTGGACAATTTCTGTTGAACAAACAATTTTAACGAAAATGCCACGTAGATCGCTTCAGACTGCAGCCAAGATAATTAACTTTTGGCCAAGATGTAATAGAACTATTATAAGCAAAAAAATCATTCTTGTCGTGAAATAAGGTTAAATTTGAGAATCTGCTTTAAAATGGCGTTGTCTTCATTGTATTTCTTTGAGGAGCAATTGCTCCGTTTGAAGTAAAAAATGCCACAATTATTACAATAACATTGTAAAATTTGTGAATTATAACTTAGCAATAGTCTAGGTAGGAATGCTACCTTTTTCTTAAACTCATAGAACCTACACAGCTTTTAATGAATTGTTTTGTTTCTATTCCTCAAAAACAAATATTAACTGACTGGGATCAGATGAATTGTTATCAAACTACAGGCGTTGAGAATTTTATATTGAAGAGGATGTGGCCGAAGAGTTTATTATGGTGCCAAAAAATTGACCCCAATTGCTTTAGAACCATTTGGGCGGGAGTCTCACATTTTAACCACTACGCTATATCGTTTTTGACATTACATCACTCTCAATCGCTTTTAGTTTAGCTACTTTTCTCTTCGAATGAGAGCAATTGATATTACTCAAATAAAAAGAAATCAAGCGTGAAAAGATTATTTGATAATTCAAAAAATATTGGAGCCGAGATTTTTAAATAAACAAACGCATTTAGGGCAAATTAAACGATAGAATAGAATAACATGACAAGCAACCTCAAATGCTATATTCAATCAGAGACCTATTGATTTGTTCACGATTTGTCAACATATTCAGAAGGTTACTACGACCAGTACATGAATATCATACGTGAAATGAAATTCAAGCAACTCAAGCTACCTCCACTGTCACCAAATCATTATCGCAACGCGTGTATAACTTATGGAGCCCATTACAATTTTGCATCAGAATCTTAAAGATTAGTTTGCAATGAGCCCAGTTTTCAACTAGTTCAATATTCTGCGCGCAGCAAATATTTTTATCGGCAAACTTGAACAATTAGTTGTTGGGACTAATTGAGTATCTCGTAATGCAAAGGTAATCTACAGCAGTAGATAATGCAGTTCACAAATTTTAACTGACAAATCTTAGTTTCTGATAATTTAAAAAAAAATCCTGACAGATTTGAAATGACTAAACCAATAAACTGCGCAGTGTAAAATTCTCCTTGTCATTGACAAGAGAGTACTCGTTATAGAGACAATTCTGGAACAAAACTGCTAAACGGTCAAGCAAAATGTTTCTAGAAAAAATGACACACGTTTAAAACAAGAGCTAGAAAATTCGAGCAATTAATCACCCGAAAACCAACGACAGCACCTAATTCAATAAAAAAGGGCCAATATCTAAACAGTTCCCATTATCTAACGGATTGATCTTGAATTCTAATTTTGTGAGTTATTTCCCTTTTTCTTATTTTTTTTCAGTTAACGCATGCTTTTAGTAATTTCCACTGTTCTGTGCTTGTTCAACTTCAAATTCAGTAATTTCTACTGTTCTTTGCTTGTTCAGCTTCCAAATCCTGAAATTAAAAGCCAAATTTTTGATCAATGATCGGTAATCTTGAATTAGGCTCTTGGACTTGATCTCAAGATTGCTTCCTTGTAAATAGCAAGCTGAAAGGGCGTATTGCATAAATAGACTAACTCAAACAAAGGAGAATTCATTCGAAATCTATTTAATAGGTTTATCACAGCAAATAGACTAAAAGGAAAAATTGAAAATGTAATCGGGTGGCAGCATCAGAACAGTTAGTGAAAAAGACTCAACCGGTAAAACTTTCAATTCATAGTCCGATATTACCTCAAGTTTTTTCGCTGATAAAGTGACCGTTCATGAAGGCAAAAGAAACAGCATTAAAACCGAAATTTATAGCTGCACTCTTAGGCAAATCTTAGTCTGAAAACTGTCACCGATACAATTTGTTCAACAAAACCGGAGCTATTAGCGTAAGCAAACAATTTTGAGCCTTGCTTTATAGGCTAAAACACTTAATTTATTCGAACGAGAAGTAATCTAATTTTCTTCTTGGGATGCGATGTAGAGGGAACTATGTTGTTCTTCAAAAATCGATCGATTAATTTTAAAATTTGACAGTGATTAAAAATGGTTATTTTCATTCCTCTCGTGGCTGTCCAAGATTTTGCTGCGTTCCCGTACCTTGGTCGCCGTACCTTGAGTTTCATTGCTGTACCATTGAATTTCAATTGTAACCATTACTGTACCAGACAAATAGCAGTATAAATACTTTTGCCAGTCTGCCCAGAGTCGATTAGGAAACATCCCAGTCTGTCCTTCTTCTTCGCAGCCTCATTTACATTATTGGTCAACACTGCACAGAATGTTTCACATCAGACTGTACATACAAAGAACTGACAGACTGTACATAGCAAACTTTGAAAATTTCGAATAACTCGATCTCATGCATGAGTATTTTAAAATGGCGATACCCTCACGAGCTATTCTAGCTTAACTACACCACAACTAACTCGCACATCGACCTCCACCGACCTCCGACGACCTCCACCGACGTCCGCCACCAACCTCCACCGACTTCCGATATATTTCGAAAACATAGAACTTCGAAAATATTTATAGAACTTTGAAAACATTTATAGAACTTCGCAAACAGTTAGTGAAGTCCATTTTGACGCATTTATTTTCCATTTCCGGTGTCTCATTGAGCATGAACATGAGCAAAATTCAATTTTGATCTCGTTTGTTTCGTTTTTATTAAGTGCAAACAAATGCAGTAGTGAACGTTTCTACTAAGTGCAAACAAATGCAGTAGTGAAAATTCAATTGCCTCTTGAGGCGGCAAACAAAAGCAGGTAATTTATACGCGCCTTTATGCGCAGATAATTGTCAGCCGGCAATTAATGCTACTCAGGCAAACGGAAGAATAAAATTAATCATGCGCAGACAGATAAGAGAGGCTGAATATTTTCATGCTCAGAAAAAGTCAGTTTCATGACTCATTGACCTCTAAAAACCAGACTGTAAATTAAAAAGTGGGACATGAACAGAGCAATGGGCCGGACAAAATCCGGTATAGTTTTTGCCCTGAATCAGCAATGAATTGCACTGCTAGAGTGGTCCGGGTTGGCAAATGGATACAACAGAAATTTAATTTTTGAGTTCCTTTTTTTAGTTTCTAATGACTCTGCGCTATCATCTAATTTCAGCTATGTTTCTTAACCAGCAGTTTATGAGCAGTACTATAAAATCATAATGTCTCAAAATCTGCTAAATAGAAGCAACAAAATCTATTACTAGCTATCTCTTTGTTTTCCATTCAATTTTGTATTTTTTCATGAAGGTTGTCCGCTGCAGATTAATAATGCTCTTGTAATTGTCTCAACTGACGAAATTCTTTGCTAAGATAAGTTTTTCTCTATAATTGGGATTTAAAAGACATGACGACATGACGCAGACACATGTTTTTTTACTTCTGATAACGTTGCAACATTCAAAATTTTTTCATACATTGAGGACATTTATTTCTTTGTACAGATTTGGCGTTATTGTAGATATAGCAATGGATGATAAAATATTTTCAGCAATCTTTTATCAATTTTTACTCCCAATCTTAAGGTATCTCTGTTAAATGATTTGGTTAGTTCTAAGAACAAAACTTTTAGTAAAAAATAATTTTTCTCCGTTTTTCAATAGCTCAAAATAGATTTTTTTTTAAACGCGCAGTGTCCATATTTCCCAAGTTGAGTTTCAAAAACAATATTGAGAACGCAAAAAATTTCTGATTGCACGAAAGTCTGGACATAGTTGTTTTTGAACGCACGATAGTCTGTCTGGACATGAACGCACAAATTTTCAAATTTTAAGCGCAAGAATTTTGGTCATATGTGATTTTGGACGCACGAAAGTCTGGAAAGTCTGGACATAGGAACTTTTGAGCTCACGAAGATCGCACAAATATTTTTGAACGCACGAAAATCCGGACATGGGTACGTTCCGTCTGTGACGGTGTGGACATAGACAGATTTTGTCTGCGACGGTCTGGATATATGGACTTTTGATCTGGGACCTCAACCTGGGTGCAGATATGCAGGAATCAATGTTAATTCTATCTGTTTTTACAAATTTACGTCTTTCAACATCGTTTTAATTCATTTTTTTTTACAAATATGTAAATATTTCTGCATCTATTAGTTTCTGCCAAAATTGGAATAGTCTAATATACAATAATCTAATAAATTTGGAAATTTCTAGCTATAATTAATTAGTAGAGTGGGGTTGACTAACCTAGCCCAGTGTCTGGATCCCTTCTGAAGAGTACCTGTTCTACTTCCGCGGGTCTCTCTGTCCCGAAGATGAGTAGACAACTGGGTCTGTTTTTGAGGTATCCGCTGTTTTCTACCTGGTAGATTGGAAATTGGTTGTGAACTATCACATCCGGAACCAGACCTGGAAATGTTTGTTCCCTGTATCTGAGTTGTTACATAACTTTACCCAATGCCAAAATATCGAATTGCATAATACCCAATTGAATCCCATTGATCTGCACATTTAATGGACCAATTAAAAAATAGCAGTCGGCATATTACAATCTATTCTTTTTTTACCTCACACTCAGTTGTTTGTTTCCAGTGGCTGCTGAGACATAGCATTGAAAAGTATAAATTGTAAATGCATTTTAAATCATTTCAAATAGACATATGATTATCCTAATTCGTATTTGAACTCTAGGATGAAATATTGGATACAGTTTTGCTATTTAAGCATTGGACATTTTGTCCAGACGCCGTCTGAAATACGTTGAATGAAAGTACGTATTAACAGTACATTTGCCGCACTTTTTTTAAAAGTAACCATAATTTTTGTTTTGGGTGAAGGAACTATATGCTTAACTGGTTTTTTTTGTGTCCAGTCAACTTTGGCCGATCGATATATTCATAGGAGGGAATTGTGAGTGGTACTATTAGAAATCCCATCAAGTGTAGAATTTGAAATTATTATTGTTTGGATTTCGTTTTTTTTTCGAAGAGATATCGAGGTTTGAACATTCAACATTTGTCGTAATTTTGTTCATGAGAGATTTTGAGAAATTTGTCTACCAAACAAAGTATCACGCAAAAATTTGAAAACAAATACGTGGTTATTATAGAGGCAGAGCGATACCAAGACTATTTTGGTCTTGTTGTGGAATTTCACAATCAAAAAGATTAGGATTTCATTGAGGACATCAAATTTTTAAAAACTTTTGAATTTTTTTAATGTCAATTTCACATGTAATTTTTCATATCAAGTTTAAATTAAGAACAGATGCAATTAGGCTTTTAATGAGGCTTAACGCAGATATTATATGTTCCCAGGGGATAACTCATACTTATTCTGGCTTAGACAGTGTTTTTGAAAGGTTTTTATTCGATTCCTAGTTTTGCCTGAATTAGTCTATTTGTTTGCAGTCTTCTCACCAAATTCCAATAATTAAAGATTCAATTATCATCGCGTCCTAGCGAACTATAGGTGAAACTATTTTTTGTTTTCAGCTTATGATTGACCTAATAGTTATTTTGACTTAGAAAATTGTTCTTACAAAAAAGAGAATTTCTTAAGTTGTAAATAAATTTTTTTTCTCGCTAACTTGTAGCTCAAAATGATGAAAGACTACTCATATCTTCTTTTTCGTGAGCAAAAATTTAATCTGTTTGCTTTTTTATGTTTCAACTAAGTTTTATGACTTTGATGCTCGGGCTTTTGGCATATAAGGATATTTGTTCAAATTTCTAGTACCTTTTTGAATTTGTATCACATTATCTCATTAATGTAATTACTGGTTCTGAAAAACAGTCCAATTAAACATAATTAAAATGTTCAGTGAATAGTTTGTCTTTTTAACTGTCTTTAATTTATTTGTTTTCAGAAAAAAAACAGTTTTTGAGCTTTAGTTTTCTCTTTTTTGTTGTTCTTTTTCTTTTATTTGGGTCTCATTAAGACAGGCCCCAACCACATTCTTGTGAAACAAACATTTTTCTCCATAAATTTTGTTTTAACTGATGTTTTATGTCTTGGAGACTATGTATCTTCCTAAAAGGTTTTAAACTTTTAATAATGATAACCCGTCCAAATGATGTTAAAATGGCCTAAATGAAAATATGACATCTTTTTAGATCATAGCTAATGGTTTTCTTAAATACTTCGTGAAATTTTTATATTGCCTGAAATTGTTGCTTCCTAGTTTTATGACATAGTCTCACCAATGACAAGTCTCATTGTTTTCCTAAGGAGTTATATGTGTAGATATCTAGTACTTTTAGTTAAAATCTGATCCTTGCTATGATTTTGAAATTATTGGTTTTCAAAATTCCCTGTATTTTTAAACCGTACCCTTCTTTACTCTAATTTTTATTGCTACTTAGTCCCATTAAGGACTCTTTCCTTTTGTTTTCTAGTGAAAAACAACTGAAGTTGTGAAATTCTGCTTTTTTTCTGATAATGTTTTGATTTTGTTGTTATATGTTTTTAAATTACGTTTTGAGCTATGGCAGGAACTGAATTTTTGTTTTTGTTTATTTTGTTGTTTTTCTTATATCGTAGTGTCTTTGATGGCAGGCGTCATCTGCGCTCTAATGCGACCTGGCATTCTTGAATTCGTTTGGTCGTTTGAGTTTGTAACAGCTTTTTACTCAAAAACCAAATATCTTTTCTTCGAACATTTTGTAAATATTCGAAAAATACCTATATCTTCTTTATTTGTAGATAAATAAGTCAAATCTGGACGAGCGAACGCACAAAGCTGAGACTCCTCGTTAAATAAATTTGAGAATCGTTCCAGATGCATTGGCTTTGATTGTTAAGGATTTGACTAAAGTTTGGCCAAACGATTGTTGCTATTTTTGCTCGATTTCTCCTAATACCAAGTTTTGTGTTGGCAGAAAACACTCACGTTTTTAACAAAACTTTTATAGAAGCCATTTGCAGTCAGCGTAAAATAAACAGTGCAAAATTTAAGTCTTATGCAAATTGTTATTATGATTACCTAGATCAATTGCATCAAGTTCATAGCAACGTGTCATATCTTTACACTAGAAAAACTCATTATAAGACAGTGTGGGACAATTCTATTTGACTGCATGTGCAGCTTCAAATTCAGAATTTAGCCCGAACAGTAAAATTCAGATTTTAGTTGGAGCACTGAGATACACTTCAGAAATTAAACAAACGGATTTTTCTATATGCTCCCGGAACGGGTTCCAATTCTTGATCAGTACTTTTTCAAGGAAATAGAGGTCTTGAAGTGACAAATCAGAACTCATCATGTCTTCTTTGAAGCCTAAGGTCTTGTGAAGACTTGCCAAGACTTGCAAATCTAAGTCAAGTCTTGGCCAAGACTTGACAAGTTCTGAACATTGCGCAGTTAATAAGCGCAGTAGAGTTTCGCGAAGACGTACTTATAATTTATGCATTCAAAATTATTTAAATTTCAACATATTTCTTACAAGAAGTTTTGTAAATCTGACCAAGCTTTTTCTGACTTGAGCAACCGCCAACTTAAGTGGCTTTATATATTTAACTGGAAACCTTTTTTTTCAATGGGCAGAAAGTAGTTGCCATTTTATGTGATATTGATAAGTTTTTCAAATTCTATCAAGGGAATGTTTGGAAGTGCTCGCTTTTTCTTCTGCTTCCTATTTCATTTTGGAGGGTTTTGATGGCATGGCATCGGTTATGGTGGCTTTTGTCTTTCGACGCGAAACGAACAAATCCAGCAGCAAAAATTATAATAAGACTTGAATCAAGACTTGTCACGTCTTTGCTAAGACTTGTCACGACTTAAAACTTGATTCAAGGCGTGCTACCTCTAAAAAATGACATGATTAACTCTGATGCAGTATTCATCCATGACATGCAACTTAACTGAATCAGTACTGATTAAGATTTGACGTTGAGTTCGGGCTATCAGTTGCGTAATCATTAAAAAGGTGTAAATTCGATAGTTGTAGATAAAAACAACGTAGATCGAGAAACTATTATCATCACATCATACATAGAGAGACTTATTAAACATGCAGTTGTACGTTATTACGCCAAAAACTTGAATAGCCTAACGCATTTTACAGACTTGAGATGATGATTTGGTTAATAATTTTGGTGAATTAAAGTGGGACTTGAAAGTCCCTTTAAAGCCACATCGCACTGAAGTTCATTATAACATTCGTATTGACAAAAAACACTTCCGAGCTTTCAGCTGTCTCCTTTTCTTCTCATCTTGTGTTCTTGTATCTCCGCGCCATATTGATTCAAAAACAAATTTTGGGTTTAAGTTCGAGTTGGCATCTATTATCCAATACCCCAAACTTAAGAAGAATTCTTGAATGGCTGTAAACGATTGTTCGTCAATTGATCTTTTTTCTGTAACTATAAATCATAAATTGCAACAAAATCTTAGTTCAAAATCAACTGACAATTAACTTGGTTAACATGATATTCTCATCAACACAACATATTAGCAGTTCATTTAATCAAGTATCAGCAGTCCGTTTCTTTTCTTCACAACAAGAAATAGGCCTCTTGCAATATGCTTTTGTTCTCCACACTTAGATCAGGCAAGAACAAAAACTAGCTAGAGGTCTTTCTTCTGGATACATAATGTAGTTTTTCGGGTTGATGACATTTTCAAATTGAGCCCATTTGAAGTTGCTCGCACCATATTCAATTTGATTTAAGTTTGATGCCCCCACTCATTGGGTGACAAAAACATCAGAGCGCTAATAATTAGCGTTAAAATTTGTTGCCCCTGCTGATTGGATGACCTATAAAACAGATTTGTGAATCCATGCCAGCAGACATATATTCTACAAGTACGCTGTACACTCAAGTATCGTGATAAATATTTGATAACTTTTATCCGATTACAACTGGAACGTCAACATAATTCTTTAAGGAATAAAAGCTCCATCTTCATAGCGAAACGATCTCCATTTAGATCTAGTTCCTCTTATGCACAGATTTGAAGCCCTTAAGATTGCAAAATTCAATCTCCTTTTGACACAGTTCATGATAATGCTGTAGGGTTTGTCCCACTTAGAAGCGAGTCTGTCCGCCAGTCTTCTCAGAAAAATTTTGCTCTCTCTGGCCATCATGCCGTCAACACTGAAAATTAACGGAGTAAAAGCCATGTGTTTTTCATGGCAAGCCTCGGAGTATTTTCTCCTCTTTTCGTCAGCGCAGCTTTCCAACACATCCTCTGGATTTCTGTTGCTGTAAGATTTAGCCTCAGTGTCTGTGACACGAATATCAAACGAGGCAGTTTCTTGCGGGCTCCAGACACCTCTGTAACGGCTGCTCTCCTATCAAAGTCAAGGAAAACTTTACACCGCCCAGTTCGTTTCAGCGGTTTCAAATCTGTCCGGATATTGTGTTTTTGCAGTTAACTTTTGTGAACTGTATTATCCGCTATACTGTAGATAACCATTGCATTACTTGTTGCTCTATTACTCTTGATAACTAATCGCTCAGCTTTGCTGTATGACAAACTTGTTTCTCTCAGAATAACAAAATAATTCAAACAGAAACAATCAAATTTTTGTTGAGTTCTTGGTTAATAACTCAATTTATAAGCCGAATTTTGGAAATCCCGCTTCGAAAAGTTGTAGCCTTATAACTTGGCTACGATTCTGCAAAGTTTCAACCTGCTACAGTTTCAACTGTAGCAGGTTGAAACTTTTACCCTTTGCAAATCTGATAACAATATTTTTCTAACTTCAGTTTTAGCAAGTCTCTCTATTGGTTTCAATAACACCAATGTTGAACTAGAGTAGGCTTCGTTAAAGTCAGTAATAGAAACTGACTTTATGCTTTGCACAAAGTTTCTCTTACTTAGGAACTTCGTTCCTCAGAAAGAAGGTTTTGAGAATATCAAAGTTAATTCTCTTTTCACAAGTCAAAGTAAAGTTAAAACTGTACAATCACTAATATGATCTACAGAAACAAGACACGATAACAAGTAATTTACCGCTCAAGAAAGTGTGCTTCAATACGCACTGTATGTCAGTTTAATATAACCAAAATTGCAAATTTCAACTGATTTTTGGTAGTTTTTCAAGCTCCTTTTATGCTGCTAGTCACGTGGATTTACATGTCAAATTCAACTGTTGATTGGTTGTAGATAATGATGTCGACAGAATGTGAACAGTTTTCCATAACGTCACTTTTTCAGTGTAAATTTGATGTCATGGGAAATTTGTTAACCATGTAGAAGTTTTGTCGAATATTCTGTATCAATAACAGGTTGACTCGCAATCCAATCGCAAAGAATCTGATGCAATACTGTTAAGTCGTAGTATTGTTTTGCTGGTTGTTGAGGTAGTTCGAGTTTGAGTTATAGTTTGACTTCATGAATGACGATTGTGTACTAATAATAGTTGCTAAATATAAATGCTGAACAAAATGACCAAATCCGTTTGGCTTCGATAGATTGTAGCATTAATTTTCGCTTGTCACACTATTCTAGCTTTAAGGCTTGAATTGACCTTGAAGCGCTATTCAATTTGATTTCTGAGTTGTTAAGCTCAGCCGCAATAACCTCTTATGAGAAGATCGGCTCTTAAAGCTTTCTGATTCTCTGAATGTTCACGAATTACTGGTTCTTTTTGAGTGTAAGTCCATGCAAGGGACGATAAGTCTCCCAATAAATCTCTAATTTCATTACGCCTTTGTGTAATCAGGCCTCCTTTTTTGCAGATTAGGGCATGCTGAACATGGAAAACTTCACCACAACCGTCACATTTCATAGGGAGATTTGTCAGAGGTAAACCGTATCTTAGCGCCATGGAATCCTGGAATTCAATCTTCGACAAAACAAAATTGTCTCTCTCTGACACTTTTGCGGTTAACCAACAAGAGTTTGCCGTTTTTAATTTCCGCTCCATTCTTGTTCTCTCTGATGAGCATGCTTGTTCTAACAAAGCCTTATATGTATTACTCTGCTGGGACTCATTTTCGAGCTGAAAACTTTGTTTGCTGCTCCGAACGTGAGTTTTGTGTGCGTCGACGTCCAATGCCGTTCCATTCACAATAGAATCCGAAATCAGTGAAGATGTTTTCTCGGACATTTCAAACTGTTCACTCGCTTTGACCACTGGGTCAGGAATAACTAATCCTCCATTCTTAGCAGATAAACTGAACAGTCTACGTTGGGGATTACTCACATTATAAATGTTAGTTACGGTTGATATGAACTGGTTTTTTATTGTTTTTTATCTTCTAGTGGTTTCAAAAAATGCATCGCAACCTGGGACAACTCTTATGAGAAAATTCCATTCGGCCTGGACTGATTTAGTGAACACCGAGAAAGTCTCATGAGGGCAGAAATTGGCTGCAGCGCTCAAAAGTTGAATCTTAGCCTGCCAATTTTTTTATTTTTTAATGAACAAATTCTTTCGTGGTAGTTTTATCGCCAAGGAAGCCTCCAATATAACGTTTTCCAGTTACAATTTTCAATCCGGTTTGCTCAAAGCAACTCTTGGCTTCATCAACATGGTATGGTTGAACAATAAGGAAGCTCTTTTGGCTCAGGGTAGTATCCATACTTTGGCCCCTCATCAACTACTTGTTGGAGCCACTGTTTTAAGTCATCGAACTTTGCGCAAGCTGCGGCATCATCTGCATAAAAAAATTGTTAATGTTTCGTCGGGTTGTGCAATTTTTGTATTAAAGGCAAGGGAGCAACACCATAAAACAGCATTGAAAGAGGATCGCCTTGAGTTGTCCCTTTTTCGCAGTGGATAAAACGTCAAAATTGCTCAGCACAAGTTTAGAGCTTTCCTGGTAACTATTGTACAGAAAAGTGTAAGCTCTGGACCAAAGGGTTCTAGCGTTTAGAAGTGCGGAACTTCTGTTTATAGAATTGAATGCATTTTTTGCATCAAGCAGCAACAGACCAAGACCATTGGAGGACTTTTTCTCTAACAACTCTCGAAGTCCATGAATCGATACCTCAATTCCACATGACACTCCACCCGCAAGTTTTTCTGATCCAAACGCATACGCCAGGTCATCACCAGTTAAATCAGCTACTGCTTTACCGAGTATTCTTTGCAAAGTTTCACCAATGCCGGTTGGTCTGACTCCTGGCTGTTTATCTAATGCAATAAGTCGACATGAGAACAAGGCTTTGATTTTACGTCACGAAATGAATTCGTTTGCGATCAAACTACCTAGCTGAAAAACTAAATCTCTCAATCTGGAGCTTTCGAGGCCAAACCTAATTAACGCATCAAACCAGTGGTTGGTGTCTGATCCAGAGGGTCCCGAACTACCGAAAACTACTAATATGAAAACCAACTTATGCATTACAACTAAAAAACCAGTGAAGCCTTCTCGAGAACTTTCCTGAATAAATTTAAAAATGAGTGGAAGAAACTATTATCCCAGAACTGGATTTTCAATATTAATAAGATGACAATATGTTTGAAATCAATTCCAGACTTTCAAAACCGTCGAGTCGAAAGACCCAAAATTCCATAATATATTTTGTAAAATTCAAAAGAAACTTGAAATTTGAAAATGAGTATTTAGCAGCGATTTAGGTTTTTAGTAATCACCGATTAAACAGAAAAGTTCAAGGTAATTCTTTTAGATTTGAAATCAATTGTATTGTTAAACTTGATTTGCGGAATGCCTTATCAAGTACGTAAAGTATTAACGATTTTAGTACCAATCTATTGTTAGCCAATTGAAGCAGCTTTGATAATCAAGAATGGTGTTTTGAAAGTGCTGTTTCAATCAACCCGGGTTGAGACCGAATAGTTAACTTGTGAGACCTTGCAAGTTTCTTGCAAAAGATGGTTAATTTGCAAGGATTTGCAAGTTTCTTGCAAAAGGTGGTTAACTTGTAAGAAATTGTAAGTCAAATGGTTAACTCGTAAATTTCTTGCGAGTTCGTTCCTGTCAAGTTCAGCTCTCATTGGTTCGTTCAATGTAACTTTCTGTCATTTAACGTAGAAAGGGCGTGGTAGTTTGTTGCTCAGACTATACAAGATAAATCACTTTCGGCAAACTTAATAGTGGTTTTATCATTAAAACACGCTGTTTCATTCATTTTAATGGCGTAACTGCTTAGTACACCATTAAGTAGCTTATTACATTCAATTTGATAAGTTTTTGACGCTTGTTTACGTTTGAAACCGAACATGCCAAACGTTTTTCTGTTTATTCTGCTAGACTAATCTGATTTTAAAACCCATTTGATAAAAGTTCATGTACTTCTCTTAACGATAACGAATCTCTCTATTAAATTAAAAAAACAACGATACCGAATCTTGCCTATGTTTAAAAAGACGATGCCGAATCTTTTTTATGTTAAAAACCAAACAAAAACGATGATGCCGACTAAAAAATGGCAGGAACTTTTGTCATTTTTGCTAGAAAAAAAAAGAACAATACCAACGATTTCTAATGTTTAGAAAGCGAATTTTTCTGACCAGGTTTATGCAATTATTGTTTTCAAAATTTTAATTTAAACTTCTTTCATTAAAAACTGCTTTCACGTGCGTGTGTGTGTGTGTGTGTGCGTGCGTGCGTGTGTGTGTGCGTGTGTGTGTATGGGTGTGTGTTTGTGTGTGTTTGTGTGTGTGTGTGTGTGTGTGGGTGTGTGTGTGTGTGTCTGTCTGGGTGTGTGTGTGTGTGTCTGGGTGTGTGTGTGTGTGTGTGTATGTGTGTGTGTGTGTGCGTGTGTGTGTGTGTGTGTGTGTGTGTGTGTGTGTGTGTGTGTGTGTGTGTGTGTGTGTCTGTGTGGCAATCATAAAATCAAATCACATCTCATTATAAAATCTGATCTTCCATCCCTGTAATTTGGCCCAATTTCCGCATAATCACAAAATGAGGGCATTGTTTGAAACATTTCAGGTCAGGAAAGGGCGTGAAAACTTACCCGCAACCGAGGTGATGGCGTGAACAAAAGCACATGTCAGAACTAAAAAACAGCCGTGCATCCTCTTATTCATTATTTACAACCAACACTCAATTTCGATTTTCAATGATTTCGTCATTGTTCATGGCTTTGAATTTATGTGCTGAAATATAAGTTGCTATATCATCCTTTTTGTAGTAAACAATAAGTGTGTATTTTTCATAAATGGTCAAAAGTAAGAAATAATAACAAAGAATAATGTAGCTAAATGACTCAAAAATTGTGGAAAATGTGTTGGTGAGAAAATGGGCGTTCACAAAAATGAAACGGAAATGTTTTCAATAGTAGATTAGGCGTAAGAAAACGGAATAATTCTCTGTTTTTCATCAAAATTGAATCAGCCTTTTCAAAATGCATCACTCAGTAGCCTTTTAAATGCCACGCGTTTCGCGTAAATAGGGGCATTTATGTTTTTAGTGAAGAAATTTGTTCAATTTTTGTAGCTCAGAGGCAATCTAGGCTGTAAATTTTGCATTGAAGAGCGATTTGAATTGACTTTCAGGAAAGCCTCGTTAAAATTTTTACAGTCAATTATTGAAGCGCTCTGACATGTTATTATCTCCAAGGTAAAAGCGGCGAAACTCGAGTCGAGATAAAATTGGGAAAAAAATAATGAAAATGTTGCAAACGAAAATTGACTGCTAGTGTCTTTGCGCTTCAACGAATTATTGTGCCTCAAAGTAAGGATTTATGAAAGATTTAAAAGGGAATAATTCAGTGTGTAATGAAAAAGGACTTTTATTTTTTGTCTATTATTGATACTTGTTGTCTTTTAAGGTAGCGTCAATTCGTCTAAGGACTTTGCTGTCAATACCAGGCTTAAATTTGATCAACAATTTCAATCATAATAAAATAAACAATAGTTAATTCTTTATAAATTCTGACGATACCTATTGTACTTTTCAAGATGCGGCTGTGTGCAATTACAATGGCTTTTAAAAAGGGAATGAATGGCAGCAAGGAAGCTGGAAATGGTTGGAATAAAAGGAGGAACGAAGTTAAATGAAATAAAGGGTCGATTAAATAAAACAAATGGGTAAAAAATTAGATTTAAACAAAGCAGCAGCACCAGTCTGATTTTGTTGAGCTCATCTCGTATTATTTAACTGCTCAGTGTTTTTTAAATCGCACTGGTAAAATATTGTTTTATATTGTGTATTTTGTGTTTGTAAGTCCGCGCAATATAAATTAAAAGCTTCATTTATGCTCACATCGCAAGAGTACCTTTTAGTTGGTGCTTGTTACCGCCAATGAAAAAGCAGCCACAAGGCTGTTTGGAGGCTTTTGCTATCCTTTCCCATCGTAAATTGGGGGAAGACGCTCTACTACAGGCAGAAATGTTATCCCGATGGAAAGAGAAAAAGACAGAAAACGAAGATTGAAAATGGTAGCAAAATAGTGTGTGCGTGTGCGAGAGAGAGAAAGAGAGAAATTAAGAGGAAAGCAGCGAGCCATAAGAGGGAAGAGAAAGATATATATCTTTCTCTCTCTCTCTATTTAGAGAGAAAGAAAGGGATGAAGAGAAGGAATTGCGGAATTCGCTTCACCTGATGCCAATACATAATAAACAAGGAATTAAAAATTAAACAAACAAAATAGAGAAACACAAGTAAACATCCAAAACAACTCTACCCCATCCATACTTTGCTTTTCTTTGCGTTTTGTTTCTTTTTCATTTCGCCCTTTTCAAGTGATAACATATACGAGTATTCATTTCAATTCGGTTCATTTTCCAAATACATACCTACTTTGTACGCACTGGAAAGATGGTGCTACACTACAGGTCCAAACACGTCCGTTATGAAACAGTTTTCAACAATCAAAATTAAATAGACCAGATTTTGACGTTTTAACTGGAAATCTAAAGCAGCAACTACCCGTAGTCGAGAACAAAAGTTAATCTTGCAAGATTTTGCAAGAATCTTGCGAAAAAGTAAACCCTGCAAGAACTTGCAAGACGGAGTTAATCTAGCAAGAACTTGCAAGACGGAGTTAATCTAGCAAGAACTTGCAAGACGGAGTTAATCTAGCACGAACTTGCAAGACGGAGTTAATCTAGCAAGATCTTACAAGACGGAGTTAATCATGCAAGATCTTATAAGACGGAGTTAATCTTGCAAGATCTCGCGAGGCGGAGTTAAACTTGCAAGATCTTGCAAGACTGTGTTTATCTTGCAAGGATGTTGCAAGATTATTTTTTTGGCACGAAAAACTTCATCTAGTAATTTGAAATTGCAATGGAAAGAACAAAATCAAGTGATAAAGAACTCATCGTTGATGCCATTTCTATTCAGAAAAAAAAGGCTACTAAATTTTTCTTGTGTTGTTGCTACAAATAATTGATGATGATTTATATTGGAATCCAGTCTGCTGAAAGCTCATTGTGTAATGATCAGCAATACGGAGTAAAATGTGCTCTGAAGACCAATGAAACTATTTGAAAAATAACCTCTAAATTAGGAAACTACTAAGAAACTGTTTTAAAAAATTTTACTAAAATAATTTACGAAAAATAATACTCAATTTTTTCCCATTTTCTCAGAAAACTGATGCCCGGAACACCTATATAGACAGTCTTAAAGAGCACATATATCGTTCTTATTAAAGCAGCTCTCTAGTGATCACTAATGGGAACAAAAGTCAGTTTTATGCAAACAACATTTGAACACAGACTGAAATTTTCTTTCTGAAAAACAATTATTAAAAGATGCTAATTCCAAAACGGGTTTAAGGCAGTCAAAAAACAAATTTCTAAATTCAAGCGTTTTATGCAGGTATGTTATGGTTTATTTTGAAGTTTGAACACATATAATGGTCCCTGAAAACGGAAATCATAGTTGATGAAACAACAACAGTGCCTGAAAAAGCCCTTCCCGGCGCTTTAAATTGTTCCCAACAACGAGTACGGTCAGTTGGCTTCATTAGGCACAAATTTAACAACTGCACAAACTTTTTATCTTTCTCTTGCAACTTGAAAGAGACATTTTTTCTTCAAATTAAAGAAGCCGACTAAATTGATTGAGCACCTTTGTCCAAACATTAAAAATCATAATCATTCAGCACCCAACTTTTCAGGACATTTCGGTGGATAACAAAGTGATGCCAGGAACCGTATAAATGACAAAAATGAAAGCGCGAACTGCAGGAAAAAAGATGTGCGATTCTTGGTAATAGTACTATGATCTTAAATGATTTCTTGGTAATCATACAAGGATCATATATGATTGTTTTGGTTTGGTACTAGGATCGTACTACGAAATCAAGTATGGACAGTATGATACCATATATGATACTTGTATGAAATCAAGGAAACTTCAACCTGGGAATTATTAAATATCAGCCGACTTCTTATATGGATTCAGCAGTCTTCGTGACCTTTGTCGTGTGTCTCTTTGAGTTGATTTTTTCGAGCAGGAGATTGAGATTGAATTCTGTTTGAATGGTCAATTCACGGTGCCTTTACAACTTAAACGGCTCACCAAAATAGTTGTGCCAAGTTGAACATGATACTTTCATAGAATCATAGAACAATTAAGCTTCAGCAAAAGCAATTCATGATGGAACAAAACTAAAATTGACTTCTTGGCGAATAATTTGAACATAATTTGAATGATTTTTTCAACTTGGAACAGCAAAGGCGAAACAGAAAACACTACCTGACTACCTGATCAAGTTGTTCGTAAGTCGTGTACAAAATACTTTTCAATCTTCGGACCTTTCAAGCATCAATTCTGACTCAATGAAAACAGCCTCTTCACTAGCAATTCGAGTGAACATTAATCTCGAAAAAATACAAAATGAGATTTATTGTTGAGCTTAAGTACTAAGCCATAGTGCAAATTATGATTGTCTTAATGGTAGTTGATGATCATTTTAAAGTTTTTCATTAACAGTATGTAAGAAAATAAGAGTGTTCTATATAGTTTATACATTAAACAATGCAAACGTCTCATTTGTCTGGTTATAATGTAATAACACAGAAATCTAATAACGTACACTTTTCGTGCCGTTTGATTTTTAGCTGAATGAGATATTTTAGAACACACATCTCTTTGAAAAATGGTTATCAAGTGACACCTATACATTTGTTCTACAACTCTCTAACACATAAAAATTGATCGACTTTCACCGGTGAAAAAAGACATTCAGTCAAAATATTAAAGTTACTCTTTACATTCGATAAAATTTTATCGCCGCCTCGTTATATGCGTTTATACTTTTAATAATCATGTATTCAGTTTAGTAGAAAAACGCAAAACGATGCCAGAAACTTCCAATAAGGTCAACTTCGACCTTGCAAAACTCGCCGAATCTGTTGAAAACTCCGAGAAAGAGCTCGGCGTTTACAAACAAGTCGTGATTCGTACCACAAATGACGACTCGCTCACAAATAGCCGAACAGCGCTGCAGTCACGTGACACTGGTCTTGGGGAGAGTATTTACCCGAGCACAGCACAGTCTCGTCTTAGTCTGTCGACGGATGGGGCTGAGTCGAGGACCAAGTCACCAAGAAGACAAAGTGCGTACAGTGTGTCTAGTCGGGATTTGTCGGATATCTCAAAGCGACAGGTAAGATTGTCCAGTTTTCCAACTACCCTTGATCATATCCTCTTAGTCCAAATTGACCTGTGATCACACCGCTCTTTCAACTGACCTCTGATTTGATAATGCACACTTGAAGCTGACACGTGTTAGCTGTGCGCAATGAGCCAATGCGTGACCTGATACAAGAAGGTACCAAAGTCTGATTAGTGGACTGGGAATTTCATTTGGATTCGAAGTTGATGTTCTTTCGTTTCGTCATTAACATTTCTCTCCTTTTTGTGGCGCCAGCAGTACGCTTCTTCCAGCTATTGTGGCACGAATGAGCTCCTGAATTGAAAATAAAAAGTTTAAAATAAAATATTTAGGACTTTTTTGAAGACTGAAATTTCTGCTTAGTTTCTAAACTTTTCAACTAACTCCTTTGTTACCCATCTCTTTATTGAATATTAGTAAATCGGAAAATTCTAATCAGTTCAAATCAGATTGTAATTTGGACGCATTTTGAAATTGCAAGTCACACAATCGGGTTTTCAAGGTTGCAGCATAATCATCATGACCGACCTGATTTTGCATTTTAATACTTGGTTTTTGACTACGAACTCATTGAGTGAGACTAGCTATTGAAATTAATTTTTATTGCCTTTTGTTTCATTGGTGACCAGGTTTAGACCCAAAACTCCTCTTTTTAGCGATTTTTTCAACACAATAAGGGATGTCATGGGGCTCTAGCAAGTATCATGATTGCATTTTCTCGAATGACGATTGGAAAAACTGACTGGGTTAGTTTGCTAAGGGTGATTAGACCATCGTAAACAATAATTCTGTTGTCAGCAATAAAATTCATTTCTTCAGCGTCTTTTTTCAATGTCTCTGAGAAATCCCCGAGCACTTCAACATCAAGTGGAACAAAAAGAATGCCTCTTTCTGAACAATCGCTTTCCTGTGACTCACACTTCCACTTTTCGGCTCGTCATCACAAACTACGGAGCTAAGCATGATTATTGCTATCAAAATCGGGCGCTTAACCAGATAAACTTACAAGTAGCGTCAGCTGGAGCCATGATAATTCACTAAGACCGGTACCAGAATTTTTTGAGAATCTCCCGTTGCTTATTGTCAAAATTCTTTGAGGTTTTTAAGCAATTTCTGTGGAAGTGCCGAAACGAAGCGAGCACGACATTTTTGGTGCCCGTAGACTATGTCGGAGGATTCCTAAAGAGCTATGGGAGTGGTCAATGTGTTCAAGTTAATCCAAGACATTAAAAAAACTTTGTTAATCACTTTCATGGGATCTCTTTCACTATATTCTGAGCTCCCAGTGGCTGCTACTAGTATCATTGTGAGCGTGCTTTTTTTATTCTTTCTTCGACGCACATTAAATTTACTGGTAATCCGAGTTTTGGATAGGAAAATATGTATACGTTTTGGGGCTCAGCCGCATAATAGTTTTCAATAATAAGTTCCAACAAGTTGTTCATCAGCACCTGCGATGAACCCGTCATCAAGATACCATGTATGTTAATGCGGATTGGATACGCCTCGTGAATCTTTTCTACAATTTGTAACAGTGTCAGCAAAACAGCAGAGGAGCTAATGGGACGTCTTGCTGAAAGCCTCAATTGCTAATTTCAATAAATTTGTCTTAGAACAGTGCACTGTGATGTGATAAGCAGAAAATGGTGAATGCAAATTAACCCCTCAAACATTAACTAACCGATTTCTGAAAATCGATCTGAAAATCGATCTGAAATCGATCTGCCTAAAGCCTGACTTTCATGATGGTTTAAAAATTGTTTCATGCTTAGTGAATAATTACTTTTGATGAGGGTCGCTGCAAACACTACATCGAGATGTAGTTTTTCAAAGAGCTACCTCAGCTCTGTTGGCTTTCGTTTTCAAGCCTTTTGCAATTAGCTTCCTCAAAACACCTCCAACTGGAATGAGCGGATGCCTTCGTTTTTTTTTCAACAAAACGCTTATCGAAGCACTGCCAATCGGTTGAGAAAAAGACTCAGGGAAACCTCATGTTCAGCCTGTATTCACTAACTTAGAAAGATTTGGGTTTGATCGGGAGAACTTTTAAGATTTTATTTATTTAGATTAAGACTTTTATTTTTGTGTACTTCAGCTATGCTTTCTGTTGAATGTGAGTATTTCAAAGCTCGTGAGTTGCTTCACCAACTCGAAGTAGGTTGCCAATTTTTTTTTTCGTGCAAAGATATGAACAGTTTGGACAATAAACTTTGGACACTTAATGCTTTGGAACGTTACTTTTAATATTATAATTAATTATTCGTTCTGCCATTTCCGTGACGCAACTTCTTCCACCGTCCCCCAAAGTATCCTTTGATCCACCAACTTTACTCTATCCAAGTCTTTTTAGCGTCTGTGTGCCTTACCACCTCTGTTGTCGATTCTTTGAATACATGTTGGAAGAGCAAATTTTTTTCTCCAGTTTATTTCTGCTCCTGGATGATCAGAGGCCTTTATTTGATGTTTTGTATCTGTTGGTATGTTAGGCCATAATGTCTATTTTTACTGGACCATATTGAACAGTGAGAACTCTTGTGATGAAGGATTTACGGAAGCAGCAAAAAACAAAGCAGAAAAGTGATATTGCCATCGATGCAAGAGTCGAATTCAGGCCCCCATCCTACGTAATTCATACTTGTTTCACCACCACTTTTTTCTAGCACTTGGGTCTTGAGCAGTTTATCAGCACTATCCGGTAAATACAGAAAACACCATTATGAAATAAATAATCTGATTTCTTTATTCATGTGTGCAAACTGATCTGCGAGTCCAGTAGTGTCATTGGAAATAACTTTGCTCTCAGTGAAAGCTGAAAGTGATGTTCATCTTCACGAGTGTCAACGTGCTGTTGTATTTTGACTAATACCTGGAGGGAAATTTTTCGTTTCGTAATATGCGGTTTCTGTCGTAGTGGATTAAAATCCGACCTGTTCGTTATATCGCGCAGATATAACGTTCTTCACTGTTAAGAACCATCTCCCCATCCAACTCATTTTAGTAATATAAAAGACCTTCACTAAATTGAAAACTTGGTGCTCAAAAATTGTCACATTTTAACAACACCTGCTAGCACGTGCAAAAACAAGTACCAATATTTCACGGTACCTTTTTGTCTGCTGAAATCCGTTCGAAATTTTTCCCCGGGTCATTCAACGCAAAAATATGCAAAATAAACGGTGAATGCGGAACAATTTTTAAGATAAGCGGTGAATGCGGTGAAATTACATAAATCAGGCGGTGAATGCGGTGAAAAACTATTTTCCAAATTATGTGAGATAAGCGGTGAATTCGGTGAAATTACATAGATTCACCGCTTAGAAAAAAGTGTCAAAAAGATTAGCGGGTAATTTTAGGCGTGTAAAGCGATGTAAGATAAGGGGTAATGGGGAGTAAAGGAGTAATTTCACCGCTAATAATTGCATGTCTTAAAACAATTCAACGCGCATGTTTCACAGGAAGTAGAGTGAATTTGATCTAAGTTCAAAACAAATATGCTAGATTTTAATGAGAGCTGGCGCTGGAAGTGGCTGACATGCAGGAAGTGAGAGGTTCGTGTAAGGCCGGTAATTTGTAGTATGCGGTGAAATTACATATTTTAGCGGTGAAATGTGGTGAATTTTTGTAAGTTCATCGCTAGCGGCGAAATTACATAACTTTATGTTCGAAATTTGCGGTAAAAAAAAACGACTTTTCACCGCTTATCCTACATATTTTCCCGATTTTTCCTCGACCCGGGTCGAAGGCAGATATTGATGTGCACGTTTCTAGTTGAAACTGTTAACTGATAATAAGTCACTAAGTCAAATTAAATTACTTTTTTACGAACGACATGGAAAACATTAATAGATGACAGTTTCCACAATCAGCTGTTTCTCATATACCTACATATCGGATTATCACCTACCAACTGAAATGCATTACATTGTGTTTTGTTCAGGCCAATGCCTTCTCTAAATTCTCAGATGGCATGAAGAAGATGAGATTCTTTGTGCGAGCATACCAGGCAATCAAGAGTTCAAACCAGGCCAAGAAGCAGGGACGACTCGATTTGGGTAAATTTTGGGATCTATTTTGTACCCCGTGTCTTTTATTATCATTACTTACAAATTATGTCATTAGATAGCACATTAGTGTGTAAAAAACAACACGTGCACCTGGGGGCGAAAAGTTATATGTCCACTAAGCTGGTGGGGGGATAGGCAGATTAGATCCAAATTATGAACAAATCATGCGAAGTATTTCACCGCATTTCACCGCATTTTGCATGCAAATTTGGATAAGTTTTATTAGTCCGAACTGATATTTGAAGAGTATATAGGAGCCATTTTTGTGAATATAATCTTTGGTGCTGAAGAACCATTAATTATTGCCTCGGTAGCAACATAGTAAATCAGCACTGAATTAAAATATTTCTGTTGATATTTTCTGCATTTTTACTATTGCCCCATGAACCGATATTGTCATTTTTAACTAAGGCTAGAAAAAAATCAAAGAAAAGCTTTCCAATGTCTGTAAAACTTCTAAGAAATATTCTTTTTCAATTGTTCGATATTTTATTCAACACTTATGCATTTAAAATAATGCCAGGAGTTTTTATTTTCTGGGCACTGCAAAACCAACTCGAGTAAAGCCCTCGCTGGCAATATGATGTCATTTGTCATCAAGTTTTTTTTCTATATTTGCCCATTTTCAAAGCTAAGAAGAACAACTTTTGTTTGTGGTTGGGTTATAAGATGGTCGACAGGGCAAAAACAACGAGCTGTCAAAATCTCCTAATAATTTCTGCCTTTTTTTCAGCTTCCCGCCAAATTACCAACAGGTCAGTTTTTTAAAGAATGGAAAAACGCTTCGCAAATATTTTTAGAGCAAAATTTATGACGTTCCATAAAATTGTATCGAAGAATGTGGAAACAGATAAATTTTGCATGTTCAGCACTCAAAAATTAGTTAAAATCATTTGTTTTGAAAAGGGGAGCCAGTTACGTACATTTCCAATAATATTAATATACTTAGAGGGGCATTATTAAGGTTAATTTTATTTGTATCGGTAGAAATTGTTATATTAGTGCTGTATAAGTATCTGTTAAAGAGAAATTCAGGTTGAAATTTCTTTGATTTCATATAAGGACAATATATGATTTCACACTGTCCATACTTGACTTTTTAGTGCGAACCTAGTATGAAACAAACAAAATCGAATATGATTCTTGTATGATTACGAAGAAATCGCATGTGATCCTAGTATGATTAACAAGGACCATACATTTTTTTCCTTCAATTTTCATTTTCATTTGTTCAGTATGGCATCACTGATTTTTTTCCCGGAAGCACTTTCACGAGTTGATTTTTATTTGATTTCATACAAGTATCATACAAGATTTCATGCTGTCCTTATTTGATTTCTTAGGACGATCTTAGTATGAAACCAAAGAAATCAGACATGATCCTTGTTTGATTACCAAGAAACCATATTTGATCCGAGTATGATTACCCAAAATCATACAATTATATTTCATAAACGTTTTGACATTTGTTTTTATTTTGGTAAGGCATCACTTATGTGAGTCAGCTGCATCATTTTATAATCCGCCAGCAGTACCGTATCAAATTTGCAGAGCTGGGCACTACATTTAAGAGTAGCCAAAACCGATAACTAAACTTTTGATATTCTGTGAAGCCAGTTTATACCTATAAAAAACCATTTATAATAGATATCAAAAAAACTTGCAAATAAACGCAAATTCGTTTTCTGAATATGTTTTAAATGCGAAATTTTTCTTTTAGCGTACTGAATCAAATGTGGATTGAACAGGCGATTAAAAAAAATTAAATGCCCTCTGTCTACACTATACGGGAATTTATGGAACCAGTCCTCGTTTTAATTGTCATATACGACCTCTTGTGACTTCAAATAAAATTTGCGAACTTCAATAGAAAATAAAAATTAGACAGCTTTCAGCTTTCGAATTTTTGTATATGATCGCTGAATGATTTTTAGGAAGGCATATATGATCCTCGTATGACAAAAAAGCAATCACTTGAATCATATATGACGTAGTATGATTACTAAGAATCATATATTACCTGGTACGCAGTCAAAAGACGTTGCATGATCGTTGACCCGGCTGTGATCCACCAAAAGACCTTGCGATGCAATTTATAATGTGAGGTTTGTGTTAAGTGAAAGAGTAGATCAACATAGGTCAACTTATATGACTTACGTTAAGATGCTTCCATGATATTGCTTGTAGGAACAATAAAAGATATGGGGAGTAACTCAACTGAAACCTCTCGGTTGAAGGAATGCTTAACAACATATAAATTGGAAACATTAGAAAACTAATAGAAAGACTTGCATCTATGAATAAAATTTAGTACCGTTCTATATCCCCGGAGAAACTATATATGCGTTAAAATCACAAGAACTAGGCAACATTGGCATTAAAGATAAATGGTCTCATATGAATTTAAAATTTCAAGATTTTTATTGATGTCTCCAGAAAGTTCCGTTTGACAGAAATCTATCGTAGAACTGACTTACTAACAAACACAGTTCTTTTGAGCCAATCATCCTTCTGCTCGATTTTTTCGCAAACAAGGCATTTGCTGATTAATTAACACCTGCTGATTTAGAGAGCTGCTTTTTTGTTAAAATCCTGCTTATCGGAGTGGATGATTTATATGGACAACTCCGCTTTTTTTTCGAGTAAATTTTGGCCGATCGATCTCTTTGACGGCGAAAGACATGAATGGCAATCTTAGAAAAATCATAGAGCGTAAACTGTTTGATTTGACTATGATGACGCAGGGCCGCAATTTCGGACAATTTTTGAAAATTAATTAAAAAGGGCAACAAATATGGTGTGTATAGTCCATTCTTGCAGAAAAATACCGAAAGTCCAGACCAAAAAATATCTCAAAAAGTTTCCCAAATTCAAATGGGGCCCTTTTTAGCTTCACTTTCTGAGAGCATGTTGTTCTGGAGCATGATGTTTCGTTATTTTGCTAATTTAAACCAATGCTCATTGCATTGGGATTTAAATATCCATTTTTGATTCATCTCTCTAATTGAGAAAAATTATCATTGCCTCCACTTAACTTTTTTAATGATTGCGCTGATGGTCAGTTTAAAGATTTTGAAGTTATGGTTTGCATTGTGTTTGAGGAATTGCCATTGTAGCCGCACTTTTGATGTCAACGAGAAACCAAATTAGAGCAGTAAATTTAATCACGCTGCAGGAGTTAGTTAATACAGCAAAAAAATTGGTAATTTTAAAATAAAAATTAAAATAAGAAACTGTATTCAAAAATTTCTTTTTTAGAGAGACTTTGATATTAAGTGCTGCCATTTGACTTCCGGAAACCCGTTTATCTCTTCTGAACTTTTTCCTGTTTCATTTTGGTCCTAAAGCTGAAACAAGTTTCCTAGAGCTTAGATGCTATTGTTTGAACCACAAAATTGATATCAATTCTTTTTATCATTACATTAGGTATTTTCCGTTCATCAGAAAATTGCGAATTTTGGACTTATGGCCGTATTTGCTGACTTTCGCTCTCATGTCATGTAGCAACATTAGGGAGGAGTCCCATTGATCTTTTATCCTCTAAGTTCGTCTATTCAACTTACCAAATGATAGTTTATGGTTTCATGACTCTCACATTTTGTTTACGTATAATTTTCATTAATTTTTTGAGTCTTTTCCCACTTTCTTGTGTTACCATAATTTTTTTCCGTATAATAAACAAGAGAGATAAACAATTTTTATTGATTTTGCGGTGACTTAATGGTATTTTGACCTTGATAATGAACAATGTAACAATATCAATAAAAATACAGTAAAATATACGGAACGAATAGCATTATTGAAAAAGAATAAGCATTACGTAAGTATTTATTCTCAAAAGTTTTCTTTTGAGAATAAATACTTACGCAATGATTATTCTTTTAGTAAAAAAGTTCTTTTTTAGTAATGGTTAAGTAAAGAAGTTCTCTTTACTTATCTAGCGTAAGAAAATGTTTTTCAAGAAGTGTCAGATTGCTGCAGAAATTTTTGTTGTGAGCCCGAGACGGAATCCCGATTTTTTTCGGAACTTTATTGTTACATTCATTGCTAAGCACGTGGCAATATATATTTGCCGTTAAGTGGAAATAGGTCACTATTTTGACTATTCTGTGTGGTCAAATTGTAAGAAGTGTTGGAACATTTCTTACGGTGGTCACGTGTTTTATCAACTTGAATCATACTTCCTTGGAAATTCTTGGTTAACTGTCAAAAGTTGTGTCCTCATTAATTGAAAGTCAATTCAATGTTATTTTTATTTAATTATTGTAATTAATGAGCTATCACAATATTTTTACAATAAAAATATCTTGTATTTTTTCGTGACGCTGTCTGTTTTGTAAGTTTGATCAGATTTTGATTCCATCTTTCTCATGCCAATAAGAAATCAATTTGTCGTAGTGACTTCAGTCAACTCTGCATCCGATTAGAACAAAATCATCTTCAGCCGAATATCAAAGATCAATTAGCAGCTAAGAAAATTCTACTTCAATGCATTGACTTTCTACTTTATTAGTGAAATATTGAGTATGCCCGTATTAGGCAGCTTTTGTGTTGTCTTCACTCTTTTTGTAATTATGAATAAGTCTCATAGGTCATAGGTTATCTACTCAGTGATAAGCAAGCATACTTAAAGTTACAGTTTGACAGCTTAATGTTTCTAGGTCTTTTTGATGACAAATTTGTAGACAAAACTCCTTAGCAACAGTTCTAGTTCTCATTGGTTCTTTAGTGTAACTTAAGTGAATCTTTCCATTGGTTTTAATCCGATGATTTTTAAAAACTTTTTTGAAACTTTTTGTTTTCATTAAAGTTGAAAATAATTTCATTCATCCCAGTTTAGTATTTTCTCTTGTCAGGTTACTTAGTGTCAAAAACGAAATGTCTGCAAAGACCTCTGCTGATGCATAACTGAGAATTTAGTTCGTTTAGTTTTGTTTCTGCAGTTTGAACAACTTTGACGATTTTTTATATAAAAGTATTAGTGATTTTCAAGATTTGCCTAAAAATGCTGTTTTTGTTTTTTTTTGATATTCATTGATCTATTCTAACTTGGATCTATTCTGTTTTGCCCCCCCCAGCTTAGTGAGCACAATTTTTTTATGATCCCCAGGCGCACGGGCTATTTTCTTACATAGTAACGTGAGTAGTAAATAATAAGAGCGTTATGAGCGGGGGGTATTCATGCGATACTAAACATGGGAATATAGGGAGTGATCATGAGTGGGAATTAGTTTAGGAGGGATTGAACGGTTTGTACATGTAAAACCTTTCCTTTCCGCTTTATTCCAGTTTTTTTTCTCGCCGCTTTCTCAGTAGTCTTAGCGCTTTCAAAACACTCAATCAATTTAAATTAAAACCAAATACTTAACTCCATGCAAAATCAAGACTTGTACAGTTTTGCGTGCGCTTTTCTGCGCTATTAAATTTAATTACACTGTCTAATAACGCCTTGCAGTTTTAAACACTGGCTTCCTCTGCTTCAAAATTAATAAACGGGTTATCGGGACTGGAATTTTCATCCGAACTTGCATCAAAATCAACTAAATCAATGCTCCCAAAATCCAAATCGTTTATCAGTTCAGCAGCTAGAAAACCAGGGTCGGGTGGCTGCCATGTGTTGGAGCTTTGGGTGCTAGTTTCTGGAGACGATTGTGGCACAACGAAACTGTTATCCCAATCAGGACTCGAACTTACCTGTAAGTCACTAAAATTGCCAGAATTTTCATAATCCCACTCCACATCGTCGTCGCTCCAATTTATTTCGTCTATAGCATAATCGCCCAGTTCATAGTGGCCAAAAGGGAGGGTTTTTATGCCATCGGGTAATATGTAGCGTTTTTTTTATCAAACGCTGACAATCAGATTTTGTTTGTATTTACTGTGCGCAACGAGTGGTGGTCAGAAAGAATCCGGGTGTTCTCTGCACGTACACTGTTGCCTGACAGCAGGGTATTCACAAAGTCTGCATGTCGTAGATGTTGTTGCGCAGCTTTCGTCACTCCCTTTGCTGAGAGTTTTCTACAACCTGAAAAGATGGAAAGACAATGAGAAAAAATAGGCGCTATTTTGATTACTAACCCCCTGTATAATAACAATACATACTAACAACTTCCAGATGTTTACTAACCAACTATATATATTTATAGTAAAACCAATATTATTGATTTCAAAGAGAATAAACTTACTTGTTGACAGAATGGAGTATAGCTTTGGCTTTAAGCAGATGAATTGGGTAATGTAGTCGCCGGCGAATTCATCCTTAAACTTAGGGACTACTTTCTTGTTACTTGCATTAAACAAGAAATGATCAGACGGGTAGTTTGAAAAATCGAAATGACTCAGAACTGACTGCGGCTTTTCTGATAGTTCCTTGTAGAAGTCTGGACTTTTAACAGAATATAAGAGGCTGTCCGTATCACTATATAATAGGCGACAGTCAAAGTTTGGACGCATGATCCGATAGTGGAAATAATAAATGTAATATTTCGCCAAATCTAAGATAGTGGCTCCCACAATTGCCGGAGTGTTCCAAAAGATAGATTTTGGGCGAGTAGTCAAAGCAGCCATGTTTTCCCCGAATATCATGTAGTGGTCAAATTCAAACTTAGACACTACGTTCAGCACTTGTTCAGCATTACGCGTGATTGCAATTTTACTGCGGCGTCGCTTAGATTTGCAGTTTTTGCCGTATACAGCGTTGTTCATTAACTTGTAAAAATTCTCCTCAAACTTATTGGCTGTGACTTGTCGTTTTTCACTGTTTAACGTAATATATGGTGATAGCCTTCTTTCTTGGCGAAACTGCAGCACTCTATGCACTTTTTTGATTACAAGTCCAAGTTCAGTATACAGTTTGAGCAATTTGTAATGAACCATATATCTCTCCTTATCAAAAAACGTTTGTAATAATTTCTTCACTTTTGATGTGGGGAGGTTGCGCTGCTCTTTTAAGTTAAGTTGGTACTCTTCCAACCACTCCTCTTCAACGATGTCCTTGGTAGGGGCCAGGGGGAAATCCCGGTGATCGTCATGCAATCCTGGTGGGTATGAAAGTTCGACCTCCACAAAGTATCCCACGCTGGTGTTGCGGGGTGTGTCTAGGACCTCTTGAATTGTGACTTCTGTGTTGAATGCGAACTCTGAGAGGGGGAGTTTTCAAGTTGCATCACTCCTCCGTATAAATTGTTCGCATCAACACAGAAGCCGAATTGATGATCTTCTGTGCTATTGTAGTTTGGAATGTATTGGTTATTAGCAATGAAGCGCCGGTTTTGGTAGACAGAGGTGACGCCACCGCGGATTGCAGGCTCGATCATATCTAGATGTTCTCGCTCTGTCAATAACTCGACATTTGCTTTGCAGATCCTCAAAGAAGCCTCTTTGGCCATATTGAGTAACGTAAAAAAGTGCATGCAGTCCAACCTATAGGTAGTAAAACTCAATTCTCTGTGAAATTCGCAGACGCAGGCTAATAGTGCACAGTCTATTTTTAAGTAAGCGTCGTGATAATCTTGAAGTTATCCACAGCAAAGAAATTCCCACATCCTGCTTGCATGAGCTAAATTACTTTCTGTAATATTCACGTTGCCACCGTCTAAGGTATTTCCCCACTTTTCTAGTGGTGGTAGTTGTGTGTCAGAGAACTTGGCACGACTACTCATATAAGAATAGGGATAGTAGCCTTTCTGTTTTAGCAGCTGGCTATTTTCAACCGAGACGGTCGCAAACATTGACTTCATTATTTCAAATTGATTCTCCGGGAGTATTTCTACGAGTTTTTCAAGTGAGCTGTTCATAATTTTGAAGGAGTCGATAAACACCTTCACCGATGTCCCTTTTCTGTTAACAAAGGTATCAATGAGCACACCAAAGGTCATAGATATGTATTTTTCGTCTGTGGCTGGTATGACACTGATGGTCGTTGTTGGTTCACAGTTGTTCAGGGCTAGACAAATGTGGTGTAGATCATTATTTTGTATAATATGACCTACGACAGGTATGAAATTGATGTTTCTCCTTGCTCGGTTGCTTTTTTCATGCGCCCCCCGAGAAATTTTCCACTATAGTGACAATGGTCTAAGTCAATCGAGTTTTCTGGGTCTTCGACTTCCGAAAACGGTTTCTCACAAATCCAGCATTGTCTAGCTTGAGATTTGTCCAAACTTCGCCTGTCGCCTTTGAAAAACGGATATTTTCTCTTTTGCTTGTGGATATCTCTTGCAAGCTTGTGTAGCAGTTTCACAAAATTAGCCATACAGTCCTCAGAACTGTCAACTTGGTAAAAAAATTGGTTTGCTAGAGTGGTGATCAATTACTGTTAACGCAAACCCACACAGCTCATGAATCTCCTTTACTTGCGTAAATGCTCTGCTACTAGGTCCTCTGCGTCCTGACACGGGTCTAAGAAAGGACTCAAAGTCGAAGTATATTACTAAAGATACGAACCAAGTTGCAGAGAGGTTTGTAAATTTGTATGAATTTTGATCGCTTGAAGGCATGTGAATAACTGCGGGAGCGTTGTTGCCACTGTTAGTCATGTGCAAATTGTCACTTTCGAGACAGTCTCGACATATCCAAAAGCAATTCCGACAGATCCGATAACAATAACGAAAGTCAATACGTCGTATTTAGCAAACGACTTTTAAAAGGTGAGTAATCAGTACATAGTGGTGATGATCATCATCATACAACAAAAGTAAATCCATTACAGATTCGGATTCGTATGACGAAATTTTAAGAGGAAAAAGTTTGACCGTTATCGTAGCCAAACACAATAATTTGAACGTCATTCAGTTTTTCGAATTCGGGAATATCTTCAAAGCCCATAGGCATATCGAATTCACCTAATGGTTGATGAATTCCGGGTTGATTGTAAGTGGTCGGGGATGTTTTGGCAGTTTGGTAGTTCTGATCAACTCTGTCCAGACTTTTTCCATGATGTAGATGATATGCTGCTACATAGCAACAACTGAAGCACTGCTGGTCTTCGTGATTTCTAATGTTGAGCAGACCGCGACAATTGGCAATTTTAGTCGGCAAAGCAATATAGGGCGAGCCGCGAATTGGTCCGAAGCGTGCGAATTTCACATCAACTTTCAGCACTTTTTCGAGTACCCATCCACTCCCCATCGACGCAAATGTCGTTAAAACGCTCATCATTTTTTGACCATTCCCCTGTAGGCTGCAATCGTGAGACCATTTGCGTAGACTGGAGTCATAAGTGAGTTGGCGTATATTTCGATGCGCTCATCTTCTGCATTATCAGGCTGGTCATTACGGTACTTTATCAGCTGTAGTTTTGCACACAACTGAACCTTCTGTGGTCCATGGCATAACTGCTCATTTATGAGGCTATCGATTTTGGTTTTTGAGCACGCTTGAAGTTTTCAAGATCACGTGCTTCATCTGCGTCAATTGTTTCAAACGTTCGCAAGAGGCCGTTGAACGCACTTTCCAATGGCGTATCTCTTGGTTCGAACTCGTCGCCAAATACGGGTAGAGAGTGCACAGAGTTCATATGCCTAGCATACAAGTGAGAGTCATTAAACCCAAGATGACAACTGCGGCAACAGTTGGTGAATCGCGAGTGCTCGGTCCTCATCTGTTGCTCGACATTCGAGATTTTTCGCGAAGTAAATTCGCATAAAGAACATTGATAAGTGGGTAAACCAAGTTCATCCGAGTGGAAATGATGCTCAAGTCTAGTCCGATTGCTAGCTGTACTGAGTGTAGAATCGCAATAACGGCAAAGGTACACCATTTTTAACTTGAGTAGCAACGAATGCTTTAGCTTGAGTAATAACAATTCAATTTGAGAGACGAAAGAACAGATAATGGTTTCTCGGGTTTCACCGAAACGTAGACCATGGAATACTTTGTGCGCCAAATTTGAAAGTTTAAAATACTGCAACCTGATTGATCGGTTTTGGCGGGCTTTTACTATTTCGAATTTTTGTAAAATTTTATATTTGAAAGCTATTTTTTCAATTTATTTCTCTAGATGCCATGAGAATAGGTGAGCGGGCAACCGATAGACAGAATTCGATGACTGTTTTAATGCAAAAAGTGTAATTGGTTTGCAATTAAACATGTTCTTTTTGAATGAAATCCCACATGAGGGCGTTGTTTGACTACTGTCTGAAATTGGATGTTATAGCAATGCTACGCAAAAGTTGTGGGAATGAAAAATGCTCGTGGCGTCATAAAACGTAGGACCCCGTTGAAAAAACTGCTCCAGCATCATCAGAAAAAAAGTTAGTTTTTTCTGTCAATCAAGTCGTAAATTGTCAAAACATGACAATTACATGACAGTTACACATGTTTTTTCTTTAAACGAATTTTTTGATGACAGGTCTCAGAATAGAACTCCACATGATGCCGCCGGGGAGTGCAAAACTGCAAAAAACAGGGTTCTAACTCCTTTTTATCAGGTAGTTGGTGTTCTAATTAATGCCAGATGTTAATGGGACATGAATGGCCAGATGTTTTGGAAATCGGTGAAGGAGCAGTTTTCGGACCTCGATGCTTATGAGCAAGCCTGTCAAGCATAGCGAGGGCATTACAAATCTGCAAAAAAATTTTCAATTTTTTTTAGTTAATTAGTATTTTGGCTAATTAAGCTCTAATTAGCTCTTAATTAAGGGCTAATTAACTCATTAATTATTTGTCTAAATTTGACGAGTGTGATGAGAGTTTTTGTAGCTCATTGTCTGCGGATGCCAATGAAACTTTTTTGGGGTCAAAGTTCACTGTTAATATGTTGAAAAACAGCAGAAAATCGCGTTTTTTAATGTTTTTCTCAAACATCTTCTTTTTTAGCATCGGAACAGCCGGTTGGCAATTAGTTGATGATACCAAACCCTTCCATTACCGTGTTTTCAATAGTTTAACCTTGTCATTGGATGTTTAATTAGTACAACTTCAAACTTTTAGACGGAATTTTGCATTTTTTTCGGCTCTTTTAAGTTATTATTAGTGCCTTTCTGTCAGTTTTTTTTTAAATCGAGTGAGTAGCATTGTTACCTTCTAAATCAAGACAGCTATTGTTTGCATCCAAAAAAATTTTTTAGGAATCTTATGACGCATAGTTGGTTTTTCATTCCAAGAAATTTTGTTTTTTGATAACTTTTTCTTTTTATTTAGTTTTACAATAGTGCTTATTAGGGATAAGTTGATAAAATTAGCTGCTATTCAACACTGCAAACAAAGAACTATATGCAATGTATAGTGTAACCAGAGAAAAATTGTTAAAAATTTTGTTTTTCTTGTTTTATTTATTATGATGAAGCAACTAATTTTTTACTGTTTGTACGTTGAAAAGTTTTGTAAAATCCAATTCAAAGCACTCGATGAAGGAGTATAGTTAAACAAAAGTTGATACTTAAGTTTTAAGCGTGATCTCAATAGGCTAAATCTCTTCTAGGTTCTTTGCTTATGGGATAATTTAAAAGACAAAGAACAAGTTCAAACATGTTCAATTTGAGAAAAACTGAACTCTTTGCAAAATTTTCATGTATAAACATCAAATAATTGCTTACATATAAACACACAAAAGAAATAAATTATGGGAAGCTCTAAATTTAAGCAGAGAAAGTGATGCTGATAAAAAGTTTAGTATTCAAAAAGCACCGAGAGAGAAGGGTCCGACTTTCTTTTATTAGGTGCTCTGCATACTTTAGGCGTTTCCAAATTGTTTGGTGTGATAGTCTTGTCTTCTCCATCGATCTCTGGAACTGGTGTTTTTGGCGATTCAAAGTTTGCCTCTGAAAGCATTGTAGTATCGGGTGTTTCCTGGCTTGTCTGTCCAATTCCAAATATCCAAGGAACTTGATCTCTACTGAGTGCTTCAAAAAATGACGGGCCTGTGCTCTGAGGCGTTGTTTTAGCGCTAGGGTCACTCAGCGGAGTTGATGGTAAGCTTTGGCCTGAAGAACTTGCTGGTGATGTGGGCGACAATTGAATGCCCCAAAGACTGGCTAAATTGTCACGAGCATCTTGAGCTCCAAGTTGATATTCGAATAGTGGGACACAATCGCAATCGTACTTGAAGAGAAGTTGCTTTGTCTCATCGGGCAATGTTGCAATGTCTTGCGGCTCACACGACTGCGGTTTTTGTGGTGGCACTAGACCACCAGAAGTTATAACACTTCCATGAGTAGGTGAGTTTTTTTCCGGCAAAGTGGCAACAAAATCGATAATTGATTTTGGTATAATGAAGCTGTCTGATGTAATCCAATTTTTCATAGAAAAGTCTTTGTACTGTTGAATAAAAACAACATAATTTTCGTACATGGTCTGATATACTAAATTCCTTTGCCAGGACTCGTCAGAATCAGAGAGCAAGTAAAAAGACATTCTGAAGTTTTGAAATTTGAAAAATTGTTTAGGCAGGCAAAAGAAATCAGATAAAGAAAGATTGAGAGAGAGAGAGAGAGTAACTTTAATATGTGAAGAAAATGGTCTGAAGTGTTATAACTAATTTGGTTTTATGGTTCAGGCACTCCCTTAGGTCACATTTGTTTTCAATCAATTATCTACGATTTTGGTCCCTTGCATATTACTCACAAGAACACATATTTATTGAAGCTAGCTGTTATCAGTGCACCCACCAGACCAATGTTTAACGACATATATGTTTATATGTCCCATGTTTAGGTTTATGCTGTTTTATTCACAGTATTTTCTACATATGTTTTGAAGTTTGCTTTTATTGCCCAGTTTTCCTCATACGTAAATGTATACTTTAAGATTTCTTATCAATTTGATCTCTGACCTTAAGTGTAATAAAGTTTCATGCACCAAATATGTTTACTGCACGTGCAAAACAAACAAGGGCTTTATAGAATAGTAGTTTTTTACACGTTTTCTTATGCCCCAAATTATTTTCTGATACGTGTTTTATGCCTTCTTATCAATTTGATCCTTGAACTTTCTTTGTAATAAAATTCCATGGTGCACGCACGGGTTAATAATTGAACAGACAAGTGCTTTACAGAAAGTTGCCCAAGTTGAAAAGAATTAACAGAATCAAGTACGCCGCCGGCGTACTTGTGTCTGTATTTTCACACATGTAAACCTGTTTGCAATTAAAAACAAAGAGGACACTTGTTTAATCCAAGCTTGCCGCGCCACTTGAGTGTGAGTGTTTCTTCGAGGTGGTCGTTTCATTATATATTTCACAAAAAACTGTTATCAGTATAACCAGAGACTAAATTGAAATATGCCGTTTTCTGCCACAAAAGATTCTGAGTTTGGGGATAGTTTTTATGATATTTCAAAGACGGAAAAACGTCTAATCAGGGCCACCCTCAAAACGTATGAGAAGACTGGAACGTATGTGTTTCTGAAACTATTCAAGAAAGTTGACGACGACGATTACGAATTTCAACAACGGCTGTCACTGACTACAGAAGAATTTGATAAACTTATAAAAAAAGCGCCAAAAATTAGGGAAACATTTCCAATCAGTTCACAAGAAGCTGAATCAAAATCGATGACTGACGTACCTTCTCCTGCTAAGAAATCAAATTTTAGCACAACATAAAAGTCATGGTTGAGGCAATGTTTGAGCGTTCTCCTAGTTACTTCAAACAGTTTCAGAAACAGTTTAAATTTTTAGTCACTAACGAAAAAATTAACTTGTCAAGCGTGAAAAGTTTTGCAACGTGTTCCCATTTCGATTCAGAATTTTGTCAGTTGACGACCACAACAACAAAATATACTAACCATTTTCATGTTCTGATAGATACATCAGAAGCAGCAACAACTTACGATGACATTTTCAAACGAAACAAGGCTTTCCTTGTATCTTGTCTTTTCTCAATTTTTCGATACTTGTTTTCATCAGCAGTGGATTTGGAGACAAAAGACGATGTCTTTTTTAAAATGAAGTTAGTGGTTGATTTCAACATTAAGAACGAAGAAAAACCTGAGTCTGCTGCAACAGTGCGGAAGCGTTTACCAGCAATTGTCACTTTATCACAACAGCTACAAACAAAAACTGCTGGAAACTCAAACAAAAATAGGGGAAATATTGTGAAGTCAGTGAAAACAACGGTGGTGCAGAAGTCAGCGCACAACATGATTTTGTCGGGCAAGCAAACTCAAACAGACAATTTCAGTAGTGAAACTTTGCGTAGATTTGAATCAGTTTTAACTGGTCCTCATTCTGGTGCTTTTTGTCAGATTATGAATATTTTTGTGAGTGGGTATGGAAATTTGAATATTGATACTGATTTGTTGTTCATTCGTTTTGTGTATGAAGAAAAAATTAAAATTTGAAAAAACTGAATTTCATTCAAACATTAGTAGTGTTAGGTCATCATCATATGAAGAGCAAACCGTATCAAATCATTATCACTACATTTAGCAATGGGCTGAAAACTGAAAATAAGATGAGCAAAATAAATACAAAGAAGTGCACATAGTTTTGAGTCTCGACTTTGTATGGGCTGGTT
Source organism: Convolutriloba macropyga (assembly GCF_964194025.1). Classification (NCBI taxonomy): domain Eukaryota; kingdom Metazoa; phylum Xenacoelomorpha; order Acoela; family Convolutidae; genus Convolutriloba; species Convolutriloba macropyga. Next base: position 34,440,370 of record NC_134475.1, read on the forward strand.
TTCTAGAACTTGACATAGCTGAACGTCTCCTTGGGTAGAAACCAGTCTTCGATATACATCCTTATAGAACAAAACTGGTTGCCCCAGAGGATCGGCAAAAATCAAATTCTTGTTTTTGACGCATAATAGGAGCCAATGTGTTCCAGCATTGTCAGACGTTGATGCATTGACTATTATAAATGAATTTGGTTGCAAAATTTTAGGGAAATTATTTGCTGCAAAGACACCCAGAAATTTGTGCTTCAGTAGCTTGCAGCGCTGTATTAAATCGTTTAATTCATCTTCGTTCATTAATTTGTCAATATATGGTTTTTCGACACACGTCGTGCACTGTCAACGTAAATTGTACTTGTTTTTTCGCCAATTATAAAAATTTCAATATTGTTTGGAAGAGCCGGTGAGAACTTCAGTTCCACGGTTATTGAACTGTTTGTCAGCTCCGGGTGAATAAAATCATGGGAAGCCTGTTGCGTGCTGGTAAGGTCAAAAACCATAAGGAAATGGCTGGGATACTCGCTCAGTTTAATTTCATGACCGTTCTCAATATAAGCCAAGTCGGATATTATGTTAAAATATAGACGTTTATCGTCATCTGTTGATATTGGACTATCCGCTACAAGCAGTCCGTTGCGATAAATATATATTTGTTCGAGACCAAATTTCCGATAATGAAACGGGTTGAGCCTGTTATTGCCTAAGAAAGCTTCGTTAGTGTTTAAACAAATTGCAAGTCTGCGATTTGGTTCCCGCGAGAAATTATCCTCTTGCTTCCAACTATGGAGACCAGCTGAAGCCAAAAACGTTTTTGTTATGGTTTCGAAGTAGGGATAGGATGCGGGACTACTTAACAATGTTTTTTCAATGGCTGACATAGCGTCATCATTTAGCGTCATCTTGCAGACATACAAATTGGCCTCTAAAATTTCTACTTTGTAGCGTTTTGCAGGGTCATCGGACATGATGACAAAGTCATCAATAGAACGTCTGAAAGCAATGCGAAGCGTAACACCGCTAAGCAGATGTCGATCACAGGTTGCAGAAGTCAACGGCAACTTTTCCATAAAAAGCGCATTCGGCTGATTTTTTAACTAATTCTTTTCTCCTGTCAATTTCTGTTGTCGCTAACCTAGCCAGGTTCTCTTCAAATGAGTATCCTTGACATGCTAGCCATGTGTTTTTTTGCGTCTTTGTTGTGTGAAAATTCGGTCTCGATAAAACTTTTATGCGCATAGTTCCCGTTGGTATTTGATATTTTCAGTCCATTAGCAGATACCGTACCTCCAGAAAATAATGAATTTAACACATTGTTGCAAAAGTATGGAGCATCCGTTTTCGCTTTGTCAGTAGGAGCTCCTGCATCATGTTTCAAATCAGCTCCAGACGACTGAACAATTTTACATTTGATTTCGAGAAAATTTTTTTGTAAATCTATAAAATTATTTCGATCACCAGAGACTTCAAACTCTAACAAGGGTCCATTTGGACTGTAGACAGGTCCCAATTTTGGCAGAAACTTCCATCAAAGGTTACTAAGAGCGCTGGTTTTTCAAACAAATCCAGAGAACTGTGAGTTGCTTCTGTTGGCAACAAATTAGCGATCATCGTTAACTTTGGCGAAAAAATCTGACCGACTTCTTTTCAGGGGCCTCCGATTGGAAATGATGTTTTTCCATTTGGTTACTGCTGCTGACTTTTTGGATGAGCTCTTTGAGCGACTTCTTAGTCTACGTTGTCGTAATGTTTTTTTCCGTGATCCACCAGTCTGTTTTTTTACTGTATTAGTAATTGTGTTTTTCAGCGCTTGTTTTGGTGATTTTTACTGCTTACTACGTCCAGTAGCTCTGGAACACTCTGTTTCAACAGTTCCTTTGCAATACGTTTGGCAGTCGGTAGAATGAATCTACGTGCTAAGGGTAGAGCAACACGACCAATACCCGCAGCCAAAGCTCCAAAGCCAATACCTCTTTGTCGATAGTATCCAGAAAAATGCGGCAAAGCAGGTGCTTGATTTGCGTAGTATGAATCCATTTTAACTTGAAAACTTTTTGAATTGTAATGTCAAGAGAACTTTTCCTGTTCCCGAAAAGGGAACCAAGTCACCTGTTTCTGTTCGCAGTTCAATAGAAATGGACTGAATTGTGTTTCTCAATAGCTTTTTGTAATCTAAGTATGAAAAAACTATTCGATGTGTTGGTGCAACTTCGCACACGCTACCGTTTTTTAGACGCTGTTTTGAATCAATGACCCGTAAAAGAGGCGCTTTGGCATCACCCACGTACTGATATTCAATAATGTTTGCATATACAAATATCAACTGTTTACCAGCCAACAGATCCGCCGGTAGCTCGCCATAATAAGCTGTCGTGTCGTCACTTTTCATTAATTTATCTGCAGTCGTGTTCATTCTATAGCCAATATGGATACCATTGCCATCAGGAACTCCCTCAAAACCAAGGATACTTGGAATTTCCTTGCTGAGAAACGTAATCCCTTCACGTTTTCCAAACAAAATTTCAGTATTTTCCAGAATTTTTTATTTCTCTGAAGGAAAAGTAAGGCAGTCCGGCTGTACGCTTGATTAATGCTAGAAGCTGGTTTACGTTGTCGAATGAAATGTCCCTGGCACAAACCCTAATTTTGATCCATTGTACGGTCGTGAGATAACATTGGCTTCTGCAGCCCTTTTCGTAGCTTCTTCATATTCTTTCAAGCTGAAAGCAGTGAATTCCCCCTCCACAACGTTTTCAATTTTCGTTGGAAAGATAATTTCACTTAACGCTACCCTCCAGTCACCAGAAAGTTGAATTTCATCTTTAAAAAAGTTTCGAAATGACGCAAGAGTATTTGATTTGAATATTTGCATCGATGCAGACGATACAACATGTACTGTGAACTCATCTTCAAATTGATTGCGAGCCATTTTACTCGCTGCGTTCACGAACAGGTGCAATTCTGGTTGATAGAATTTACCCTCTATGTTTTCTTTGTTTGCGTCAATAATAGAGTAGGTTGGCGGTGACAACGTCGGAATATCTGTAATCTCAAATACTTCGTCAGTAAAGGATTGTTTGTATCCCTTTCTGAATGCTTTGTCCTTTTTGACATATCTAACAAAGTCTCCGATATAAAACTTGGGTTTTTGACGGATACTTGTTTGAGCACTCAGTGAGACCAGCCTCGGTACATCTTTTTTTGTTACCTTATTTGGGGCAAGTTTAGTGACCAAGTTAACACGTGAATTAATTGTGTTCACAAATGGATCCAATTTATCAATGTAAGAGTAAGTCCACTTTTCTTCAAGGTATCTGTGGATAAAATTTTTCAGCGAGCAAATGTTTCTCTCTGCAATAGCAGACTTTTTTTCACTATGGGTGCTATATAAATGAATCCTTCTTTTCTCACACAAGCTTTTGAAAGCACCAAGAAATTCTTTACCATCGTCAACCCATAATTTTAATGGTTGTTTGTTCTTAATCATTTTTTTGAATGCTTGGGCTGCTTCTGTTGCATATTTCGTTTTCATTGGTTCCACTCTCAGATATCGTGACAGACAGTCAACTGCTACCAAAAGGTATTTGACATCTCGATTGTACTGTGCAAGTTTATCAACATGAGCTAAATCCAGAGACCAAATTTCATTGATGTCCTTTACAAAGACTTTTAGTCTTGGAAACCTTGACTTGAACAAATTGAGCGGTATTTTGTGATGGACGGTTTTGATTCTAAATATGACCTCACTTTAGCCATTGATATTTTGCTTTGTGCATGAAGTCGCTTTGGGCTACCAAAAGAAGCAGGGCCTTTTGAATAAAGTTGCTCCAAGTGTTTTCTCTCAGAAGAAGAAAGGATCCCATTTTTTCGGTTGACTCTCTTTTTTGTTTGTCTTTTTGATTTTGACCTTTTTTCTGTTGTGGCTCGTTTTGGGTTACCGCTTCCTGATTGTGGACTTTGTTGGGTTGGGAAGAATTCTTGTTCACTTTCATAGGCTTGTATAATTTGCTTGGCGTAAGTGTTTGCAACAAGTTCAGGCTCAACCGGGAGAAGAGCTAAAATTTTAGAGTATTCTAATTGATCAATTTTTTTAGTAGGCTGCTGTAAATCATACAAAAATTTGGAGACTTATACACTTGTTGGTTCTTGATTGATGTATAGTAACTTGCTTTCCTCTCCAATTGTAACTGCTTCCGATTGGAGGATAAGATCAAGCAAAATTTCTGCACGTTGTATTTTGTGTTTTTCTTTCAGTTTCACTAGCCCCATTATTGATTCAAAACTTGCGGGGGTACTTTCTGGTTTTTTTGTGACAACTGGATCAATTTCGCTGTCATCACTAATCGATTCCATTTTTTAGGGCTCGTCTACTTGTTTTTCCCGCTCTGTTAACACTGGCTCTGTTTGAAATACTCCATCTGTTCTTTCCACGCTGTCCTCGGAACTTGGCATATTTCTTTGCATGAGTGTTAACTGAGCTGCTTTGTTTCTATAGGCTGGGTTGTCGAGAATTTCGCTTTTTATTGGTTGTTTCGACATGAACATTCGCTTCGGAATCAGAACAAATTTTTCTGCATGCATTATGGTTTTTTCAGGTACAGATAACAAGCAAAGCTATACGTTTTTACTAGTTCTATTTCTCTCGCAAAAATTTCCTTTTCCGACTTCAGACTTGTCTGTTTAGATAAAATTTTTCTGAATGAGCTTTCTGCGGTTTCTATAAAGTTTTTGTTGATGGGCACGTTACCATTAAATACGTTCAGGAAGCATTCGTAAAGAAAATAAATAAACTTTTTAGTTGCTGACTTGATTAACTTTTTTAACTTGATATCCGATACTTGTAGCATTTGCTGAAGCATACATATTTCTTTCTCTTTCATCGGTTAAATTTGTAATAACAGCTTTTGCTGGAGGTAAGTAAAAAATTGAGGGGCCTGGAGGCTCAATATTAGAGGAATAACGTAACGCGTCTGACGTTTTTGGGTCGAGATCAATTAATAAATGACCAAAAGGTTGCTTTGTTGCTAACTCGTAACTTTCTCTTAAAAATTGTGTGTTGTTGAGTTGTCGACCAATTAAACCAATTTGTTGAACATCACGAGGCGATTTAAATAAAATAATGTGTGTTGTATTAAGGTCAATAGTTCTGGACCATTTGCTCTGTTGAAGCAATTTGTGTTTCACGTAAATCACACTGATTTTCTTATGTCGTCCAGCTGTCGCTAATTTAGAAAATTCTTTATCATCAAAATTTCTTCACATGAATCGTCAAATACCAAAAGGAAATCATCTAGTTCTGATATTTGCTCAAAATTGGAAAACTTCTTAAACTGAATGTTTATTTTTCTCTCAATGAACTGAAATTTAGGTTGGTCATGCTGGTAGAAATAAAATATTGATTCAAACTTGGGTGAGAACGTGTTTTGAAGTAACATTTTGAAAATCAATTCAGTTTTTCCACAACATGATGGGCCACAAACAGCCATAAAAAGTCTATCGGTAGTTGAAATTATTTTATTCATAGTCTCGGGTTAGGTAGAACGTATCCAACTGTGCTAGAAAGGAATGAAAACCAGAATGTTGATTCTTCACAATCGAGTTTAAAAAACACCAATTTAACCAAAGAAACACCTATAAGAAAAACTATTATGAAAATTTGGGTAAAATAAACCACCTAAGATCTTGGAACTCTTGAGTTACAAAACCACCAAGATCGCCTTTCTTGGTGATTTTCGTCAAAAACTAAGTCAGTTATAGCTCCTCCGGCGTCAATGGTGTCCTCGGGTTAAGTCATTTGAAACAGTTTAATAAATTAAACAATGAATTGAAGCTCAGGCTCATGCATAATTAATTGAGAATAAAAAATTCATAACAAACAAAATGTGAGTTTTCATCAGATTTTTTTGTAAGCGATAGTATAGTTTGCATTCACATTGTCAGTTTTATCTCCGAACACAACTGACTCAACGTTGCTGTCTCTGATGCTCTCCTTAATTTCAGCCGGAAGACGTTCATCTGTTGGAGATATCTGAACTGGTACTGCATGCTTGGGCATAGGTAAAGGGGTTAGTTTCAGTCTTCGCGCTTTCTCTTGAATAGACATGGTAGAATATGAAATATTCTAAGAGGGAAAGGTATTTTTTCAGTGTCTCTATTTCTGTTTCAGTACAGGTAACTTGTTGCTTCCTTAGCACAGTTTGACCACGGGTATCAACTTTCTCTTCTTTAATAAATTTAACGGTTAGCTGTTCTTCAGCCGTTATGTAACTGTAAACTCTCAAATTTGGAGACAAATTCACTTGAAGGAGAGATGGAGTTGATTTTTCCAAACGACAACTCATTCGTCAGCCACTGGTAAAACAATTTGGCCTTCTTAGTAGCACAATGTCTACCTCGTTGTCGCTTGGGACAACTTACCGCATGTAACTCCCAAATTGGTATGTCGCGATATAATTTCAGGTTTTCACGATATAATTTTAGGTTTTCAACCTTTGGACATAACAACGTCTCCAAATTGATAACGTCTCTTTGGAGTAACTTCTTCAAAGTGTCCGCCTTTTCAGTTCCTTTTGCATAAAATTTGGCAAACGGAAAACGAAGTTTGATGCTTTGAATAATTTGCTGCAAATAGCAATAGGGTTAATATCCGCTCTCCCAAGCCAAACCATGAAGAAATTTTGAAACCCACTGGTAAGACTTTTGTTCACTTGAGGAAAGTATATTGAACGAACTTGGGGGTAGGAAAGAAACTGTATCACTGTAATTTTGAGAACACACAGAAAGCTCTTTGATTATAAAACCCGATTTCTTTTGTCGAAATCCTTCAATATCAAGAACAACTGGTCGCAGTTTCAACATTCCAACAAACTGAACAAATTTTTCTTAAATGTCTTCACATAGAGACAGAACGCTATGCTTGTCACGTGACCGAGATACTCATTCGTGACTGGATAGGGCAATACGTAAGAATAGCCTGGTCCTTTTTCGCTGTGTTCAATGACAAAGCCGGAAGCGTCATGGAGAAAAGCATGCAACCTTAAAATTTTATAAGATTTGAAACATTTGTCAAGTGTAGAATTGTCAATACCAATGAGCCCACCATAGGGTTTTAACTTCAATGCAAAATCCAAATCAAGATCAGGATCCAAGTAAAAACAAGTTGCTAAGAAATACAGATACTTTCTCTATACCCTGAATATTCTTTTTTCACTTCCTGGTATAACTCGTGAATACTTTTCAAATCTACCGTTGCAATCGTTGCCATTGGGCGCTCCTCTGAGAAATGACACTTCAAACCTATTCACCCAATTTTTGTTGTATAGGGAAGAGATGCAAACAAAGAAAACAAAAATATTGAGAAATTGCATTTTAATTCAACCAATCCACTGTTAAGGTTTTCAACGGTGACCCATTTGACTCCACCCATCTTTTCACCTCTATACTGTTATGACCGCTTAGGATAATTCGCTTTATTCCCATGTTTATTCATCGTAAAAATACCCACTTGAAATAACCCCCTATATTCCCATGTTTAAGTATCGTAAAAAATACCCATTTAAAAACCCCCTATATTTCCGGGGTTAAGTATCGTATTATTACCCACTCAGCATAAGGCCCTATATGCACACGTTTATGATCCCAGGAATGCCAACTTGTGATCACTCTCTATATTCACATGTTTAAGTATCGTAAAAAATACCCACCTATATTCCCATGTTTAAGTATAATAAAAGACCCAATTAATGTCATCCCCTATATTCCCATGTTTAATTACCACAAGGATTACCCTCTCACCATAACCCCCTGAAATCACATATTTTAGATCCTAGGAATACCCACTCATGATCACTCCCTATATTCCCATGTTTAGTATCGCATGAATACCCCCCCGCTCTTAACGCTCTTATTATTTACTACTAACGTGCTATATAACAACATTTAATTTGTAACTGGGGGTCATAAAAAACACTGGGGGGTCGAAACAGAATAGATCCGATAAATTCAACCGCATTGCAGCTGATATTTAGAGCTGAACTTTTGAGATGGCAAAATCAGGTGTTACCTTGACAAAATAATCATTTTTTAACATTTGACCACACAGAATAGACAAAGTAGTGACCTAATTCCACTTAACTACAAGACGAAATTTTTCCACGTGCTTAACAATGAATGTAAAAATCTTTTCAATGATTTTAATTTTTTTAAACGTTTCTGAAACTTTTTGTTTTCATTAAAGTTAATTATAATTTCACTCATCCCAGTGTAGTATTTTTCTTCCTCGTCATGTTACTTAGAGTCAATAATGAAAAGTCTGCAAAGATTTCTGCTTATGAATGAGAGTTTCCGTTCATTTAGTTTTGTTTTAGCAGTTTGAACAACTTTGACATTTGTAAAAACAAAAGAATGAGTGATTTTCGATATTCACCTATAAATGTTTTTGTTTTCTTGTTATTTATTGATAACTTCTACCGCTCTGCCGCTGATATTTTGGGCTGAATTTTTCACTGGTAAATTCAGGTGTTTCTTTGACAAAATAGTCATTTTTTGCGAACAGAATATTTTGATTTCATTTTTTGGCAATGAAAAAAGGAATGGAGAAAATAATGTTATTCCTGCTATTATCCTGCTAAAATGGTATAAAAGTTTTTCATTCTATTATAATCCATCAAGTTTCTTCATGGTTATTAGTTTTTTCAGTTCGTTATTAGTGTCATTTTTATAGGAGCTGTTATTTTTGCCATCTCTCTCTCTCTCTCTCTCCTCCAATGCATCACATATCCTTTACAGCTTGAGAGCTCCCAACTCGCTCATATTGGAAAATTGTGATAAATGCGCTTAAACGGGCAGCCAAAAAATGGGAAAGCTCTGAAAAATCCGTTGTCAAAAATTCACTGCATTTTTGACTAACAAGAGTTAAATCAAGTGAAGAGAGTTCCAAAATTTTCAGGAGAAACTGCTTAAGAACGTTTCTGGAAAAGATATAGGAGCATAAAATAAGGGTTAAAATACATATAACAAAGATTTTTAATTGTATTTAACCTTTTCGATGTATTTTCTAATTAAATATTGTGGCACATGAACCCATGAATAACTGCTATGTAATGCCTTAGAGTCTTTGTTGCCTCTTTTGGACTGCCCAAATAGCTAGGAAAAGGAATTTAAAAGATCAAGATGAAGAAAATAAATACTAATCGATTGTTGCAGGATGCAAAAGGGAGCTAACTTTTTATTAGCAAAATTTAACTTTGATAGATATTGATCCAACACCTTATATTGGTGTAATTTGCAGAACCAGAGCTAAAGTTTGACGTGTAGAGAATGAAGGCAAAGAAGATAAATGCATTGCTATTGCGATTCATATTGATTTTTGAATTCCAATTAGACTCTTTAAATGATAGCAAAAAAACCACGATCATTTCAATTTCAATTTGAAGTTGCTCGCATTTTTTCTCGCAAAGTATACATTTTTTCGTCTGAAATCCACCTAAGATGTTATGAAAAGCCTATTTAGTCGAAAAATGAGGTTGCACAAAAAAATTTTTTATGGTCTTGTACGGGCCATAAAAGTCTTGGATATGGTCTTGGAAATGGTCTTGGATATGGTTTTGAATATGTTAGTGGATATGGTCTTAGATATGGTCTTGGTTATGGTCTTGATATGGTCATGGATATGGTCTTCGATATGGTCTTGGATATGGTCTTGGATATGGTCTTGGATATCGTCTTGGATATGCTCTCGGATATGGTCTTGGATATGGTCTTGGATATGGACTTGGACATGGTGTTAGATATGGTCTTGGATATGGTCTTGGATAATGTCTCCGATATGGTTTTGGATATGGTCTTGGATATGGTCTTGGATATGATCTTGGATATAGTCTTGGATATTGTCTCGGATATAGTTTTGGATATGGTCTTCGATATGGGCTTAGATATGTTCTTGCATATGGTCTTGGATGTGGTATTGGATATAGTCTTGGATATGGTCTCGGATATGGTCTTGGATATGGTCTTGGATATGGTCTTGGATATGGTCTTGGATATGGTCTTGGATATGGTCTTGGATAAGATCTTGGATATTGTCTTCGACATGGTCTTGGAAATGGTTTTGCATATGGTCTTCGATATGGTCTTGGATATTGTCTTCGATATGGTCTTGAGTATGGTCTTGGTTATGGTCTTAGATATGGGCTTAGATATGCTCTTGCATAATGTCTTGGATGTGGTATTGGATATCTACGTGGATATGGTCTAGGTTATGGTCTTGGATATGGTCTTGGATATGGTCTTGGATATGGTCTTGGATATGATCTTGGATATGGTCTTGGATATGGTCTTGGATATGGTCTTCGTTGTGGTCCTGTTTATGGTCTTGGTTTTGGTCTTGGATATGGTCTTGGATATGGTCTTGGATATGGTCTTGGTTGTGGTCTTCGATATGGTCTTGGATATGGTCTTGGATATGGTCTTGGATATGGTCTTGGATATGGTCTTCGATCTGGTCTTGGATATGGTCTTGGATATGGTCTGGGATATCGTCTTGGATATGCTCTCGGATATGGTCTTGGATATGGTCTTGGATATGGACTTGGATAAGATCTCGGATATGGTCTTGGATATGGTCTTGGATATGGACTTGGATATGGTCTCGGATATGGTCTTGGATATAATCTTGGATAAGGTGTTGGATATGGTCTTGGATATGGTCTTGTATATGGACTTCGAAATGGTCTTGGATATGATCTTGGATAAGGTCTTGGTTATGGTCTTGGATATGGTCTTGGATATGGACTTGGATATGGTCTTGGTTATGGTCTTTGATATGGTCTTGGATATGATCTTGGATGAGGTCTTGGATATGGTCTTGGATATGGACTTGGATATGGTCTAGGTTATAGTGTTGGATATGGTCTTGGATATGGTTTTGAATATAGTCTAGGATATCGTCTTGGGTAAGATCTTGGATATTGTCCTCGACATGGTCTTTGAAATGGTTTTGCATATGGTCTTCGATATGGTCTTGGATATTGTCTTCGATTTGGTCTTGAGTATGGTCTTGGTTATGGTCTTAGATACGGGCTTAGATATGCTCCTGTATATGGTCTGGGATGTGGTATTGGATATCTACTTGGATATGGTCTAGTCTATAGTCTTGGTGATGGTCTTGGATATGGTCTTGGATATGGTCTTGGATATGGTCTTGGATATGATCTTGGATATGGTCTCGGATATGGTCTTGGATATGGTCTTGGTTGTGGTCCTGTTTATGGTCTTGGTTTTGGTCTTGGATATGGTCTTGGATATGGTCTTGGTTGTGGTCCTGTTTATGGTCTTGGTTTTGGTCTTGGATATGGTCTTGGATATGGTCTTGGATATGGTCTTGGATATGGCCTTCGATATGGTCTTGGATACGGTCATGGATATGCTCTCGGATATGGTCTTGGATATGGTCTTGGATATGGACTTGGATAAGACCTTTGATATGGTCTTGGATATGGACTTGGATGTGGTCTTGGATAGGGTCTTGGATATGGTCTTGGATATAATCTTGGATAGGGTCTTGGATATGGTCTTGGATATGGTCTTGTATATGGACTTGGAAATGGTCTTGGATATGATCTTGGATGAGGTCTTGGTTATGGTCTTGGATATGGTCTTGGATATGGACTTGGATATGGTCTTGGATATGGTCTTGGTTGTGGTCCTGTTTATGGTCTTGGTTTTGGTCTTGGATATGGTCTTGGATATGGTCTTGGATACGGTCTTGGTTGTGGTCCTGTTTATGGTCTTGGTTTTGGTCTTGGATATGGTCTTGGATATGGACTTGGATAAGATCTTGGATATGGTCTTGGATATGGACTTGGATATGGTCTTGAATAGGGTCTTGGATGTGGTCTTGGATATGGTCTTGGATATGGTCTTCGATATGGTCTCGGATATGGTCTTGGATATGGTCTTGGATATCGTCTTGGATATGCTCTCGGATATGGTCTAGGATATGGTCTTGGATATGGACTTGGATAAGATCTTGGATACGGTCTTGGATATGGACTTGGATATGGTCTTGGATAGGGTCTTGGATATGGTCCTGGATATAATCTTGGATAGGGTCTTGGATCTGGTCTTGGATATGGTCTTGTATATGGACTTGGAAATGGTCTTGGATATGATCTTGGATAAGGTCTTGGATATGGACTTGGATATGGTCTTGGATAGGGTCTTGGATATGGTCCTGGATATAATCTTGGATAGGGTCTTGGATCTGGTCTTGGATATGGACTTGGATATGGTCTAGGTTATAGTGTTGGATATGGTCTTGGATATGGTTTTGAATATAGTCTAGGATATCGTCTTGGATAAGATCTTGGATATTGTCCTCGACATGGTCTTTGAAATGGTTTTGCATATGGTCTTCGATATGGTCTTGGATATTGTCTTCGATATGGTCTTGAGTATGGTCTTGGTTATGGTCTTAGATACGGGCTTAGATATGCTCCTGTATATGGTCTGGGATGTGGTATTGGATATCTACTTGGATATGGTCTAGTCTATAGTCTTGGTGATGGTCTTGGATATGGTCTTGGATATGGTCTTGGATATGGTCTTGGATATGATCTTGGATATGGTCTCGGATATGGTCTTGGATATGGTCTTGGTTGTGGTCCTGTTTATGGTCTTGGTTTTGGTCTTGGATATGGTCTTGGATATGGTCTTGGTTGTGGTCCTGTTTATGCTCTTGGTTTTGGTCTTGGATATGGTCTTGGATATGGTCTTGGATATGGTCTTGGATATGGCCTTCGATATGGTCTTGGATACGGTCATGGATATGCTCTCGGATATGGTCTTGGATATGGTCTTGGATATGGACTTGGATAAGACCTTTGATATGGTCTTGGATATGGACTTGGATGTGGTCTTGGATAGGGTCTTGGATATGGTCTTGGATATAATCTTGGATAGGGTCTTGGATATGGTCTTGGATATGGTCTTGTATATGGACTTGGAAATGGTCTTGGATATGATCTTGGATGAGGTCTTGGTTATGGTCTTGGATATGGTCTTGGATATGGACTTGGATATGGTCTTGGATATGGTCTTGGTTGTGGTCCTGTTTATGGTCTTGGTTTTGGTCTTGGATATGGTCTTGGATATGGTCTTGGATACGGTCTTGGTTGTGGTCCTGTTTATGGTCTTGGTTTTGGTCTTGGATATGGTCTTGGATATGGACTTGGATAAGATCTTGGATATGGTCTTGGATATGGACTTGGATATGGTCTTGGATAGGGTCTTGGATGTGGTCTTGGATATGGTCTTGGATATGGTCTTCGATATGGTCTCGGATATGGTCTTGGATATGGTCTTGGATATCGTCTTGGATATGCTCTCGGATATGGTCTAGGATATGGTCTTGGATATGGACTTGGATAAGATCTTGGATACGGTCTTGGATATGGACTTGGATATGGTCTTGGATAGGGTCTTGGATATGGTCCTGGATATAATCTTGGATAGGGTCTTGGATCTGGTCTTGGATATGGTCTTGTATATGGACTTGGAAATGGTCTTGGATATGATCTTGGATAAGGTCTTGGTTATGGTCTTGGATATGGTCTTGGATATGATCTTGGATGAGGTCTTGGATATGGTCTTGGATATGGTCTTGGATATGGACTTGGATATGGTCTAGGTTATAGTGTTGGATATGGTCTTGGATATCGTCTTGGATATGGTCTTGGATATGGACTTGGATAAGATCTTGGATATGGTCTTGGATATGGACTTGGATGTGGTCTTGGATATGGTCTTGGATATGGTCTTGGATATGGTCTTGGATATGATCTTGGATGAGGTCTTGGATATGGTCTTGGATATGGTCTTGGATATGGACTTGGATATGGTCTAGGTTATAGTGTTGGATATGGTCTTGGATATCGTCTTGGATATGGTCTTGGATATGGACTTGGATAAGATCTTGGATATGGTCTTGAATATGGACTTGGATGTGGTCTTGGATAGGGTCTTGGATATGGTCTTGGATATAATCTTGGATAGGGTCTTGGATATGGTCTTGGATATGGTCTTGTATATGGACTTGGAAATGGTCTTGGATATGATCTTGGATGAGGTCTTGGTTATGGTCTTGGATATGGTCTTGGATATGGACTTGGATATGGTCTTGGATATGGTCTTGGTTGTGGTCCTGTTTATGGTCTTGGTTTTGGTCTTGGATAGGGTCTTGGATATGGTCTTGGATATAATCTTGGATAGGGTCTTGGATATGGTCTTGGATATGGTCTTGTATATGGACTTGGAAATGGTCTTGGATATGATCTTGGATGAGGTCTTGGTTATGGTCTTGGATATGGTCTTGGATATGGACTTGGATATGGTCTTGGATATGGTCTTGGTTGTGGTCCTGTTTATGGTCTTGGTTTTGGTCTTGGATAGGGTCTTGGATATGGTCTTGGATATAATCTTGGATAAGGTGTTGGATATGGTCTTGGATATGGTCTTGTATATGGACTTGAAAATGGTCTTGGATATGATCTTGGATAAGGTCTTGGTTATGGTCTTGGATATGGTCTTGGATATGGACTTGGATATGGTCTTGGATATGGTCTTGGATATGGTCTTGGATATGATCTTGGATGAGTTCTTGGATATGGTCTTGGATATGGTCTTGGATATGGACTTGGATATGGTCTAGGTTATAGTGTTGGATATGGTCTTGGATATGGTTTTGGATATTGTCTTCGACATGGTCTTGAAAATGGTTTTGCATATGGTCTTCGATATGGTCTTGGATATTGTCTTCGATATGGTCTTGAGTATGGTCTTGGTTATGGTCTTAGATATGGGGTTAGATATGCTCTTTTATATGGTCTTGGATGTGGTATTGGATATCTACTTGGATATGGTCTAGGTTATAGTCTTGGATATGGTCTTGGTTATGGTCTTGGATATGGTCTTGGATATGGTCTTGGATATGATCTTGGTTATGGTCTTGGATATGGTCTTGGATATGGTCTTGGTTGTGGTCCTGTTTATGGTCTTGGATATGGTCTTGGATATGGTCTTGGATATGGTCTTGGTTGTGGTCCTGTTTATGGTCTTGGTTTTGGTCTTGGATATGGTCTTGGATATGGTCAAGGATATGGTTTTGGATATGGTCTTGGATATGGTCTTCGATATGGTCTTGGATATGGTCTTGGATATGGTCTTGGATATCGTCTTGGATATGCTCGGATATGGTCTTGGATATGGTCTTGGGTATGGACTTGGATAAGATCTTGGATATGGTCTTGGATATGGTCTTGGATATGGACTTGGATATGGTCTAGGTTATAGTGTTGGATATGGTCTTGGATATGGTTTTGGATATAGTGTAGGATATGGTCTTGGATAAGATCTTGGATATTGTCTTCGACATGGTCTTGAAAATGATTTTGCATATGGTTTTCGATATGGTCTTGGATATTGTCTTCGATATGGTCTTGAGTATGGTCTTGGTTATGGTCTTAGATATGGGGTTAGATATGCTCTTTTATATGGTCTTGGATGTGGTATTGGATATCTACTTGGATATGGTCTAGGTTATAGTCTTGGATATGGTCATGGATATGGTCTTGGATATGGTCTTGGATATGGTCTTGGATATGATCTTGGTTATGGTCTTGGATATGGTCTTGGATATGGTCTTGGTTGTGGTCCTGTTTATGGTCTTGGTTTTGGTCTTGGATATGGTCTTGGATATGGTCTTGGATATGGTCTTGGTTGTGGTCCTGTTTATGGTCTTGGTTTTGGTCTTGGATATGGTCTTGGATATGGTCTTCGATATGGTCTTGGATATGGTCTTGGATATGGTCTTGGATATCGTCTTGGATATGCTCTCGGATATGGTCTTGGATATGGTCTTGGATATGGACTTGGATAAGATCTTGGATATGGTCTTGGATATGGACTTGCATATGGTCTTGGATAGGGTCTTGGTATTGGTCTTGGATATAATCTTGGATAAGGTCTTGGATATGGTCTTGGATATGGTCTTGTATATGGACTTGGAAATGGTCTTGGATATGATCTTGGATAAGGTCTTGGTTATGGTCTTGGATATGGTCTTGGATATGGACTTGGATATGGTCTTGGATATGGTCTTGAATATGGTCTTGGATATGATCTTGGATGAGGTCTTGGATATGGTCTTGGATATGGTCTTGGATATGGACTTGGATATGATCTAGGTTATAGTGTTGGATATGGTCTTGGATATGGTTTTGGATATAGTCTAGGATATGGTCTTGGATAAGATCTAGGATATTGTCTTCGACATGGTCTTGGAAATGGTTTTGCATATGGTCTTCGATATGGTCTTCGATATTGTCTTCGATATGGTCTTGAGTATGGTCTTGGTTATAGTATTAGATATGGGCTTAGATATGCTCTTGCATATGGTCTTGGATGTGGTATTGGATATCTACTTGGATATGGTCTAGGTTATAGTCTTGGATATGGTCTTGGATATGGTCTTGGATATGGTCTTGGATATGATCTTGGATATGGTTTTGGATATGGTCTTGGATATGGTCTTAGTCGTGGTCCTGTTTATGGTCTTAGTTTTGGTCTTGGATATGGTCTTGGATATGGTCTTGGATATGGTCTTGGTTGTGGTCCTGTTTATGATCTTGGTTTTGGTCTTGTATATGGTCTTGGATATGGTCTTCGTTATGGTCTTGGATATGGTCTTGGATATGGTCTTGGATATCGACTTGGATATGCTCTCGGATATGGTCTTGGATATGGTCTTGGATATGGACTTGAATAAGATCTTGGATATGGTCTTGGATATGGTCTTGGATATGGACTTGGATATGGTCTTGGATAGGGTCTTGGATATGGTCTTGGATATAATCTTGGATAAGGTCTGGGATATGGTCTTGGATATGGTCTTGTATATGGACTTGGAAATGGTCTTGGATATGATCTTGGATAAGGTCTTGGTTATGGTCTTGGATATGGTCTTGGATATGGACTTGGATATGGTCTTGATATGGTCTCCGATATGATCTTGGATGAGGTCTTGGATATGGTCTTGGATATTGTCTTGGGTATGGACTTGCATATGGTCTAGGTTATAGTGTTGGATATGGTCTTGGATATGGTTTTGGATATAGTCTAGATATGGCCTTGGATATGGTCTTGGATATGGTCTTGGATATGATCATCGATATGGTCTTGGATATCGTCAGGCATATGGTATCGGATATGGTCTTAGATATGGTCTTGGATATGGTCTTGGTTGTGGTCCTGGTTATGATCTTGGATGAGGTCTTGGATATGGTCTTGGATATGGTCTCGGTTATGGTCTTAGATATGGTCTTGGATATGGTCTTGGATATGGTCTGGGATATGGTCTTGGATATGATCATCGATAAGGTCTTGGATATCGTCAGGCATATGGTATCGGATATGGTCTTAGATATGGTCTTGGATATGGTCTTGGTTGTGGTCCTGGTTATGGTCTTGGTTTTGGTCTTGGATATGGTCTTGGATATGGTCTCGGTTATGGTCTTAGATATGGTCTTGGATATGGTCTTGGATATGGTCTGGGATATGGTCTTGGATATAGTCTTGGATAGGGTCTTCGATATGGTCTAGGATATGGTCTCGGATATAGTCTTGGATATCGTCTTGGATGTGCTCTCGGATATGGACTTGGATATGGTCTTGGATATGGTCTTGGATTTGGTCTTCGATATGGTCTTGGATATGGTTTTGGATATAGTCTTGGATAAGATCTTGGATATTGTCTCCGATATGGTCTTGGATATGGTCTTGGTTATGGTCTTAGATATGGTCTTGGATATGGTCTTGGATATGGTCTTGGATATGGTCTTGGATATGGTCTTGGATATAGTCTTGGATATGGACTTCGATATGGTATAGGATATGGTCTTGGATATGGTCTTGGATATCGTCTTGGATATGCTCTCGGATATGGTCTTGGATATGGTCTTGGACATCGTCTTGGATATGCTCTCCGATATGGACTTGGATATGATCTTGGATTTGGTCTTCGATATGGTCTTGGATATGGTCTTGGATATGGTCTTGGATATGGTTTTGGATATGGTCTTGGATATAGTCTTGGATATGGACTTCGATATGGTATAGGATATGGTCTTGGATATGGTCTTGGATATCGTCTTGGATATGCTCTCGGATATGGTCTTGGATATGGTCTTGGATATGGTCTTGGATATGGTCTGGGATATGGTCTTAGTCGTGGTCCTGTTTATGGTCTTAGTTTTGGTCTTGGATATGGTCTTGGATATGGTCTTGGATATGGTCTTGGTTGTGGTCCTGTTTATGATCTTGGTTTTGGTCTTGTATATGGTCTTGGATATGGTCTTGGATATGGTCTTGGATATGGTCTTCGTTATGGTCTTGGATATGGTCTTGGATATGGTCTTGGATATCGACTTGGATATGCTCTCGGATATGGTCTTGGATATGGTCTTGGATATGGACTTGAATAAGATCTTGGATATGGTCTTGGATATGGTCTTGGATATGGACTTGGATATGGTCTTGGATATGGTCTTAGTCGTGGTCCTGTTTATGGTCTTAGTTTTGGTCTTGGATATGGTCTTGGATATGGTCTTGGATATGGTCTTGGTTGTGGTCCTGTTTATGATCTTGGTTTTGGTCTTGTATATGGTCTTGGATATGGTCTTGGATATGGTCTTGGATATGGTCTTCGTTATGGTCTTGGATATGGTCTTGGATATGGTCTTGGATATCGACTTGGATATGCTCTCGGATATGGTCTTGGATATGGTCTTGGATATGGACTTGAATAAGATCTTGGATATGGTCTTGGATATGGTCTTGGATATGGACTTGGATATGGTCTTGGATAGGGTCTTGGATATGGTCTTGGATATAATCTTGGATAAGGTCTGGGATATGGTCTTGGATATGGTCTTGTATATGGACTTGGAAATGGTCTTGGATATGATCTTGGATAAGGTCTTGGTTATGGTCTTGGATATGGTCTTGGATATGGACTTGGATATGGTCTTGGATATGGTCTCCGATATGATCTTGGATGAGGTCTTGGATATGGTCTTGGATATTGTCTTGGGTATGGACTTGCATATGGTCTAGGTTATAGTGTTGGATATGGTCTTGGATATGATTTTGGATATAGTCTAGATATGGTCTTGGATATGGTCTTGGATATGGTCTTGGATATGATCATCGATATGGTCTTGGATATCGTCAGGCATATGGTATCGGATATGGTCTTAGATATGGTCTTGGATATGGTCTTGGTTGTGGTCCTGGTTATGATCTTGGATGAGGTCTTGGATATGGTCTTGGATATGGTCTCGGTTATGGTCTTAGATATGGTCTTGGATATGGTCTTGGATATGGTCTGGGATATGGTCTTGGATATGATCATCGATATGGTCTTGGATATCGTCAGGCTTATGGTATCGGATATGGTCTTAGATATGGTCTTGGATATGGTCTTGGTTGTGGTCCTGGTTATGGTCTTGGTTTTGGTCTTGGATATGGTCTTGGATATGGTCTCGGTTATGGTCTTAGATATGGTCTTGGATATGGTCTTGGATATGGTCTGGGATATGGTCTTGGATATAGTCTTGGATAGGGTCTTCGATATGGTCTAGGATATGGTCTCGGATATAGTCTTGGATATCGTCTTGGATGTGCTCTCGGATATGGACTTGGATATGGTCTTGGATATGGTCTTGGATTTGGTCTTCGATATGGTCTTGGATATGGTTTTGGATATAGTCTTGGATAAGATCTTGGATATTGTCTCCGATATGGTCTTGGATATGGTCTTGGTTATGGTCTTAGATATGGTCTCGGATATGGTCTTGGATATGGTCTTGGATATGGTCTTGGATATGGTCTTGGATATAGTCTTGGATATGGACTTCGATATGGTATAGGATATGGTCTTGGATATGGTCTTGGATATCGTCTTGGATATGCTCTCGGATATGGTCTTGGATATGGTCTTGGACATCGTCTTGGATATGCTCTCCGATATGGACTTGGATATGATCTTGGATTTGGTCTTCGATATGGTCTTGGATATGGTCTTGGATATGGTCTTGGATATGGTTTTGGATATGGTCTTGGATATAGTCTTGGATATGGACTTCGATATGGTATAGGATATGGTCTTGGATATGGTCTTGGATATCGTCTTGGATATGCTCTCGGATATGGTCTTGGATATGGTCTTGGACATCGTCTTGGATATGCTCTCCGATATGGTCTTGGATATGGTCTTGGTTATGGTCTTAGATATGGTTTTGGATATGGTCTTGAATATGGTCTTGGACATCGTCTTGGATATGCTCTCCGATATGGACTTGGATATGGTCTTGGATATGGTCTTGGATTTGGTCTTCGATATGGTCTTGGATATGGTCTTGGATTTGGTCTTGGATATGGTTTTGGATATGGTCTTGGATATAGTCTTGGATATGGACTTCGATATGGTATAGGATATGGTCTTGGATATGTTCCTGGATATCGTCTTGGATATGCTCTCGGATATGGTCTTGGATATGGTCTTGGACATCTTCTTGGATATTGTCTCCGATATGGTCTTGGATATGGTCTTGGTTATGGTCTTAGATATGGTCTTGGATAAGGTCTTGGATATGGTCTTGGATATGGTCTTGAATATGGTCTTGGATATAGTCATGGATATGGACTTCGATATGGTATAGGATATGGCCTTGGATATGGTCTTGGATATCGTCTTGGATATGCTCTCGGATATGATCTTGGATATGGTCTTGGACATCGTCTTGGATATGCTCTCCGATATGGACTTGGATATGGTCTTGGATTTGGTCTTCGATATGGTCTTGGATATGGTCTTGGATATGATCTTGGATGAGGTCTTGGATATGGTCTTAGATATGATCATGGATATGGTCTTGGATATGGACTTGCATATGGTCTAGGTTATAGTGTTGGATATGGTCTTTGATATGGTTTTGGATATAGTCTAGATATGGTCTTGGATATGGTCTTGGATATGGTCTTGGATATGATCATGGATATGGTCTTGGATATCGTCAGGTATATGGCATCGGATATGGTCTTAGATATGGTCTTGGATATGTTCTTGGTTGTGGTCCTGGTTATGGTCTTGGTTTTGGTCTTGGATATGGTCTTGGATATGGGCTCGGTTATGGTCTTAGATATGGTCTTGGATATGGTCTTGGATATGGTCTGGGATATGGTCTTGGATATAGTCTTGGATAGGGTCTTCGATATGGTCTAGGATTTGGTCTTGGATATGGTCTTGGATATCGTCTTGGATATGCTCTCGGATATGGACTTGGATATGGTCTTGGATATGGTCTTGGATTTGGTCTTGGATATGGTCTTGGATATGGTTTTGGATATGGTCTTGGATAAGATCTTGGATATTGTCTTCGATATTGTCTTGGATATGGTCTTGGTTATGGTCTTAGATATGGTCTTGAATATGGTCTTGAATATGGTCTTGGATATGGTCTTGGATATGGTCTTGGATATAGTTTTGGATATGGACTTCGATATGGTCTAGGATATGGTCTTGGATATGGTCTTGGATATCGTCTTGGATATGCTCTCGGATATGGTCTTGGATATGGTCTTGGACATCGTCTTGGATATGCTCTCGGATATGGACTTGGATATGGTCTCGGATATGGTCTTGGATTTGGTCTTCGATATGGTCTTGGATATGGTCTTGGATATGGTCTTGGATATGGTTTTGGATATGGTCTTGGAAAAGATCTTGGATATTGTCTTCGATATGGTCGTGGATATGGTCTTGGTTATGGTCTTAGATATGGTCTTGGATATGGTTTGGATATAGTCTTGGATATGGTCTTGGATATAGTCTTGGATATGGACTTCGATATGGACTAGGATATGGTCTTGGATATGGTCTTGGATATGGTCTTGGATATGCTCTCGGATATGGTCTTGGATATGGTCTTGGACATCGTCTTGGATGTGCTCTCGGATATGGACTTGGATATGGTCTTGGATATGGTCTTGGATTTGGTCTTGGATATGGTCTTGGATATGGTCTTGGATATGGTTTTGGATATGGTCTTGGATAAGATCTTGGATATTGTCTTCGATATGGTCTTGGATATGTTCTTGGTTATGGTCTTCGATATGGTCTTGGATATGGTCTGGGATATGGTCGTGGATATAGTCTTGGATATGGACTTCGATATGGTCTAGGATATGGTCTTGGATATGGTCTTGGATATGGTCTTGGTTATGGTCTTAGATATGGTCTTGGATATGGTCTTGGATATGGTCTTGGATATAGTCTTGTATATGGACTTCGATATGGTCTAGGATATGGTCTTGGATATGGTCTTGGATATGGTTTTGGATATGGTCTTGGATAAGATCTTGGATATTGTCTTCGATATGGTCTTGGATATGGTCTTGGTTATAGTCTTCGATATGGTCTTGGATATGGTCTTGGATATGGTCTTGGATATGGTCTTGGATATAGTCTTGGATATGGACTTCGATATGGTCTAGGATATGGTCTTGGATATGGTCTTGGATATGGTCTTGGTTATGGTCTTAGATATGGTCTTGGATATGGTCTTGGATATGGTCTTGGATATAGTCTTGTATATGGACTTCGATATGGTCTAGGATATGGTCTTGGATATGGTCTTGGATATCGTCTTGGATATGCTCTCGGGTATGGTCTTGGATATTGTCTTGGACATCGTTTTGGATATGCTCTCGGATATGGACTTGGATATGGTCTTGGATATGGTCTTGGATTTGGTCTTCGATATGGTCTTGGATATGGTCTTGGATATGGTCTTGGATATGGTTTTGGATATGGTCTTGGATAAGATCTTGGATATTGTCTTCGATATGGTCTTGGATATGGTCTTGGTTATGGTCTTAGATATGGTCTTGGATATGGTCTTGGATATGGTCTTGGATATGGTCTTGGATATAGTCTTGGATATGGACTTCGATATGGTCTAGGATATGGTCTTGGATATGGTCTTGGATATGGTCTTGGATATGCTCTCGGATATGGTCTTGGATATGGTCCTGGACATCGTCTTGGATATGATCTCTGATATGGACTTGGATATGGTCTTGGATATGGTCTTGGATTTGGTCTTTGATATGGTCTTCGATATGGTCTTGGATATGGTCTTTGATATGGTCTTGGATATGGACTTCGATATGGTCTAGGATATGGTCTTGGATATGGTCTTGGATATGGTCTTGGATATGGTCTTGGATATGGACTTCGATATGGTCTTGGATATGGTCTTGGATTTGGTCTTGGATATGGTCTTGGATATGGTTTTGGATATGGTCTTGGATAAGATCTTGGATATGGTCTTGGATATGGTCTTGGATATGGTCTTGGATATGGTTTTGGATATGGTATTGGATAAGATCTTGGATATTGTCTTCGATATGGTCTTGGATATGGTCTTGGTTATGGTCTTAGATATGGTCTTGGATATGGTCTTGGATATGGTCTTGGATATGGCCTTGGATATAGTCTTGGATATGGACTTCGATATGGTCTAGGATATGGTCTTGGATATGGTCTTGGATATGGTCTTGGATATGCTCGCGGATATGGTCTTGGATATTGTCCTGGGCATCGTCTTGGATATGATCTCGGATATGGACTTGGATATGGTCTTGGATATGGTCTTGGATTTGGTCTTTGATACGGTCTTGTATATGGTCTTGGATATGGTCTTGGATATGGTTTTGGATATGGTCTTGGATAAGATCTTGGATATTGTCTTCGATATGGTCTTGGATATGGTCTTGGTTATGGTCTTAGATATGGTCTTGGATATGGTCTTGGATATGGTCTTGGATATGGTCTTGGATATGGACTTCGATATGGTCTAGGATATGGTCTTGGATATGGTCTTGGATATGGTCTTGGATATGCTCTCGGATATGGTCTTGGATATGGTCTTGGACATCGTCTTGGATATGCTCTCGGATATGGACTTGGATATGGTCTTGGATATGGTCTTGTATTTGGTCTTGGATATGGTCTTGGATATGGTTTTGGATATGGTCTTGGATAAGATCTTGGATATGGTCTTGGATATGGTCTTGGATATGGTCTTGGATATGCTCTCGGATATGGTCTTGGATATGCTCTCGGATATGGACTTGGATATGGTCTTGGATATGCTCTCGGATATGGAGTTGGATATGGTCTTGGATATGGTTTTGGATATGGTCTTGGATAAGATCTTGGATATTGTCTTCGATATGGTCTTGTATATGGTCTTGGATATGGTCTTGGATATGGTTTTGGATATGGTCTTGGATAAGATCTTGGATATTGTCTTCGATATGGTCTTGGATATGGTCTTGGTTATGGTCTTAGATATGGTCTTGGATATGGTCTTGGATTTGGTCTTCGATATGGTCTTGGATATGGTCTTGGATATGGTTTTGGATATGGTCTTGGATAAGATCTTGGATATTGTCTTCGATATGGTCTTGGATATGGTCTTGGTTATGGTCTTAGATATGGTATTGGAAATGGTCTTGGATATGGTCTTGGATATGGTCTTGGATATAGTCTTGGATATGGACTTCGATATGGTCTAGGATATGGTCTTGGATATGGTCTTGGATATGGTCTGGGATATGGTCTTGGATATGGTCTTGGATATGGTTTTGGATATGGTCCTGGATAAGATCTTGGATATTGTCTTCGATATAGTCTTGGATATGGTCTTGGTTATGGTCTTAGATATGGTCTTGGATATGGTCTTGGATATGGTCTTGGATATGGTCTTGGATATGGTCTTGGATATAGTCTTAGATATGGACTTCGATATGGTCTAGGATATGGTCTTGGATATGGTCTTGGATATGGTCTTGGATATGCTCTCGGATATGGTCTTGGATATTGTCCTGGGCATCGTCTTGGATATGATCTCGGATATGGACTTGGATGTGGTCTTGGATATGGTCTTGGATTTGGTCTTTGATATGGTCTTGTATATGGTCTTGGATATGGTCTTGGATATGGTTTTGGATATGGTCTTGGATAAGATCTTGGATATTGTCTTCGATATGGTCTTGGATATGGTCTTGGTTATGGTCTTAGATATGGTCTTGGATATGGTCTTGGATATGGTCTTGGATATGGTCTTGGATATGGACTTCGATATGGTCTAGGATATGGTCTTGGATATGGTCTTGGATATGGTCTTGGATATGCTCTCGGATATGGTCTTGGATATGGTCTTGGACATCGTCTTGGATATGCTCTCGGATATGGACTTGGATATGGTCTTGGATATGGTCTTGTATTTGGTCTTGGATATGGTCTTGGATATGGTTTTGGATATGGTCTTGGATGAGATCTTGGATATGGTCTTGGATATGGTCTTGGATATGGTCTTGGATATGCTCTCGGATATGGTCTTGGATATGGTCTTGGACATCGTCTTGGATACGCTCTCGGATATGGACTTGGATATGGTCTTGGATATGCTCTCGGATATGGACTTGGATATGGTCTTGGATATGGTTTTGGATATGGTCTTGGATAAGATCTTGGATATTGTCTTCGATATGGTCTTGGATATGGTCTTGGATATGGTCTTGGATATGGTCTTAGATATGGTCTTGGATATGGTCTTGGATTTGGTCTTCGATATGGTCTTGGATATGGTCTTGGATATGGTTTTGGATATGGTCTTGGATAAGATCTTGGATATTGTCTTCGATATGGTCTTGGATATGGTCTTGGTTATGGTCTTAGATATGGTCTTGGATATGGTCTTGGATTTGGTCTTCGATATGGTCTTGGATATGGTCTTGGATATGGTTTTGGATATGGTCTTGGATAAGATCTTGGATATTGTCTTCGATATGGTCTTGGATATGGTCTTGGTTATGGTCTTAGATATGGCCTTGGAAATGGTCTTGGATATGGTCTTGGATATGGTCTTGGATATAGTCTTGGATATGGACTTCGATATGGTCTAGGATATGGTCTTGGATATGGTCTTGGATATGGTCTTGGATATGGTCTTGGATATGGTCTTGGATATGGTTTTGGATATGGTCCTGGATAAGATCTTGGATATTGTCTTCGATATGGTCTTGGATATGGTCTTGGTTATGGTCTTAGATATGGTCTTGGATATGGTCTTGGATATGGTCTTGGATATGGTCTTGGATATCGTCTTGGATATGTTCTCGGATACGGTCTTGGATATGGTCTTGGACATCGTCTTGGATATGATCTCGGATATGGACTTGGATATGGTCTTGGATATGGTCTTGGACTTGGTCTTGGATATGGTCTTGGATATGGTTTTGGATATGGTCCTGGATAAGATCTTGGATATTATATTCGATTTGGTCTTGGATATGGTCTTGGATATAGTCTTAGATATGGACTTCGATTTGGTCTAGGATATGGTCTTGGATATGGTCTTGGATATCGTCTTGGATTTGTTCTCGGATACGGTCTTGGATATGGTCTTGGACATCGTCTTGGATATGCTCTCGGATATGGACTTGGATATGGTCTTGGATATGGTCTTGGATTTGGTCTTGGATATGGTCTTGGATATGGTCTTGGATATAGTCTTGGATATGGACTTCGATATGGTCTAGGATATGGTCTTGGATATGGTCTTGGATATGGTCTTCGATATGCTTTCGGATATGGTCTTGGATATGGTCTTGGACATCGTCTTGGATATGCTCTCGGATATGGACTTGGATATGGTCTTGGATTTGGTCTTGGATATGGTCTTGGATATGGTCTTGGATATGGTTTTGGATATGGTCTTGGATAAGATCTTGGATATTGTCTTCGATATGGTCTTGGATATGGTCTTGGTTATGATCTTCGATATGGACTTGGATATGGTCTAGGTAATAGTCTTGGATATGGTCTTGGATGTGGTCTTGAATATGGTCTTGGTTGTGGTCCCGTTTATGGTCTTGGTTTTGGTCTTGGATATGGCCTTGGATATGGTCTTGGATATGGTCTTGGTTGCGGTCCTGTTTATGGTCTTGGTTTTGGTCTTGGATATGGTCTTGGATATGGTCTTGGACATGGTCTTGGATATGGTCTTGGCTATGGTCTTGGATATGCTCTCGGATATGGACTTGGATATGGTCTTGGATATGGTCTTGGATTTGGTCTTCGATATGGTCTTGGATATGGTCTTGGATATGGTCTTGGATATGGTTTTGGATATGTTCTTGGATAAGATCTTGGATATTGTCTTCGATATGGTCTGGGATATGGTCTTGGATATGGTCTTGGATATGGTCTTGGATATAGTCTTGGATATGGACTTCGATATGGTCTAGGATATGGTCTTGGATATCGTCTTGGATATGTTCTCGGATACGGTCTTGGATATGGTCTTGGACATCGTCTTGGATATGATCTCGGATATGGACTTGGATATGGTCTTGGATATGGTCTTGGATTTGGTCTTGGATATGGTCTTGGATATGGTTTTGGATATGGTCCTGGATAAGATCTTGGATATTATTTTCGATATGGTCTTGGATATGGTCTTGGATATAGTCTTAGATATGGACTTCGATTTGGTCTAGGATATGGTCTTGGATATGGTCTTGGATATCGTCTTGGATTTGTTCTCGGATACGGTCTTGGATATGGTCTTGGACATCGTCTTGGATATGCTCTCGGATATGGACTTGGATATGGTCTTGGATATGGTCTTGGATTTGGTCTTGGATATGGTCTTGGATATGGTCTTGGATATAGTCTTGGATATGGACTTCGATATGGTCTAGGATATGGTCTTGGATATGGTCTTGGATATGGTCTTCGATATGCTTTCGGATATGGTCTTGGATATGGTCTTGGACATCGTCTTGGATATGCTCTCGGATATGGACTTGGATATGGTCTTGGATTTGGTCTTGGATATGGTCTTGGATATGGTCTTGGATATGGTTTTGGATATGGTCTTGGATAAGATCTTGGATATTGTCTTCGATATGGTCTTGGATATGGTCTTGGTTATGATCTTCGATATGGACTTGGATATGGTCTAGGTAATAGTCTTGGATATGGTCTTGGATGTGGTCTTGAATATGGTCTTGGTTGTGGTCCCGTTTATGGTCTTGGTTTTGGTCTTGGATATGGCCTTGGATATGGTCTTGGATATGGTCTTGGTTGCGGTCCTGTTTATGGTCTTGGTTTTGGTCTTGGATATGGTCTTGGATATGGTCTTGGACATGGTCTTGGATATGGTCTTGGCTATGGTCTTGGATATGCTCTCGGATATGGACTTGGATATGGTCTTGGATATGGTCTTGGATTTGGTCTTCGATATGGTCTTGGATATGGTCTTGGATATGGTCTTGGATATGGTTTTGGATATGTTCTTGGATAAGATCTTGGATATTGTCTTCGATATGGTCTGGGATATGGTCTTGGATATGGTCTTGGATATGGTCTTGGATATAGTCTTGGATATGGACTTCGATATGGTCTAGGATATGGTCTTGGATATCGTCTTGGATATGCTCTCGGATATGGTCTGGGATATGGTCTTGGACATCGTCTTGGATATGCTCTTGGATATGGACTTGGATATGGTCTTGGATATGGTCTTGGATTTGCTCTTCGATATGGTCTTGGATATGGTCTTGGATATGGTCTTGGGTATGGTTTTGGATATGGTCTTGGATAAGATCTTGGATATTGTCTTCGATATGGTCTTGGATATGGTCTTGGTTATGGTCTTAGATATGGTCTTGGATATGGTCTTGGATATGGTCTTGGATATGGTCTTGGATATAGTCTTGGATATGGACTTCGATATAGTCTTGGATATGGACTTCGATATGGTCTGGGATATGGTCTTGGATATGGTCTTGGATATCGTCTTGGTTATGGTCTTAGATATGGTCTTGGATATGGTCTAGGATATGGTCTTGGATATGGTCTTGGATATCGTCTTGGATATGCTCTCGGATATGGTCTGGGATATGGTCTTGGACATCGTCTTGGATATGCTCTCGGATATGGACTTGGATATGGTCTTGGATATGGTCTTGGATTTGGTCTTCGATATGGTCTTGGATATGGTCTTGGATATGGTCTTGGATATGGTTTTGGATATGGTCTTGGATAAGATCTTGGATATTGTCTTCGATATGGTCTTGGATATGGCCTTGGTTATGGTCTTAGATATGGTCTTGGATATGGTCTTGGATATGGTCTTGGATATGGTCTTGGATATTGTCTTGGATATGGTCTTGGATATGGTCTTGGATATAGTCTTGGATATGGACTTCGATATGGTATAGGATATGGTCTTGGATATGGTCTTGGATATCGTCTTGGATATGCTCTCGGATATGGTCTTGGATATGGTCTTGGACATCGTCTTGGATATGCTCTCGGATATGGACTTGGATATGGTCTTGGATATGGTCTTGGATATGGTCTTGGATATGGTCTTGGATATGGTTTTGGATATGGTCTTGGATATGGTTTTGGATATGGTCTTGGATAAGATCTTGGATATGGTCTTGGTTATGGTCTTAGATATTGTCTTGGATATGGTCTTGGATATGGTCTTGGATATAGTCTTGGATATGGTCTTGGATATCGTCTTGGATATGCTCTCGGATATGGTCTTGGATATGGTCTTGGACATCGTCTTGGATATGCTCTCGGATATGGACTTGGATATGGTCTTGGATATGGTCTTGGATTTGGTCTTGGATATGGTCTTGGATATGGTCTTGGATATGGTTTTGGATATGGTCTTGGATAAGATCTTAGATATTGTCTTCGATATGGTCTTGGATATGGTCTTGGTTATGATCTTCGATATGGACTTGGATATGGTCTTGGATATGGTCTTGGATATGGTCTTGGATATTGTCTTGGATATGGTCTAGGTTATTGTCTTAAATATTGTCTTGGATATGGTCTTGGATATAGTATTGGATATGGTCTTGGATATGGTCTCGGATATGGTCTCGGATATGGTCTTGGATATGGTGTATGGTATGGTCTTCAATATGGTCGTGGATATGGTCTTGGATATGGTCTTGGATAAGATCTTGGATATTGTCTTCGATATGGTCTTAGATATGGTCTTGGTTATGGTCTTCGATATGGACTTGGATATGGTCCAGGTTATTGTCTTGGATATGGTCTTGGATATGGTCTTGGATATAGTATTGGATATGGTCTTGGATATGGTCTTGGACAAGATCTTGGATATGGTCTTGGATATGGTCTTCAATATGGTCTTGGATATAGTATTGGATATGGTCTTGGATATGGTTTTGGAGATGGTCTTGGATAAGATCTTGGATATTGTCTTCGATATGGTCTTGGATATGGTCTAGGTTATTGTCTTAAATATGGTCTTGGATATGGTCTTGGATATGGTATTGGATATGGTCTTGGATATGGTCTCGGATATGGTCTTGGATATGGTCTTGGGTATGGTCTTCAATATGGTCTTGGATATGGTCTTGGATATGGTCTTGGATAAGATCTTGGATATTGTCTTCGAAATGGTCTTAGATATGGTCTTGGTTATGGTCTTCGATATGGACTTGGATATGGTCCAGGTTATAGTCTTGGATATGGTCTTGGATATGGTCTTGGACATAGTATTGGATATGGTCTTGGATATGGTCATGGACATGATCTTGGATATGGTCTTGGATATGGTCTTCAATATGGTCTTGGATATAGTATTGGATATGGTCTTGGATATGGTCTTGGATATGGTCTTCAATATGGTCTTGGATATGGTTTTGGATATGGTCTTGGAAAAGATCTTGGATATTGTCTTCGATATGGTCTTAGATATGGTCTTGGTTATGGTCTTCGATATGGACTTGGATATGGTCCAGGTTATAGTCTTGGATATGGTGTTGGATATGGTCTTGGATATAGTATTGGATATGGTCTTGGATATGGTCTTGGACATGATCTTGGATATGGTCTTGGATATGGTCTTCAATATGGTCTTGGATATAGTATTGGATATGGTCTTGGATATGGTCTTGGATATGGTCTTCAATATGGTCTTGGATATGGTTTTGGATATGGTCTTGGATAAGATCTTGGATATTGTCTTCGATATGGTCTTGGATATGGTCTTGGTTATGGTCTTCGATATGGAATTGGATATGGTCTAGGTTATTGTCTTGGATATGGTCTTGGATATGGTCTTGGATATAGTATTGGATATGGTCTTGGATATGGTCTCGGATATGGTCTTGGATATGGTCTTGGATATGGTCTTGGATAAGATCTTGGTTATTGTCTTCGATATGGTCTTGGATATGGTCTTGGTTATGGTCTTCGATACGGACTTGGATATGGTGTAGGTTTTTGTGTTGGAAATGTCTTGGATATGGTCTTGGATATAGTATTGGATAAGGTCTTGGATATGGTCTTGGACATGATCTTGGATATGGTCTTTGATATAGTCTTCAATATGGTCTTGGATATAGTATTGGATATGGTCTTGGATATGGTCTTGGATATGGTCTCGGATATGGTCTTGGATATTGTCCTGGGCATCGTCTTGGATATGATCTCGGATATGGACTTGGATATGGTCTTGGATATGGTCTTGGATTTGGTCTTTGATATGGTCTTGTATATGGTCTTGGATATGGTCTTGGATATGGTTTTGGAGATGGTCTTGGATAAGATCTTGGATATTGTCTTCGATATGGTCTTGGATATGGTCTAGGTTATTGTCTTAAATATGGTCTTGGATATGGTCTTGGATATGGTATTGGATATGGTCTTGGATATGGTCTCGGATATGGTCTTGGATATGGTCTTGGGTATGGTCTTCAATATGGTCTTGGATATGGTCTTGGATATGGTCTTGGATAAGATCTTGGATATTGTCTTCGATATGGTCTTAGATATGGTCTTGGTTATGGTCTTCGATATGGACTTGGATATGGTCCAGGTTATAGTCTTGGATATGGTCTTGGATATGGTCTTGGATATAGTATTGGATATGGTCTTGGATATGGTCTTGGACATGATCTTGGATATGGTCTTGGATATGGTCTTCAATATGGTCTTGGATATAGTATTGGATATGGTCTTGGATATGTTCTTGGATATGGTCTTCAATATGGTCTTCGATATGGTTTTGGATATGGTCTTGGAAAAGATCTTGGATATTGTCTTCGATATGGTCTTAGATATGGTCTTGGTTATGGTCTTCGATATGGACTTGGATATGGTCCAGGCTATAGTCTTGGATATGGTCTTGGATATGGTCTTGGATATAGTATTGGATATGGTCTTGGATATGGTCTTGGACATGATCTTGGATATGGTCTTGGATATGGTCTTCAATATGGTCTTGGATATGGTCTAGGTTATTGTCTTAAATATGGTCTTGGATATGGTCTTGGATATGGTATTGGATATGGTCTTGGATATGGTCTCGGATATGGTCTTGGATATGGTCTTGGGTATGGTCTTCAATATGGTCTTGGATATGGTCTTGGATATGGTCTTGGATAAGATCTTGGATATTGTCTTCGATATGGTCTTAGATATGGTCTTGGTTATGGTCTTCGATATGGACTTGGATATGGTCCAGGTTATAGTATTGGATATGGTCTTGGATATGGTCTTGGATATAGTATTGGATATGGTCTTGGATATGGTCTTGGACATGATCTTGGATATGGTCTTGGATATGGTCTTCAATATGGTCTTGGATATAGTATTGGATATGGTCTTGGATATGGTCTTGGATATGGTCTTCAATATGGTCTTCGATATGGTTTTGGATATGGTCTTGGAAAAGATCTTGGATATTGTCTTCGATATGGTCTTAGATATGGTCTTGGTTATGGTCTTCGATATGGACTTGGATATGGTCCAGGTTATAGTCTTGGATATGGTCTTGGATATGGTCTTGGATATAGTATTGGATATGGTCTTGGATATGGTCTTGGACATGATCTTGGATATGGTCTTGGATATGGTCTTCAATATGGTCTTGGATATAGTATTGGATATGGTCTTGGATATGGTCTTGGATATGGTCTTCAATATGGTCTTGGATGTGGTTTTGGATATGGTCTTGGATAAGATCTTGGATATTGTCTTCGATATGGTCTTGGATATGGTCTTGGTTATGGTCTTCGATATGGAATTGGATATGGTCTAGGTTATTGTCTTGGATATGGTCTTGGATATGGTCTTGGATATAGTATTGGATATGGTCTTGGATATGGTCTCGGATATGGTCTTGGATATGGACTTGGATATTGTCTTGGATAAGATCTTGGTTATTGTCTTCGATATGGTCTTGGATATGGTCTTGGTTATGGTCTTCGATACGGACTTGGATATGGTGTAGGTTTTTGTGTTGGAAATGTCTTGGATATGGTCTTGGATATAGTATTGGATAAGGTCTTGGATATGGTCTTGGACATGATCTTGGATATGGTCTTTGATATGGTCTTCAATATGGTCTTGGATATAGTATTGGATATGGTCTTGGATATGGTCTTGGATATGGTCTTCAATATGGTCTTGGATATGGTTTTGGAAATGGTCTTGGATCAGATCTTGGATATTGTCTTCGATATGGTCTTGGATATGGTCTTGGTTATGGTCTTCGATATGGACTTGGATATGGTCTAGGTTATTGTCTTGGATATGGTCTTGGATATGGTCTTGGATATAGTATTGGATATGGTCTTGGATATGGTCTTGGACATGATCTTGGATGTTTTCTTGGATATGGTCTTCAATATGGTCTTGGATATAGTATTGGATATGGTCTTGGATATGGTCTCGGATATGGTCTTGGATATGGTCTTCAATATGATCTTGGATATGGTTTTGGATCTGGTCTTGGATAAGATCTTGGATATTGTCTTCGATATGGTCTTGGTTATGGTCTTGGTTATAGTGTTCGATATGGACTTGGATATGTTCTAGGTTATTGTCTTGGATATGGTCTTGGATATGGTCTTGGATATAGTATTGGATATGGTCTTGGATATGGTCTTGGACATGATCTTGGATATGGTCTTGGATATGGTCTTCAATATGGTCTTGGATATGGTCTTCGATATCGTCTTGGATATGTTCTCGGATATGGTCTTGGATATGGACTTGAACATCGTCTTGGATATGCTCTCGGATATGGTTTTGGATATGGTCTTGGATATGGTCTTGGATATGGTCTTGGATATGGTCTTGGATATCGTCTTGTAAATGGTCTTGGATATGGTTTTGTATATGGTCTTGGATAAGATCTTGGGTATTGTCTTCGATATGGTCTTGGATATGGTCTTGGATATGGTCTTCGATATGGACTTGTATATGGTCCAGGTTATTGTCTTGGATATGGTCTTCAATATGGTCTTGGATATGGTCTTGGATATGGTCTTGGATATGGTCTTCAATATGGTCTTGGATATGGTTTTGGATATGGTCTTGGATAAGATCTTGGATATTGTCTTCGATATGGTCTTGGATATGGTCTTGGTTATGGTCTTCGATATGGAATTGGATATGGTCTAGGTTATTGTCTTGGATATGGTCTTGGATATGGTCTTGGATATAGTATTGGATATGGTCTTGGATATGGTCTCGGATATGGTCTTGGATATGGTCTTGGATATGGTCTTGGATAAGATCTTGGTTATTGTCTTCGATATGGTCTTGGATATGGTCTTGGTTATGGTCTTCGATACGGACTTGGATATGGTGTAGGTTATTGTCTTGGATATGGTCTTGGATATGGTCTTGGATATGGTATTGGATATGGTCTTGGATATGGTCTTGGACATGATCTTGGATATGGTCTTTGATATGGTCTTCAATATGGTCTTGGATAAAGTATTGGATATGGTCTTGGATATGGTCTCGGATATGGTCTTGGATATGGTCTTGGATATGGTCTTCAATATGGTCTTGGATATGGTTTTGGATATGGTCTTGGATAGGATCTTGGATATTGTCTTCGATATGGTCTTTGATATGGTCTTGGTTATGGTCTTCGATATGGACTTGGATATGGTCTAGGTTTTTGTCTTGGATATGGTCTTGGATATGGTCTTGGATATAGTATTGGATATGGTCTTGGATATGGTCTTGGACATGATCTTGGATATTTTCTTGGATATGGTCTTCAATATGGTCTTGGATATAGTATTGGATATGGTCTTGGATATGGTCTCGGATATGGTCTTGGATATGGTCTTGGATATGGTCTTGGATATGGTTTTGGATCTGGTCTTGGATAAGATCTTGGATATTGTCTTCGATATGGTCTTGGATATGGTCTTGGTTATAGTCTTCGATATGGACTTGGATATGGTCTAGGTTATTGTCTTGGATATGGTCTTGGATATGGTCTTGGATATAGTATTGGATATGGTCTTGGATATGGTCTTGGACATGATCTCGGATATGGTCTTGGATATGGTCTTCAATATGGTCTTGGATATGGTCTTTGATATCGTGTTGGATATGTTCTCGGATATGGTCTTGAACATCGTCTTGGATATGCTCTCGGATATGGTTTTGGATATGGTCTTGGATATGGTCTTGGATATGGTCTTGGATATGGTCTTGGATATGGTCTTGGATATCGTCTTGTAAATGGTCTTGGATATGGTTTTGTATATGCTCTTGGATAAGATCTTGGGTATTGTCTTCGATATGGTCTTGGATATGGTCTTGGATATGGTCTTCGATATGGACTTGGATA
Organism: Convolutriloba macropyga; assembly: GCF_964194025.1. NCBI lineage: Eukaryota > Metazoa > Xenacoelomorpha > Acoela > Convolutidae > Convolutriloba > Convolutriloba macropyga. The sequence goes on from NC_134475.1 coordinate 34,476,207, forward strand.
TGGTCCAGGTTATTGTCTTGGATATGGTCTTGGATATGGTCTTGGATATAGTATTGGATATGGTCTTGGATATGGTCTTGGACATGATCGTGGATATGGTCTTGGATACGGTCTTCAATATGGTCTTGGATATCGTCTTGTAAATGGTCTTGGATATGGTTTTGTATATGCTCTTGGATAAGATCTTGGGTATTGTCTTCGATATGGTCTTGGATATGGTCTTGGATATGGTCTTCGATATGGACTTGGATATGGTCCAGGTTATTGTCTTGGATATGGTCTTGGATATGGTCTTGGATATAGTATTGGATATGGTCTTGGATATGGTCTTGGACATGATCGTGGATATGGTCTTGGATATGGTCTTCAATATGGTCTTGGATATAGTATTGGATATGGTCTTGGATATGGTTTTGGATATGGTCTTGGATAAGATCTTGTATATTGTCTTCGATATGGTCTTGGATATGGTCTAGGTTATTGTCTTTAATATGGTCTTGGATTTGGTCTTGGATATAGTATTGGATATTGTCTTGGATATGGTCTCGGATATGGTCTTGGATATGGTCTTGGATATTGTCTTCAATATGGTCTTGGATATGGTCTTGGATATGGTCTTGGATAAGATCTTGGATATTGCCTTCGATATGGTCTTAGATATGGTCTTGGTTATGGTCTTCGATATGCACTTGGATATGGTCCAGGTTATTGTCTTGGATATGGTCTTGGATATGGTCTTGGATATAGTATTGGATATTGTCTTGGATATGGTCTTGGACAAGATCTTGGATATGGTCTTCAATAAGGTCTTCAATATGGTCTTGGATATAGTGTTGGATATGGTCTTGGATATGGTCTTGGATATGGTCTTCAATATGGTCTTGGATATGGTCTTGGATATGGTCTTGGATAAGATCTTGGATATTGTCTTCGATATGGTCTTAGATATGGTCTTGGTTATGGTCTTCGTTATGGACTTGGATATGGTCCAGGTTATTGTCTTGGATATGGTCTTGGATATGGTCTTGGATATAGTATTGGATATTGTCTTGGATATGCTCTCGGATATGGTCTTGGATATGGTCTTGGATATAGTCTTCAATATGGTCTTGGATATGGTCTTGGTTATAGTCTTGGATATGGTCTTGGATATGGTCTTGGATATGGTCTCGGATATGGTCTTGGATATTGTCTTGGATTTGGTCTTCGATATGCTCTTTGATATGGTCTTGGATGTGGTCTGGGGTATCGTCTTGGATATGCTCCCGGATATGGTCTTGGATATTGTCTTGGATATAGTCTTGGATATGGTCTTGGATATGGTCTTGGATATGGTCTTGGATATGGTCTTGGACATAGTCTTGGATATGGTCTTGGATATGGTCTTGGATATGGTCTTGGATAAGGTCTTGGATATGGTCTTGGTTATGGTCTTGGATATAGTCTTGGATAAAGTGTTGGATATGATCTTGGATATCGTTTTGGATATGGTCTTGGATATGGTCTTGGTTATGGTCTTGTATATGGTCTTGGACATGGTCTTGGATATGGTCTTGGATGTGCTCTTCGATATGGCATTGGATATGGTCTTGGATATGGTCTTGGGTATCGTCTTGGATATGCTCTCGGGTATGGTCTTGGATATGGTCTTGGATATAGTCTTGGATATGGTCTTGGAGATGGTCTTGGATATAGTCCTGGATATGGTCTTAGATATGGTCTTGGATTTGGTCTTGGATTTGATCATGGATATCGTCTTGGATATGGTCTTGGACATGGTCTTGGATATAGTCCTGGATATGTTCTTGGATGTGGTCTTGGATATAGTCTTCAATATGGTCTTAGATATGGTCTCGGATATAGTCTTGGATATGGTCTGGGATATGGTCTTGGATATGGTCTTGGATATGGTCTTGGATATGGTCTTTGATATGGTCTTGGATATAGTCTTGGATAAAGTCTTGGATATGATCTTGGATATCGTCTTGGATATGGTCTTGGATATGGTCTTGGTTATGGTCTTGGATATGGTCTTGGATATGGTCTTGGATATGCTCTTGGATGTGGTCTTCGATATGGTCTTGGATATGTTCTTGGATATGGTCTTGGATATGGTCTTGGATATGGTCTTGGGTATGGTCTTGGATATGGTCTTGGATATGGTCTTGGATATAGTCTTGGATATAGTCCTGGATATGATCTTGGATATCGTCTTGGATATGGTCTTGGATATGGTCTTGGATATGGTCATGGATATGGTCTTGGATATGGTCTTGGATATGGTCTTGGATATGGTCTTGGATATGGTCTTGGATATGTTCTTGGATATGGCCTTGGATATGGTCTTGGATATGGTCTTGGATATGGTCTTGGATATGGTCTTGGATAAAGTCTTGGATATAGTCCTGGATATAATCTTGGATATCGTCTTGGATATCGTCTTGGATATGGTCTTGGATATGGTCTTGGATATGGTCTTGGATATGGTCTTGGATGTGGTCTTCGATATGGTCTTGGATAAGGTCTTGGATATCGTCTTGGATATGGTCTTGGATATGGACTTGGATATGGTCCTGGATTTGGCCTTGGATATGGTCTTGCATATGGTCTTGGATTTGGTCCTGGTTATAGTCTTGGATATGGTCTTGGATATGGTCTTGGATATGGTCTTGGATATGTTGTTGGATATGGTCTTGGATATGGTCTTGGATATGGTCTTGGATATGGTCTTGGATATGGTCTTGGATATGGTCTTGGATATAGTCTTGGATATAGTCCTGGATATGATCTTGAATATGGTCTTGGATATGGTCTTGGATATGGTCTTGGATATGGCCTTGGATATGGTCTTGGATATGGTCTTGGATATGGTCTTGGATATCGTCCTGGATATGGTCTTGGATATGGTCTTGGATATGGTCCTGGATTTGGTCTTGGATATGGTCTTGCATATGGTCTTGGATTTGGTTCTGGTGCCTTTCTTGGATATGGTCTTGGATATGGTCTTGGATATGGTCTTGGATATGGTCTTGGATATGGTTTTGGATATGGTCTTGGATATGGTCTTGGATATGGTCTTGGATATCGTCTTGGATATGGTCTTGGATATCGTCTTAGATATGTTCTTGGATACGGTCTTGGATATGGTCTTGGATATGCGCTCGGATATGGTCTTAGATATGGTCTTCGATATGGTCTTGGATATGGTTTGGATATATTCTTGGATATGGTCTTGGATCTAAAACTTGGATATGGTCTTGGATATGGTCTTGGATATGGTCTTGGTTTTGGTCTTGGATATGGTTTTGGATATGGTCTTGGATATGGTCTTGGATATCGTCTTGGATATGGTCTTGGATTTGGTCTTGGATATGGTCTTGGATATGGTCTTGGTTTTGGTCTTGGATATGGTTTTGGATATGGTCTTGGATATGGTCTTGGATATCGTCTTGGATATGGTCTTGGATATGGTCTTGGATATGGTCCTGGATATGGTCTTGGATATGGCTTGGATATGGTTTTGGATATGGTCTTGGATATGGTCTTGGATATGGTCTTGGATATAGTCTTGGATATGGTCTTGGATATCGTCTTGGATATGGTCTTGGATATGGTCTTCGTTATGGTCTTGGATATGGCCTTGGATATGGTCTTGGATATGGTCTTGGATATGGTCTTGAACATGGTCTTGGATATCGTCTTGGATATGATCTTGGATATGGTTTTGGATATGGTCTTGGATATGGTCTTGGATATCGTCTTGGCTATGGTCTTGGATCTGGTCTTGGATTTTGTCTTGGATATGGTCTTGGATATGGTCTTGGATATGGTCTTGGATATGGTCTTGGATATAGTCTTGTATATGGTCTTGGATATCGTGTTGGATATGGTCTTGGATATGGTCTTGGTTTTGGTCTTGGATAAGGTCTTGGATATGGTCTTGGATATGGTCTTGGACATGGCATGGTCTTGGATATGTTCTTGGATGAGGTCTTGGATATAGTCTTGAATATGTTCTTGGTTATGGTCTTGGACATGGTCTTGTATATGGTTTTCGATATGTCATTGGATATGGTCTTGGATATGGTCTTGGATATGGTGCTGGATATGGTCTTGGATGTGGTCTTGGATATGGTCTTGGATATGTTCTCGGATATGGTCTTGGATTTGGTCTTGGATATGGTTTTGTATATGGTCTTGGATATGTTATTGGATATGGTTTTGGATATGGTCAGGGATATGGTCTTGGATGTGGTCTTGGATATGGTCTCCGATATGATCTTGGATATGGTCTTGGATATGGTCTTGGATATGGTACACAAGACATCTTAGAAGATTTCTTTTGTTGCAGGCCAATTGCAACTGCGATATATCGTTGAACGACGTGGTCCAAAACAGATAACTTGAGATCACTTCTAATTTTTTGTACGATCTTATGTATGGTATCAATAGTGGGAAAAAGGGGCTATCTGGCCACCATCACACTTTTTCCTCTCATGTCCGCACTTTCTGCGAACACTCGACTCAAAAGGTATATATATATATATATATATATATATATATATATATATATTCATGTGTAAATACACACACATTTTTCTTTCTTATACATTTTAAAATCATCATTTCTTGTCTCATTTAGTGCAATCCATTAATACTACTTCGTAGATATTGAGTTTAGCTGGTAATTGTCGTACGGAGAGTCCAGGTTCTATACCCACTGACTCCAGTACACGTATCCCAGCGAAACGAGATAGCTACCTTATACACATTACTCTATTCACCTTGGAGGTTCACTGATATATATTTCATTTCATATATACTCCCTTCCATTCATCTGCGATGATATACAATTCAAAACTATCATTTCTTGTCTCACTTAGTGCAGTCCACTAGTAACGAGTTAAACTGTTAATTAACCGTTATCAGACGGATAGTTTGGGTTCTATCAGTGAAAGTGCTTAGCAGATCCCCACTGACTTCAGTGGACGTATGCTATCATGTAAAAAGCACTTAAAACCAACTTGCGAAAAAAGTTTGAACAAAAAAATGCCAGCTTAACTCTCCAGTTTTGGCTAAAGCAAATTATTTTGCTTAATTTTTTCTGTTTCAATTCTTATAAATAAGAAATATATAGGACATTATAACAAAAACTTAGAATAAGCACACCCGCATAAATGCGCACAGCACCCTGCCTAAAATCATGCGTATCATGCGCATCATGCGTATCATGCGTATTGTGCCTGCCGAGGGTTAATATTTTTTTTGATATTTCTATTAGGTCATCAATATCGATACCACTAGCTTCAAATAGTTTAGAAAAGATAAAATTATATTTACAAGAGCAACCAGCCTTTTCTTTAGAATAACCACTTTTAAGTAATTCCACTTCTGGATGTACTCTTTTTATGTGACTCCTCAACCCACTAAGACTAAAAATAGAACTACAATGTTCACTTTTAACCTTACTAGCCTTACAGTCCTTACATATAAACTCTTTTAAATCAAAATCTCTCATATTTTGGCTCATCTAATACATTTTGGCTCTTGTCTGATCTCTTTAACAATACTAATGGTGAGGCTCCCTCTATCATAAATATATTCTTCATCTTAATCTTCGTATTTGTCATGCCTTATCAAAACTCTTGTCAAAACTCTTATCAAAAAATTTATCAAACTTATGGTTTTATCATAAACTATATCTTCAACCAAGTCATTAATCTCCTCTATGTTCTCTTCCACTATCTTACTCCTACTCTCACTCGTAATACAGCCATTCTTTATACAAACACCACATTTAAACACACTTATCTTATCATCATGAAGTCTTTATTACACTCAAAACAATTACAAACCCTTAGTTAATAAGGGCAAAAATTTCAATTAAATCCATAACACGATATTTAGAGTTAAATAACATAGATAAAATATTAATGAAAAGGCAGATGTTGAGTTTTTTGAAGACATAGAAGATTTACGTTCACCTGATAAATTACCAGAAATGTTAAAGAAACTTATGATATTTGAGGATGTTAAAGCAAAAGATTCAGTTATTAATGACTAATCTGTAGAGGTAGACAAAAAAATTGTAATATGATACATCTTAATCAAAATTGCTTCTCTTAAATAGACAGAATGTTAGAGAGAATTGTTATCTATTTACTATATTTGAACAAAAGGTGAAGTCCTGACATCTATATATCAAGGTTTCTTTAATGATGCTGAACTTACTTATAAAGATTTTATTAGTTTAAGTAGTGAAGTGTGTCTTAAAATGAAGAGTCTCATAAAATTGTCAATGATATACCTGAAAATAAAAATATTAATGGTAATCTAAGAATTAAATGGGATGAGAAAGTATTATAGGCTAAAATTATATGGGTCTTCGACCATCTGACCTGCGGAGAAGTTTCGCTGAACAGTGAAACTGCTTCGCAGATATAGTATACCATTAGTAATATTGTTTATCATATAACCTGATGGGTCTATTAGAATAAAAGTATATATTATGTCTGTATTATTACAATTGACAACAGATATAATTTTACAGTGAATGTTAATATTATTAAAACCCATAATATCAGCAATTTTTTGAGCTGCATATTTGCCCGCCTCATATAGTTTTTTCCTAAATCTTAATTATGATACTAATGAGGTTTCTATATCAGAGCTAAACTCTCCTTCTTTTATTTCCAGTTTACATTTCATTGTATTCTTATCGGGTTCTATTATAACATTACCATCAGTTTCTTCTTATACTAATTCTGCTATATCAGATAATACATATGCGCCTGGTGTAATAGTTGAATACAATTTTGGAGTCCCTTTATTATATTTAGTAATAGATGCAATGATAGAGCTAGGGGCAACACTAGCACTAACATTATCACCTGAACTAGGGATAGGGCTAGAACTATCTAAAACCGTACTATTATATGAAGTGATTATTCCTCCTAAATACAATAAAGACAGAAATAAAAACTGATAATTTGATTAACCCTAATTTTGTTGTGTTAAGTATAGATTCACTTCTGTAGTCTTAGTTAGAGCTTCATGTATCTTTTGTAGCTCATAAAGAGTTAAGTCATCTGTCTTTTTTATTGGGAAAAATTTAGCTCTAGATCTATCTAGATCTATCTAGCTCTATCTACCTCTATCCCTTGCTTAGCAGATCCCCACTGACTTCAGTGGACGTATCCTATCATGTAAAAAGCACGTAAAACAAACTTGCGAAAAAAATTTGAACAGAAAAAGGCCAGCTTAACTCTACAGTTTTGGCTAAAGCAAATTATTTTGCTTAATTTTGTCTGTTTCAATTCTTTTAAATAAGAATCATATAAGACATTATAACAAAAACTTAGAATAAGCACACCCGCATAAATGTGCACAGCACCCTGCCTAAAATCATGCGTATCATGCGCATCATGCGTATCATGCGTATTGTGCCTGCCGAGGGTTAATATTTTTTTGATATTTCTATTAGGTCATCAATATCGATACCACTAGCTTCAAATAGTTTAGAAAAGATAAAATTATATTTACAAGAGCAACCAGCCTTTTCTTTAGAATAACCACTTTTAAGTAATTCCACTTCTGGATGTACTCTTTTTATGTGACTCCTCAACCCACTAAGACTAAAAATAGAACTACAATGTTCACTTTTAACCTTACTAGCCTTACAGTCCTTACATATAAACTCTTTTAAATCAAAATCTCTCATATTTTGGCTCATCTAATACATTTTGGCTCTTGTCTGATCTCTTTAACAATACTAATGGTGAGGCTCCCTCTATCATAAATATATTCTTCATCTTAATCTTCGTATTTGTCATGCCTTATCAAAACTCTTGTCAAAACTCTTATCAAAAAATTTATCAAACTTATGGTTTTATCTTAAACTATATCTTCAACCAAGTCATTAATCTCCTCTATGTTCTCTTCCACGATCTTACTCCTACTCTCACTCGTAATACAGCCATTCTTTATACAAACACCACATTTAAACACACTGATCTTATCATCATGAAGTCTTTATTACACTCAAAACAATTATAAACCCTTAGTTACTACGGGCAAAAATTTCAATTAAATCCATAACACGATATTTAGAGTTAAATAACATAGATAAAATATTAATGAAAAGGCAGATGTTGAGTTTTTTGAAGACATAAAAGATTTACGTTCACCTGATAAATTACCAGAAATGTTAAAGAAACTTATGATATTTGAGGATGTTAAAGCAAAAGATTCAGTTATTAATGACTAATCTGTAGAGGTAGACAAAAAAAATTGTAATATGATACATCTTAATCAAAATCGCTTCTCTTAAATAGACAGAATGTTAGAGAGAATTGTTATCTATTTACTATATTTGAACAAAAGGTGAAGTCCTGACATCTATATATCAAGGTTTCTTTAATGATGCTGAACTTACTTATAAAGATTTTATTAGTTTAGGTAGTGAAGTGTGTCTTAAAATGAAGAGTCTCATAAAATTGTCAATGATATACCTGAAAATAAAAATATTAATGGTAATCTAAGAATTAAATGGGATGAGAAAGTATTATAGGCTAAAATTATATGGGTCTTCGACCATCTGACCTGCGGAGCAGCTTCGCTGATCAGTGAAACTGCTTCGCAGATATAGTATACCATTAGTAATATTGTTTATCATATAACCTGATGGGTCTATTAGAATAAAAGTATATATTATGTCTGTATTATTACAATTGACAACAGATATAATTTTACAGTGAATGTTAATATTATTAAAACCCATAATATCAGCAATTTTTTGAGCTGCATATTTACCCGCCTCATATAGTTTTTTTCCTAAATCTTAATTATGATACTAATGAGGTTTCTATATCAGAGCTAAGCTCTCCTTCTTTTATTTCCAGTTTACATTTCATTGTATTCTTATCGGGTCCTATTATAACATTACCATCAGTTTCTTCTTATACTAATTCTGCTATATCAGATAATTCATATGCGCCTGGTGTAATAGTTGAATATAATTTTGGAGTCCCTTTATTATATTTAGTAATAGATGCAATGATAGAGCTAGGGGCAACACTAGCACTAACATTATCACCTGAACTAGGGATAGGGCTAGAACTATCTAAAACCGTACTAGCATATGAAGTGATTATTCCTCTTAAATACAATAAAGACAGAAATAAAAACTGATAATTTGATTAACCCTAATTTTGTTGTGTTAAGTATAGATTCACTTCTGTAGTCTTAGTTAGAGCTTCATGTATCTTTTGTAGCTCATAAAGAGTTAAGTCATCTGTCTTTTTTATTGGGAAAAATTTAGCTCTAGATCTATCTAGATCTATCTAGCTCTATCTAGCTCTAGCCCTAGCTCTAGCTCTAGCTCTAGCCCTAGCTCTTGCTCTAGCCCTTGCTCTAGCTCTAGATATATATGTACATATTATAGCTAGAAACATGGAATTTAATTTGGACACAACTTATGGTTATAATATTGATATACACAAGAGTTAGATCATTAAGAAAACCAAATAAAATAGCAACATTGAATACAGTTAATACTAATAATGATATAGTTCTAAATAGAGAAGAGATTGATTTACATACACATGATTCTCACCTAGAGATAGAGTTTATTGTATCAGATAATGTTGGTGGTATTTTTGCTAATGATGCTAATATAAGACTAGTTAATTTTTGTATGATGGCATTATTTAGTTCAGTTAGACTTGAAACTAGTGGTGGTAGGACAATTGATTATATAGATCATTGTCATCCTATTCTGTTGATGTATAAAAATTAACTAGTATTGATGATGAATATGAGAGTGGTTTTTTTGCTAGAAGTCAAGGTAATAGAAATAGTCAAGTTCAGGGCTATCACGTTGCTGCTGAGCGTGGTCAGCAGCAACGTGATCACCTTTAAGTTGACTATTTCTATTACCTTGATTTCTAACAAAAACTAATCTCATATTGATCATCAATACTAGTTAATACATGCATATGACTAGGTAATACATGTATATTACATGTATAATACGTACATGATGATTAAAACAATAGATCTATTCGGGTTTGTAAATGATTTAAAAAATATTATATATGGTTTAAGATTTAAACTAATGTTAATAAGAAATAACAATGATAGAGCCCTATTTAGAGTTATTGCTGTTGCTGGTACAATAGCTAATGATAGTAGTATAGAATTTATTGATATATCATGGTGTGTTCCTAGTATTGATCCTACTAATGAAAATAGAATTATTGTACGAAAAGGATTAAAGAAAAAGAATAATGTAGATTTTAGTTTTTATGACAGAAAGGCATTCTACAAAAATGCTACTAACTTCAAATTTCACCTAGGTATGGAAAGTGGCAGGCAAATACCTCAATAAAAAACAGTTGGTTGTGAAAATAATAATGATAATGAACAAATTCATGATGTGAGTGTATTCAATGTAATGATTGTTTCTGAATGTTATAGTAAGATTGGTAGTGAGTTTTATCCCGAGGACAGAATGATTATTAATTGCGGTGCTATATGCAGACAGCCAGAGTCTTATAGTCTCGCAAATGGATGTTTCTTTTACTCTAATTAATGTAAAAACTCTAGTTTAGCTTTAGTTATAACTATAGTTAATAGTCTGACTATAGCTATTGGTAAAGCTATAGCTATAGGTAATACTCTAGTTATAGTTATAAATGTGTGTAATACTAAAGCTAAAGCTAATACTCTAGTTAAGATAGTTATAGTCTTTGCCAGACTTATCTTTGAAGCAGGTTGGGGAACCAAGACCGGATGCCCTTCCCTGATTTAACTTAATAAACCTCGTAGAATAAATAATATCTGATTTCTTTTCATTTGCTTCAGTCAGACCCTTACCTTCAACTCTAGTCTTAATCCTAGGCTTAGGCTAAGGCCAAGCTTTATTTATAACAACAAAAGGATTATTCTTTTTAAATTCCATTATTTTATATATGGGAATGAGTCTTTTACAGAAGCTCAAAACTAATTCATATTGTGTTGTTGGTAGACAATATTGTGGTACTAATAACGTTAAGAGTTATTATCCTTAACTAAAAATGCATTCTGCTATGGAGTTATCTTAACACCATTCATTTCAAATTCCCCACTAAATATATATTTGAGGTTTAACTGTAATTGATGATTAGGTTGGGCACCCAAGAACATGGGCTGTGTCGGTATTAATTATAACTCCTGGTATATCTGGAGTTTCAACTGTGGGTTCATTAGACTTCATTACTAATTCATTAGACTTTATTAAGGTTTCACTTATCTGCCAAGCGGTTTCACTGATCTGTGAACCGGCTTCCTCGATAGCCAATGTTTGTTTATGTAACTCCTGATTTTGCCAATTTTTTGCTCTTAAGGTTTGATTACTTGTGGATAAGGCTAATTCATTACTAGTATTTAAAGTTTTAGTATTTCAAGCTTAAACATTTTTTATTATAAAAATTATAGTTAATCATTATATAGTGTAATAGCAGCTTCAATTAACTTTCTATCATCATTAACAGTTAACTCTTTAAAATTATTTATTAATAGTTAAACGGGGTTGTCGCTTGGCATGTTACGGACGGAGTCCGTTAGTGGATCTTTACTTTCGTCTAGCACTAGTTTTATTAATTGCTCTATTGGAATAGTATTATTTCTATTTACTAGATCTTTTTTAAAAAGATATGGATTCTCATCATGAGGATAACTTTTTACATTATTTACAGAAAATCTTTTGTCATCAAAGTTACTTAGACTTCTGTTACTAGTTTAAATAGTTGTCATTTTATGTTCTAATTTTTGTATTCTACGTTCTTCTAAACTTCTTTCGTTGTTATTCAATAATGCACTATAATAGTATTCATGTTAACCATTTTTCTCTCTGTTTTATTCATTTCTCTTTTGCCTTATAGTTCTTAAAGCTATGTCTTTGGTTTTAGTACTATGAATTCTTCTATCTCGTTAATTCAAAATTCACGTTTAAAATTACCTGGTATCATATTATTAGTTCTAATAGGTATATCTAGATTGGTTAGATCCATATGCTCGTCAACAGCATTACCTTCAGTATAACTTAATACAAAACCATCAGTATCCATATATGGTAGCATCTTTAAGTGATGGTGGTAATACAATATAAAAAAATTCATACATGCGGAGTTCGCTGAGTTTCAATACAGTTGAGCCTAAGTATATTGGTTTATCAAATTGTATTGCCTTCCTATAAAAACCTATTAGAGTATATTTATCATATCTAATTACATCTTTACATGTTGATTTACTAACAGCTTTAAGTATTTCATAATCATTTGTTAGAATCTTAGCTTCTAAATACTTTAATGCATCTTCACAATTTTTACCAAATAGAGACTTATTCATTAACTTAAATATGTCATTCTCGTGCTCACTTTTAGCTTCAGCTCTCATCTTAGTATTAAGTTCAATATAGTCTCTAATAATGTAGCCCTATTTGAAGTGAATTATTCTATGAACTTTAGTAAACTTTATGCCCATCTTAACAGCGAACTTCAACACTATTCTGATCTAATTTTAGTTTCCCACTTTTTGAACAACTCGGAGGTCTTTGTTTATAATCTAAGTCATTATTCTCTACTTCTATTCTAAGAGGTAATAAATGGAAGTTAGTAGTTTTATCTTTACCTTCATTTGTGCATTTTAAATTACAGATAACCCAATAACCAAAATCACTATTATCATCAGTCTGTAACACCTCGTCTAACTTTATGTCAGTGAAGCTAAATTCTCTATATGGTAGCTTTTGCATTAATACAAAACCATATAAGTTATTAGTATCAGTATACCATAAATTTCTATCCTCATTCTATTTATTTTTCTATTACACATAACACCAAATATACCACATTTTATAGCAATGATGAAATCTTTAAGCATCTGTTCAAATTGCATTATACCTAGTTCATCTTTACTTTGTTTTAGGAAACAATCAAAGCTGAATCCAGGTAGACTAATATAATGTAGAGGATTGAATATATATAGTTGTTTATGTTTAACTTATTAAACAGATTGAAACATTATTCTAATATTCTAACATCTTTCTCCATATACTCTAGTGTTAATTTTTTACCTGTTTTCTTAATATTACTTCTATTAATCTTATCAACTTTCTATTGCTAGATTACCTAATCTCTTATTATAGCTAATTTCATCTTTAATGTATTCATAAGGATATAATGTTTTATACTTTTAATACCATAGACATTAGCTACTTTATCAAGAGACATTGTCACAAAACAGTAACTATCTATAAACTTTATTATGCATACTCTAAATATTCTAGCTTTGTCAATAGTACTAGGTAATACATTTACTCTTCTCTTACCACCATTCTGTTTAAATAGCTCATTAAATAATAGATTGAAGTCATAACCTTTACCATTATGAAATATAACACAAATATTAACAGAAGCTCAAAACTAATTCATATTGTGTTGTTGGTAGACAATATTCTTGTACTAATAACATTAAGAGTTATTATTCTTAACTAAAAAAGCATTCTGCTATGGAATTATCTTAACACCATTCGTTTCAAATTCCCCACTAAATATATATTTGAGTTTTAACTGTAATTGATGATTAGATTGGGCACCCAAGAAAATGGGCTGTGTCGGTATTAATTATTAATCGTGGTATATCTGGAGTTTCAACTGTGGGTTCATTAGACTTCATTACTAATTCATTAGACTTTATTAAGGTTTCACTTATCTGCCAAGCGGTTTCACTGATCTGTGAACCGGCTTCCTCGATAGCCAATGTTTGTTTATGTAACTCCTGATTTTGCCAATTTTTTGCTCTTAAGGTTTAATTACTTGTGGATAAGGCTAAATCATTACTAGTATTTAAAGCTTTAGTATTTCTAGCTTAAACATTTTTTTATTATAAAAATTATAGATAATCATTATTTAGTGTAATAGCAGCTTCAATTAACTTTCTATCATCATTAACAGTTAACTCTTTAAAATTATTTATTAATAGTTAAACGGGGTTGCCGCTTGGCATGTTACGGACGGATTCCGTTAGTGGATCTTTACTTTCGTCTAGCACTAGTTTTATTAATAGCTCTATTGGAATAGTATTATTTCTATTTAATAGATCTTTTTTAAAAAGATATAGATTCTCATCATGAGGATAGCTTTTTACATTATTTAAATAAAATCTCTTGTCATCAAAGTTACTTAGACTTCTGTTACTAGTTTAAATAGTTGTCACTTTATGTTCTAATTTTTGTATTCTACGTTCTTCTAAACTTCTTTCTTTGTTATTCAATAATGCACTATAATAGTATTCATGTTTACCATTTTTCTCTCTGTTTTTTTCATTTCTCTTTTGCCTTATAGTTCTTAAAGCTATAAGTCTTTGGTTTTAGTACTATGAATTCTTCTATCTCGTTAATTCAAAAATCGCGTTTAAAATTACCTGGTATCCTATTATTAGTTCTAATAGGTATATCTAGATTGGTTAGATCCATATGCTCGTCAACAACATTACCTTCAGTATAACTTAATACAAAACTATCAGTATCCATATATGGTATTCTCTTTAAGTGATGGTTGTAATACAATATAAAAGAATTCATACATGCGGAGTTCGCTGAGTTTCAATACAGTTGAGCCTAATTATATTGGTTTATCAAATTTTATCGCCTTCCTATAAAAACCTATTAGAGTATATTTATCATATCTAATTACATCTTTACATGTTGATTTACTAACAGCTTTAATTATTTCATAATCATTTGTTAGAATCTTAGCTTCTAAATACTTTAATGCATCTTCACAACTTTTACCAAATAGAGAATTATTCATTAACTTAAATATGTCTTTCTCGTGCTCACTTTTAGCTTCAGCTCTCATCTTAGTATTAAGTTCAATATAGTCTCTAATAATATAGCCCTATTTGAAGTAAATTATTCTATGAGTTTTAGTAACCTTTATGCCCATCTTAACAGCGAACTTCAACACTATTCTGATCTAATTCTAGTTTCCCACTTTTTGAAAAACTCGGAGGTCTTTGTTTATAACCTAAGTCATTATTCTCTACTTCTATTCTAAGAGGTAATAATTGGAAGTTAGTAGTTTTATCTTTACCTTCATTTGTGCATTTTAAATTACAGATAACCCAATAACCAAAATCACTATCATCATCAGTCTGTAACACCTCGTCTAATTTTATGTCAGTGAAGCTAAATTCTCGATATGGTAGCTTTTGCATTAATACAAAACCATATAAGTTATTAGCATCAGCATACCAAAAATTTCTATCGTCATTCTATTTATTTTTCTATTACACATAACACCAAATATAACACATTTTATAGCAATGATGAAATCTTTAAGCATCTGTTCATATTGCATTGTACCTAGTTCATCTTTACTTTGTTTTAGGAAACAATCAAAGCTGAATCCAGGTAGACTAATATAATGTAGAGGATTGAATGTATATAGTTGTTTATGTTTAACTTATAAAACAGATTGAAACTTCATTCTAATATTCTAACATCTTTCTCCATATACTCTAGAGTTATTTTTACCTGTTTTCTTAATATTACTTCTATTAAACTTATCAACTTTCTATTGCTAGATTACCTAATCTCTTATTATAGCTAATTTCATCTTTAATGTTTTCATTAGGATATAATGTTTTATAATTTTAATACCATAGACATTAGCTACTCTATCAAGATACATTGTCACAAAACAGTATCTATCTATAAACTTTATTATGCATACTCTAAATATTCTAGCTTTGTCAATAGTACTAGGTAATACATTTACTCTTCTCTTACCACCATTCTGTTTAAATAGCTCATTAAATAATAGATTGAAGTCATAACTTTTACCATTATGAAATATAACAGGAATGAAGTTTTGTTGTCTTTAGTTTACATTACAAATTTTACTTGCAGGACCTCTATATATACTTGTTTCATGGCTGTGATCTCTAATTTTATTCACACATGTTTTACTACATATATGACAAATATCATTAGCATCGTGGTGTAGTTTGTCTTTTTTTTTGTAAATATCATTCCTTTGTTTGGCTTAACACTATGCTTTGTTTCTATTTCCAATAGATCTCTGACATAATCTTTAATACAGTCTGAGCAAAATATGATTTATATTTAGCACTAAAACTAAAACCAATAGCAATAGGTACATGATCAGATTTTTTCTTTACCAATCTCCACTAAACCGTTTCTCACCAATCTTTTCTCTAATCATTTCACCAATCTTTTCACTAAACCCTTTCATATAACATTCAATATCAAAAAGGTAACAATTTTCACTTCTTGTTGTTTAAGATGGCTCTTGAATTTGATTTGTTTTAATTTAGGGCACAATATCTCTGTTTTGATTTGTTTCCAGCATTCATGATCTTCATATTTATGTTGAGAGCTAAACCAATAGGTACAGTTATCGCAAAACAAACATTCCGTGTGTTTAGTATTAGATCTTTCTAATACAACCTCTATGTTCTTCATTAAAGAACAGTGTTCATCCAAGATTAGTATTCTTACATTCTCTTGACCTTTGACAAAGTCTGAGCATTTCTCTATTTGTTCTACTTTTGCACTTCTAAATCATGTGTAGATCTATAAAACCATATATATATTTGTTACATTTAGTCTGTATTTTTCTTAAATAATCAAATAAATATTCATTATCTTCAACCAGATTCTTAATATATTTACTTTTCCTAATTGCATTCCTAGTTGCAGGATTTAACGCAGCTGTAATACATAGACGAAGACAATAATATTTTTTACTTCTGATATTTTGTATTGCTTTTGTTATATCTCTTAAACCAGGTGGTAGTTCATTAATAAATCCTAGTGATGGTTTAGTCCTTTCTATATTTATTTGTATATCAGTTATACCAATTAGCTCATAGTCATAATCATAACCCTCATAAAATTCTGTAGAACAATCACGTCATTGATTTAGATCTAGTCGGTGATCTTTAGTCATATACTCTTCTGTTCATAAGTTTATATTACTATTCTTTTCTTCTTCTGACTTTCTCTTCTTATATGAACAATTAATAGCAACTTTATTTTTCGTGATTTAAATGGTTTAAATTCATCTAGTATAAAATCTACTGGTTCATCAGTGTTTTCGATAAATTTATCATTAGATTTAGTAATATATTGCTGTCGTTGATTAAAGCTCTATTTAATATCATAATCACCAGTTCTGGCTATGTTCTCTCTCCAGTGTTTTTTCATGTGAGTTTGTATACCAATAATTTTAATTTTTTTTTACCTCAGATCCATCATTGTACTTCTGCTTTGGAATCGGTTTCAGTTTTAGTTTCAGTTTGAGTTTTAGCATAAGTTTCAGTTTCAGGTCTAACATAGATTAAGCCAACATTAGAATCAGAATCAAACATTTTCCCTAATAGCTCCTTTTGTATGGGATCGTTTGATTGATTTTTGTATATCTCTTTCTTCGTTTCAAAGATTAAAACACAGACATCGCAGAAATTTACACTTTGGAAAATACTATTAGTTGAGCGAGACATGGTCTATTTTATTAGGGAAAACTTATAATTTTTCGAAACTAAAAAAATGAGATGTGATAACCGCAAAAATAGACCTTGGAAAGAGTGTTGTATTGGTTGTAAAGAATTAGAATATAGTTGTTATATATGTGAGGGTATAATCGAAGTAAAAATTAAAATTGGACATTTAGAGGAACATTATAATAATCCTAATTTAAATATAACTTGTAATATGTGTAAAGTTTATAAACACATTTCCTTCTTTAGATTTAGAAATGCAACATGTAGATTGTGTATTTGCTTTTATAGGTATAGATTTGGTCATACTGGAAGTCAATTCAGAGAACTTATTCAGAGAATTTATGTTTATAAATATAATATTAAGATTTGAGGGTGGCTCTGCCCTTGGTGGGCTTCTGGTATCCGTCTGATAACGGTTAATTACCAGCTTAACCCGATATCTGCGAAGTAGTATTAGTGGATTGCGCTAAGTGAGACAAGAAATGATAATTTTAAAAAATTATAAGACTGGGAAATGTGTGTGTGTATTTACACATTATTATGTATAAAGCTGGTGGTAATTAACAGTAGTGGGAAAAGGGGGGCGATAGGGCACCAAAATACCTTTTGAGTCGTGTGTTCGTACGAAGTGCGGACACGAGAGGAAAAAGTTGAGTGGTAGCCCCTTTTTCCCACTACTGTATGAAAGAAGCTATACAACCATACATGTCTTACGTATGGTTTCCAAGAAATATTTATGGTGGTCTTCCCGGGCAAAATGAGTTGTTCCCAGGTTGAGGTCCCAGACGGATAGTCGATATGTCCAGACCGTCCCAGACGGAAAGTGCCTATGTCCAGACCGTCCCAGACGGAAAGTGCCTATGTCCAGACTTTCGTGCGTTCGCCAGACCTTCGTGCGTTCATGTCCAGACTTTCGTGCGTTCACCAGACTTTCGTGCGTTCATGTCCAGACTTTCGTGCGTTCACCAGACTTTCGTGCGTTCATGTCCAGACTTTCGTGCGTTCATGTCCAGATTTTCGTGCGTTCGACAGACTTTCGTGCGTTCACCAGACTTTCGTGCGTTCACCAGACTTTCGTGCGTTTATGTCCAGACTTTCGTGCGTTCACCAGACTTTCGTGCGTTCACCAAACTTTCGTGCGTTCATGTCCAGAACTTTTGTGCGTTCACCAAACTTTCGTGCGTTCGCCAGACTTTCGTGCGTTCATCAGACATTCGTGCGTCCACCAGACTTTCGTGCGTTCAAGTCCAGACTTTAATGCGTTCATCAGATTTTTTGTGCGATCTTGTCTAGGCTTTTATGGCTAAAATGTGGAGCATACCCAACAAAAAAGAGCACAATTGGACTTAAATTGACGATTTTGTGTCCAAAACAATGTTCGGTGATCGAAAAAGTTAAGCCTAATCGAGCGCGGATACTTTTCCAGAAGTAATTGAGAACTTGTCCAAAATGGTTTGATCAGTCCATTTTTTTATTTCATCCCCAATTATGGCTAAATTGGAGCCTGCACACCAAAAATGAGCACAATTGGACTAAAATTGACGATTTGGTCACCAAAACAATGTTCGGTGATAGAAAAAGTTCAGATTTTTTTTGGAACTAGGTAAAAACTTGTCCAAATTAGTTCGGTCAGTTCGATTTTTTAATTTTATCACCAATTGTTGCTAAAGTGGAGCCTGCACATCAAAAATGAGCACAATTGGACTAAAATTGATGATTTGGTCACCAAAATAATGTTCGATGATAGAAAAAGTTAGATACTTTTTTGGAACTAGATAAAAACTTGTCCAAATTAGTTGGGTCAGTCCAATTTTTTAATTTTATCACCAATTGTTGCTAAAGTGAAGCATACCCGCAAAAAATGAGCACAATTGGACTAAAATGGACGATTTGCTCACCAAAACAATTTTCGGTGAAAGAAAAAGTTCAGATACTTTTTTGGAACTAGGTAAAAACTTGTCCAAATAGTTTCGGTCAGTCCGATTTTTTAATTTTATCACCAATTGTTGCTAAAGTGGAGCATATCAACCAAAAATGAGCACAATTGGACTTAAATTGACGATTTCGTGTCCAAAACAATGTTCGGTGATCGAAAAAGTTCAGACACTTTTTTGGAACTAGGTAAAAACTTGTCCAAATTAGTTCGGTCAGTGTGAATTTTTAATTCTATCACCAATTGTGGCTAAAGTGGAGCATATCCACCAAAAATGAGCACAATTGGACTTAAATTGACGATTTCGTGTCCAAAACAATGTTCGGTGATCGAAAAAGTTAAGCCTAATCGAGCGCGGATACTTTTCCAGAAGTAATTGAGAACTTGTCCAAAATGGTTTGCTCAGTCCATTTTTTTATTTCATCCCCAATTATGGCTAAATTGGAGCCTGCACACCAAAAATGAGCACAATTGGACTAAAATTGACGATTTTGTCACCAAAACAATGTTCGGTGATAGAAAAAGTTCCGACACTTTTTTGGAACTAGGTAAAAACTTGTCCAAATTAGTTCGGTCAGTTCGATTTTTTAATTTTATCACCAATTGTTGCTAAAGTGGAGCCTGCACATCAAAAATGAGCACAATTGGACTAAAATTGATGATTTGGTCACCAAAATAATGTTCGGTGATAGAAAAAGTTAGATACTTTTTTGGAACTAGATAAAAACTTGTCCAAATTAGTTCGGTCAGTCCAATTTTTTAATTTTATCACCAATTGTTGCTAAAGTGAAGCATACCCGCCAAATATGAGCACAATTGGACTAAAATGGACGATTTGCTCACCAAAACAATTTTCGGTGAAAGAAAAAGTTCAGATACTTTTTTGGAACTAGGTAAAAACTTGTCCAAATTATTTCGGTCAGTCCGATTTTTTAATTTTATCACCAATTGTTGCTAAAGTGGAGCATACCCACCAAAAATGAGCACAATTGGACTAAAATTGATGATTTGGTGTCCAAAACAATGTTCGGTGATCGAAAAAGTTAAGCCTCATCGAGCGCGGATACTTTTTCAGAAGTAATTGAGAACTTGTCCAAAATGGTTTGCTCAGTCCATTTTTTTTTCATCCCCAATTATGGCTAAATTGGAGCCTGTACACCAGAAATGAGCACAATTGGACTAAAATTGACGATTTTGTCACCAAAACAATGTTCGTTGATAGAAAAAGTTCAGACACTTTTTTGGAACTAGGTAAAAACTTGTCCAAATTAGTTCGGTCAGTGTGAATTTTTAATTCTATCACCAATTGTGGCTAAAGTGGAGCATATCCACCAAAAATGAGCACAATTGGACTTAAATTGACGATTTCGTGTCCAAAACAATGTTCGGTGATCGAAAAAGTTAAGCCTAATCGAGCGCGGATACTTTTCCAGAAGTAATTGAGAACTTGTCCAAAATGGTTTGCTCAGTCCATTTTTTTATTTCATCCCCAATTATGGCTAAATTGGAGCCTGCACACCAAAAATGAGCACAATTGGACTAAAATTGACGATTTTGTCACCAAAACAATGTTCGGTGATAGAAAAAGTTCCGACACTTTTTTGGAACTAGGTAAAAACTTGTCCAAATTAGTTCGGTCAGTCCGAATTTTTAATTTTGTCACCAATTGTGGCTAAAGTGGAGCATACCCACCAAAAAAAAGCCCAATTGGACTAAAATTGATGATTTGGTGTCCAAAACAATGTTCGGTTATCGAAAAAGTTAAGCCTCATCGAGCGCGGATACTTTTTTAAGAAGTAATTCAGAACTTGTCTAAAATGGTTTGCTCAGTCCATTTTTTTTATTTTATCCCCAGTTATGGCTAAATTGGAGCCTGCACACCAAAAATAAGCACAATTGGACTAAATTTGACGATTTGGTCACCAAAACAATGTTCAGTGATAGAAGAAGTTCAGACACTTTTTTGGAACTAGGTAAAAACTTGTCCAAATTATTTCGGTCAGTCCGATTTTTTAATTTTATCACCAATTGTTGCTAAAGTGGAGCATACCCACCAAAAATGAGCACAATTGGACTAAAATTGATGATTTGGTGTCCAAAACAATGTTCGGTGATCGAAAAAGTTAAGCCTCATCGAGCGCGGATACTTTTTCAGAAGTAATTGAGAACTTGTCCAAAATGGTTTGCTCAGTCCATTTTTTTTTCATCCCCAATTATGGCTAAATTGGAGCCTGTACACCAGAAATGAGCACAATTGGACTAAAATTGACGATTTTGTCACCAAAACAATGTTCGTTGATAGAAAAAGTTCAGACACTTTTTTGGAACTAGGTAAAAACTTGTCCAAATTAGTTCGGTCAGTGTGAATTTTTAATTCTATCACCAATTGTGGCTAAAGTGGAGCATATCCACCAAAAATGAGCACAATTGGACTTAAATTGACGATTTCGTGTCCAAAACAATGTTCGGTGATCGAAAAAGTTAAGCCTAATCGAGCGCGGATACTTTTCCAGAAGTAATTGAGAACTTGTCCAAAATGGTTTGCTCAGTCCATTTTTTTATTTCATCCCCAATTATGGCTAAATTGGAGCCTGCACACCAAAAATGAGCACAATTGGACTAAAATTGACGATTTTGTCACCAAAACAATGTTCGGTGATAGAAAAAGTTCCGACACTTTTTTGGAACTAGGTAAAAACTTGTCCAAATTAGTTCGGTCAGTCCGAATTTTTAATTTTGTCACCAATTGTGGCTAAAGTGGAGCATACCCACCAAAAAAAAGCCCAATTGGACTAAAATTGATGATTTGGTGTCCAAAACAATGTTCGGTTATCGAAAAAGTTAAGCCTCATCGAGCGCGGATACTTTTTTAAGAAGTAATTCAGAACTTGTCTAAAATGGTTTGCTCAGTCCATTTTTTTTATTTTATCCCCAGTTATGGCTAAATTGGAGCCTGCACACCAAAAATAAGCACAATTGGACTAAATTTGACGATTTGGTCACCAAAACAATGTTCAGTGATAGAAGAAGTTCAGACACTTTTTTGGAACTAGGTGAAAACTTGTCCAAATTAGTTCGGTCAGTTCGAATTTTTAATTTTGTCACCAATTGTTGCTAAAGTGGAGCATACCCACCAAAAATGAGCACAATTGGGCTAAAATTGATGATTTGGTGTCCTAAACAATGTTCGGTGATCGAAAAGGTTAAGCCTCATCGAGCGCGGATACTTTCTCAGAAGTAATTGAGAACTTGTCCAAAATGGTTTGCTCAGTCCATTTTTTTATTTCATCCCCAATTATGGCTAAATTGGAGCCTGCACACCAAAAATGAGCACAATTGGACTAAAATTGACGATTTTGTCACCAAAACAATGTTCGGTGATAGAAAAAGTTCCGACACTTTTTTGGAACTAGGTAAAAACTTGTCCAAATTAGTTCGGTCAGTCCGAATTTTTAATTTTGTCACCAATTGTGGCTAAAGTGGAGCATACCCACCAAAAAAAAGCCCAATTGGACTAAAATTGATGATTTGGTGTCCAAAACAATGTTCGGTTATCGAAAAAGTTAAGCCTCATCGAGCGCGGATACTTTTTCAGAAGTAATTCAGAACTTGTCTAAAATGGTTTGCTCAGTCCATTTTTTTATTTTATCCCCAGTTATGGCTAAATTGGAGCCTGCACACCAAAAATAAGCACAATTGGACTAAATTTGACGATTTGGTCACCAAAACAATGTTCAGTGATAGAAAAAGTTCAGACACTTTTTTGGAACTAGGTAAAAACTTGTCCAAATTAGTTCGGTCAGTTCGAATTTTTAATTTTGTCACCAATTATGGCTAAATTGGAGCCTGCACACCAAAAATGAGCACAATTGGACTAAAATTGACGATTTTGTCACCAAAACAATGTTCGGTGATAGAAAAAATTCCGACACTTTTTTGGAACTAGGTAAAAACTTGTCCAAATTAGTTCGGTCAGTCCGAATTTTTAATTTTGTCACCAATTGTGGCTAAAGTGGAGCATACCCACCAAAAAAAAGCCCAATTGGACTAAAATTGATGATTTGGTGTCCAAAACAATGTTCGGTTATCGAAAAAGTTAAGCCTCATCGAGCGCGGATACTTTTTCAGAAGTAATTCAGAACTTGTCTAAAATGGTTTGCTCAGTCCATTTTTTTTATTTTATCCCCAGTTATGGCTAAATTGGAGCCTGCACACCAAAAGTAAGCACAATTGGACTAAATTTGACGATTTGGTCACCAAAACAATGTTCAGTGATAGAAAAAGTTCAGACACTTTTTTGGAACTAGGTGAAAACTTGTCCAAATTAGTTCGTTCATTTCGAATTTTTAATTTTGTCACCAATTGTTGCTAAAGTGGAGCATACCCACCAAAAATGAGCACAATTGGACTAAAATTGATGATTTGGTGTCCTAAACAATGTTCGGTGATCGAAAAGGTTAAGCCTCATCGAGCGCGGATACTTTCTCAGAAGTAATTGAGAACTTGTCCAAAATGGTTTGCTCAGTCCATTTTTTATTTCATCACCAATTATGGCTAAATTTTAGCCTGCACACCAAAAATGGGCACAATTGGACTAAAAGTGACGATTTGGTCACCAAAACAATGTTCGGTGATAGAAAAAGTTCAGATACTTTTTTCGAACTAGGTAAAAACTTGTCCAAATTAGTTCAATCAGTCCGATTTTTTAATATAATCACCAATTGTTGCTAAAGTGGAGCCAACCCACCAAAAATAAGCACAATTGGACTAAAATTGATGAATTGGTGTCCAAAACAATGTTCGGTGATCGAAAAAGTTAAGCCTCATCGAGTGCGGTCAGTTCTTGTGTCCGGGTCAATGTGTTGTTCAAATTAATGCACATATGACACGAAGAGTTCCATTTGTGTGTTTAAGGCAAATCAAAAGAAAAATTAGCCTGCTTGCTTTGAAAAAGATTCTTCGGTGAAAACTTTTGCATTGGGTCTCAAAATGTTATAATTTTTTCACAGTACTAACAGAAAAAACATTAAATTTATTGTTTTTAAGGGACTCCACGCTTAAAATCCGTTATGGTTTTCAATAAATCAGGCGTTAAAGAAAGGTTTGGCGAAAAGAAAGGGTCTTTAATGTATGTTTTACACATGAAAATTGGAGAAAGTTTTTGAAACTTTTCAATTTTTTTTAGGTGATTTTTCAAGTTTATCAACGTATTTTACCATTACAGAACATTTTTGTGGCATATGTATGCTTGTTATTCTGCTAAGAAACTCGTCTTTCTATAAATGTATAAAAAAACTATCGGTTTTGAAGGTAAAGGTTAAAAAAATTGCAAGGAACTGTAAAAAAAATTGAAAAAAACGCCTTTTTTCACAATCAGTCCTGTTTTAAAGTTGTGTTTGTACGTCGAAGCTATGATTTCAAGTACGCATCGTGCAGCCTAAAATCGCAGCTTTGTAACTAAACCAATTTTAATCTAAAAATACGTAAAATTTTTTGAGAAATTGGTCAAAGAGTACTACGTACTTGAGGTAGAAATTTCGAAAAAATTCGAATTTTCAAAATTGTTTTTGTTAATATCTTCGAGCATAGATAGAGTAAGAAAGCGTTCTATAGCTCAAAATGAAGCTCAGCTAATGTGCTTTATGATCTGTATACCATTAAAGGGTTCGCTGGGACCTACGATCAAGTTTTTCCGCTTACACTAAAAAATGCCGAAAATCAGCTGTTTTGGACCAGGGGGTCAAAATCATCAAAATTTAAAAAGTGTTTTTCGGAACTTTTTTATGCTCCAGATGATAGCCCTTTTCTTCGTGATTCCAAAACACCTTCATTTTTAAATATCCGTTCAGTAGTCTTTGAGAAATTGCCCTTTGAAGTCAGCCTGGGGCGACCCAATATAGCTATATAGCTTGGGGCGGCTTATAGCAGGCAAAATATAGCTGGAACTCATGAATATATAAAAATATATAGCTATATTGCAACAGGTGCCGTTTTGGAGCTTTTGAAATATGCAATTTGAGTTTGATCCTCTTTACAGGTAAGTTATATCCGTTGACCATATGAAAAATTCGAATTGCGTGCGTCGTGGTCAAATGACAGCTGAACGCCGACTGAGCATGTCATCTGACAGCAGGAGGTGTGTTATGAAGCGCTGTCCGGCTAGACCATATAATCAACCTGTAATGAGGTGCATATTGCTATAGCGAAATGAAATGTATCGGAATTCCGTTTAAGCGTCCAGATGATAGTAGTAAGTTACCGTATTGAATGAAATGAAATGAAAAGGACATGTCTCCTGCAGGACCCCCCACCGAATGGCACAATGGTAGCTGTAGCTCGAATCGATGCTGCAGAACAGCGCTTGAGTGCAGAGGACAGTGCAGACAGCTGCAGTAGAGCATTATAAGTGTTATTGGGTTGTTATAGTCCATTTTTAACGGGTTTCGAGCACTTTTAGATCTACTGAGATGCATTCGCGCTATTTCGAGGATGATATTCCCGGAAGTGGAATTAATGCTAACGAGTTTTTGAGCCCTGGAGGTAACAAGAAGGCTATTAGGATAAAGTGTTTGGAGAATTTGAAAGTAAAGAAGGAAGATTTTTTGATGAAATCAAGACGTTGCGTCAATTTCGAACATGCAACTTCATTAAAGTTCAGAAAATTTAAAGCCAAATGCGAACCCAAAAAAGTGTTGAGCACTGTATTGAAGCTTTTCAAAAGCGCAAAGTCTATCAAATTGGGGAAAATGAGGCCCAACCAGAAAAAAGGAATAAAAACCGAATGGGTATACAATGGATGGGTCAATTTTTTTGGCATCGGGGATTGCAACCGTGCTAAAAGACGTATTCAAAAGAAGCCCCATAAGTACGGTCAAATGAAAATTGAAAAAGTTGGTTCAATCAGGATCCTGGGTTTTGATGCCATGAAGAAATACGTTCAAATTCCACGTTTCAGAGTACCCGCCAAGGAGAAAGTTCCGAGACAGAACTTCATTTGGTGCAAGAGATTAAGCCCAAAAAATTATAGTAAATTTGCAGTCGACGAATTTTCCAGCTTGCTTAGTAATGTTGTGCTTGTATATTAGTTCTTGTTGCTTTTGCTTGGTGTAGATTTAGGTTTGAAAGTCCACTTTACCCTTCAAATTTGTATATATTCACCTTTTATGACTACTTAGATATTATGAATTGAAAAATGATGATTTCAAAAGTGTTTTATTACCATTTATCGATCTCATTATTCATATAGTATGTACCATGTGGTCTATTGTCGAGGATTCTGCAGG
>NC_134475.1:34507990-34524747 GCF_964194025.1 Convolutriloba macropyga
TATTCATGTCAATTGTAGGACCAAGTGGTTGTGGTAAAACAGAACTCTTGTTTGGAATGCTAAAAAGTTCGACCTTTTATCCACGTTTTGAGAAAATTTATTATTTCTACAAAGAGGTACAACCGTTTTTCAAAGATATGCAACGAGTTATAACAGGGATTGAGTTTCTAAAATACTCAGGCTTTGATATAACAAAAAACCTATCGCACTGTCTGCTTATCTATGACAATTCACGTGAAGAAATCTTCAACGACAAAGAATTTGTAAAAATAGCCACCTCAGGACGTCATCGCAAATTACATGTTATATACATCAAGCATAATTTGTTCCATCAAAGCAAATAGTCCAGAACTATTGATCTGAATACAACACACATAATACTATTCAAGTCACTTCGTGACATTCAACAAATTGAGTATCTTGGAAAACAGTTGAATTGTCTCCAATTGATAAAAGAAGCGTACAAACTAGCAACTGCAGAGCCCTTTGGACATTTGATGATTGATCTCGACCCAAAAACCAGCCAGGGTTTACGTTTTTCATCGCAACTTATTGGACCGGATCCTTCTATAATTTACATTTCGTCCCCTGAGGCAGTCATTACAACAATTAAATATGAAAAAGAAACATTTGCTTATGCTCAAGCAATGGGCAAATAACAGGAATGAGAACACAGCTCAAATAAAAACCTTACATCAGGGCGATTTCATTTGGTTTTTGAGTGACTGTGTGATGAACGTACTCTCTGGAGTTGTATCAATTAATAAAGTAGAATTAAAAAAATTCGAGAAACCACTACGTAAACTTGCAGACAGGCGAGTTGAACAAAGTGAGAGAATCAAAATTTTTCGATCAGATTCTGGAATCCGTCTAATTAAACTCATTGCGTTACCTTGTATTGCTTTTCTGGAGCAAAATGCACACTGAAGAGTTTGTGCTAATTCCTCGCCAAATGTATGCGAATGAACAACCTCAAATTGCTCAACTTCTCAACAATAAAAATGTCCGAGAGAAAGCAAAACAAATATCACTGTTTCAACGAAGCAAGTCTCCACCAGCACCTTCTACCACACAACAAGACAACAGCAGACAGATAATATTTTGGAGAATGTCAAAGATGAGTTGAATGAGACTAGAGATGACAAAA
The DNA here is from genome assembly GCF_964194025.1 of Convolutriloba macropyga. NCBI lineage: Eukaryota > Metazoa > Xenacoelomorpha > Acoela > Convolutidae > Convolutriloba > Convolutriloba macropyga. Next base: position 34,509,138 of record NC_134475.1, read on the forward strand.
TTGATACAACATTTTCAACTGAAATCAGGGAGCAAGTTTTGCGAGATATTAAAACACTTGACAGAAAAAAGTTTGAAAAAGCGAGCATAATATTGGAAAAAATAGAAGAGTCAGAAACTCTATCGTTGGATCAAACATCAAGACTAATGGTTAATAAGTCAAGCACGGGAATTCTAGTCGCAGATTTTCTTTACGATCTACAACAAACCATATCTAAGCTTTCACTCGAACATTACAAAGTGCTGACCTTTCTAGATATCAGTTCACAACTAACTTTTAATACTTACACAAAAAAATTTCTGGCCTTATCACCTAACGAAAAGTTACAGTTGTTCGAGGATGAACCAAAAAACGAAGAATCAGGAGTCTCGAGAGCAGAAGAATCAAAAGCTTCTGGCGACGATGAAAGAAGCTTTGAAGATGCAAAAGACGAAATACAACCGTCTAGCTCGTGGACAAATTACTTCCTCTCGGGTTAAACACTTGAACAAATTATACACAAAAGGTAGTGCAGCTTTTGGTAGCGTTGCTAATTTGAAGAAAGCCAGCGGTTTACCAAGATCCAAAGTTGTTCAATACTTTCAGTCAAAAACCCCGTACACAAAATACAAACAATTCAGAAAAACGTTACCGAGACTGAAAGCTGTTGCATACAGAATAAATGAAATCTGGTCTGTCGATGTGGCGTATATGGATAAAGTTGCCCATCATAACAATGGAGTAAAAAATTTACTGGTGGCTGTTGATGTTTTATCGCGAACCTACGAGTGCAACCAATGAAAGCTTTATTTGCAAAAGATGCTGTTGAAGCGTTCAAAAAAATGATCAAGCAGAAAAAACCAGAAAAGGTTTGGACAGACAAAGGATCCGAGTTTAAAGGTGAATTCAAAAAAATTTGTGAAATAAAAGAGATTCTTTTATATACAACCGAAAACGAAACCAAGTCGGCTTTTGCTGAGAGGAATATTCGGTCGCTCAAAAACATTATTCACAAATACTTGGAGGAAAATTGGACTTGGACTTATATTAAGGAGTTACCCGAGTTTGTAAATAATATAAACAGTCGTGTTAATCGTGTTACCCAACTTGCACCTAATAAAACTTTCAAAAAACATGAACCGTTTCTAGTATCCCCAGCAATTAGCACAAAAAATTACAGACCAAAATACGAAGAAGGAGACCTGGTTCGGATTGCAAAGCCAGACGAAATTTTTAGGAAAAGTTATAAACAAAATTATACAGACGAAATCTTCACAGTATTCAAGGTTGCCACCCTCAGTCCACCAACATACAACCATATAGATGCAAACAACGTTATAATTGAGGGTAAATTTATTTTTATGAACCAGAATTAGTCCAAGTAAACGTTCTTCCTGTCGAAGACTAAACATGAGTATTCATAAAAAAATTTACTATTGATTTGATATCAAATGCGTCAATGGGAATTTTTACGAATAATACTATGGCCAAGTTTCGAAATCAACTAGCCCAACCATTGCAGTTAGATGGAGATTGGCAAGTTGCCCTTGCTTCAATATCCTTTCCATCAAACATCAACAATGTAAACTCAGCTGAAATAGTTGCGTATGTTAAATCTGGCGCTGAACTTGATGCTTCACATAACCGCACCGGACAACTTCGAAGAATTCGCAAAGGTATATACAACAGTTCAGAAGAGCTTCTGGAAGAAATTTTTTGGATCGCTCAATTGAAAAACTTTGACTATGATATTGACACTGTAACGCAAAAGTTAGTTTTGAAATTTGGACCTAACGAAGGTTTGTCATTTGAAGATGAAGAGGTCCCCAGTAATCTTGGTTTTAATGGAACGAAAGACACTTCACATCATGGTTTTATTCATATTGGTTACAAGTCAGAAAATGCAGGCAACTCTTTGAACAGACATGTTGGAGATTTTCCAGTTGATATCACTTGCGGATCACAGTTAATATTTGTATACATTGATATAATTGAACATCAGAACGTTGGTGATGTGAGAGCTCCGGTAATAAAAATCATTGAGTCTGAAACACGTTTGAGAAACGGTAGCATAAACACAGTGACACCCATACAGTACAAGTCCTACACAAATTTGGATTACAAGCCAATATTATCAAACAACATTCAGAACATCCAGGTAGAGTTGAGAAACGAAACTGGAAAACTAATTCCTTTTACTGGAACCGGAAAAGTTATAGTCAGTTTAAAATTTCAAAAAATTATTTGATATGGAGGCATACTACAGCAATCAAGCATCTCAATCAATGCCGCATTTTTCCGGACACTACAGACAGAGAGGCAGCGGTTTTGCAGCCCTTGCTGCAGGTATTGGAAGAGTTGCTCTGCCATTTGCACGTAAATTTCTCTGGCCTGCAGCGAAAAAAATTGGTTGTGATTTTTAGGTTCAGGGAGCACCAGAGTTAGTAGAAGTTGCAACCAAAAGAAAGTCAGCAAAACAAGCACTGAAAAATACCGTAGCCAAAACAGCTCGCAAACAAATAGGTGGATCTCTTCAATCACGTATTGCAACAGGTCGTAAAATAATTAGACGAAAAAGACGACAATACACGAGACCAATTCAAAAACGCAAAATCTCAACCAGAAGAATCATTTCTCGCAAAACCCCGTTCAAAAAGGAGTCGTCTGGATTTTTTCTCGCGAGTGAAAAATGCGAACTAATATTGTAATACCATCTGAAGCCACTCACAGTTCTTTAGACTTACTTGAAAAACCACCTTTGCTTGTAACATTTGATCAATCATTCGAGCAAAAAAACAGGACCGCTTTATTCGCCTTCAGGATCCTCATTGGAATTTGAAGTTGTTGGTGATCGCAATAATTTTATTGATTTGAAAAAAATTTACCTGGAGATCAAGTGTCGAATACTTCAAACAGATGGAACGGATTTGCGCTACACACATGGTGACGCTATTGCCAGTGATCTTCCATATTTTGCTAATAATATCCTTCATTCGCTTTTCGCCGACTGTACTGTTTCTGCAAAAGGTATCAAAATTTCAACAGCTAATGGACACTATGCACACAAAAGTTTCATAGAAACTGAATTCTCTCACGGAACAGACGCAAAAAAAGCTTGGCTAAAATGTCAGGGTTACGAGTATGAAGAAAACCCCGGCACCATTCCGGCAGCAACGTCAGATATCAGAAAAAGAACAGTGCGACAATCCGCACGTATAACATTATATTGAAAGTTGGTGGTTGATTTCTTTTCATGTGAGAAACATTTGGTTAGCGGAGTTACGTTGCGCATTTCAATGAGAAGATCTCAAGATGACTTTGCCGTCATCAGCGAAGACGCAGCGAAACACTACAAGGTTAAAATAGATGAGGCTAATTTACTTATCAGGAGGATGACAGTGTCAGATAATGATGTTGGTGCAATCGAAAAGACATTATTGAAAACTCATGCAATTTACGGATACAATGAAGTCATTACCAAAACATTCCTGGCTACGACAGGCTAACAAAGCTGGAAAGATGAGGAAGTTTTCACTAAAGAGCCAATCAGAAGAGTCATTATTGCATTATGCGTTGGTACAGCATTCATCGGTACCAACAACGCTAATCCACTCCATTATCAAACATTTGGTTTAAGAGAGATAACCATTTATCGAAATGGTTTTGCCACGGCTGGAACACCAATGTCAACAACTGACAACAAGAGGTTGTACTACAATTCAATGAGTGCATTAGCTTATGTAGAAAATGGCCACGGAATTCCTCTAAGTGAGTTCGCAAACCATTATATAATGGTATTTGATCTGACCAGCACTCAAGAGGCAACTCATGACTTTATTCATCCAGAGCTCACAAATTAATCATTGCCTGTCGAACTCAAGTTTGATGCAGCGTTAGCTCATAACGTTGAAATATTTTTTCTTGGGGAAAAAGCATCTACCATCTACATTGACTCTGCAAGAAACGCATCCAAAAACGCTCTCCCCATGATCACATACTAATGGACGAATACCAAATTCATCTTCAAGTGCAAAAGTGTAAACACCTCAAATTCAAACTCAGAGGGGTTTATGCCGCTGACAATTATCCTCTGAACTTGCAGACCAACACATTTATTATTGTTATTGCATCACGATCCAACTCTATTGGTACCCACTGGGTAGTGCTAGCTAAACGATATGCATACCCAATAATATATTTTGCAGATCCATTGGCTCTACCCTTGACTACCTACAAGGAAATTTTCAACCGTTTACAACAGTGTGAAGACTTGGAGATGATGATGGATATCATGGAACATAGAAGAGACATTCAGTCTCCATTGCAATCCTCAGACTCCCAGCTTTGTGGTTTATTTTGCATATATATTGTTCATTATTTTTATTTTGAGAAATTTCCATTTATACCTGATGTAAATGAATTAGAGTCGCTAGCTTTTGTAAAACATATGAAGTAATATTAAATTTAATTTTCAAACAACAACACTTTTTGAATATCAATTTTTACAAAGCTGAAAGGTTATGAAAGAGTTTGAGGTTTCTCGCACAAAACTTCCGTGGCCACTAGGCAGAATATCCATTATCTGATAAAGATTTGAGGAGTGTTCACCTAGCATAAGCTGGCAAAATCGTTTCAAAGTTACATCAGGGACTGTAGAAGAACGCTTGTTGGCCGCAAAAGTACTAATAGATTTCGCTGTTGTCTCACTCAAGGGTGCTGGAAGTTGTTTCTGGTTGTTCTTGGTAACTGCCGAAGTTGATTTTGAAAGGTACTCTAGAGCAGCATGGAGTCGTCAAATTATTGCACCACGTTTAACAAGTTTTTTTGCGTAGGCTGAATAAGTAATTTCAAACAGTTAACGAGACACGGTATCACTGCAAGTACATAAAGAGAATCGAATCTATTATCATCTTGCGAACCAAATTCATACATAACGTGATAATGATTGGAGCCAAATGTGCAACCTTCGATAACTGTTGCGGATGAATGATAACCATACGCATAATTTTCAATTGTTGTATTTTCTAGTTTTGGTTTAGTCTCACAAATATTGTACTTGAAACTTTTTTGGAATTTCTTGAAATATTGAGGACTGTTTTCATACATTGCCTCAACCATAACGAACAAAAAAGAAAAAGCTAATGAACTAACTATGAATGCATAAATAATGACAGGAAGCGAATTCAAAAGGCATAAAAGAAATTATTCCGAATCTTCATTGAGTGTTACAGATGTTTTTGGTATCTTCTTTTGGCGCTGAGTTAGTGTTTTGCTGGCCCGTTTTGCTGGACGCTTCGAGTCATCAGTTGAATCCGGTTTTAGAAGTGAGTCGATCAAGCCAACCGGTTGATCAAGCATTTGTTCTAGTTTTTCTATGTTCTGACATAGCAACCGAAACTCTGGCGCCGAAAGTGTATTTTTTTTATTGAAATCCCAATCGACCTGTTCACTATCACGTTTGAACAATTTCAAGGATAAGTAATTGCCAGTGGTATGATAAGTCTTAACAGCAGCTCTAACAAGCCGTTTTTCATTGAGCGAGAGATCCAAATGAAATTCGCTGTACTCAGCATCCTTAGATAAAACATTACTCATAATGCTGCATATATTGAGACAAACTGTATCAAATAATCTGAAATGATAAATGACAAATACATTACCGTTTATTGGATTGTGAACAATTTAAAAACCCACGCAAACATGTCTAGACAAGATAACAGCTGAACAAACAAATCCACCCTAGCGTGTAAACAAATCTATACTCCTCTATATCAGCTCTGATGTTTATACGAAATATGAAATTCAAAAGATCGGAGAAAATATACCCTGCTGAATCAAGACCCATTCAAGTTCACAATTGTCCCAGACAATTTAAAAATTTCCATTCACTAATGCAACATCGCCGGGCCAAGCATTATAAAGGCCATAGCAGAAAACAGTTTTACAAGTCCCGACCTTTAAATCTAAAAACTGACAAATTTTCATTAGCAATGGATAAATTAGCTCGCCTCCTCGAGTCTATTTATATTTCTCAAGGCAACCCCAATTCAACTTAGTTCAATATGACGTAATTCCATTTACAGACATGATGAAATAATGATGAAATGGTTAAGTCAAAAAAAAAATCGATCAGCAACATTTTTTCCACTTTTTCCGCCATTATTCTTTCTCATTGTTCAATATCTGATTTGTGAAAACTCTTTAGTTCTTTGGCATCTTATTACATTAGTGCTAGAGCATTTTGTTACAAAACTTTTCTCTAGAAATTGCTTCCAACTTTGAACCTGCTTTTCCTTTCAGTTGCATACTTACTGAACACAAACTTTCATTTCTGTTGTTTCTGGAATTGGTACTTGGCTCTGCTGTCTTCATAAAATTCTCTTTCGAAAGAAAACTTTTTGCTTTCTTACTGTTTAAATCCTGACAATTAGTAGAGAAGACCATCGCAATTGTTTATCCATCACTTGCAATATGGCTGCTGAATATTTAGAAATTGCTAAAACGAGTGAGCGAGACACTCGAACTCTTGTGCGAATGTGTCACAACTTCAAAAATAATGTCCTTGTCAAAGAAAGCTTTGATGACAAAACAGAATTGTGGCACACAAAAAACAGCTTTATTATTCCAGTGAATTACATTGAGCCAATTCTCGAATATACCAAACAGAACGATTTTTTTCAGCTTACAAGAACGCCAGAAAAATCGTTCAGACAAGAAGAGTCTCCAAATGCCCATCGATATTATGGATGTATTACTCCAATTCAAACAAAAAAGCAAGATGTGAAAAATTGGCAAAACGAACAAAAAAACTGTTTGCGGACTACGATCATGATTGCATTGAAGTTTGGGAGAATCAACTGGGACAGCTAGAAGAAGTTGAGCAAATATCAAATTTTTGGAATTTCGAACAGTCTCAGTTGCCAAGTGAAGAAACAACAACCCCGGAAAAAAGCCTCCCGTTGCTCTTTTTTTGATGATGTCAGCATTGATGAAACACCACCATTGGATCAATGTTATGCCCCCATCAAGAAGGCGATCAAGTTATCTCGACTCTAAAACACGAAAAAAAACATTCTTCAAACTCATTGTAGAAATCGAAGTTTGTATTTGTTGTTGTTCCCTTTTCTTACATGAAAACCTTGTTATTGTATCTTGAAACCAGTTATTTATTTAAATTTATCTCATGATTCATCTAAAAACAAGATTTAACATAAAAATTTGTAGGAATTAGCTGTTGTTAAAAATCTCAGACGTTGAGCAAACAACTATGTGAAGCATTGCTATAAACAAATATGCAAAAGTAGACCGGGATATTATAATAAAACCAGTTGAAGCTTGGATTCTTTGATATCATGACAAAAAATCATTAAACAACTCTCACAAGATGCTAGTATGCGGTATAAAAAATGAGAAACAAGTAGTAGACAAACAAGTAGACAAACAAGTAGTAAAACTGATCGCCTACGCTGAATCAACAAAAACTAGACAAACAGGTAGACAAATGAACTTGTGTTATTGACACAACAGTCTGGGAGACTTGCTGCTCTCAACCATTGTTTTTGGAACAGTAGCTTTCAGTTCTAAAAGTAAACAAAAAAGACGCGAACTCTGATTGGACGAGAGAGATGTAAAAATGTGGACCAACCAACCCAAGATTTTTCTCATTTGCTTTTTGCCTTTACTTTCAAATCAATTCATCTAAACTTTTGTTCATATTTGTTCTCCAAAAAACTCACAAAACTTTCCACAAATATATTTTCTCCAGCATTCAGCATCTTACTGTTTTACATTTCTTGCTTTTCCAAACGCTGCAATGAGTTCTGAAAAGTGCACTGTTTGTCAGAACAAAGTTATCGGATAAACGCAGCCTTCGTCGGCACATGCAGGCAGTACATAAACAATATGTACAAACAAACTTATTCACGTGCGATGAGTGCGCATTTGCTCATGAAAAAGTCGTGGAGCTCGAGGCACATATGGAACAACATCACAATTCAAACCGCCCCCGATATTGTCTATACTGCAACAAGTTCTTTGCCGAGAACCTCAAATACATGGAGCATATAAACAATAACCATGGACTACCAGTATGGAACGCGGACGTAGAAAACAATCGAAATTGTGGCATTCTTCACACCGAACAAGCATTCAATGGAGTGCTGAGAACCTACGACATACCGGTGGGTCAACATGAAATAGATTTGCTAAGTTTTATGAGGAGCAAACACGATGAGATTGAAAATATTGTTCAACTAAACACCCAAACTCATGCACAAAAACTACAATTCAGAGCAAAGATAGAACTGATTAAGCCCTCAGGCGATGAAAGCGAAAGCAGTCAACCAGACCGGATAAAAATTTTTGCCAACTCAAAAATGCAACGCGTTGACTTCACAGGGTTGAGCAAACCGTGTTTCTCTGGAATGGTTGAACAAATGCTTCCCGCATTGAACAACTTCGCTTCGTATGGAAGCGGGTGGACAGTAGATGGAATTGACAATGTAGAAATACGGTTTGTCTGAACAAAACCGATCGCTGCATCATCCTTTTTAGCACTTCCAGGTGACCTGGCTAGATGTAGGTATCTGCTTAACATTCGCAATCGACAGGATGAGAAATGCTTCCTCTACTGCTACACCGCTCAATACCATAACTTCATTGGACCCAAACTATTTTCTGACAATGCATCCTGGCGACAGAAAACAAACCGCATAATGTATGGACCGGAAAACCCCAGAGCAAAGCAACCCGTTGGAACATTTATGATGCCATTGGCTTTCCATCAAATGGAAAAATTTGAGCAGCTGAACAATGTTCGTGTCAATATTTTCAGACACTCGAACAACAAGTTGATACCGTTTCGCATTTCAAAAAATCAAAATTTCAGCTTCGACCTTGATCTGCTCTTGCTAAGTGATGGCACAATGCATCACTATGTCCTTATCACCAACATCAAAGGACTAATTCACAAGTACAAGCAGATAATTCAACGCGCAGACAATCATTTATGCCGCAATTGTTTCCACCTCAGTACTTCACTAGGTAGACATGAAAAGCATGAACAGATTTGTCATCAGAACACTCAGGCGATAATAAGAATGCCAAAAACTGAGCAGCGAAACTTTGAATTCAAAAATGTTCAAGCCCGGTGGTTTGCCCCAATTGTTGGTTTTTTTGATCTCGAGCCAATTATTGAACCAGTTGCTGGCAGTAGTCAGGAAAACTCAGTAACGAAAGCGCTGGAAAAGCACAAACCATGTAACTATGCTCTACTTTTTGTTGCCCTGGATCAAAAAAAAAACTTTCTTCTTTGATATAAAAAGCGGACCGAATGTGATGAAAGATTTTGTCAAGACACTTGAAAGAATTGCTAAGGATATTTATGATGTGAAGCAACAACACAAAAACTTTTCCGGTGAAGTAACAACACCCAAGCAAGACGCTTACTTGTGTTGGATATGTGACACCGAATTGAACAAAAGCGCTCAAGATCCAGGGCAACAACTTTTTGTTGCCCTGGATCAAAAAAACCTTTCTTCTTTGATACAAAAAGCGGACCGAATGTGATGAAAGATTTTGTCAAGACACTTGAAAGAATTGCTAAGGATATTTATGATGTGAAGCAACAACACAAAAACTTTTCCGGTGAATTAACAACACCCAAGCAAGACGCTACCTTGTGTTGGATATGTGACACCGAATTGAACAAAAGCGCTCAAAATCCAACCGTACTAGACCATTGTCATTTCACTGGAAAATTTTTAGGATGGGCTCACGCACAGTGTAACTTGAAACGCAGAACTCTCATCTACACTCCCCTCTTCGCCCACAACTTAGCAAATTATGATCTTCGCCATGTAGTACTGGCACTACAGAACATAAATGAGAGGAACACAATTTCGATTGTACCCAGCACAAGCGAAAAATTCATCTCGTTGCAAATAAGAGTTCACATCAAAACAACTCAGAACAAAAAAGTTGTGTGGACCAGTCAATATGAATACATCAGACTTCTGGACTCATTTAAATTCATGAACACTTCACTAGACAGGCTGGTGCAGAACCTGCCAGCAGACCAAATCAACATGCTTGAACAACATTTCGAAAAATGGCCCGAGTCATCAGTCAAACTGTTGAAACAAAAGGGTTCGTTCCCTTATTGCTATATAGACAATTTCGAAAAACTGCAGGAGCCTCAGCTTCCTCCACGCAATTTGTGGTCAAATAGCTTGCAGCAGTATGAAGTCACAGTAACTGAAGATGAATACGCAAGGGCAGTTGAAGTATTCAATTTATTCAAGTGTCAGAACATTGGGGAGTACTAAAACTTGTACTTGATAACAGATGTTTTCTTCTCGCTGCTGTAGTTCTATGCTTCCGGAAGGTATGCTATGAGACATATGGACTGGATTGTTGTCAATACTACACGGCATCTACCTTGTCAGATGATACCATGCTGAAAATTTGCAAACCCGAACTCCATCTTCTTACAGAGAGAGAACATCTCCATATGGTGGAGAGCTTGATAAGAGGAGGTGTAAGCTCAGTATACAGCAAGCGACTTTGTAGAGCAAACAATAAGTTTCTGCCGGACTACAAGCCAAAGAATATTTCTTCGTTCATTTTAATGATTGATGCAAATAACCTCTACGGTGGAATCATGGAAAAGTTCCCGCTTCCTCTTCGTGAGTTTGAATTATTTGACAAGAGCGAATGGACCGACGCAAATGCACAAGAAATATTGAATCGAATCTTGAAAACACCGGACGATGATGAAATAGGATATATTGTTGAAGTAGATTTCAGTTGTCCAGATAGCTTGCCCCCTACGTGAAACTGAATACGGAAAAACGGAAGCAGGCAAAGAATAAATTTGAAGAGGATTTTTTCAAATTGATGGTCAACTCATCGTATGGAAAAACCTGTGAGGGTAAACGCAACCGTTTGAAAGTCAAGTTGACCCGCACTGAAGAAGAAACTTTGAAGTGGACAGAAAAGCCTGAGTATCAGTCGTCGCAGATCATTAGTGAAGACCTTGTTACTGTATGTCTTCAGCAATCGGAAATACTTTGGGACAAGCCAACAATAGTAGTTGCCTGTATAGTGGATTTGGCGAAGAAGTTCATGTTCGAGTTCCAATACAAAGTTATGAAGAAAAACATTGATTGTAATTTGCTTTATTCAGACACAGACTCTTTTTTGTATGAAGTGCGCTCGAGAGACTTTTTTGCGGAACTACAGCGGAAAAAGTCGGTCGCTGAACAGTTTGATTTTTCAAACTTCCCATCTCAACACCCATTGTACAGCAGGGAGAATGCTCGTGTCACGTAGAAATTCAAAGATGAGATGGGAAGCAAGCCAATTGCAGAGTTCTGTGGACTGAAGCCTAAGCTCTATTCTATCAAGCTCGCCGAAGGTAAGTATAAGTCTTTTTCACTACCACTACTGCACCATACATACAGAAGACATTCAACAAAAGCAAGCATATGCTAGACGTTAACATACAACTAAATTTTTTACTGCAGGCAGGAAGGCCAGAATGAATTGGAAACAAAACAAGTTTTTTTTCAGGTCCCGCTAAGCAGTCAGCGAAAGGAGTCACGAAAGATGCACGCAGCAATATGACACATGAGCTGTACAAATGAACCCTCTTGGGGGGTGGGGTGGTGCGTTTGCTCAACACCCGAATAGCATCCAGCAACCACAGGCTTCACACAATTGTTGTCAACAAGAAGTCGCTGTCAGGCTACGATGACAAACGTTTCATCTTGAGTGACCAAGTTTCAACGCTGCCCTATGGTCACAGTGCAATAAGAGAAGACATGTTTTTCCGGGCAATAGTGAATGAACTTGATTGGGGCCTGGATGATTTTAGCAAAAGCGAGCAAGAAAGCGGGCAGCAGGCCCAGGATAGCTCGCTGCAGGCCCAGGATAGCTCGCAGCAGGCCCAGGATAGCTTGCTGAAGGCCCAGGACAGCTCGCAGCAGGCCCAGGATAGCTCGCAGCAGGCCCAGGATAGCTCGCAGCAGGCCCAGGATAGCTCGCAGCAGGCCCAGGATAGCTCGCAGCAGGCCCAGGATAGCTCGCAACCGGTAAAAAACAAAAACCAGCAGAAAAACAAGCACCAAACACAACAGTCAGCAAACATTCCACAAACTAATAGCATTCTAAACACAAATTTCAACTCAATTTCCGACCCAGGTTTTCACCAGCGAAATTATAGCGAGGATGAATTGAATGAAAATTTGGTAGATTTTGACAATTTGTCAGAGTTTTCGGACAGTGGTTCTTCTACGCACGCAGCTTGCGATGGATTTATTCTAAGTCAAGCGATAGAAGATTCAGATAGCAGCCCCCAACCTCAAATCACAATTGACGAACAACCGCCAGCCAACCTCCCAATAACAATTGAACAACAAAATCTGCAAGATCAACCAACTACCAAAAAGAGAAGATGAGCAAGAATCATAGAAAGTAATAGCGAAGAGGACTGAAGAACCAAAACAAAACTAAAAACTCTTGTCTCATCCTGTATTTGTACCTATATTGTCCAAAAAACACTGGCAGTCGGGCTTATATGGCCCAATTGGCTTTTTTTTAAAGTGAAATTTGTACCGTCCCCCCTTTTTGGGCCAGAAATTTCTTGTGTATAGTGAGAGTTTGTGATGGTGCACGCGTGAAGTGTGAGAAAGTGAAAGGTGTAGTCCAACGTACCAGGAGGGGTTGAACTGCCACAGCGTGTGACAGAGCACAGTTCTTCCTGCACATATCAGACTGTATCAAAATTTGTTTTTGCAATAAAAATTGTGTCGCAGAGAATCTACTAAGTCAGCTTTTCCGCATACATGCAGGGTTTCTCTTATTATTGTTTTACACCCAATAAAAGTCAGATAAAAGGACCTGATTTTTGAAAAAAAAGTTCCTACCCAATAATCCGGTCCACTAAAAAAGATTTTTCTTACTCAAATGTTGCGCAGGGTGATGTGTAGTTGTCCGTTGACACCCTCTCTGGCAACGGGATCTTGAATATAGAAAATTCTCGGATTACTGACTTTCCACAGTGGCAGATGTTCAGATCAATAATAGTTCTTCTGTTGATGCAAAATTTGATTTGGCCAACTCTTCTGATCGTACCTAAATTTTTTCTATTTCAAAAACAATTACCAAACAATGTGATTGTACCAAAGATTTCAGCTTGTTCTATGTGGATTGCTAACATTTTTTTATCCGTCAAACTCTTTTCTGAACTCATAGGATTCTCACAAACAGCTCAGAGAACAATCCTCATACGCGGTGCCTGTAAATGCCGGTAAAAATACACCCAGACTAGTCATTTCGATAAGAATGGTATAGGACGAAACAATATACGAAAAGACTTTTCGACGCTTTTTGAAAAAAGTATACTTTTTTACTCGAGAAACAAGGAAACTTACTTGACTGGCTCGCTGGTTGCACCATTAGAAGTCGTTCTCAATTTTCGTTGTCTTACTACTAAAACAGGCAAACCTTTGCGGGAAGAATTGAAAAAGAAAACGAGCTAGGTATCCTAATTAGTTTGCTGGAGGCATAATAAAACTAATCCTATAATCAATTTTGTCAGCCTCCTTTCTCTCTTATAAATTTGAAAACTAAAAAAAAAATTATGTAAACAATCTACAAAATCAGTTCTGGAAAACTTAGGTCCTCATCATTTCTTTAGAGTATCAATTTCATTTTGAAACGCTAGATGTTGGTGCTCACTTTCAAAAGCCAGCTGGGCGGGGGGTCTTATTATGGATTGCTTAAAAAAATTGGGGTGGGAACAGAAGATACCAATACTCTAGTTTATATTCTAATTTGCATGAAGAAATTAGGAGTCTTTCACATTTTAGCCCCCCCCCCCCGCAATAATACCCCCCGCATAGTAGTATAATTACTATGATGATGGATATAGGTTATATGACTTCTAAGCTGGGGAGCTATAATGGGAAAGACCCGGTAATCAACATTTCGAATAATAAAATTAAAGAACTAAACGGAGTACAGATACCTGGCAGCTTGTCAGGAGGTTGGAGTAATGATGTAGAACAAAATTAGTGATGTATCTTTTTGTTGCTGTTCTGTTGGAAATTGGCGAACTTTATCAAAAGAAAAGCAATTACAGTAGTTATTCTGTTCAGATATAAATCGCTTTTGTCGCAATATTTCATCAATTTTTCAAAATTACAAAATCACTAATTTTTTTCTATGAAAGATTCCCAAATTTGAAACCAAAATAAGTTCGCCAATTTGTTTTTGTTAGTTAGAAGTACTTGATTTCCTCTCAATCAAACTTTGGACGTCTTGTAAACTGCTAATGATTATAATCAGTCAAAGGTCAATCAGTTCAAGACAGTTTCCCCGCCAGGGCAATACTTAATTTCGGAACTAATAATCAGACCAAGGTTGAAGTTAAGCTATAGTTTTGTAACTGAATTGTTGCTGTTACTTTATCGAGAGTCTTTTCTGGAATGATAGTTTGTGATAGATAATCGATGGAGATTAAACCTAGACAACATTTTAACGAATCAAAACTTTTGTTTTTTTAGCCAAAAATGTTTATAAGCTGGTTTCCCTGGTCCCCTGAAGCCCTTTATTGAATTCCCGTCATCTGGATTTTTTTGATCTGTCGGCATAGTTTCTAAGATCTTGCCGCAAAAATTTAGTGGGGGGGGGGACAAATAACCGAAAATTTTGAGCTTTTTTGGCTAAAAATTGCGCTGAGTTATGTAAAAATCGGATATATGTACGCTTAGTAACAGCCCAGTTTAGTATGCTTAGTAAAATCCCAGTTTATAAAGCTAAGTAATAGCCCAGTTTAGCAAGCTCAGTAATAGCTCAGTCACGCTCAGCGCATTTGTGTGTCGCTGCACAAAATGGCGGGAAATTAGCAGCTGAATTTGAACTCAATTCAAAGAGCCTATGTATAATTTAGAGGAATTGTCACCAAAAGAGTGAATAAATTCAAAGCTTAGGGGGGATGACGGGGGGCGTTGTAAACTAACAAAAAAAATTTGCGTTGCAGAAAATGTCCCAAAAGTGTCCCCCCTAGGGGGGACACTTTATGCATTCCAAACTTAATACATAGTGCCCCCCCCCCCGTTGAGACCCCTGTCAGCTTTTTATACTACTTATCTTCTAAATTTTGAGGTCAGCGTTTTAGCTGGCAACGCATAGCTTGTATATTAAGACCGCAGGGGTGATGTTTATTTTCTTGACCTGAATTTGAGAAGGATAAAATGATTAAAAAAAACTGCAGTTAAGTTCTCATTTATTCGTTGCACGATCTTGGTAGTTGAAGTTTGCAGAAAAAGGTTTGATTGAAAGAAAGTCACTCAGGTACATGAGAAAATTACAGACCCCAAAACAGTATTTTGTGGGCTGACAGGGACAAAAAATTAAAAACGTGGCATTAACTTTATACGTATTGAGTACGTATACCCAATTGCTAAAGATATTGTTCATTAAAATATGGTTGATGACGTAATTTTCTGAAGGATCCGGAAGAAATTGAATTGAGGAGAGTTCTTTCAGGAAGCTTTGCAAACTTAGTATTGCAGATCTAGAGAATATATTTGTTTAAAATGTTGGTCCGTTTTTGTGAACTGTAGTT
>NC_134475.1:34524947-34605003 GCF_964194025.1 Convolutriloba macropyga
CTGTCCCTTTCATTCAAAAGTAGCGGATATTCTGAAAGAGGACGAGGAGAAGTTTGCCAATCTTGTCGAAATGTTCCAGAGCACCATCGTTGACTATAACGTCAAGTTGGCAGTTGAAGTGAAATCAATTAACAAACTGGTATGCATAATTTTTTAAAATGGTGTTGGACTGGAAGTTACTATAAATTTCAGTAAAAATATAATTTTTTTTCCAGCTAAAGTCTGATAAGTTGAAGAGGTTCATTGACGAGCTTGAAATTCCTGAGTATCAAACGAAGACCCCAGTTCAGCGGTTCTATAGAGGACAAGACCTATTCGAACTCGGTAACGTGTCAACTCCAGAGAAAGCAGCACTGGCACTGCGAAAAAAGTTGTGGGGCCTCGATGGGCTGACTTCTGAGATAATTTCTCCTTCAAAAACGCCAATGGATGCGCACAGAAAGGAAGCCTCACCTGAAAGAACAGCTCTATTCAAAGGGCATATACGTAGGCTGTTCGATCCAGTTAAATTTCCCGAGGCGTACGAGAATGCCAGAAAAGCTGCTAACAAGGCTGGGAAGAACCGACTAAAATACCATAAGCGTGCAGCGACTCTTATACCTTGCAGCGAAAAAAGTACAAACGAACCTCGAAATTTGGCACAAAAAGTGGGTGATGCGTCTTAAGTGTTGTTGTTTAATGCAGAAGCTTATCATGGGACTTAGCAAATTTTCTTGATATTTGTCAACAGGAAGTTTTTGGAATTAGAAAGTTATTGGATTGAGTTACATATTTAGAAAAAAGGCAATTCGTCATGTGTTAGCGTAATTGTTTATATTCGTTCAGCTATTTGCAAAAATGAGTGTTTGATTGTTTCTGCAATTTGTATTTGAGTTACATATTTAGAAAAAAAGGCAATTCGTCATGTGTTAGCGTAATTGTTTATATTCGTTCAGCTATTTGCAAAAATGAGTGTTTGATTGTTTCTGCAATTTGAATTTGAGAGTATTTTGATTTCAGAGAAATTTAATCGGTAATCTAAATGGTTTTGAATTTTGTGTGAGATTTCAACGAAGCCGCCTCCATTTGTGAGGCAATGCATTGTACTGTGTTGCGCTTCAACTTGAGTTTTTCTGCTTTCGACCACAAACCAACTTTTTCAGTATTTCAAAATAATTGCGTTGCTTTTGGTTACGACTGGATTTTGATTTCGTTTTGGTCTTTGATATTTCATAGAACCTCTCCCATTCTTCGCTCTGCTTATTATTTGATCTTCAGGTAAACAAAAATGCCACCCAAGAAAAGTGACAAAAAAACGCGGCTATCCGAACTAACAATTTCTAAACGCAAAGAGCCTCAGGCTCCAAAAAGACAGAGCGCAATCCATTGCAAAGGAGGTAACATAATTTATGAGGGGGTCGTCACAGATGCCGGCAAAACTTTTGAAGAAGGAATCAACATCAGCTCTCAAATGGCTCTAAGGAGTAATCCTCCCAAAAAGAAAAACGATTCAGACACTGAGGTTGAATCTGAGGAATTGATCAAGCAGGGTCTTGTAAAGAAAGACCACGAATGGCTTTTCGCCTCAAGTGACGCGATAGTTGTTATTAAAACAACGAGCGACTCCTGGCCTCCGAAAATGACATTTTCGCAAAAAGAAAATTTAACTGAAGACAGTGTTTGCAAGCTATTTATCGGTGGAGATGAGCAAGACTGCAGACTGCTCTGCAAAGGACCGAGAAAGTATCTGGAGCCCATTCGAAAGGAGTATCAGGAGGAAATAGACAAAGGCGTAGCGGTCAGCGAACTGAAAAAGAAGCTGATCAAGGCACTTCGAAACACTGCCATCATTGAAGACTTTGACTTTTTGAATGTTCTCAAGCATCCAAAGCCAAACTCCTCAGCCGACGTGCGCAGCAGTCAGTCTCGGACCTCAAATGAGTCCGTTGCAGGGCCATCGCAGTCGTCAAATTATAACAATGACGGTCTATATGAGTCGTCGTCTAAATCCAACTCAGCGCCACAGAGTTCGTCAACTTTGGTCACTGTAGCCCAATCTGAACTATCTTCAATCGAAACAGTTCCACAAAATTACGAGAGCGTCTCAGGTAGCAGGTCATCTCAATCAAAACAAGTTGAAATTAGTTCAATGCAGTCCTTGGATTCTGATGGTTTTGATAAAAGTAGTTCCGAAAACGAAAGTTGTGATGGAGAGAAATTCACAGAGTTCGTTTACCAACACAAGAAAAGAATGAGTGACTTAATGAACGCATTTGAGATAAAAATGAAGCAGGAAAACAAAAAGAAGGCAAATTTGCTGTCATCGATCAGAGGAAAGGTAACGTTTGTTACTTAAATATTATATAACTATATTTCGGTTTCGCGGTTGCTTCGACTGCATCGTAAAGGACCAGTTTCATAGAAAAACAGGCCGAGGAAAAATGTAGGCGAAATTAAATGTAGATCTAATTAAAAAATTGTAGATAGTTTTAATTAGGTTTTTTCCATTAAATGGAAAATAATAGGCAAATTTGCTGTCATCAATCAGAGGAAAAGTAACTTAACCCTAAGACATTGTTTCTTCCCTTTCGAGAAATTCATGACAAGTTTTTAAGAAAAATAAATTGACAGACAGTGAAACAAATTTCTCGCAAAAACCTTTATGCTTGTAGACCGAATTTCTTGACGAAAAACTGACTTGGACGAGACATGGTTTCCAAAGCGTCGACGACAATGAGAGCTGGTTGCACCGTGTAGAAAGTGTGGAGCATGATGGTAAAGACCTAATGACTTTAGTTGCAGGGAACGATCCTGGTTTTTTCGGGAAAGTTATTGCGGACAAATTGATTGTAAACACTGGTCGCAAAAGAGTTTTGTTGTCCCCAAGAAGAGATGCTGAAGGCAGTGAATTTGATGCTGTTGACGACAATCTGGCGAAAAAGTTCAAAAGTTGGTTGAAATTTAAAATTATGCCTTTACTAAGCTACTTTGATAGCGTTCCCTTGATCTGCTTATTTCATCAGTTTTAACTGAAGATATGGTTTTGTTGCAATATAACCGCTGTGAAACATTTTGAAATGTTCTTTTTCTGCTATTCCAGACGTTTCTTTTTTGGCACTTTCATTTTTTAATTTTCAGTGGTGATACAACAGAAATACCCGTTGACGCCAAAACTGGCTTATGAAAAGGCCCGCAGTTCTTTTAATCAAATGAACCGAGACCAGACAAAGAGCAATGCCGAAAAAGATACGGACAGTGTACAAGAACCGAGCCTGTCGCCTTTAATTGATTGACAATCATGAAGAAATTGCCAAGCTGTAGCTTATAATTAAGCAGTAAATTAATGTTAAGTGCTTTCTAGAGAAATTCGACTTGATTAATTGCTTTTTAGAGAGATTTTATCTTAATTACATCTAGAAGAGCGCTGTAAAGTGAAATTCTGTGTGTTACGAATTAGATTTTCTAGCATTTAGACAATTGCTTGCTAATCCTTGATTTCGATCTTTGTTTTTATAACAAACTGCTTTTAAATAAATTTAATTTATAAATTGTGGATCTTTGTAATCAAGTTTTTTCCCAATAAATATAAAATTTGCAGGCTAAAAATGATCTTTTAGTTTTGTCTTATCGTTTTTTTTTATTTTTTAAAATTAAATGTCGGATTTGCGGGTTGATTGCCTGCATCGCATAGGGATCATTTTTAGTAAAATAAGGTAGGGCAAATCTAAAAAAATCATTTTTTAGTCTGCAAAAATTCATTTTATAAATTGTAGATTGTTCTAATTAGGTTTTTTCCGAAGTTTGCAGGCTAATACCAGCTTTAAGATTTGTCGTATCTTATTTTATTCGAGTGAGGGGGCAATTTGTGCAGAGGGGGTAAAATGAGGTAAGAGTTGGGCTGCCAGGGGGGGGGGGGGGGGGGTAAAATGGTGTAAGAGTGAGGGGGTAATTTGTTCAGAGGCGTTAAAATGAGGTAGGAGTTGGGCTGCCAAGGGGGGTAAACTGGTGTAAGAGTGATTGGGTAATTTGTTCAGAGGGGGTAAAATCTATAAGTTAATGAACGATTAGCCTGCAAAATTTAAATTTAATTCGAAAATAGTAGAACCTTTGTCCACAGTGTGTTAATGTGTTAATATGAGTGTGTTGCGTATAGGTATCAAACCGTTTGTTAGAAAAAAATTAGATAACTTTATTTCGGTTTTGCGGGTTGTTTGCCTGCATCGCATAGGGATCATTCTCAGTATAATAAGGTAAGGCAAATGTGTAAGTTGTGGTTTGAGTGTTACTTATTTTTCACCTTTTTTAATCTTAAGAATAACATGATTTCCTGCGAAAAACTAATCCTGGCTGATGCAATTGTTGCCAAAAAAAATCTGTCGAAGTTTGATATTGAGCCCGTTGCGATGATTGATCTAAGTGCAGAAGGTTACAATTTCGAATTACTTATAAAAACAGATCTCAGACTGAAAAAAGTTTTCGAAACACTCAATTGGTACTTTGAGCAATGTGTCAATTCTGGTGTTGCTGTTCAGCCCGATGGCCACGGAGGCTTTGGGCTCTTCAATAAAAGGCAGAAAAAGATGAAACCGAGATTGGAGCCGGAACTTTATCCCGTAGGTTTGCTAGAAATTGTGCTCGTCGATCTGCAGAACCGTATCAGTGATCTATCAGTGATGCTTGCCGCGAGCAAAGGCGGGGTGGCAGAAAATGTCCTCTTGGGTGCAGTTCGCTACGCAAATCATTCTTGCAAACCAAATGCTGAGTTTTTTAGAGGGTACAGCTGTAATTTACCCTACCGATGCGTTAGACTTCGCATAATTGAAGTAATACAACCCGGCGAGGAAATAACTGTCGATTACGGGGAACAATATTTTGCTTCTGGTACAATAGCCTGCAGGTGCCCGCACACGATCAAACACGCTATGATTAGCAGCAAAATATCACAATCTACTTCTTTTTCTAAGGAAATAACTGCGATAAATTCTACTGTGGGTGAACTCTCCAGTCAAGATTGCCATGCGACAGTAAACTCATTCAAAGTTGCTGATGAAATCTTGGACGAATTGCCATTAACATCAGGGACCATATCTGACTCCATAAATCCCAGCAAAAACTGTTTTGCACCGCAGCCTGTTTTGGAAAATTCGAACGAAAAGACTCAAGAAGAAGAAGCTGTAAGTTCGTCTACAGCGAATCTTTACGATGAAGAAAATTGTGCACTGTCGGCAGAAAGGTTTTTTCGGACAAATGAAGATTCCTCAAACTTTTCTTCAGCTGCCCAGTTCTCCGCAGAAAGTCCGACTGACTCAAATAAAGAGCCAGAAAGTCAACAGATGAGACCATTAGCTTCATACGCTGTGAAAACGAAACGTAAGCGGAAAATCCAGACAACACTCTCTGTAGACTCGGCGAAAAGAATTGTCTCGTTTATTGACCAAACACAAAAGGAGATCAGCGAACAAGATTTTAGTCATGAAGACAAAAATGCTCCATCATGTTCGGAGCAGACACAATTTTTTACCGAGCAAAGTCACGCACGCGCACCTGTTGTTGCTGAGGATCCTCTAGCGCCAGATATCACCATTTGTGTTGATTCAAGTATTTCATTTGATTTGCGACATTCAGCAGATATAGGTTATTCTCCAAGTGAAAATAACATTTCAGAAGAAGAAAGTACGGACGATACAAATCAAACTCGGGGGTTTCACTTTGGTAACAAAAGACTTCATGAGAAAAGCAGCATCAGCGTGCAAAATACTTTGATCTCACTTTTAGCAATTGCATCGAAGCACTGTTGTTCCGACGAGCTTATATTTGATCTTTTGAAGAGAGAACAGATTATGCATGGACAGTCATCAATTCCAAAACCAGGGTTTTTAAAGAAATTAATACCAGATGTTTTCAATAAGTATGTTATGAAATCTTTGCACTTCAATAATGGTGACCTCATTCTTCCTTACTTCAACTATCAGCTCCAGCGTGTTGTAGAAGATAATATTGATGAGATCATCAAGTACAATGATGTCAACAAACAGTTTTTAGATTTAGTTGTTTCGAATACAATTATTGAAAATACGCTTAGTTTAAAACTAATTTTAAATATTGACGGTGCCGTTGTTCGTGAATCCTGCTCCGAATCTGCATATCCTGTTTGGGTAGCAATTGCCAACCTTCCTCCAAAAAGAGGAGCGGCATTCAAAAACATAATACTGTGTTCCATTTGGTATGGAAATTCGGATTTAGTTTGGGATGAAATTTTTAATCATTTCCAGTCGGAAACAAACAAATCATTCACCGTAAGTCACAACCGCCGACAGTTTACCGTAAAACCGACCACAGTGCCATTTATTGCAGATCTCGTCTGCAAGGCAAAAGCCCTGAATATGAAAAAATGTAACGGATTTTATGGGTGCAGTCTTTGTGTTGTTCGTGGAAAGAGAAAATTTGGTGCTCATTGCTATCCTCACACAGATTTCATAGAGATGCGTGATCCAAGACAACATCAGCGAATGGCCGATTTGGCTGAGAGCGGATTTGTTGAAAAAAACCCTAGTGAAAATAATGACACAGAGATTCAAACAAAAGGAGTCTTAGGTGCCTCAAAGCTATTTGAAATCATTGAAAACCTCCCCCTGAGTAGTCCCGTGGACACTATGCATCAAAGCTTGAAAGGAGTTGCCAAAGACATGTTAGAGTTCATCTGTTCTGTTGTAGGAGACACGACTTTTATTGATATCTCAACAAGTCGTCTTCGTCTGCCAGATGTTTTCAAAAGAAGTGTGCGGTCTCTTAGGCTTTTACATCTTTTCAAGGCAAACGAACTGAAATTTTTCCTGCTCTATTTGTCTCCAATTGTGTTTTCTAGCCGCCTACTCGAAGATTCGAATGGTTCTTTTATTTTGCGAAACCTCCAATACCTTGTATTCTCGCTCAGATGTCTCTACGACTCAAGTCGTTACTCAGAAATATGTGGACTGCTGTTGGAGGCGTTTTGTCTAAATATGTCAAAAAAATACCCTTTGAGAAAATTTGATTCAATAAACTTTCACTTATTGCGTCACCTGTCGTGGCAAACCGAGTTCTTTGGCCCTCTGTGGTGTACGTCAGCTTCGATGTTTGAATCTGCAAATCACCATTTAGTTCAACCGGTTACAGGCACTGTCAATACATGCAAGCTATTAGCACAAAGATACGTACGTAATAAAGAAATTTTGGCAAGCAAAATTGTAGATGATGCTCTTCGTGAAATGATAGAAGAAACGAAGTTGAATTCAATGGCTAAAAATTTCGATTACAGTGCCAGGTGTAATAATGAGTATTCGAGGCTGATTTAGGAATCGTATCCAGGATCTCATGTATACACGCGCTCGGCTGAACCTTTTTTTCTGCAATCAGCCTCTTACGGTCGATCACAAGCCAACAGTTTTGTTCAGCTGAATGACAAAGATAACTTTTTAGTGGGCCAAATTATGATGTTCTTTGAAACTGAAGAAACAAAGTATTGTCTTCTGCAATTGTACGAAATCCTTGAGAAAGTAGAGTTGGACTTAAGTAATACTCCTTTTTCTGATTATCAAACTTGTTTTGAGCCAATTGGATACATTGTGGAACAAAGTTCACAATTTTTGTTCAAGCGTCTTGATACTATAATAAGACGTGTTCTAGAGCTTACCTTTGTTAGGGTACTTCCTGAACTGTCTTATAGTTGTCTCAAGAATACTAGTTAATCTTAAGGCTTACCTGACTAACTAAAGTTCTATTCCTCTAGTCTGTTACTCTTCTATCTGAGCTTCAGTAGACGGTGCACGGGCCCCAATGCTACGGTCTAACGTTTATCTCAATACAAAACAAGAGCGGAGTAGAGAGAGAGAAATATACTCTATTATTAAATCAGGATGGTGACTGGTACTGACTAAATTACTTTCTCTTCTGCTGAGAGAGGGTAGATGGGTAAACACATAAAGGGAAAGGAGGATAAAATAATATATCATTTTTATCCAATCAGGAAAGAGTATTTCAGTCTTTTTCTGAATGAAGTCTTTCAAATATTAAATATTCCTTTTTGGAAGTCATGCCTGACTCCATCTTTCCGGGGTTTAGAGTTGTTTTGAAAGTCTTCCAATCGAATATAGTAGAATATAGTTTATTAATTTCTCTGTAGTCTCTCTGAAGGTTTTTCTTTCTTTTTTTGTTGTGTTGCTTGAAGATCGGCTGTGAGTCGATTCCGAAACATCGGTTACCCAAAGAGCAAGGAGTGAACATCAACAACCACAAAAGTATCTATTCCACCACCACACTATCCAGTGGGCGGAGATCCTTCTGGGTAGGCCCGTCGTTGATGTTGTAGGCGTCCTGATGTCCGGCGTCGACTTACCTGACTTACCTGGTTTGCTTGGTTTGTTTCTGTTAGCTGTTAGATGTTAAGAATCGTTTTTAAATTCACTACATGTTCTAGATATACGTAGTATCCCTTCCGGTTGGAAAGAAAACTTAAAGATGTATGTTATCTGTTTTTGTGTTAATTGTTATTTAACAAGCTATGGTTTTGGTGGTGACATAAAGGAGATTATGTCAACGAAATGGCGAATAACGTTTTTGTTTTCAGTGACATGTGATTTGTCGGCCATGCTGATTGTTAATTTTGTTATAGAAGTTGAACATGTATTAATTAATGCCCCTGTTTGAAGTCATGAGTTATTTTAATGGTATTAGTTTTTACAATTGTTTTGTCATACTTCTACGATTGCCCATTTGTGAGTTGTTACTGAGGAAACATTTTCCGTGTCTGTAAGAATGTGAAAATGCTGCTTATCACTTTGCTATATTTTTTCATTTAGCTGCTAGTCTCTTATGAATTTTTTAAAGGGTTACAGATCTCGCTTATAGTAGTTTGCAATGGGTATGCACACGAATGACAATTTCCTAATCCCAATTAACAGTTATTTCTTCAACTTCATGAATTAATTTAACGTCTCTGTCTGCGCGCTTACGATCTAAGGATCAACGTTTCCCGAGATCTGAGTACTGTTTTCTATGTGAATTGTTACAATGATATTGGATTGTTAGTTGTTACTATAGCTAACGTCGTACAGTAGCTGCTTGAGTTACATATATTTCATGTATTTTGTTTTGTCACTTTTACAAACTTGCATGTGAAAATTTCGATTTGAGTGAAAATTCTGTTTTCTTTTGTTTTTAACCTGACTGTTTCGTATATGTTACTCTATTTTAAATTTAGAGTTTGTTATAAATAATAAATTTGTAATGTACCTTTTGTATGGTTAGATTGTAAATTGTATTAAGGTATTCAATATGTTATAATCTGTTTTATGAAAAAATGTCATGTCCTATAGTATTGTGTTACTTACAGTGTTGTTAACATGGCTTATGAGTCATTTATTCAAATGTTATGCATATTATTCATGTGTTTTGTTTGTTCTGTTTTTTTTTATTTTATTTGCCTATTTGCTTTATTTACAAAATTGCCTGTTTGCATTGAATATAACTAACTATGGAGAAATCTTTGCATATTTACATGTACAGTTTTAAAAAGTAGGTTAGGTTTTGTATAAGTAAAAACATATTTTTGGTCTTATACTGTTTATTTCAAACTGATTAATATCTAGTGATAGAAATAAATTTGGTTAATGGTATTATAATTGAAAGATTATGATTCAAATTCAGTGATCTACAATATGGATTCAAATTCCGTGATCTACAATATGGAGTGAATAGTTGGGGAAATAGATTTGGGATAATAAAGATTAACAAACATATGCAAGGATTTACAAACAATCAATATTAAAGTCTGTTATAGATGGAGATTGAAGTCTATTACCTACTGAGTCCGGGAATTGTTACTTGTTACTTTCCTTTTGTTGTTACAGTTTCTCTGTTTGTTTTGGATAGTTACCCCTTTCACAATAATGGTTGTATTCCTTCAGGAAATATTCGTCTTTGGAAAGATAGTATCCAAGTAAGTTAATTACGTCTTGTAAAGGAGTTTCCGTTATCGATGCTTGTAGTGCGTTACAAATCTCTTTTTCTGTCTGTGGTATCTTTCTTTCGTTATTGAAGGTTAAACGATTCGTGATCGCCTTATTGGTCACGCTCCCTGTCAGGTGGTAAACGTGATATTCTTCGCACGGTTCGAGTGCTTCTAAGGGAACCATGAGCGGTCGCTCTGGTTCGTCTTTGGATTGAAATACGTAATAATTTTTAATGGGATCGAAGTTTCTCAACGTCCCTATTGTATAGCTCCATTTTATTCTGTAGCTGTAGTTTAAAAAGTACGGGGAAGTCAATTGATCATTGATGTGTATGAAACTTTTAGAAGCTGTATATTGTTTGTCTCGTAAGAATGTATAATATATTAAGTTATGTATCAACTTTGTCTCATGTACTCTGTAATTGTTACTTTGTACATCTTTTGGCGTAGGGTGGAGTAGGTTGAAGCTTAATTGAAAAATCTGATGTTGCTGTGTGAATGCGCTATACGCCGAAAGGTCCTGAGAGGCTTTTGCCACTAGGAAATCAAAATTACATGTTCTTGGTAAACGGAACTCATAATCGTAATCATAGAGGAAGCGTTCCATAAGACTGTAAAATTGCTTAAGTTTGGGGTACAGAGATTGATGTATTTTATCTCTGCCCATATTTTTCGTGCTCCTTTTTACAGTGTTTGTATTTTCCGACGGAAGTGGTGGAAAAAATTCTGATACACGGTCTTTCAGTGTATGTAATGGTGCGATGAAGAAATTGTATGATCGTGAATCAAAAGGCATTTCCGACCAATTTCTGTACGATAAAAGTGGATTATAATTTATTCCGTGTGGATTACTTAGTGTTTTCGGGTCTTTATCTTGAAACCAGACCGTCTCCATTACCGTTTCGGTCGGAGTTTGTTCATTTGTCGACTGGTGGAAGAAAGACTTTCTGTTATTTGAGCGGGGTGTCACCGCATATGGAAATCGTAGATTGTTAGTATTTGGAACTGTTTGTCTTGTAAATAAACGTTGTCTAACGTTGCTTTGTGGTGGGTAATTGTCTGATGGTGGGGGTGGTCGTACTGGCGGGGGGTAATTTGGTAGAGGTGGTGACATATATGTGTTGCTAGTATTTTGGTTATAGTTTTGTCTTGGTCTTGTGTTCTGGTAACTATGTACAGCTATGTTTGTTCTTTGTTCTGATATGTTACTAGTACTATTATTACTGGTATCAAAGGATTGAAGATTTCGTCTATTACCAAATTTGTTGTTTATTTTCCGTGCTATCTCCTGTGGTGTCTGTACGTGTTCCTGGTTGTTTTCCAGTTCGACTCTAAATGTGGTGACTTTCTAGTTATCTGTTATCATGTTACTTTCAGTCTGTGTTCCACATTCAGACGCACAGTCCCGAATTGTTCCGGGACTGGATCTGCCTGATTCACAGCTTAGTTCTCCGTCCTCTACTTCGTATGAGAATGGCGAGTCTGATTTATATGGTGATTCGTAATCCATGTTCGATGCCATTGTTGAATGCTAAAACTCAAACATGGCTAGTCTTATCTAGATTATGTTTATTGTTTATTAATATTTATGTTACAAAAAGTTTGTTACAAACAGTTTGTTTAATATTTTGTTTCCGTATTGATATATATTTTGTAGTTAGGCTGTTATCTGGTTTAATCCTTAGATTTTGTTCGTTATTTATAGAAGGTAGAAAAATTTGGCTAAGTAATGGCATAAGTGTTGTTAGTTGTTACTGAA
Organism: Convolutriloba macropyga; assembly: GCF_964194025.1. Lineage (NCBI taxonomy): Eukaryota > Metazoa > Xenacoelomorpha > Acoela > Convolutidae > Convolutriloba > Convolutriloba macropyga. The sequence continues at coordinate 34,536,674 of NC_134475.1, forward strand.
AAGTATTGTTTAGTTTAAATTTCGTATGTATCCGCTGAATGAGTATCGCAGTATGTAACCTCATTCGTATGCGGCTGATCGTTTTTGAGGATGTCTAAGCTATAGCTACGGTTTTGTATTTTGTTGTTTGTTAATTTTAATTGATTGAAATCTATAGGTGGTGGATTCTGTATCTCTAGAAGTCTTGAAGTTGGTATGAGTTTATGTTGATTATTTTGATTATTTGATGGTTGGGGGATTTCATATGGTGTTTGTTGAGTTGTTTGTGTTTCATATGAATACGGTTTAATCGCGTGCGATTGTTCTATAGTAGGTGCGCTTGGGATTGGTACAGGTATTGGTATTGGTGGTAGACTACTCAAACGTTGGTATGCTGGAGGTGGTGTTATTAGTTGTGGTGGTATTGGCGGTAGTGGTTGGGTTTTACTTTCGTCTATTGTCGTTAATATTTCTGTTTTATGTTTTCTTTCTGGTAGTGGTGGTGCTTGTTTCTTTGGTGGTGACTCCAATGTACGTAGTTGTAAACCATGTTCTGTCCTGCGGATAGTAGTGTTATAGTGTTTATAGTTCGTATCCACATAATTTTCTGTCGTTTTATCTCTACGAGTTAATGTTGGTATTTCTGTTGAATGTCTTCTGAAATGTTGAATATGTATTCGTGAATTATTATGTCCTTTACTGTAATGTGAATTGTTATCATCATTATTATTGTCGTTATTATTGTCGGAATCATCTTCCTGTATTTGTGCAACTAGTTCGGTTAGTGTTTGTGAGAATATTCCAAAAATTCCTGTTAATAATATTTTTGTTATACTTGCTTGTTTCCCAATCGCTTTATGTATTGCAAAAGCGTTGTAGAATTTTATAATTAGGTTTGTTACAAATAATATCATGCTCATCATCGCATAGATGATAGCCATCTTTTCAAGTATGTACCATGGCCAACCAAAGATAGATAGTGTCTGATCTTTCAGCCATGCTGCGTCGAAAATTTCCTTCCAGTTTATACTTGGTTGATCAATCTGAAAGTTATATCCATTTATGTTCAAGTCTTTTAACCATTTAAGTGAATGTTCATAATTTTTGTATGTTTGTAATAATCCTAATTGTTCTAATTCGAGTAGCTTTTGTGCGTTAGCAGATTGTGCTTCTTGAAGCGGTTTTTCGCGATCTCTCATATATTCGTGCAGTAAATCTCTTTTTTGTTCTTGTATTAATTGTTCTTTGCTAAATATTCCACTTTCAATGAGGCTTGCTTTGCTGAACATATTATCAAGTACTATTTCTTCCGGTGATATTGTTTCTAATATTGTTTCTACTTTTATTGGATATGGTGTTAATCTGTATCTTACTGTTCCTTCTGTGTCTATTGAGATCAGTTGATCGAAATTACTATGTGAACATGGGACTGTTTTCGCCCAAAGGTATGTTTGTCGTGTTAGTTGATGTACGTATTGTACTCTATTTTTGTATACTATTGGTATTTTCTCGTAACATTCACGTGTTTGTGGTACGTATAGTGGTGATGATTTCTTTGCACATTTGTACATTTTCATCACATTGACTCCTTCTTGTTTCACAAATATGGATCTATCTCCTGTAAGGATGTATCCTAATAGTGGTGTATTCTTTTGTACTTGTGTTAGTGTCAATTGTCGAATATTGCGAGTTTGTTCGCATATCTGTGAATAGAATTCTATTGCCTGTAGACTAATGCGTGAATATATATTACTCATATAGAGGTCCATTTTCATTTGTAGATGCGTGTTCTCGTTTACAAAACCATAATAATAATTTTGATGTTCTTCGTCTTCATATCTTGTGTATGCATTTGACATAATTTGCTGTGGTTTTATTTTTATAAATTTTTCTTCTTCAAATTTGTCTTCTTTTCTTGTTACTTTAAGTCCTGTATGCATATCAAAACCATATTCGTATATTATATAGATATCATCGTATTCTGTTTTATGTAACGGTTGTGGTGATCCACATTCTCGTTCAACTAATGGGTAGATTTCAAATCTTGTTGCGATTGAGGATGTATCATTAAATTTTACTTTTTGTTTTACATCTGGTTTTTGTACTGATGACCATTCCGCGTTTATTTCTATCCAATATCGTTCCTGATACTTAACCATATATGCATCAAACCGAATAAGTTCGAATAGTTGGCAATGTGTTTGGGGTTCCCAAATGATTGTTGCTTTTGTAAAGGGTGTTGGTAAACATTCTCCCTTGTGGAGATCACATGGTAGTTTTGTTCCCATATATGATATTTCTTTTGTATCAAGGTTTAGTATTAATGAGACTTCTTTTATCTCTAGAGTCCAATCTAAAATGTCAATTCTATTTTGTTTTTTGACGCCTGATAGGCAGTTTGATTGTGCATTTTTGATTTCATTTGGCACCCACATTGGGTTTGTATAATCATATACTAATCTTCCATATGGTGGTACCATAGGAGTGTCTACTTTGAATTGTATATTTCCTTGTACGTTTTCTAGTCTTTTTTGTAATGGTGGGTTTGATAAGTAATTGAATGATATGTTATGCCTTGTTGGCCTGTATTTTGTATTTTTAAGGAAGTTAATTCTGGCGAGTTCGTTACGAACTTCGTCTGGGTCCAGGATTTTCGTTCTTCGTGCATCTGATACGTAATAGCTCGGTCTGTTTGCTCTAATGTAATGAGTGTGTTGTGAACACCATTCTACTTTTTCTTTGATCGTTCCTGTAACAGCATATGCTTTAATCTCTACAGCTTGTGCTTTTGATAATAATTGAACTTCTGTTTTTGTCATTTCTAAGTCTAATGGTTTAAATTTACATGTGCTGATTTTGTTCAGTTCGTAGTATTTTACGTTTGTTATTTCTCCTGCGTCGCAGTCGTAGTGTTCGATAAAAATGTCTTGAGGTCCTACTGCTGATCCATTAATGTTTTGTCCTTTCAATTCAACGTAATCTTCTTTTGTCTGTCGTTTGTTTCTTTTATTATTTAGTTGGAATTTTTCCAAAATACTGTCTGTTAATTGTTCTCTGTAAAAATTCCAATTTCGTGTCCATTTATCTATGGCTATTTCCCACATTTGTTCGTAATCTGTACTATTCTTGAATTCTTTTAAGTCTGGTGATGTATACTTTGATGGTACTTTGTATATTTCCGTTTCAAATTTTGTTTTGTTATTAAATACATGATCCATTAACTTGTTAAAGTTATCTTGGTCGGTTACATTTATGTTATTTGTTTTTGTTTTGTTTTTCTTTTGGAAACTCTCTATATGTTTTTCCATACGTTCTTGTATGTGTTCTTTAATTTGTTCTCTGATATTTTGTTTTATTTTATATTTTGATCTTATTTCTGTGTCTATTTTCATATAGATAAATAATGTTATTAGTAATAATATTACTATTATGGATTTTAATTGAAGCGGCATGTGTATGATAGTCCTGTGTGGGGATTATAGAATGTTGCAAATCCTAAAGTTTGTTTAGTATATCTGTCAAACTTATAAACAAAGTCAATACAAATAAACGGTGCTGGTGTCGTTGTTGTTACTATAGATGGTGTTGTTGCATGAAATGGATGATTGAATATCGTATCGTATTTAATCGTTGTATTAAATTTTAGTTCTAGAGATGGTGTTGCTAGAACTTCAAGTGCTGAATTTCGTTGGCGATGTGTTAGGTTTAATGTATTTGTAAGTCTACTTCTTGACCAATTTGTGAGAGTATCTCCAAGATTAGTTGGTCCGTATAATGGTGGAGGTGGATTCCAGGTCTTATGATCTAATGGAAAAAGATATGTATGATCATTAGTTCTACTTAAAGTAGGGGGGTTTGGATTTAGTACTGGTGTTGCTCTAGTTCTACCGGGGTGACTTGATGCTAATCTTAATTCGGGTATAAATGATGCTGGTGAGAGTATTGTATTTCGTGGTGGTTGTAGAGAGTTTGTTACTTCTACTCGTGGTACGCTGAATGAGGTGTTCGAGGAGGAAGATTGTTGTGATCTATTTGGTGTAGTGTTCGTACTTATCGTATTTTGCGGTGAAGTTGCTGACCAAACTGAACTATGTGGTGAGTGTACTGGTTGTACACGAAAATTGTCTTGTACGAAATTGAAATCTTGTCTTTGTTGTGGTGTTGGCGGTAAAAATGGGTTAGCTCGAAGTTCTGATGCTGTTGGTGTTGGAATAGTATGAACGCTTGACTGGTCGTTTGGTGACGCGATACTAAAGTTTGTTAGTGTTGGTGTACCTATACGACTTGGTGGTTCTGATTGTTCTGCTCCTATAGGTCTTATTATGTTTGATTCTCTATCAGTTGATCCGTGTGATACTAATGTAGAGTCTTGTGTAGGAAATGATAGTGATGCTCTACGTCTGCCTCTTAGTAGATGTCGTGTATCTGTTCTTGCTCGTCTTACTGTATATGGGTTTTCGTTTTCGGGGTTTGTTTCTTCTATTTCTGGTGATGTGGGTATATTTGTTTAGTCTGTTACTTCGTTGTGATGTGGTCTTTCTGGGTGATTGTTACTATTGTTATTATTATTTGATGAAGCAATTTTTGCTGTTTTTAGATAATTTCAGGCTCCAGAACCTGGTCCGGGTGGTGGATGTTGTATGTACGGTGGGGCTAGTATAACTACTGGTATTAATTCTTGTTCTGGTTGGTGTGTTGGAGCTCCTAGGTTTGTAATCCAAATTTCGTTAGTTGTTAGTCTAATATTTAGTTGATATATGACAATGTTACCATGTAATGGTGATGTGTTGGGGAATCCAATTTGGAGGTAGAACTTTTGTGTATGTAATGTATGATATATCGATTCTTCAATGTCTGGGTTGGGATCAATTTTTATGGGTTTACAAAATATTCTATTAGTCCTAAGCACATACGTACGAAGAAGTATATTATAATTGCAATTTTTATAAACTTAAATATTTCTAATTCGACAATATCTATGTTTGTTTTACATATGTGGTAAATATCGGGGTGGGTTTCATGCATCGGGTTATTGTACTGGTGGGCTTGCATATACGACTCGGCGGTTGCGTATAACTTCGCTTATTGTTACAATAGCTAAAAATGTCGATAATATTACAATGCAAGGTACTAGGAGTATTGTTAGGAAGAATATTACTTTAGATAGTATAAAGTAGATTGTAATTAAGGATTCGTTGAAATCTATTTTTGAAACTGGTAAATAAAATGTGTAACTTTGTTATTAATTATGTAAATGTGAGGTGTAATGCTGCACTGAAGAGTGACAGTTATTTGCTCAATTGTAACTGACACTTAACTGTGCCGCACTACAGATATTATTATACAGTCTTTATCTGTAGATTACTATTACGATTACTGGTATCATATCCTAAAGTATGTGTTACAATATATTTGTTAAAGTTTTACTCTTTGGTTTTATCGTCAAGAGGTGTTGTATCGTCTATAAGTGTTATAGCGTCTTTTTTACATACAACTATAAAAACTGTTTTTAGTTTGTTAAGGTCAATACATCGATCTGTTTGGATCTGTTGTTTCAGTAAGTTATACTCTGTGATTGTTTCGTTACAAATGGTTATGTGTTTTAGTAATTCAAAATGTTTTTCTCCCCAAAATAGTTTTACTTCTTGTCCGCTTTCTGTTTTTCCTTCAATAATAAATAAACAATCTTTATCGGAGAATTTACAAATTGTTGTTCTTATACTATCGTTATCAAAATGAATGTGGTTTCCAAATGAGTAATCTAATTTTGCAAAGTTTTCTCTTTGGACTTGGATTTTTATACAAAACTGTTTTCTGTTCAAAGAGTGCAAAAACTCTGACACTTTTATCATTGGTGGTTTTTCATCACTGTGGTGACTGTAGTGATGGATTAATCTTTGGGAGAAGAAGTTCAAATAGTTTAATGCGTAGTAAAAAGGATTCAGTTTACCTGGTGTTGTTGAATTGTTGAGTGAATAATTATTGAAATATATGAATTTCTTTTTGAGATAGAATATTTTTAGTCTTAAGACTAAATTTTGTATTTGTGGAGTTTAGAATTTTCAGCTTAGCTGAGTTTTTTCGCAAATTTTTTCAGATTTTTGAACAAGTTTAACGGTTGCGGTTTGTGCGAGGCAAAATCAGAATTGTGATTTTTACTTTCTTTTCGAAGGCTCTCTATAATGTTGGTGACATTTTCATATCTTCCGTTTTTCATTTTTTGGATTTTAAGTTGTCAATTTCAATAATTACTGGGTCCAATTATGGTGTTAGTTTCCTCGTTTGATGAATTGGTTACTCTTCTGATTGTTACGATACTCTTTGTTCTCGAGATTTTGTGTTCCTTATAATTTGTATATTGACATTTGTTTGATGGTTAGATGGTATGCTTTCATCATGGTATGTTAATTCTTTCTTGGTGCCAATTATATGGTATCAATAAGCTTAGTTTGTTGTTTCTCTGCCAATTATGCTATTTCTTTTGTTTTGAAGTGTTCTCCCTATCATTAGGATGGTTAGTTAGTGATGGTTGGTGGCGTTAGCGGGATGGTTAGTGGTGCCAGTTCTTACCAATTAGCTTGGTACCTTTTGTTCTAATTAGCTATATGGTATGTCTGTTGTATGCCTTTGATGGTGCAACTCTGCAGGTGGTGCAACTCTGCAGATTTTAATTATTGACATAATTGAAGTATTGACGTAGTTGAAATGTTTATTTCATCTACTAATGATCTTAGTAAGACCTGTCTTGTTTAATCACCATTGTGTTAGGTGAAAATGTTGATTGGTATGTTTTTGTTACTAATTGCGTCTGCATAGAGACTGTTTGTCTCTAACGTTCGTTGTTTAAGATATCTTTGTTCATAATTGATGGTGTCAATTTGGTATTTTCTTCCCTTTAATTGGTTTTAGTTTTAGTTTGGGTTTCTAAAGATAACGTCCGTTTCTTTACTAATGATGTCTGTGACATTTTAGTTGTTGGCGTTTGTTAGAATAATAATGTCCGTATTTTCACTAATGAGATATATAACGTCCGTTTTCTCACTAATGAGATGTACTAACGTGGTATATGACGTCCGTATTTTAAATGACGTGTTAGTTAATGACGTATGTGTGGAGTTTTTGCAAATTGGTTTGCAAAAAGGAATAAAACGTTCCTATTATCGAAGATATCTTAGCCGAAACGTTAAAATGTATTATGGATTGTTATGTGATTAATATATCTGGATGTGTTCGAATGTAATGAAATAGAAATGTGTATTTGTGTTTTAGATCAAGTCTCCGATGATTATGTAATGATGGAGATGACATGGCGGAGTGGTGGAGATTCTGTATTCCCGTTATTATTTCGTATGGAAGAAGTTATTCATTATAGCTGAAAGTTGTTATTTGCTGAAAGTTTGTTATTTGCTTATTCGGCTTTATTCGTTTATTCGTCTATCTGACACGTTGTTGAAGTTGTTCCGCATGTTTATTCTTGTTATGTTGTACTTATTATTTTGTAACTTCCGCTTTTTCGTTTATACCATGTTACGTTGTTAATCAATTGTTCATTATTTAATTAGTTCTGTTTCCTTATTTTCATCGGTTTCCTATGTGGTTAGTCATCTTTGTTGCCCTATTATTCCGTAAATGGATTATTCTGAATTGTTAACAGCTTCGAAATATCTATTCCATTTCGAGAGTGTTTACGTTATTATAACACTCTTGTTCTTTGATCTTTGGTTCTTTTGTTATTGTGTTGTGTTTATTTGTTTACTGTAAATATCAACTATCTCATAATGTCTATTCCAGTTTTATATTTTGTTACTTGCTTTCTTGTTTACATGAGAATTTACCCTTGTTAATCTTCAGTTTGAGGTTTCGTGGGCTACTATCAATACCAATTTGTTTTTGTATATTCTTTATGGATATTTTCTTTTGTTGTTTGTTTATTTGTTTATTTGATTATTGTTTATTGTTTCATCAATAGAGATCTTCGGTGGAGATGTGTGTTGGTGTACCCCATGGAGATGTGTGTTGTTGTCAGTTAATAAAGACTCTTCAGTTTTGAGTACAGATATTCAGATATTCAGTTGGTAAACGTTGACTGTTACATCTTTATTTGTGTATTTTCCCTGTTGTCTTTCATATATATATTTTATCCCTGTTACTAAAAGGTGTTAACGGTGTTAACGGTGATGATATAGCATTTGTTAAAATCATTTGTTAGAATCAGTATTTGTTCAAATCATATGGGTTTTACATCAGTTTAGATGATAAGGTTACAATTAGTTAGCTTGTATAATTTTCATGGATTAGAGGTTAGGTGAATTTGAGCACCTTTTAGTATATTTTTGTATTATTTTTTATCTGTATTATTTATTCGATTTCAATTGATGTGTACATTTGTTATATCTGTTTTAATTGGGTTGGGGGGTTGGGATTCTTGACACACAGGGTCGGGTTAGGGGGAATTTGTGTGTCTTGTATAAATACTGAGCATGTTAAACGTAATATGTAGATGTTAGACACAAAGAGTATAAATACTGAACACTTAATACTGAACACGCAAAGGAATATACGTGTGAAATGAAAGAAACGAATAATTTATAGTTATTTCTGTCTGAGTAGTGTATGATTATTACGTTACGGGATAGTCATGACAGCTATTAGTAGTGCCCATTAGTTGCACTAGTTGGGAAGTATTAAGCTATTAAATAGGAAAGAACTTGCTAGTTGTTATATTTTACACTGGTTTTCGAGTATGAGATTTATTTGATAGTAAGGAATGGTGTTTTGCCTGTGTAGATATTACTTTTGAATATTATTATTATTATTATTATTATTATTATTATTATTATTATTATTATTATTATTATTATTATTTCTATTGACAAGATGGGGGAATTGTTATTTTCCTTTTTCGAAGATTATAACTATGAGATTGTGTTATTTCATCGGGCGGTGTTTACCGTTTTGATGTTGTTTGGGTATTGGGTTGTTTTAGCGTTTGGATTTCTTCCGTTAATAAGTAGTTTTGTAATTCTAATTTAATATGTTTTTCTTTCGGAAAGTATGGTACAATATGATTTCTATGTATTGTAATGTGTTTATTAGTATTGTCCTTCAGTATGTATGTTGTTTCTGTGGGTTTATCAACAATTAAATATGGTCCTGTTTTTAGAGGTAGTAGTTTCTTTGATACTCCGTCAATCTGTTGTTGATTTGTGATCAAGACGAATGTGTTTTTATCAAGTGGTTTCGCTGTTCTGAACCTTGAATTTAATTCATCAGTTAACTTTTTTCTGTTTCGTAATATTTTTGTTATGGTTTGATATGTGTCATTATAATGTTTTTCTTTGTCAAGAAACCATTTTGCGAACGTTCCGTTTTGTAGTTTTGCTATTTTTGGGTGACTGAAATGTTTATCTAAGTGAGTATGTGCGGGTTGTGTTTTGCATGCGCTTGTTCTTGTTGGGTTACAGTTTCCCATCTCGTCTGTAGTTGTTCCAAGTTTAATCTTTGTTGGTTTTCTTGGTTTTTGGTTGAAAACAACTTCATAAGGTGACATGCCTAATCTTGTCTGGTATTGCGTATTATATGCATACGGAAAGAATTTTGCTTTTCTAGACCAGTTTTGGTACTTTTCGTTGAGTAATGTTCTGATAAATTGTCCAATTATTCTATTAGTTCCTTCCACTAATCCGTTTGTCCAGGGTGCATATGTTGTGCTTGGTTTAAATTTGATTTCAAAGTAATTACAAAGGTGTGTTAATTCTGTATTTATATATTCCGATCCGTTATCGGAACGAATTTCTTCGGGTAGTCCGAATTTCATAAACCAATGTTCAAATAATGCTGTAACTGCATAGTGTGCATTGTTCTGAGGCGCACACATTATTGTTACGTAATGTGAGAATGCGTCTACTATCACAAAGATAAAATTATTTCCTTCAGATGTAGGTTGTATTGGACCTTTTGTGTCTATCATAATCATTTCATTAAAGTATGTTTTTGTAGGTGCTAATTGTTCTTGCTTACTTTTTGTTTTTGTGTTAGCGAAAACTTTGTTTGTTTGACATTGTATGCAGTCTGCGATCAGTATCTTGATCCAAGTTGTTAAATTTGGGAAGTAATATTTTTCCATTATGTTTCTTTTTGTTTTTTCAAGTCCCGTGTGACCAACTGTATCTACGCAATGGTTTTCGTAAAAAACACATAATAGTAATGTTAGTGGTAAACAGATTCTTTGTATTGTTTGTTTTTTTATTCGAATAATCATTTTCATTATGTTAGTTTTTTCGTCAATTGTAATTGATTTAAACTTTCTGTAATACGCGAATAGTCCTTTATTTCCGCGTATGTCCATTGTTACTGAATGTGGTTTATTGTTATTTTTTTCCACATTTTGACTTTATGAAGTACTGTATCTATTATTTGTGTTTCTTTAATCAACTCTTCTGTTACTTTTGTTTTTTCATCATAGAAAATATCTGTTATATTTGCATGGTCGAAATTTTGTTCTTGTTTTACATTGTTGATTAATCTAAGATAGTCATCGTCATGATGAGTTATGTATGGTCCTTTTTGGTTTTTCTCTATGATTAAGTCATCTTTTTCAACAATTGGTGATTGCCAGTTTTTTGTTTTTGGTTTATATTTCGGTACTAAATTTGTTTTGGTTTCGGTATTATATTTTTCATATGATATCGGATGGTATTCGTTTTTACCAATGTTAATTTCAAAGTAGTTGTTGTGTATATTGGCTAGAACTGGATAATGTGTTGTGTCTTTGTTATCGTTGTTTGTATTGTTGCAAATGCTGTATTTGCATTCTAGGTTATTTGCAAATGGTGTTTTTGCAAAGAAGAATTTTATGTTTTCAGGTATTTCCACTGTAATATCACGTGTTTTTGTAAAATGTTCTTCATCTATTGTTCTACTGAGTAGATCTGGTAAAGCTAGGTTTTTTCCTTCAGTCCATATAATATGTAAGTTAGGAAATTTCATTAGTATCAATTGAAATCTGTAAACTCTATGGTTTGGTTTATTCTTTTGTGTAAAAAGGTAGAGGATTGGCTTATGATCTGTAAATAAAATAATTGGGTGATTTGAACCTGTTAATAAGAATTCGTATTCTGTGAGTGCGAAAATAATCGCTGAACATTCTCTAATTAGTGTAGATAGTCTCATTTCAATCGGTGTGAAAAGTCTAGAATTTGCTGATATTAATCGCATTTTCTTTTCAGTTGGATGTTGTTGCAGTAATGCTGCTCCAATGCCTGTGTTGGACGCATCTGTTATAATGTAAAATGGTTTTGTTGTATCTGGTATTATTAATTCTAGGTTATGTGTTATTGTTTTTTTCATTTGTTCAAATATTTTTTGATGTTCTTTAGTCCATTTGAAATCATTTTCTTTGTGTAATAGATTGTATAATGGTTGTAATATTGGTTGCATTCCATAGACGTATTTGGCTAAGAAATTTATTGTTCCGAGGTATCGTTGTAAAGCTTTCATACTTGTTGGAGGTTCCAGTTTTTGGAATCCATCAATTCGTGATGTAAGTGGTTTTACTTTTTTGTCTTCGATAATGTGACCTAAGAATTTTACTTTCTTTAACATGAAGTATGTTTTATCGGGTGCTGCTTTGAGATTTTCTTTAAGCAGTACTTTATGATATTCGATTAGTGTTTCAAACATTTGGTCATAAGAATTTGTTTGTATAAAGATATCGTCTACGTAAGTGATAACTGTTCCTTTTCTGATCAAAGTGTAAAGGAAATGTGTTAGTATTGATGCAAATGCTGCTGGTCCGATTGATATTCCGTAGAATAATCTTTTAAAACAATATTGTTCGTTTCCAATTGTGAAATGTGTATATCTCATCGATTCTTCGTCTAATGGTATTTGGTTATATGCACTATTAAGATCTGCTGTTGTGAATATTGTTCCGTTTATTCTTGTTAAAGCTACATCAACTGGTTCAATTGGCCAGTTGCACTTTGATTCATCTATCATGCTGTTCAAATATCTTGCGTCTAGTACAATCTTTAAAGATTCTCCTTTTCGTAGTATTATTACCGGGTTTGTGAATGTATTTCCTGTTGATAGTTGTTCTTTATTTACAGGTGCAATTATGTCATATTTTTTGAGAACATCTAATAGTTTTTGTATTCGTTCTCGAAGATGTATAGGTACTTTACTTATTCTTTGTTTTTTGAATATTGCATCTTTTTTTATTGGTAAGTTCAATTTTACTTTTGTTTTTCCTACGTCAAATTTTGTTGTTGCGTAGACTTGTCTATAGTCTAATATGATTTTTACTACTTTTTCAAATTCTTCTTGTGTTAAGTGTGAATGTTGAAAATCAAACATTTTTATGAATTCTTTTTCTTGTTCTGAATATTTGTTAATGTTAAATTTGCATTTGAAGTTTGGTTTTCTTTCAAATGTTGCGACTTGTTCAGTAGTTTCGTTTTCTTGTATGTTTAATATTTCATCGATATCGTTTTCATTTTCGTATGTCAGATGGTATAGTGCTTGGAATAAGTCGATAGAGTTTGTTTGGTATAGTTCTTTATCTTGTTTTTTGAAGCTAATATTTCTGTTCATGAAACCAATGAGTCCTGTATTTATTGTTATTCGGTGTCTATTTTTGTTGATCAATAGTATGTCCATAAAGTATTCTTCGTCTGAGGAAAAATCCTTTATGTCTGTAAATGATACGTTATGATATTTGTTTATTGGTTCGAAATAGAATTTCGATTTCTGTATTGTTTTATCATTTGAGTGTTTCATTTGTTTAAATATTGGTATTAGAAATGTTATGCTTTTCTGTTGATTTGGTTCTATATAGATTGTTTCTCTATTAATGATTGTGTATAATCGAGAGTAGTAAGGATAACCTTTAGTACTATTCATGTAGAATATAATATCGTTGTCTAAATTTGTATTTGTATTTGATGTTAGTTTGTTGGTATTAACATTTATCGTCTCGATATATTCTTTAAAGAATGGTGTACCCAGTATGTTATGATTGCATTGTGTTACATAGAAGTGAATGCAAAAATTGTTTTGTGGTTTGTTTCTATTGTTAGAAATTCTGTCTGGTGTTAAATTCAGTGTTACTGTTCCGAATGTGTCTATTTTTGTATTATTTGCAGCTGTTAGTGTTTTGCTTGCTTTGTCCAAGATCATTTCTGGGTTATTGTATTTGATTTCATTCCATGTATCTTCATTTAGTAGGTTTAATGTTGCTCCTGAATCCAATAGAAAATCTATTTCTAACATAGGTTTTTGTTTTGTAAAGTCCTGTTCAAATTTCTGATATTGATACATTGGTAATATCCATGTTGGGTTGCTTTCTAATGTATTTATTACAGTATTGCATGTATCTTCATTGGCATTGTAAAATTTATCTAGTATTTCTTGATCTTCGTCTGAGGACTCTGATGTGTACTCATATTCGTCGATTCCTGGTGGATCGTTATTTGATTTTTCTTGTCCTACGCTATTTATTCTGTTTTTGCTATTGTTGTTTCCATCATTTCTCCGTTCTTTTGAATAATGTCTGTTATTTTGTTCTCGTTGGGATGAGTATCCTCTATTATCTCTGCTATTGTTATTTGAATGATTTCTATTGTTACTATTAGAACGTTGCCTATAGTTATCGTTTCTATTTGAATCTCTACTGTTGTATCTTTGTCGATTATTATGATTATTGTTTTTGTTACTATTATAAGGTGATTGTTGTCTTGAATTATTTCTGTCATTGTATCTTGAATTTGATCTGTTATTATTAATATTATTATTGTATTTGTTATAGCTGTTGCTTCTATGATAACTGTTGCTTCTGTTTCTATTGTAGTTATTCCTGTTATAACTAGTACTTCTGTTATTATAATTATTTGATCTTTGATATCCTTGATTGTTTCTACTATCTCTGGAATTTCTATTATGATAGTTATTTCTTGAATGTGATCTGTATGGTGTCCGACTTCTGGAGTTGTTATATATTGGTGATGTCGGTGGTAGTTGTCTGCCATTGACATTATTTGAGTCAATTCTTCTATTTGGTAAGTTTTGATTGTTTCTCATGTGACTGTAAAATGATCTTTCTTTCGGTCTTGTAACACTACCTCGACGTGGTCTCTTGAAACATCTTCCCTTTGTGTGTCCATGTGAGCTACAATAGCTACAAAACAGTGCAAACTTTGGTCTTCCTTTAAAATTCTTTTTGTCATATGTATTGTTAATTCCGTTTAGAACATTGCATATTGTTCCTTCGAATTGTTCTAAGTCGTTTTGATTAAGTTCATTTATATTATTACAGGCTATATTCATTTGTTTTAGATCTTCATTAATATTTGTTGTACTCTGGTTTACTTCATATAATCTTTTGTGATTATTAGTTATTGTTCTTGTTAGATCCATTTGGTCTATTTTCTCTACTAATGTTTTGAATGGCATTTCTGGTTCTCGTGGAGTTTGTTTGTGGTTTGCATGTTTCTTTAATGCTGCGTTTTTTAATTCGTTGTCTAAACATCTTATGAACGTTTGGTTCATAACACTATTTCTGTAATCTTCTGTGTATAGAGAATAAGCAGTTTTGACAAGAGTTTCTATTCTTAATGCTAATGATCTTAGTGATTCGTTTGTATGTTTTTGTAATTGTTGTAATATGATTTTTGCTTGTTGTTTTGATATTTCCGAATCAAACATATCTGAAAATTCTTTGCAAAATGTTTCCCAATCTAATTTTGTTTCACTTGGAAGTGTCGAATACCATTTTTGTGCAGGTCCCTGTAAAGTATGTAGTATTAACGCTGCTCTTTTTACTTTCCATTGGTGATGTCCTGGTTTATTTACCGGTTCAATGCCACTGCTGAATATCATAGCAGCGACAATGCTATTTAAATATTCTTCAACAGTATATGCTGGGTCTGTTTCATCGAATGGTCTTATTGTTGTTGGTACTGAACCACTGCTAATGTTTTGTTCAATTTGAGGGTCTTCGTTTATGCTCATTGATGTTAATTGTTTATAAAATGGTAAAGGTGGTTCTACTACTGTTGTTTCCCTTTCTTCTGTTGTGATTGAATTTGTTCTTCTATTTTGATTTCCTTGTTGTTGATTACTATGTCTATCAGTATTTTGTATGTTTTCATTTGTTGTATGTTCATGGTTTCTGTTATGAAAAGGATTTTCTTGATTTCTGTTATGTAATGGATGTTCGTATTCCGTTCTATAGTTATTTTGTCCTTGTAGATTGTCAAGAGTTCTATCCAATTTATTGATTACCATTTCTAGTGCTTCTTCTTGTCTTTTTTCCATATTTCGGCTCATTCGATGATATTTTTCTTCTAGGTTATTTATTAATTTATTAGTATGTTTTGTTACTGTTTGTGTAATTTCGTTTTTTAAGTCTTCATAATTATATTGTTGTTGTTCCCAATTTTGTTCTTGGTTTCTATATTTGTTATCTACCGAGTTGATGTACATTCTGTTGCTGTTAATTTCGTCCTTGTTTTGGTATTTTCGTCTGTTTTGGTTTACCGATGGTGGAAATTGATTGTCAGATCTAATTTCTCTTTCATCTGAATCAAAATTGTCTACATCTTCTATTGTATTATTGTTGTTTCCGAATAAATTTGATGTTAATAGTTTATCTGGTTTTATTGTTGATTTTTGTTTTACTTGTGAATTGTTGTTCAGTTGTGTATCTTTTGGTGTTGACGTTGATGTTGAACTTTTTGTTATATTAAATGATGATGATCCTGATTGTCCTTGATCCAGTATTTTCACGTAATTTTCTATTCCTTCAATGAAATTAATACTGTCTGAACTGATCTGTAAAGTACTTTCAAAATTTTCTGAATAATATTCTTTATCCCAAATATTTTTGAGTTCATCACAGAGATATCCTATTTCGTCAGGATATGTCTCTCCGAACTGTATTCGTTTTTCGTTTATATGTTCAAAATTGTCTAACCAAAAGAGGAAAGTAAATTCAGATACTATTTTTATGATATCCATTGATGCTGTTTTTATTTCTGGTTTTAGTTCTATTATTTTTGTCAGCCAATTATTATAGTTTTTGATGTCAAATCTTAATCTGTCATTCACAGACTGTACCTGTTGACGACTTTCATTGAGATATCCACTTGTGTTTCTTATTATGTTGTATGTTGTGGATGTTATTGCTGTTAGTTTTGTTCTATCCTGTGATTCTTCATGTCTTTTTAAAAATATTTTTAGCATTTCCGATAATGTTGTTTCATTTTGGAAATTAAAATATGTTCTTCTGTTGTTATTTTCATTTGTTAATACAAATGTATAGTTTCTGTTGTATCTATCACTATTCAGTAGTATTACTGGTAGATAGTGTGTCAAATGGTTGCGGTTGATTTTTATTTGTTGTATATGATCTGTCTCTTTGAAGAGGTTTCTCTTCAAATTTAGGATTATTCTGTAAATTAATTCTGTATTTTCTTGTGGACAACCATTTGCGATAACAAAAGGTGTTAATTCGTTATTATGGTTTGATTGTGTATCAAATTTGGAAGCCATTTGTTATTCTTTGAATTTTAATCCGTTCTGTTTTTCTAACAATAGTTTTTGTTATATCCCTCAGAAATTATAATTGTTTACCCAATTTAGTTCAGCACTGGTCGCACCAGATAAGACGTGTTCTAGAGCTTACCTTTGTTAGGGTACTTCCTGAACTGTCTTATAGTTGTCTCAAGAATACTAGTTAATCTTAAGGCTTACCTGACTAACTAAAGTTCTATTCCTCTAGTCTGTTACTCTTCTATCTGAGCTTCAGTAGACGGTGCACGGGCCCCAATGCTACGGTCTAACGTTTATCTCAATACAAAACAAGAGCGGAGTAGAGAGAGAGAAATATACTCTATTATTAAATCAGGATGGTGACTGGTACTGACTAAATTACTTTCTCTTCTGCTGAGAGAGGGTAGATGGGTAAACACATAAAGGGAAAGGAGGATAAAATAATATATCATTTTTATCCAATCAGGAAAGAGCATTTCAGTCTTTTTCTGAATGAAGTCTTTCAAATATTAAATATTCCTTTTTGGAAGTCATGCCTGACTCCAATAAGTGCTAAACTCATCTATTTTGAATTTGGTGACTTGATCTACCTATTGAAACTGATGGTCCATTTCGAACATGATTAAAGGGGGCATGTTTGTTGTTTTTGTTTCAGTCCTTAAATTTAGAACTTAAATTTACCATTTAATGTCTTTTCTTGCAATTGAATGAATTTTTATCCTCCAAATGGGGGTAAACTCATCTATTTTGAATTTGGTGACTTGATCTACCTATTGACACTGATGGTCCATTTTGAACATGATTAAAGGGGCATGTTTGTTGTTTTTGTTTCAGTCCTTAAATTTAGAACTTAAATTTACCATTTAATGTCTTTTCTTGCAACTGAATGAATTTTTATACTCCAAATGGTGGTAAACTCATCTATTTTGCATTTGGTGACTTGATCTACCTATTGACACTGATGGTCCATTTCGAACATGATTAAAGGTGCATATTTGTTGTTTTTGTTTGAGTCCTTAAATTTAGAACTTAAATTTACCATTTAATGTCTTTTCTTGCAACTGAATGAATTTTTATACCCCAAATGGGGGTAAACTCATCTATTTTGATTTGGTGACTTGATCTGCCTATTGACACTGATGGTCCATTTCGAACATGATTAAAGGGGCATATTTGTTGTTTTTGTTTGAGTCCTCAAATTTAGAACTTAAATTTACCATTTAATGTCTTTTCTTGCAACTGAATGAATTTTTATACTCCAAGAACGAGAAAAACCTGTGAATTGATACATTCGTGGTACTTTCAGGTGTTTGATTTATTAAAAATATTCAAGCAACAATACTATCTAATCCCCAGTTTGAAAATGTTCCAGTCAACACTTATTTTCAACGGTCGTCGGTTGATTTGTAAACTTGTGAAACCTGAACCTACAGATCAGGTGAAACCCTCAGACCAATATTCAAAGCTGAAAAATGAAATTGATCTTCTCAAAGCGGAAATATCGGCATTGCGCGCTCGCGTGAACACACTTGAACAAACTGGGGCGTTCACCATTGAAGAGAATCCTTTCAATGACGATTCATTTACGACGACGGCTTCAATAAATTCCTCTGAGCAGAGTGATGGATTGTTGACTGATCCGCTTATTCTATATGGGATGCAAAATGGCCATTAAGAACTATGCTACGTTGAGGGCACAGCAGTTTATTTACAACAATGGAACTGCACTGAGAATATAGTATATGGTGATTTGTTAAAGATGTAGAACAAAATTAGATATTTTCTTTGCTGTGATTTACACTTGTTTGCCGTTTTTGTCAAATGGCATTTTTATTTTGTTAACTTGTTCTTGGACAGAAGCATTTATACACTATCAAATTCTTATTCTTAGAAGCATTTATACACTATCAGATGGAGATAATTTAGACTTTCTTTTATAACCTTTCTTTTGCGTTTTGCAGCTTGTTTTTGTCTTTAAAAAAACTTTTTGATGCTTTCAACCAAAATAAAACTTTGAAATATTAAAATGTAAACCCGCAAATATAAAATTTGCAGGCTAAAAATGGTCTTTTAGTTTTGTCTTATAGTGTTTTTTATTTTTTAAAATTAAATGTCGGATTTGCGGGTTGATTGCCTGCATCGCATAGGGATCATTTTTAGTAAAATAAGGTAGGGCAAATCTTAAAAAAATCATTTTTTAGTCTGCAAAAATTAAATTTATAAATTGTAGATTGTTTTAATTAGGTTTTTTCCGAAGTTTGCAGGCTAATACCATCTTTAAGATTTGTCGTATCTTATTTTATTCGAGTGAGGGGGCAATTTGTGCAGAGGGGGTAAAATGATGTAAGAATTGGGCTGCCAAGGGGGGTAAAATGGTGTAAGAGTGAGGGGGTAATTTGATCAGAGGGGGTAAATGATGTAAGAATTGGGCTGCCAAGGGGGGTAAAATGGTGTAAGAGTGAGGGGGTAATTTGCCCAGAGGGGGTAAAATGATGTAAGAATTGGGCTGCCAAGGGGGGTAAAATGGTGTAAGAGTGAGGGGGTAATTTGTCCAGAGGGGGTAAAATGATGTAAGAATTGGGCTGCCAATGGGGGTAAAATGGTGTAAGAGTGAGGGGGTAATTTGATCAGAGGGGTAAAATGATGTAAGAATTGGGCTGCCAAGGGGGGTAAAATGGTGTAAGAGTGAGGGGGTAATTTGTCCAGAGGGGGTAAAATGATGTAAGAGTTGGGCTGCCAAGGGGGGTAAAATGGTGTAAGAGTGAGGGGGTAATTTGTCCAGAGGGGGTAAAATGATGTAAGAATTGGGCTGCCAAGGGGGGTAAAATGGTGTAAGAATGAGGGGGTAATTTGTCCAGAGGGGGTAAAATGATGTAGAAGTTGGGCTGCCAAGGGGGGTAAAATGGTGTAAGAGTGAGGGGGTAATTTGTCCAGAGGGGGTAAAACGATGTAAGAATTGGGCTGCCAAGGGGGGTAAAATGGTGTAAGAGTGAGGGGGTAATTTGTTCAGAGGGGGTAAAATGATGTAAGAATTGGGCTGCCAAGGGGGGTAAAATGGTGTAAGAGTGAGGGGTAATTTGTCCAGAGGGGGTAAAATGATGTAAGAATTGGGCTGCCAAGGGGGGTAAAATGGTGTAAGAGTGAGGGGGTAATTTGCCCAGAGGGGGTAAAATGATGTAAGAATTGGGCTGCCAAGGGGGGTAAAATGGTGTAAGAGTGAGGGGGTAATTTGTCCAGAGGGGGTAAAATGATGTAAGAATTGGGCTGCAAAGGGGGTTAAAATGGTGTAAGAGTGAGGCGGTAATTTGCCCAGAGGGGGTAAAATGATGTAAGAATTGGGCTGCCAAGGGGGGTAAAATGGTGTAAGAGTGAGGGGGTAATTTGCCCAGAGGGGGTAAAATGATGTAAGAATTGGGCTGCCAAGGGGGGTAAAATGGTGTAAGAGTGAGGGGGTAATTTGTCCAGAGGGGGTAAAATGATGTAAGAATTGGGCTGCCAAGGGTGGTAAAATGGTGTAAGAGTGAGGGGGTAATTTGCCCAGAGGGGGTAAAATGATGTAAGAATTGGGCTGCCAAGGGGGGTAAAATGGTGTAAGAGTGAGGGGGTAATTTGTGCAGAGGGGGTAAAATGAGGTAAGAGTCGGGCTGCAAGGGGGGTAAAATGATGTAAGAGTGGGGCTGCAATGGGAGGACTTTTTAGGAAAATGCAGCTCAAAACTCTTACGTCTTTTTGGGCTGCATTGGGCTTCCAAGGGGGGTAAAATGGTGTAAGAGTGAGGGGGTAAAAGACAAATTAACCCCCCACTCTTACATCTTTTTGGGCTTCCAAGGGGGGTAAAATGGTGTAAGAGTGAGGGGGTAAAAGACAAATTACCCCCCAACTCTTACATCGTTTTACCCCCCTTGGCAGACCAAAAAAGATGTAAGAGTGGGGGTTTAATTTGTCTTTTACCCCCTCACTCTTACACCATTTTACCCCCCTTGGAAGCCCAATGCAGCCTAAAAAGACGTAAGAATTTTGAGCTGCATTTTCCTAAAAAGTCCTCCCATTGCAGCCCCACTCTTACATCATTTTGTGCGGAAAAATTCAACCCGGGCATACATACATACATACATACATACATACATACATACATACATACATACATACATACATACATACATACATACATACATACATGTACTTGGTTTTTAGTGAAACATTAGTAACAACTTTTAGGCAGACAACAGATCAATGGAGTCAGAAAGAGCCTGGTCCACTAAGAGACGAGCAAAGACATCTCGTGGTCCTGGGATGGGCAGGTCAGACAAGCGGATTGTGGAGCGAGAGATGGGTGAAATGAAAGAGCAAGTGGGAAAACTGCCAATAGAATACCTGACATTTCCTCTTGTGAATGTGACGAGACAGGAGCAGTTCCAATATTGGCAGAAGAGCAGAGCTGAGAGAGATCCACACACAACACAGTAACACACCTCCATAATCATATCAAATTCAAACTATAATTTCTAAGGGCACCTTATTCGTCTTGATACGGCCTTAGCACCCGGGCCGAGGTTTCACCCCTATTCCACCCCTAATTAGCGGGGATTAGGGTGTAATCCGTTTTCCACTGTTATTTATCGGGGAAAAGAGTGGAAGAGTGTAATTTTAAAAAATTACACTTTAATTACACTCTTTTGTCCACTCTTTTTACACTCTTTGTAAAGAGTGTAATTAAGGGTGGAATTATAATAGATTACACTCTTTTTTCCACCCTTATATTAAGTATCAATTATTTTTACACTCTTACACCCTTATTTTTAAGACAGTGTAAATTAAGGTGGACGGATAAAAGATTACACTCTTATTTCCACCCTTATATTAAGTATCAATTATTTTTACACTCTTACACCCCTATTTTTAAGACAGTGTAATTTAAGGTGGATGGATAAAAGATTACACTCTTTTTTCCACCCTTATATTAAGTATCAATTATTTTTACACTTTTAAACCCCTATTTTTAGGATCTACACTTTATTCTTAAAAAATATTTTTCTGTATGATCGAGCAATAACTATGATCCATCAATGGGTTTATGAAATAACTATGATCCATCGAAGGTTTTATGAATTAACTATGATCCATCAATGGGTTTATGATCCATCAAATTGGAAAGTGTTCAAAGGAGACAAAATTTGAAAAACATCGAAAATTTTTAATCTTAAATCCTATTTTTCTATATGATCGAGCAAAAAATCGACCCCCCCAACCTGGGGTTTTGAAATCTTGCTAAAATTTACTTTCAATCTACACTTAAACCTTATAAAAAAAATCGGTTTGGGGTAAGTCAAATTGGAAAGTGTTCAAAGGAGACAAAATTTGAAAAACATCGAAAATTTTTAATATTAAATCCTATTTTTCTATATGATCGAGCAAAAAATCGACCCCCCCAACCTGGGGTTTTGAAATCTTGCTAAAATTTACTTTCAATCTACACTTGCACCTTATAAAAAAAATCAGTTTGGGGTAAGTCAAATTGGAAAGTGTTCAAAGGAGACAAAATTTGAAAAACATCGAAAATTTTTAATCTTAAATCCTATTTTTCTATATGATCGAGCAAAAAATCGACCCCCCAACCTGGGGTTTTGAAATCTTGCTAAAATTTACTTTCAATCTACACTTGCACCTTATAAAAAAATCAGTTTGGGGTAAGTCAAATTGGAAAGTGTTCAAAGGAGACAAAATTTGAAAAACATCGAAAATTTTTAATCTTAAATCCTATTTTTCTATATGATCGAGCAAAAAATCGATCCCCCCAACCTGGGGTTTTGAAATCTTGCTAAGATTTACTTTCAATCTACACTTAAACCTTATAAAAAAAATCAGTTTGGGGTAAGTCAAATTGGAAAGTGTTCAAAGGAGACAAAATTTGTAAAATATCGAAAATTTTTAATCTTAAATCCTATTTTTCTATATGATCGAGCAAAAAATCGACCCCACCCAACCTGGGGTTTTGAAATCTTGCTAAAATTTACTTTCAATCTACACTTGCACCTTATAAAAAAATCAGTTTGGGGTAAGTCAAATTGGAAAGTGTTCAAAGGAGACAAAATTTGAAAAACATCGAAAATTTTTAATCTTAAATCCTATTTTTCTATATGATCGAGCAGAAAATCGACCCCCCCCCCAACCTGGGGTTTTGAAATCTTGCTAAAATTTACTTTCAATCTACACTTAAACCTTATCAAAAAAATCAGTTTGGGGTAAGTCAAATTGGAAAGTTTTCAAAGGAGACAAAATTTGAAAAACATCGAAAATTTTTAATCTTAAATCCTATTTTTCTATATGATCGAGCAAAAAATCGACCACCCCAACCTGGGGTTTTGAAATCTTGCTGAAATTTACTTTCAATCTACACTTGCACCTTATAAAAAAATCAGTTTGGGGTAAGTCAAATTGGAAAGTGTTCAAAAGAGACAAAATTGGAAAAACATCGAAAATTTTTAATCTTAAATCCTATTTTTCTATATGATCGAGCAAAAAATCGACCCCCCCAATCTGGGGTTTTGAAATCTTGCTAAAATTTACTTTCAATCTACACTTGGACCTTATAAAAAAAGTCAGTTTGGGGTAAGTCAAATTGGAAAGTGTTCAAAGGAGACAAAATTTGAAAAACATCGAAAATTTTTAATCTTAAATCCTATTTTTCTATATGATCGAGCAAAAAATCGACCCCCCCAACCTGGGGTTTTGAAATCTTGCTAAAATTTACTTTCAATCTACACTTAAACCTTATCAAAAAAATCAGTTTGGGGTAAGTCAAATTGGAAAGTGTTCAAAGGAGACAAAATTTGTAAAATATCGAAAATTTTTAATCTTAAATCCTATTTTTCTATATGATCGAGCAAAAAATCGACCCCCCCAACCTGGGGTTTTGAAATCTTGCTAAAATTTACTTTCAATCTACACTTAAACCTTATCAAAAAAATCAGTTTGGGGTAAGTCAAATTGGAAAGTGTTCAAAGGAGACAAAATTTGTAAAATATCGAAAATTTTTAATCTTAAATCCTATTTTTCTATGTGATCGAGCAAAAAATCGACCCACCCAATCTGGGGTTTTGAAATCTTGCTAAAATTTACTTTGTAAGAGATTGTGTAGAAGTAAAAGCCAAGATTTTGATTTTTTTCACAAAATTTTAAAGAACCGTCGAATTAGGTGAAGAAAAAGACGAATTTCATGAAAAACGTCTGTTAATAACTTTCTGAAGAAGACGATTTAGAAAGTCTATAATAACTCGTTTTGTTGCCGTGTTAACATACTTTATGAGTTTGTGTAGAAGTAAAAGCCAATATTTTGATTTGTTCACAAAATTTTAAGGAACCGTCGAATTAGGTGAAGAAAAAGACGAATTTAATGAAAAACGTCTGTTAATAACTTTTTGAAGAAGACGATTTAGAAAGTCTATAATAGCTCGTTTTGTTGCCGTGTTAACGTACTTTTTGAGTTTGTGTAGAACTAAATGCCAATATTTGATTTGTTCACAAAATTGTAATGAACCGTCGAATTAGGTGAAGAAAAATTCGAATTTCATGAAAAACGTCTGTTAATAACTTTTTGAAGAAGACGATTTAGAAAGTCTATAATAGCTCATTTTGTTGCCGTGTTAACGTACTTTATGAGTTTGTGTAGAACTAAATGCCAATATTTTGATTTGTTCACAAAATTGTAATGAACCGTCGAATTAGGTGAAGAAAAATTCGAATTTCATGAAAAACGTCTGTTAATAACTTTTTGAAGAAGACGATTTAGAAAGTCTATAATGGCTCATATTGTTGCCGTGTTAATGTACTTTAAGAATATATATAGATCTTTTTTCGACTTTGTTTATTTGATTTCAAAATTTTCAATAATTAGCGATTTAGGGGCCAAAAATTTGGCATTTTTGAGTTACTTTGACTATATTTCCCACTTTTTCAAGACAAAACATACAAGTTTTTGGTATCATGGTAAACTAGAATTCACGCTTCCAACATCCATGTTATTATCTTTTTAAAGTATTGCCAAACAAGAGAATGCGAGGGCAATGTAGACACCGAAATCAGGGTCGATTTTAGCAAAATTTTCGAATTTTCAAAGTTGTTTAGTTTAATAACGTTTTTGTTACACGACGTATTTATAAGTATATTATGTCATTTTCTTGCCCATTTAATTCTCTTTACGAATATATATAGGTTGAAAAGTTTCGGTTTAACTTCATTGCCTAATTTTCCGATTTTCCAAACTTTGCTGAAAATAGGCAAATTTCAGCCAAATTGTCAAAAATCGAGTTTTTATTCCTTTACTTTTTTAACTTTTTTTAACGCCAGGTCGATGCCCCAGTTCATGCTGATTCCAAAACATATTCATTTTTTAAATTTGGTTCAGTAGTTTTCGAGATATAAGCCTTTTTCGGACGCATACCAGCCCCCCAACCCCACCCCACCCCCCCAACCCAACCCCCCCAACCTTTCAATTTCATCCTTTCCGTCTCCCCCCTCCGTTGCAACCACTTTTTTTACGTATTTTCATAGTCGTACTATATTATAGCTATAGAGCTTCTCGAATATATTAGTTTTTATCACTTTGATAATTTACTTCATAATTATAGCGGCTAACCCAGATGACAAAGTGAAACTTTCGTTTGCCGCGTCCATCCGGTCACGTGACATGCTTATGCGTGCGCTGTCAGGTCAAGTGACAGCAGAGAGTAGCTCATCGATTGCGTCCCTACCTCCTCGAGGTAAGCATGTATAAATATGAACGTGGTATCGTATCGAAAGTTTCAAATGAAGGAGAGAGTGTCGGAAAGTTAGTCATTAGTAGTAACAGATTGGATTGCAATGGGTTCGGCGGTTGGCCTCAGATTGGATTTGGCCCGGCGCACTTGTGTGCGCTTGTCCCGGCGGGGCCTCGGGGCTCTCGACCCAGATTCCGCGCGTCGATGAGCACGTAGGTGCAGATAGAGGAAATACGTGCAATACATCGTTGGAAACGGTGGATTTCAGAGATTTTGGGTTGATATGCCTCCTGTTCTTTTAGATATGCTTTGTTTTGGCTACTTTGACGGTGACGTGAATGAAGATAAGGTTGTAGCTTGTTTTGTTGATGAGTTGGAATGCCCTGGGGGAGAAAGAAAGAAGGCGTATGTTGCCAAATTGAAGCTCGATCGTGATTGCAAAGCGGAAATGGCCAAGTACAGATACAAGCCACAAGTTGACACAAGTTTGGCCATTTCGTTCAAGTTTGAAAATTTTGCAGCAAATTGTCAACCCGGGGAGGCACTAGGAAAAGTAGAAAAGCTGTTCAATGGCATCAAGCAAGTCAAGTTGGGAAAATTGAGGCCCAATGACAAAATATCCGCTGATAAGTGTCAATGGAAGTATAATGGATGGATTGACTTTTATGGTTCTGCTGATTGTCGTCGGGCCATGGATTTATTAAAGCAAGACCAGAAGAACAAATACAACGGCATGAAATTTGTGAAAATAGGGAAGCTGAGGAAACTTATATGCGATTTTAACGGTAGAGCGAGGATGCCAGTTATAAAGAAGCCAGCAATGAAGGTTGTCAAAAAACGTAAGCATTTCACGTGCTGGAATCAAAAGCTTATAATTCGCAGTCAGCGAAAGTTCATTGTGTTCGAAGTTTCTGATTGTGCTATTGTTTTCTGAAATTGTTTACTGATTGTTTGATTTTGTTTGATAGATTAGTTAGTAGAAGTAGTCAAAGACTCTATTGCATTTTCTTCAATTCCAAATGTCGCAGATTTTAGAATATTCAATCAAGTTCGTAATCAAATTACTCTATATAGATAGCAGTATTGAATTGGTCAAATTTATAACCTCTCAATTTGAATTTTGAAATTTTGAATTTTGAATTTAAAAATTGTCTTGATTCTTTTCAAACTTCTTTTTATTGATGCGTTGTATTTATAAATTTATATAATTCATTCAATTAGCGGTCGGTCTGCAGGGGAAACCCTAGATTACCAACAGACCTTCCTGAAAATCAATCAATTCAAACCTATTTCTCGATTTTCATTGTGTACCGTAGCGAATTATGCAGTTTTTAGTCTTTTTCATCGGGTCAAGGAGTTGTCCAAATCGAACCAAACTCGGTATGGAGTATCCCATGTGTACCTAGAGTCTCAAACAGAAGGAATTTTTGGTATAGCTTGCCTAGGAAAAAAGTTAGGTTTTCATACGGAAATTTGCGAATTTCGCGAATAACGAATTTTAAAAATAGGTCTTTTTCGTCGGGTCAAGGAGTTGTCCAAAGTGAACCAAACTGAGTATTGAGTATACCATGGGTGCCTAGAATCTAAAACAGAAGGAATTTTTGGTATAGCTTGCCTAGGAAAAAAGTTAGGTTTTCATACGGAAATTTGCGAATTTCGCGAATAACGAATTTTAAAAATAGGTCTTTTTCGTCGGGTCAAGGAGTTGTCCAAAGTAAACCAAACTGGGTATTGAGTATACCATGGGTGCCTAGAGTCTAAAACAAAAAGAATTTTTGGTATAGCTTGCCTAGGAAAAAAGTTAGGTTTTCATACGGAAATTTGCGAATTTCGCGAATAACGAATTTTAAAAATAGGTCTTTTTCGTCGGGTCAAGGAGTTGTCCAAAGTGAACCAAACTGAGTATTGAGCATACCATGGGTGCCTAGAATCTAAAACAGAAAGAATTTTTGGTAGAGCTTGCCTAGGAAAAAATTTAGCTTTTCATACGGAAATTTGCTATTATTTCAAATAAATTGCAATTATTGAATTTTAAAAATAGGTCTTTTTCGTCGGGTCAAGGAGTAGTCCAAATCGAACCACACTCGGTATGGAGTATCCCATGTGTACCTAGAGTTTAATGCAAAAGAAATTTTTGCTATAGCTTTTCTAGGAAAAAAGTTAGGTTTTCATACGGAAATTTGCGAATTTCGCGAATAACGAGTTTTAAAAATAGGTCTTTTTCGTCGGGTCAAGGAGTTGTCCAAAGTGAACCAAACTGAGTATTGATTATACCAGGGGTGCCTAGAATCTAAAACAGAAAGAGTTTTTGGTATAGCTTGCCTAGGAAAAAAGTTAACTTTTCATACGGAAATTTGCTATTATTTCAAATAAATTGCAATTATTGAATTTTAAAAATAGGTTTTTTTCGTCGGGTCAAGGAGTTGTCCAAATCGAAACAAACTCGGTATGGAGTATAACATGTGTACCTAGAGTGTAATGCAAAAGGAATTTTTGCTATAGCTTTTCTAGGAAAAAAGTTAGGTTTTCATACGGAAATTTGCGAATTTCGCGAATAACGAGTTTTAAAAATAGGTCTTTTTCGTCGGGTCAAGGAGTTGTCCAAAGTGAACCAAACTGAGTATTGAGTATACCATGTGTGCCTAGAGTCTAAAACAAAAGAAATTTTTGGTATAGCTTGCCTAGGAAAAAAGTTAGGTTTTCATACGGAAATTTGCGAATTTCGCGAATAACGAATTTTAAAAATAGGTCTTTTTCGTCGGGTCAAGGAGTTGTCCAAAGTGAACCAAACTGAGTATTGAGTATACCATGGGTGCCTAGAATCTAAAACAGAAAGAATTTTTGGTAGAGCTTGCCTAGGAAAAAATTTAGCTTTTCATACGGAAGTTTGCTATTATTTCAAATAAATTGCAGTTATTGAATTTTAAAAATAGGTCTTTTTCGTCGGGTCAAGGAGTAGTCCAAATCAAACCAAACTCGGTATGGAGTATACCATGGGTGCCTAGAATCTAAAACAGAAAGAATTTTTGGTATAGCTTGCCTAGGAAAAAAGTTATCTTTTTCATTCGGAAATTTGCTATTATTTCAAATAAATTGCAATTATTGAATTTTAAAAATTGGTCTATTTCGTCGGGTCAAGGAGTTGTTCAAATCAAACCAAACTGGGTATGGAGTATCCCCTTTGTAGCTAGAGTCTAAAACAAAAAAAATTTTTGGTATAGCTTGCCTAGGAAAAAAGTTAGTTTTTCGAACGGAAATTTGCGATTATTTCAAATAAATTAATCGGAAATTAACGTACGAAAAGCTAACTTTTTTCCTAGACAAGCTATAGCAAAAATACTTGTTGTTTTTTACTCTAGATGACCAAGGGATACTTTTAATTAGAAATTAAGTATTCGAATATTTAATTTCTAAATATAGTATTTTTCGTCGGGTCAAGGAGTTGTCCAAATCGAACCGAACTCGGTATGGAGTATCCCATATGTACCTAGAGCGTATTGCAAAAGGAATTTTTGCTATAGCTTTTCTAGGAAAAAAGTTAGGTTCTCATACGGAAATTTGCGAATTTCGCGAATAACGAATTTTAAAAATAGGTCTTTTTCGTCGGGTCAAGGCGTTGTCCAAACCAAACCAAACTCGGTATATAATATCCCATGTGTACTTAGACTGAAAAACAAAAAGAATTCTTGCTATAGATTTTCTAGGAAAAAAAGTTAGGTTTTCATACGTTAATTTCCATTTAATTCGAATAATTAATTTTAAATAATTTTTTAAAAACAGGTCTTTTTGATTAGGCCATAGAGTTGTCCAAAGTGAACCAAACTCGGTGTGGAGTATACCATGGGTATCTAGAGTGTAAAACAAAAAAAAATTTGCTATAGCTTGTCTAGGAAAAAAGTTAGCTTTTTATACGGAAATTTGCGAATTTCGCGAACAACGAATTTTAAAAATAGGTCTTTTTCGTCAGGTCAAGGAGTTGTCCATATCAAACCAAACTCGGTATGTATATCCCATGTGTACTTAGACTGAAAAATAAAAAGAATTTTTGCTATAGCTTTTCTAGGAAAAAAGTTAGGTTTTCATACGTTAATTTCCAATTAATTCGAATAATTAATTTTAAATAATTTTTAAAAATAGAGGTCTTTTGGATTAAGTCATAGAGTCGTCCAAAGTGAACCAAACTCGGTATGGACTATACCACGTGTACCTAAAGTGTAATAGCAATGAAATTTTTGCTATAGCTTGCCTCTGGAAATAGTAGTCGGAGTTTCCTATTGCAATTGGATTCTAAATCAAGAGGTTTTTGCCCACGTTTTTTCAGCTTTGACAATGCATCAAACTGTTATCGTTTACACTGGGAGTGCTCTTATTTATGAAAGGAGTCCTGCGACTAATGTAAGAAACGTTGGTAATTCTACAACATCTGTTGGAAGTCTTCTCACAGAACTGAATGCACTTAAGGCTCAAATCAGGCAACTCGATGAACGAATCAAAACTTTAGAGAGGGCTAATGCTGAAATTGTCGATTTGACTGCAGACGTTAGCTTTGAAACGACAGTTTCTGTTCATTCTAGCGACATGAGCGACGAACTGCCCAATGGCATTTGAACTAAATTTAGATAAAGTGATTGTTTAGAGGTTAAATTTAGAACTTTGTTGAGTTATTGTTGCCAAGCTCCCAGAAGTAATCTTTTGTTGACTTATTTGAGTTGTTTTGTAAACTTTCGGTTATTGTAGTTTCATGATTTATCCCTTTTAGTTTCACAAGTTTTGACAATAAGCTATGTGTTCTCAGTCGGCCTTCTGCTAATCATATCAGTTGAACTGTAGTATTTCATTAAGGTTCTCAATAGCACTCTTATTTTCAGATAAAGATGCCATTCAGAATTGAATTTGTGTTTCTAACAGAATCATGCCAAGTCATAAAATTATCCCTATTCGACCCCCGTTGGCCAAAATAGGTGGCAATAAATCAAAGAATGCAGATGAAGGAAGATAATAAAGTAACATTGAAGTTAGAGAATGGTGACACTGAATGCGTTCTCCTGAAGCATGGGCCACCAGCAGCAATGAATGCTGAATTTGAGAAATTTAGCGAAATTTATTCGGCCTTCTCCGAACAATGCGAACAAGACTTGCTTTCTACGCCAACCAGGGGTACAAGGTGGACAAGCAGTGCAACAGGCACACCTGAGAACATATCTCAAACGCCGGGGACTTTGGTAGGAGTAATATTAGTTTTGTATTGGTTTAGATTAGTCAAATTAGAGAGACGTAAGCTCAAAAGGGAATGTATTTGATGAAATTCTTTTTTGACTCGAAAAGCTTCAGAAACCTTTGTCATTATAGGGGCGCTTTAAATGGAATACTTTTCTTGAGAGCTGTGTCAATGTAAATACTGGTTGTTTAGAAATGCAGAAACCACGCCAAAGTTGAAGAACTTCTGAAAGAAAACAAGGAGTTTATCTCAACATTGATCCAGAGTCACAACAAAACCTTCGCTGAATGCAACAGGAAGTTGGAACAGCAACTGCAGAATTTGAAAACTATTGTAAGGGTTTTTGAATGTTATAAAAAATAGTCTGCTTTAAAGTCGATTAAGAAAGCTTAGCTTTAGATGGTAGCTATTATTTATTAAGAAAGTTAGGTATGAATGTCTCAAGCCCTATCAGGACGGTATAACTATTGTAATGGTCTAACTAATGGTTAAGGTTGTCCAATAATAACTTTAGAGAGAAATCACTAAAAAGACTACCCAGGAAGGCGAAGTTGAGGAGCAGGACCACGGAGAACAGCCACCTAGTGTTTACAACGGTGTCGATCTTGAGAGCTTACCAAGAAATGACAAGCCCGAGCAGTACGGAAAAGTTCTGCGAGTTGCTCTGTGGGGTGAAAACGGACTCCAAAGAGAAATTATCTCCCCCACTCGAGACAGCGAAGTGAGAAAACCTACTTCGCCAAAAAGAACCAAACTTTTTAAAGGTATATTTCAACTACAAAATTCTACAAAAAACTTGAGGACGGTAATTGGGAAGAACGTGTTAATAATAAGTATAGAGCAATGGAAAATTCGGAAAAGCGATTTTATTTTGGCTTTTAGATAATTTAAGATAATTACACCAGATGTCACTTACAATTTTTTTAGACCTGGTAAAGAAAAATTTTCCACCCCGAATGTGGCCCGATGCATATTCCGAATCGCGAACCGCCGCAAACAGATCTGGTATTGACTCCCTGAGATACAAAAAGAGGAAATCAGATCCATTCTGGTGTGAGCAGCTGAAGAGGAGGACAGATTCTAAGAAGGTTAAGAAGAACCAATCCAGCGCTCCCTCACAAATGGAACCGGCTGACGGATCAGACAGAGAGCAGCAATCTCAGCAAAATGTTGAAGAAGAAGAAAACCCCTTAGCTTCACCTAACAGTGATAATTAGTTCATTTTGTATAGAGTAGTTTTCTTTTTTTTAGAAAGGTGCAGTAATCTTAGTTGCTTATTTTGTTCAATACTGACGAGGTGCAGTTTTTCATTCATCAAATTTAAGGATGTTTAGAGAGAGATAGAGTTATTGATTTACAATGTATTCCAGCATTGATAGTAGTAATGTTTGTTTTCCTCATAAAGTTCTCTGAAATTTACTATGTTTACCAATAGTGATTTTCTTCAAGAAATGAAAGAGAGAAAATTAAGCATTAGAATGGTAGATATGACAAAAGTGAAGAGAGAAAAAAGATGATTTGGAAGAATTTCTAAAGCTTTTTACTATGTCTTTATTTTTCCTATCTCAATTCGATTGAAGTTTTTCAGAGTGTTAAAAATGAAAAGAACATCGCGTCAAGAGCAGGCAAAGAAAAACTTTCACTTCGACTCAGAAGCCGAAAGAGAGAATGCAATCAAGGCAAACCTTGCATCAAACAATATGGCCTGGCTCTTTGTGGACAAAGAATTAATACTTCTAAGTCTAAATAGCACAAAGTGGCTTGAAAAGCTCAAACCGTCGCAAAAATTGAGCATGATTGAGGGTCAGAGCTATGACTTGAGGAGGAAGGTAGAAATATATCCCTGTCGCCTTTTAACCAAAGGGAATTTAAAGTATGTAGAACGGGCGATGTTTAGTTACCAAGCAGAGATGGACTCGGGAAAACGGCCTTCGGATCTGAAGACCACAATTCTGACAGCATCGAAAGCTCCGTTGGTAGAAGAAGTTGACTTTTTGAGCTCATCTCGTGCACCGAATATGACGAGCACGGCGATTACACTGGGCAAGGAAAGTGGGAAAGCCAAGAAGTCGAAAGCAAGCTCAAGTCAGCAACCAGTGGTCAACCAAAGCCAGATTCGTGAACAGGTATTTTTCAATCATTACAAATTGAAAAGGTTTCAGGCAACAAAAAATGTAAATTTTGCAAAGTTCACTAGCTGGTTCATTCTATTTTAATTGACGAGTAGGCCAATTTGCTTTTTTTGTATCCAGGATGAACAAGAGGATTTCACGCAGCCATGCTCTTCGATTCAACCTGGTCTTACTTTTGACAATACAGCGCGAAACGAGGACAACCCTGACTGTGGTCCAAACTGCCCGCTGCTCAATGAGTTCTTGAACTCTTATGCCCTAGAGATGGACGCACTGCGAAAATCTTTTGAAGAGCAAAAGAAGAAGGAGGAAACAAAGCGGACAAATCTTTGCTCTAGAATCGATCAGAAAGTAAGCTTGCTCTCCATTTCTTTTATACCGTTGTCATCATAAACTGAATATTTGAAAGGGGTTTTTTTTTCACTTTTCCTCATCTGATAGATGTAGGTTTTCGCTACAGTTTTGCGATATAGGCACTTTTTTAGTCTGCTGAGCTGAAGGAAGTCCGTTTCGTGGAGGTGCATGGCTTCCGTAGTGTAGACGAACACCCTTCACGAGCTACACATAGCAAAGTAATTCTCCACGAGGGCGAAGACCTGATGTCCATACATGCAGGGGTCGATGTTGGAAAGCTGGCTAGGGCGCTTTATGACAGGCTTTTCAGCGAAAGTGATTGTGGGAACTTCATTCTTGCGCCTAGACGGAGGGAGGATGACGGTAGGACGGCAGCTCCTCAAAACCTTCTGGAGAAGTTTATGAGTAAGAACCTTTGTAATTATTTTGGTTTTGTTGAAACTTGTTCACTTTTCCCGCCTTGAAATTTTTTCACTTTGACTTTCAATCTGAGATGCTAAAGCTCGAAAACGAGAGAAAAACCGTAACTTTTAATAAAGCAGCATGACTAATAAATCGCATTTAGAAGTTTTTTTGCATTTAGATGTCGTGAAGCAGAAATACCCTGATACCTCGAACCTGGCATGCGATGAGGCGAGAAAAGCGGCAAATCAGTATGGAAAGGACTGTAGAAAAAGGGGTGGTGGCTCAACAGTGAGTGAGTCCAACTGAAGAGATAGTTTGAACTGCAAAATCTAACTGAAAGTTTTACTTTCTTCGACTTTTGAGAACACCTTTACAGATTAGTAATTGTTTGTGATAAACTGATCAGTATATATACTTGTTTGCTCTTTGTCTCAATTTTATGCCTCAGATCACGTTTAGTTGTATATTTTATAGTACAATTTTGATTGCTTGTTCAATGAGTTTTATTTTATTTTCATGTTTTAACGTTAATCAGTTCTGCAATCCAAATTTTTTATATGTGTAACCGTTCAGGTAATTCAACTATTAAAAGGCTGTTTTTCCTTCAAGAAACTGATATTCACCTAAAAACCAAGGCAATGTTTGATTTTTTACCTTCTTTTTTTATTCACCGGGTTTATGAGTTTTTCTTTTTAAAGCAACTCGTTTCTAAATCGTTTCCAAGTTTTTGCAGAATTATGATTAATTGTGAAGACCTAGTTATTGCGGATGGGCAAGTGGTTCGTCAATTGCTCAAAGATTTTGATGTATCTCCTGAGTCAATGCTGCCTTTAAACAGTTTCGAGGAATTTGAAAATCGTCTGAAATTTGACAAAAAGCTCATGAAAGTGTATTATTCGCTGAAAGACCTTTATGAGCAGTGTGATCAATCTGGTTTCAAGATCTTACCAGACAAATTTGGAGGCTTTGGACTATTTAATCATACAGGCAGAGTTTTGAAGCCATCACTTGAACCCCTTAGGCCATTTCCTGTCGGCCCTGTCAAAAACGTCCCTGCCGAGCTTCAAAACGAAATGTCCGATCTTTCAGTCATGCGGGGTGAGTTGGACGCCGATGAACAAGTCCTACTCGGCCCGATTCGTTTCGCCAATCACTCCTGCTCTCCTAACACACAATTTTTTCTTGGTTACACCAGCCCCTTCCTTCCGCATAACAATTGCGTTTTCCTTAAAGTAATAACTTCAGTACAGCCCTATGAAGAAATCACCGTAAGTTACGGTTCAAATTACTTCAAAGATGGTCGGCTAAAATGTAGATGCCCACATACAGAAAAACACGAAAGTTTGATGCAGGAAAATCCTCAAGAGTCTTTCACGCCCCAGATTCCAATCAGTCTTTCCCAATCGAAAGAATCATCAATTACTGGATCACAGTATTCAGCAAGTCAATCAAGTTCCGCGACCCCTATCATTTCTCAAGCTGACAGAAAAAGACGAAATTCAAGTCAACGAAAACGGAAAGTGAAGAGAAGACTGGTTGACGATTCAGCAAGTCGACAAATTCGGACATTCATTCATCAAGTAGATTCTAGCAGATCTTCGGAGTTAGAAATTTCGCTTGGTGACAAGATAGAGAGAACGGATGAGCGTGCAACTCTATATAGTAATGAATTTGAGTCTGACATTTCTACTCAAGATGCCACTTCAGTTCCACAATCGCAGTCCGAAGAAGAATCAAGTGATGAGGGTGAAGAAACCGAGCAAGACCAGGAAGTCGAATTTTCTTTCTCGTCAGCCCCTCTGAGTTGCAATCAAAATGTCACTGCTCATATTGCATCAATGACTTTGTTTGGAAATGTTGCAAGGCATTGTTTACCTGACGAAGCGTTGTATGACCTCCTGAAGTGGCACAAAATACTTCATCCGCAAGACAATTTACCGGCCCCCAATTTCATAAAAAATGAAACAAGGAAATTAACTGACCGATACATCAAAGGGACAGAGGCTAACGGCAGTGGGGAAGTTATTTTTCTGAGTTTTGCTGATAAAATTCAGGAAAAAATTGAAAAGTACATAAATGAAATTTTAGCCTATGCTAATCCAGATACCAAAACAGATCTGAAGCTCGCAGATTTGTTCGATGGAAATACAGTTACTTTCAAGCTTATTCTCAATACAGATGGAGTTCGGGTGCAAGAGTCCAGTGACTGCTCGGCTTATCCTGTTTGGGTTGCTCTGGCTGACCTACCACCGAAACTACGAGCTTCATTTGATAATATTTTTCTGTGTTCCTTGTGGTATGGTAAAGGAAGTATACACTGGGATTCAATATTTGAGCACTTTTCTTCTGAAATATCGAAAAACAGGAAGATTAAAGTGAATGGGGTGGAATACGAACTGAAGTTTACAACTGTTTTTGTGGTACTGGATCTTGTTTGCAGGCATGACGTCCTGCAAATGAAAAAGTTCAATGGACACTATGGATGCGTTTTGTGTACCATGCGAGGCGTGCAAAAATATCCAGGTAGTCGCTCGTATCCGAACAATGAAACTTTTACAATGCGTGATCCTGGGATGCACGAGTACCTTGTAAGACAATTTGAGAGTGGGAGTGTAGAAGAGAAGAAAAGTAGAAAAGAGAAAGATCCAGAGGTGGATACGCTTGGAGTGAAGGGGCGCTCTTATCTGTTCAAAGTAATTCCAAATCTCCCGTTGACTTGTCCCGTTGATACAATGCACCAATGTCTCAAAGGAGTTGCGTATGACTTGATCAACTTTTTTGCTGAACAGCTGAGCTCCGTCGAATTAGAAATAATTGATGGCGCCACAAAACAAATTGTCTTACCAAGCGAATTCAAGAGATCGATTAGATCATTGAGATCACGTGAGCACTTCAAAGCTAACGAACTGAAAACTTTCCTGCTTTATTTTGCGCCAATTGTGTTCCAAACTTATCCAGAAAGCTCCGTGGCGCATCAGTCGAATCTGCAAAGACTCAGTTACTTGGTCTTCTCCCTCCGCTCTATGTACGAAAGTGAAGCCGAGGCAGAGTTTTGTGGTTACCTTTTAGAAGCTTTCTGCTACAACATGTCCCTTCGTTATCCCTTAAAGAAATTCGACTCCATTAATTTCCATCTGCTTCGACATCTAGCATGGCAATGCAAGTTTTTTGGGCCCCCGTGGACTACGTCAGCAACAATGTTCGAAAGTGCCAATAATCATCTTATCAGGACCTTAACTGGCACTGTCAATACGTGCAGCCTCATTGTCAAACGATACATTCGGAACAGACACTTTGATGCCTTGGAGGTGAAAGATGATAATTTAACAGGCTTTCTGGAAACGTTGAGGGGCAAACAAAGCAGCTTGAAGGAGGAATATTCTATGAGGCAAAACGAAGTGTACAAAAATTTTCAAAGCAAGTTTCCCGGAGCCCGGTTGTTCTGCAGATATCGAGGCGATTTTAATCTGGACAGCCAATTATACACAAGATCTGAATCAAACAGTTTTGTTTCTTTTTCTTCGGAGAAAGAAATTTTGGTAGGCCAGATCTTGTTATTCATTGAGCAAGATTCAGTGATTATGTGCGCTGTTCAGCTCTATGACGTTGTTGACAAAATAGTTTTGGATCTTTCGTCAACTGACTTTCGTGAACGTAAAATCAACTTTAAGCCTCTTGGTTATCTTGTCGAGAAGTCCTCAGAAGTTCGAGTTTTGAAGTGCACTTTAATAGATAGCAAACTTATTCCCTTTTTGTTTCTCGACAACTTTTACTTCATTCATGTGCTCACACATTTCGAGCATGACTAATGTTGAGTTGAACTTGAATAACTTCAGACTTCAATCAGGATTTATCTTTGAACTGTCTCCTAGCGCTGATGTTTTTTCAGAAAAAAATTAGTTTTTAGTACTGAAATTTATTATTTATTATGAGAAACTAGTTCAAAATGTGATTTCTTTTTTCATTCAGTTGTATAAATTTCTGCTGTTTGTGTCCCTTTTCGGTTTAATTTCGAATAATGTAGATCTATGTTCCGGATTCTTTTTATTCTTAATTACGCAAACTTATGTTTATATATATGTATATATATATATATGCATGTACGTTTATATGTGTGCATGGAGTATTCCGTGTGTACTAAAAATTTAGAGTAGAAAGAATTTTTGCTATAGCTTTTCTAGGAAAAAAGTTAGGTTTTCATACGGAAATTTGCG
Source organism: Convolutriloba macropyga (assembly GCF_964194025.1). Taxonomy (NCBI): domain Eukaryota; kingdom Metazoa; phylum Xenacoelomorpha; order Acoela; family Convolutidae; genus Convolutriloba; species Convolutriloba macropyga. The sequence goes on from NC_134475.1 coordinate 34,574,283, forward strand.
AATTTCGCGAATAACGAATTTTAAAAATAGGTCTTTTTCGTCGGGTCAAGGAGTTGTCCAAAGTGAACCAAACTGGGTATTGAGTATACCATGGGTGCCTAGAGTCTAAAACAGAAAGAGTTTTTGGTATAGCTTGCCTAGGAAAAAAGTTAGTTTTTCATTCGGAAATTTGCTATTATTTCAAATAAGTAATTTTAAAAACAGGTCTTTTTCGTCGGGTCAAGGAGTTGTCCAAAGTGAACCAAACTGAGTATTAAGTATACCATGGGTGCCTAGAGTCTAAAACAGAAAGAATTTTTGGTATAGCTTGCCTAGGAAAAAAGTTAGCTTTTCATACGGAAATTTGCGATTATTTCCAATATTTAATTTTCAAAAATAGTATTTTTTATCGGGTCAAGGAGTTGTACAAAGTGAACCAAAGTGGGTATGGAGTATCCCATGTGTATCTAGAGTGTATTGCAAAAGAAATTTTTGCTATAGCTTTGCTAGGAAAAAAAATAGGTTTTCATACGGAAATTTGCGAATTTCGCGATTAACGAATTTTAAAAATAGGTCTTTTTCGTCGGGTCAAGGAGTTGTCCAAAGTGAACCAAACTGGGTATTGAGTATACCATGGGTGCCTAGAGTCTAAAACAGAAAGAATTTTTGGTATAGCTTGCCTAGGAAAAAAGTTAGTCTTTCATACGGAAATTTGCTATTATTTCAAATAAATTGCAATTATTGAATTTTAAAAATTGGTCTATTTCGTCGGATCACGGAGTTGTCCAAATCGAACCAAACTCGGTTTGGAGTATCCCATGTGTACCTAAAGCGTATTGCAAAAGGAATTTTTGCTATAGCTTTTCTAGGAAAAAAGTTAGATTTTCATTCGGAAATTTGCTATTATTTCAAATAAGTAATTTTAAAAACAGGTCTTTTTCGTCGGGTCAAGGAGTTGTCCAAAGTGAACCAAACTGAGTATTGAGTATACCATGGGTGCCTAGAGTCTAAAACAGAAAGAATTTTTGGTATAACTTGCCTAGGAAAAAATTTAGCTTTTCATACGGAAATTTGCTATTATTTCCAATGTTTAATTTTCAAATATAGTATTTTTTATCGGGTCAAGGAGTTGTACAAAGTGAACCAAAGTGGGTATGGAGTATCCCAGGTGTACCTAGAGTGTAATGCAAAAGGAATTTTTGCTATAGCTTTGCTAAGTTGGGTTTTCATACGGAAATTGGCGAAATTCGCGAATAATGAATTTTAAAAATAGGTCTTTTTCGTCGGGTCAAGGAGTTGTCCAAAGTGAACCAAACTGGGTATTGAGTATACCATGGGTGCCTAGAGTCTAAAACAGAAAGAATTTTTGGTATAGCTTGCCTAGGAAAAAAGTTAGCTTTTCATACGGAAATTTGCGATTATTTCCAATATTTGATTTTCAAAAATAGTATTTTTTATCGGGTCAAGGAGTTGTACAAAGTGAACCAAAGTGGGTATGGAGTATCCCATGTGTATCTAGAGTGTATTGCAAAAGAAATTTTTGCTATAGCTTTGCTAGGAAAAAAAATAGGTTTTCATACGGAAATTTGCGAATTTCGCGAATAACGAATTTTAAAAATAGGTCTTTTTCGTCGGGTCAAGGAGTTGTCCAAAGTGAACCAAACTGGGTATTGAGTATACCATGGGTGCCTAGAGTCTAAAACAGAAAGAATTTTTGGTATAGCTTGCCTAGGAAAAAAGTTAGTTTTTCATACGGAAATTTGCTATTATTTCAAATAAATTGCAATTATTGAATTTTAAAAATTGGTCTATTCCGTCGGATCAAGGAGTTGTCCAAATCGAACCAAACTCGGTTTGGAGTATCCTATGTGTACCTAAAGCGTATTGCAAAAGGAATTTTTGCTATAGCTTTTCTAGGAAAAAAGTTAGTTTTTCATTCGGAAATTTGCTATTATTTCAAATAAGTAATTTTAAAAATAGGTCTTTTTCGTCGGGTCAAGGAGTTGTCCAAAATGAACCAAACTGGGTATTGAGTATACCATGGGTGCCTAAAGTCTAAAACAGAAAGAATTTTTGGTATAGCTTGCCTAGGAAAAAAGTTAGTTTTTCATTCGGAAATTTGCTATTATTTCAAATAAGTAATTTTAAAAATAGGTCTTTTTCGTCGGGTCAAGGAGTTGTCCAAAGTGAACCAAACTGAGTATTGAGTATACCATGGGTGCCTAGAGTCTAAAACAGAAAGAATTTTTGGTATAGCTTGCCTAGGAAAAAAGTTAGCTTTTCATACGGAAATTTGCGATTATTTCCAATATTTAATTTTCAAATATAGTATTTTTTATCGGGTCAAGGAGTTGTACAAAGTGAACCAAAGTGGGTATGGAGTATCCCATGTGTACCTAGAGTGTATTGCAAAAGAAATTTTTGCTATAGCTTTGCTAGGAAAAAAATAGGTTTTCATACGGAAATTTGCGAATTTCGCGAATAACGAATTTTAAAAATAGGTCTTTTTCGTCGGGTCAAGGAGTTGTCCAAAGTGAACCAAACTGGGTATTGAGTATACCATGGGTGCCTAGAGTCTAAAACAGAAAGAATTTTTGGTATAGCTTGCCCAGGAAAAAAGTAAGTTTTTCATACGGAAATTTGCTATTATTTCAAATAAATTGCAATTATTGAATTTTAAAAATTGGTCTATTTCGTCGGATCAAGGAGTTGTCCAAATCGAACCAAACTCGGTTTGGAGTATCCCATGTGTACCTAAAGCGTATTGCAAAAGGAATTTTTGCTATAGCTTTTCTAGGAAAAAAGTTAGTTTTTCATTCGGAAATTTGCTATTATTTCAAATAAGTAATTTTAAAAATAGGTCTTTTTCGTCGGGTCAAGGAGTTGTCCAAAGTGAACCAAACTGGGTATTGAGTATACCATGGGTGCCTAAAGTCTAAAACAGAAAGAATTTTTGGTATAGCTTGCCTAGGAAAAAAGTTAGTTTTTCATTCGGAAATTTGCTATTATTTCAAATAAGTAATTTTAAAAATAGGTCTTTTTCGTCGGGTCAAGGAGTTGTCCAAAGTGATCCAAACTGAGTATTGAGTATACCATGGGTGCCTAGAGTCTAAAACAGAAAAAATTTTTGGTATAGCTTGCCTAGGAAAAAAGTTAGCTTTTCATACGGAAATTTGCGATTATTTCCAATATTTAATTTTCAAATATAGTATTTTTTATCGGGTCAAGGAGTTGTACAAAGTGAACCAAAGTGGGTACGGAGTATCCCATGTGTACCTAGAGTGTAATGCAAAAGGAATTTTTGCTATAGCTTTGCTAGGAAAAAAGTTGGGTTTTCATACGGAAATTGGCGAAATTCGCGAATAACGAATTTTAAAAAAAGGTCTTTTTCGTCGGGTCAAGGAGTTGTCCAAAGTGAACCAAACTGGGTATTAAGTATACCATGGGTGCCTAGAGTCTAAAACAGAAAGAATTTTTGGTATAACTTGCCTAGGAAAAAAGTTATTTTTTCATACGGAAATTTGCTATTATTTCAAATAAATTGCAATTATTGAATTTTAAAAATTGGTCTATTTCGTCGGATCAAGGAGTTGTCCAAATCGAACCAAACTCGGAATGGAGTATTCCATGTGTACCTAAAGCGTATTGCAAAAGGAATTTTTGCTATAGCTTTTCTAGGAAAAAAGTTAGGTTTTCATACGGAAATTTGCGAATTTCGCGATTAACGAATTTTAAAAATAGGTCTTTTTCGTCGGGTCAAGGAGTTGTCCAAAGTGAACCAAACTGGGTATTGAGTATACCATGGGTGCCTAGAGTCTAAACCAGAACGAATTTTTGGTATAGCTTGCCTAGGAAAAAAGTTAGTTTTTCATTCGGAAATTTGCTATTATTTCAAATAAGTAATTTTAAAAATAGGTCTTTTTCGTCGGGTCAAGGAGTTGTCCAAAGTGAACCAAACTGAGTACTGAGTTTACCATGGGTGCCTAGATTCTAAAACAGAAAGAATTTTTGGTATAGCTTGCCTAGGAAAAAAGTTAATTTTTCATTCGGAAATTTGCTATTATTTCAAATAAGTAATTTTAAAAATAGGTCTTTTTCGTCGGGTCAAGGAGTTGTCCAAAGTTAACCAAACTGAGTACTGAGTATACCATGGGTGCCTAGAGTCTAAAACAAAAAGAATTTTTGCTATAGCTTGTCTAGGAAAAAAGTTAGCTTTTCATACGTTAATTTCCAATTAATTCGAATAATTAATTTTAAATTAATTTTAAGAATAGGTCTTTTTGATTAGGTCAAGGAGTTGTTCAAATCGAACCAAACTCAGCATGGAGTATCCCATGTGTACCTAGAGTGTAATGCAAAAGGAATTTTTGCTATAGCTTTTCTAGAAAAAAGTTAGTTTTTCATACGGAAATTTGCAATTTTTGCGAATAACGAATTTTAACTACAGTTTTTTTTATTGGGTCTTAGAGTTGTCGAAATCAAACCAAAGTTGGCATGGAGTATCCCATGTGTACCTAGTGTGTATGACAAAAAGAGTTTTTGTCATAGTTTGCCTAGGAAAAAAGTTAGTTTTTCATACGGAAATTTGCGAATTTCGCGATTAACGAATTTTAAAAATTGGTCTATTTCGTCGGATCAAGGAGTTGTCCAAATCGAACCAAACTCGGAATGGAGTATTCCATGTGTACCTAAAGCGTATTGCAAAAGGAATTTTTGCTATAGCTTTTCTAGGAAAAAAGTTAGGTTTTCATACGGAAATTTGCGAATTTCGCGATTAACGAATTTTAAAAATAGGTCTTTTTCGTCGGGTCAAGGAGTTGTCCAAAGTGAACCAAACTGGGTATTGAGTATACCATGGGTGCCTAGAGTCTAAAACAGAACGAATTTTTGGTATAGCTTGCCTAGGAAAAAAGTTAGTTTTTCATTCGGAAATTTGCTATTATTTCAAATAAGTAATTTTAAAAATAGGTCTTTTTCGTCGGGTCAAGGAGTTGTCCAAAGTGAACCAAACTGAGTACTGAGTTTACCATGGGTGCCTAGATTCTAAAACAGAAAGAATTTTTGGTATAGCTTGCCTAGGAAAAAAGTTAGTTTTTCATTCGGAAATTTGCTATTATTTCAAATAAGTAATTTTAAAAATAGGTCTTTTTCGTCGGGTCAAGGAGTTGTCCAAAGTGAACCAAACTGAGTACTGAGTATACCATGGGTGCCTAGAGTCTAAAACAAAAAGAATTTTTGCTATAGCTTGTCTAGGAAAAAAGTTAGGTTTTCATACGGAAATTTGCGAATTTCGCGATTAACGAATTTTAAAAATAGGTCTTTTTCGTCGGGTCAAGGAGTTGTCCAAAGTGAACCAAACTGGGTATTGAGTATACCATGGGTGCCTAGAGTCTAAAACAGAACGAATTTTTGGTATAGCTTGCCTAGGAAAAAAGTTAGTTTTTCATTCGGAAATTTGCTATTATTTCAAATAAGTAATTTTAAAAATAGGTCTTTTTCGTCGGGTCAAGGAGTTGTCCAAAGTGAACCAAACTGAGTACTGAGTTTACCATGGGTGCCTAGATTCTAAAACAGAAAGAATTTTTGGTATAGCTTGCCTAGGAAAAAAGTTAGTTTTTCATTCGGAAATTTGCTATTATTTCAAATAAGTAATTTTAAAAATAGGTCTTTTTCGTCGGGTCAAGGAGTTGTCCAAAGTGAACCAAACTGAGTACTGAGTATACCATGGGTGCCTAGAGTCTAAATCAAAAAGAATTTTTGCTATAGCTTGTCTAGGAAAAAAGTTAGCTTTTCGTACGTTAATTTCCAATTAATTCGAATAATTAATTTTAAATTAATTTTAAGAATAGGTCTTTTTGATTAGGTCAAGGAGTTGTTCAAATCGAACCAAACTCGGTATGGAGTATCCCATGTGTACCTAGAGTGTAATGCAAAAGGAATTTTTGCTATAGCTTTTCTAGAAAAAAGTTAGTTTTTCATACGGAATATTGCAATTTTTGCGAATAACGAATTTTAACTACAGTTTTTTTTTATTGGGTCTTAGAGTTGTCGAAATCAAACCAAAGTTGGCATGGAGTATCCCATGTGTACCTAGTGTGTATGACAAAAAGAGTTTTTGTCATAGTTTGCCTAGGAAAAAAGTTAGTTTTTCATACGGAATGTTGCAAAAGCAATGAAATTACGTCAAAAATGGGTGGGACGCCTTTCGGGCGTCAAGATTTTTCGGTGTTCTCTCCCCCCCTCCCTTCGCTCTTGCGCTCTCTCGGTCGTCTCTCGCTCGTCTTTCGCTCGTCTCTCGCTCGTCTCTCGCTCGTCTCTCGCTCGTCTTGTTCGTCTGACGCTCGTCTCTCGCTTCGGTTGCCTTTTGGTTTGAGTTTGTCTATGCTTATGATGTGATGATATGTTTATGTTGATTTCAGCTTGCTTAAATGTGTTATTTAAAAAGTCTTAGTTCTTTAGAGGTGCACTTTTTTCTCAACATTGGTAGGGAAACTCCTTGATAAAATTTGCTTTCCAGCAAAAAAGTTGTTTTCCTATTATTGTTCATATTATTGTTCATATTGAGATCTTCATGCACCTCACGTTGCTAAAAAAGACTTTAAATATACGGACTTTGTGGAGTTGTCGAACCCTCTGCTCTTCATCTTCATTATGGAGCTGCTTTCTAGGTTGGTGCATTTAAGAGTGTAAAAATAAAAAAATTCCACCTTTATTCTGGCTTGCGAGGAAAGAGTGTAATAGTGAATTAATTCCACCTTTATTCCGATATATTTTACGGGGAAAAGAGTGTAAAGAGTGTAAAAATAAAATATTTCCACTTTAATTCCGGCGTTATGAACTGGGGAAAAGAGTGTAAAGAGTGTAAAAATAAAAAAATTCCCCCCCTATTTCTCCGCTTAATTAAGGGTGGAAGAATGTAATTCAAAGACTGGAATTTTAATAATAAGGGTGGAAGAGTGTAAAAATAATTTTAAGAGTGAAATTATAAGAGTGTAAAAATAAAAATTAAGTGTAATTTTTAACAGTGGAAATAATTATTTTTCCACTCTTTCCGCTCTAAATTTTTAAAATTCCACTCTTTCAATTCCACTCTTCCACCCTTAATTAAGCGGAGAAATAGGGGGGAATTTTTTTATTTTTACACTCTTTACACTCTTTTCCCCGGTATTTTTGGGTAAAAACCTCGACCCGGGCACGGCACCTTATAAATCTTAGTACGGCCGTAGTACGTTGCCGCTGTAAACTTGAGAAGAATTAGTACGGTTTTACTAAGACTTATACGGTGCCGTAGTGAGGCCTTAGTATGTTTTCCAGGTCTGGTCAACCTGGGTAGCTACACAACCAACAAACTTGTTCAATAAAAATATTATAATCTGCAATATTAATATCTGCAAAATGATTTGCATTCAAACTACATAAAGAGAAATGATTTAAGATCTTGAATCCTCAGATCAACATCCAGGGATCCCTATAAACAGGGTTGCTATAACTTTACGCCATTTTCAGTCAAAATTGGGGCGTAATAGTGATTGCATTTTTAACATAGCAAGTGACTGGGGAGGGGATTGCATGAAATACTGATCAGGCAAAATGAATGGAAATAAATGGAAATGATCCCAAAATCATTTGCTATGACGCATACGCTGCGTTCCTCCATTTTCCCAGGTCGAGTTGTCGGGGTTAAAATACGTAAAGGTATGTCAGGACGGCGGAGAAAGTTCGTTATATTAATGAGGTGTAAATCATATTAGAGGTGGTTCTACCAAAATCCACCGCTCAATTATAGAAGATTTTAACGTTAAATTTCTAATTTTTGGACCGTTATTTACTGCTTTTCTTTATTTTTTTATTTACTCTGCAAGTCGGGTAAAGCACCTCAGTTGTCCGTATGTAAATATTGTTTTGTTCAACAAAGACCGCAAAAAAAACGCACATAAATCTCTTAATAATTTGCTTAGTATGCGCTCGAAACGCCCTCTGATCAGGCTTCAATTAAAACCGACGACAATCTATATTTCATACATTTCAAACCAAAGAAAACGTCTTACGTTTTAAAGAGACAAAACTGATGCATCTTACGTTTAAGACCGACAAAGACCTTCTTATGTTTAACTTCGGCGAAAAGCGATGTTTCTTACGTTTTAAGGGTACAAAAACAGGGTTTCCTGGATTCCAATATCGACAAAAAACCGACGCTTCTAACATTTCAAACCAACGTTTCCTACGTTTTAAATTGATGAAAACCGACCTTTTTTGTTTTCAACCGACGAAATGCTTCTTCCGTTTCAAAATCGACAAAAACGGACGCTTCCTATGTTTCGCGATGGACAAACGTCAACGATTCTGATGTTTAAAGCAGACAAGAACCGGCGCTTTTGATGTTTAAGATCGACAAAGAGCGACAAAACCGACAAAATCATTTTGGTTTTTAGCTGTTTCGGCGAAGTGAAAGCCACGAAATACGACAATTTCCTCGCTTTAGTTTGAGCAAAGAAATTCAACTCGAGTACCAATTAAGAGAACGGACGTAGCCTGAGACTATCTATATTTGATTTTTTTACACCTGTACAATGCTTTTAATATACCAGGGTTGATTATAGCTGGTTAACTGGTAAGAAATTGAAACTGTTTCAAAAATTTTACAATGTAAGTGGTGTATAGTATGTGCTATTCAAACACTATAAAAACAAAAATGAAAATTGCACTTTCAGGCACTTTTTAGATGAGAGAGAAGTATGTTCACTTTTTGATATTTAGTCTTGGCAATAAGTGTCGCAGACAGCTAACTAGAAACGATCAAATGCCAACATCAAGTGGATCGTGTTTAGGCGATTTTGAGATCTTCTGGAATACACATCAACGAGATTGAGAAATATGAGTTTCTATCGTTTTACTATGTGGACTAGGGGACACAAAAAGACGCAAGCAGGGTATAATTTTATGGGAAAATCGCAGAAATTGCATAATGTTTTTATATAACAAATGTCAGCGGAATTAATAAGGAATACGTTAAAATTTAGAAATAACAGGAAAATTATGTAAGATCAACTCTTAATTCAACGCAAAAACGTGTATGATCTACGCTTAGATGCACAAAATTATGTAAGATCAACGCTAACTTCAATGCTAAACTATGTAAGATCAACGCTTACTTCAACTCAAAATGATTAATATCTGCGCTTAGAAGTGCAAAATTATGTATGGTCAACGCTAAATTCAACGCAAAAATTATGTAAGACCAACGGTTAACACAACGCAAAAAAGTGTATCATCTACGCTTAGAAGCGCAAAATTGTGTAAGATCAAAGCTTAATTCACCGCAAAAATGTCTAAGATTGAGGCTTGGAAGCGCAACATTATGTAAGATCAACGCTAAACTATATAAGATCTGCGATGTGTTCCGCCTTCAGTTAATATTGAATGTGTGGTGTTGGTGGTGGACGTCAGAGAACCAAGCTAATCCACTGGCTTCACTGAGGCCGGTGTTGATGGTGTTTCAAAAAAAGATGCTTGAGTTATACTTCCTTCCGCAAAATTTTGTAAGATATAGGCTAAGAAATACAAAATTATGTAAGGTCTACGCTAAGAAATACAAAATTATGTAAGGTATACGCTAAGAAATACAAAATTATGTAAGGTCTACGCTAAGAAATACAAAATTATGTAAGGTCTACGCTAAGAAATACAAAATTATGTAAGGTATACGCTAAGAAATACAAAATTATGTAAGGTCTACGCTAAGAAATACAAAATTATGTAAGGCCTACGCTAAGAAATACAAAATTATGTAAGGTCTACGCTAAGAAATACAAAATTATGTAAGATCTACGCTAAAAAATACAAAATTATGTAAGGTCTACGCTAACAAATACAAAACTATGTAAGATATATGCTAAGAAATACAAAACTATTCAAGGTCTACGCTAAGAAATACAAAATTATGTAGGGTTGAAAACGGCAATTACTTACCTTTCAACGCCTTAAGCGTAGATCGTACATACATTCGACGCATCAACCGCATTTTTTACCGTTGTCAACGCGGCCCGGGTTAGAGTTGATCCAAATCGAGTCTTTGTGAATGCTTCTTTTATAAGGATCCCTGAACATTTTTTAAAACAAAGGCATGATTTTTGCTCTGTTTAAAATTTAAATTGGAACCATAAAAGCTTCGAATTACGATTCGCAATCTGAAATTATGTGAGGTAGGAGTTAAGCATCACTTTGTTGTCCTTTTCAGGAAATCCACTTCGTGCCACTCAGACAAGGGAATGTTTGTCAAGATAGAGACACTCTATGGTGGAACCAGTTTTGTAAGTTAAAACCATTATCTTATTCCATTAGATTTCAAACCTCACAATTTCAGATTTTTCCTAATTATTGCCGGACCTGAGTGTCATAATAATTCAGTACTGAATCATGAAAATTTCATTGATTTTTTCTATTTCAAGAATTCTGGACAGGGCTTTTTATAGCCTGATAATTTTAAATTTCAGAAATTGTTTCTTATGTTTTCCTTCTCAGACTGAAAAATAGACTGGGTTTGGTCTGCACAGAATGAAATTTTGATGAGTCATACACTGATTTTTTTTCTGGACAGCCTAAAATTCAGACTGATTTTTTTCTGCAAATAAAGACGTTCAGCCCATTTCTTGTATAAAGAAAATCGTTGTCTGAACTGAAAAAAGGTTCAATTTGTTAGAGTACATGAGCTAAAATATTCATTCAAAATTGCAGTTTTTTGAATAAAATCAATAAAAAGTGAGTTTTGCCGGTTTTTACGAACTGGTTTGTTATATATAAACTCGCTTGCTATTTATATTAATAAATAATGCCCCCCCCCCCCCGTTTTAACAAGCGTTTATTTTTACTATTACACTTAACTCGTTTATTTATTTATTATTACACTTAACTCCACTTAAATCCAGTGTCACACTTCAATTATATATAACGAACTGGCTTGTTGCTATTTATATTTATGATTAACGTCCCCCCCCCGTTTCAACAAGCGTTTAGGGTTTGTAACGTGTCCTTACACGATTTTACTTGGTTTTTGCCGGATCGTGCGGCACGTTTGCCAAAATTTGCAATTTTCGAAAAATTCATTTTTATTATGATTTTACTCTGATCAGAAAAAACAATAAACTAAGAATGCCAGTGACAATTCATGAAAAAAAAATGTTTCTGGGTTTTGTCTGCACATCATGCGAGATAAATTTACCCTTAGGTCACTCTGATTCAGGACTGATTTAACGTTTTACCATTGGATGCTAATCAATCAGTGCTGAAAGGCTCTGACACGAGGCTCCGGGTGCTTAAATTTGATGTTAACTTTCATATTATTCATGTTAACAGTAATATGTTTATTAGCCTGACAAAAATTTTCACCAACTCCTTTCTGACAACGTCAGTATGCATTATGCATCCAGGCCGATGTGTCAACGCTTAAAAACCCAAAATTATCTAAAGTTAGCTGTGAATGCGTTGAGTCTACGTAAGATCTACGTTTGAGGCATTGAAAAGAAACTATTGCCGTTTATAAGCGTCGAACTTACATATTCTTGCGATTTTTGCGTGAATTTCAGCGTTGATCTTACATAATTTTGCGTTTAATTTAGAGTTAATCTTAGATAATGTTGCGTTGATTTTACATAGTTTTGGGGGCTTAATATGGGTGTGGGTGTATGTGCGTGTGTGTGTGTGTATGTGTGTGTTTGTGTTTGTGTGTATGTGTGTGTGTGTGTGTGTGTGTGTGTGTGTGGGAGGGTGGGTGAGGGTTGGTGATAGGCAGGCCGATGGGTATTAGGGCTTTTGTTAGGTTACCAATTTTAGAGTCCCGAAAATAGTTTTGTGTTACTCAATTTGGGTGCATTGAGAACTCGCATTGTCGGATTTATTTTGTTTCGTCCCCCCATTATTTTTTAAGACCCTCAAATAACAATTTGTTTTTTGTTATATAGTACGCTACTTTGTAAAAAAATGAACGTGCGCCTAGGGGCGTATCAATTATTTGGCCACTAAGCTGGGGGAGGGGGAAAAATAGATCCCAATGTTTATAGAACCCAAAATTTCACAAAATGCAACTAGTAAGCGCTCATTAATATGCAAGAACTACTCTTAGAAATGGAATAAAATCATCGCTCCTAAATGCAGAATGCGTAAGATCTACGCTCAGAAACGCCAAAAATAAGTAAAATCCACGTTTAGCAACGTAATGTTACAATCCGATTTATAAAAATTGCGGTTTGTCAGAAAAATAAAAAAAACTGTGGCACAGTGAGATATAAGAAGTGACCGGCATGCAGGAAGTCAGTGGTTCCGATCGCATAGGTCGAAATCTTGTTTTGATAAGTTTTGGTAAGATAAACGCTAACTTTAACGCAAAATTATGTAAAATCTACGCTTAAAAGATAGGCAGAAACTACCGTTGACCATTTAAAAAAACTCACCGCAATTTTCGTACATAATTTGCGCTTACTGAGTTGAATACAGATACGTAAATTCAATGCATTCAACGGAAAATTACGCAAAAAAGATAGGGTAATTTTTTTCACTTGTCAACGCTAGATACCGCTTATCTCATATAATTTTGAAAAAATGCTTCCGCCCGGGAAGTGACTTTGTGGCTTTGGGTTCAGGTATCACACGAAATCCACGACTTTAGCATTACTTCTTATCACACCCACACAATCTTCAACAGCTTCTTTGTCAGATCAGGCAAGATTGTTCACTTATCTTAATTTATCTTCATTCAGCCTCGAAAGATCTTGCAATATAACTGTCCAAAAATGCTGATGCAAACACATGCAAGGCACTATGTGTCTAAGATTTTGTTGTAACGTATGTACAGAACCAAAGAGTACATAAATGTTGAATTTCATTCGAAAATAAAGTTAAAAGTCCAATTTGACAGATTAGTCAAAGAAAAATTTTCTTCCTAAAATGAAATAGACCAAAAGTACCCCGAAGCGATAGCGAAGTAGCTGAACATTTACAGCGGTTTGATTCAAGTGTCAAAAGTTAGATTTCTAACCAAGTCTAATATTTTTGTGTTAATTTTAGTGTCCCATGGGACACTTAGGACAAAAATTAGGCTATCACTTCTGTAAGTCTAAGTTCAATCTTTCAAAATAAGCTTTCTGCCTCGAAGCTTTAGTGACCCATGAAATAGTACCCCGGGTTCTCTAAGATTTAATTGCCAGCTAACTGGCTGAACTGAGTTAGTAGTTGATAAAACAAGGCTACCAGCCACCAGCTAACTTGGTCCATTTTCGCTCATCAAAACTCGGGAAATGGACCAAGCCGTCTGCTAACTGGTAGGCTTGTTTTATCCACTCCTATAAGCACAAACTAAAAATAAAAATAGAAATGGACCAAATTGTACTGGTAACTAGAATCCCTGTTTTATTCACTACTACATCCACCACTATATACACAAATACTCGTTCAATTTTGTGTACAAAAAAAGGCATATAGCCCTTATAATTTATGAATTTCATACGCAAATATCCAAAAATTTTCAAAGTTAATTCAAAGCCTAATTTCATATCTAATATATCAAACTATACTGAAACAAATCAGGGTAACCGGGCCCGCAAAATTTTTTTCAATAGAAATATATGAACTGAGAATCACTCAAAATTGCTTAGAATTGGATAAAAAGAAACAAGTTTCATTAAAATTTTGATTTTACCCTTGGAGACAATTGATCTAGGATGTTTAACTGAGTGATTCTATGTACCAGGGTACATTTTTTTGAGCCGAGTCTTGAGAGGTCTTGTTAAAAGGTTGACTCGCCTTTACCACGCTACGGCAGTACTGCTCGACCTTTCTTAATGGCAACTGTGGGGGAAAGTGCACCTACAGAATGCTTGAACACTTTTAATTTTAACTATTAAGCTGACTGAACTCTTAATAAAAATCTTTAACAAAGATAGCCTCCACTACATGCACAATACGCGCTCACTTTGCTTAGTCTAAAAACAGTCCAATAAATGATGGAAAGGAAAAGTGCGCATCATGCTAAAATGACCGAAATTAACAGAAATGGCCGCCACCATTAGCAGAATGATATCAAATGAGTTAAAATTTCAAAAATAAGACATATTCAAACATAAGCTTGCAGGTTCAGTATTTATTAAAATTTTTATTTAGTTTTTAATAGATTATACAACGCATTCAGTTTAATGGAAGGAATTAATTATTATTTTACTTTAAAACAGGTAATTACTTGGGAAATGATAACTAATTTTCAGTTGAAAATCATGTCCCAATATTCTAGAAAAAGAATGTTCTAGAATAATTCTCCATGAGTGGACGTTTTTTCTCCACGGCACTCTTTGACTATTCATCATGGCTTTCACTTCTCTACAAAAGCAAGCAAAAATTTTATGATGAACAAATGTATACCCGGTGAAACACCGATAGTTAAGTCAAAAATAAATCTGATCCGTGAACCTGCTTTGCAGATGGTGAAACATGGTCGAAGACCTTTCAGGTTGCACCTGCGTCGCAGATCGGTGAAACCACTTCGCGGATATTATACTTATAAACATGATCTCTAAACTGATTTCTATATGGCCAAATCTATATCTGTTAAGTTGGATGCAAAATCTGCAACCTCCATTTCTAAACCTAAAGAAAGAAATATGCTTATAAACTTTACAAATATTACACTCCAGATATTGATTTGGATTGGCATAATGGTCCCCAAATGTTTAATATAATCTTTTACCTTAACTATATCTTCGCATATATAACAACAATATTCTAACTCTTTGCAGTCATTACAACATTCTTTCCAATGCTTATTTTTACACTTATCACAATTCATTTTTCTCTTTCGAAAAATCTTTTTTTTTCAAAATTTTCCCTAATAAAACACACCATGTCTCACTCAAATGACAGCAATGTAAACTTCTTCGACGTCTGTGATTTATCCTTTGGAACAAAGAAAGGTTTATACAGACATCATATGATTCTAAACATAAAGAATTGTAAAAGAAAATGTTTGGCTCTGATGACGAAGCCCTAATTGATGTTAAACCTAAAGTTGAAAAGGTTATACCCCCATCACACCAACCCATACCTGAAAACATGGAGAGAGTGTATAACCCAGAAGAATATTACTTCCTCAGACCTAAGCCCCAAACTGAGAGTGAGCCTAAAACTGAGAGTAAGTCTAAAACTGAGAGAATACCTAAAGATAACATCAAAGATATTATTAAAACTAAACCCACTACTGAGGCTAATCCTCCAACTAAACCAAAAGATATTATCTAGTCTAAAATTAAGTTTAGATGTGAAGAATGCAATGACGAATTTAAAAATAAAATAGCCCTAACTACTCACTCATATAGTCATAATCCTAAGTATCTAAAAAACACAGAATACTTCGATATAAACTCTAGCCAGAACATGAAAGAGTTTTATATTACTGATAAAGATGGAAATTACATTGAAGATATAGATGAAGCTATTAATAACTCTTTAGAAGAAATTAAAAACTTTTACCAGTTTTGTAAAGTTAGGACTTTTAAATATAAGATCACAGCCAAGTATGATTACAAGAAGAGAACCAAAGAAGAAGTTAAGATCACAAAAATATTCTTCTACACTGACTATATTATTAATAATGCAATTTATGATTATGGTGACTTCAAACAACGGTTGGATTATGAAAAAGAATTATATGAAAGCTATGTCTATGACTTTGAGTTTCTCGGATTAAGAAGTATTCTGATAAGTATTGAACCAATTAAAGCATCTATTGGTAGTTATATAGAATTACCCCCCGATCTCAAAAACTCTAAATCAATATTAATTATACGCAATTCCAAATACAATTGCTTGCAACTAACTATTACTGCTTGGCTACATCCTGCCATTAAAAACTTTTACCAGTTTTGTAAACTTAGGACTTTTAAATATAAGATCACAGCCAAGTATGATCACAAGAAGAGAACCAAAGAAGAAGTTAAGACCACAAAAATATTCTTCAACACTGACTATATTATTAATAATGCAATTTATGATTATGGTGACTTCAAACAACGGTTGGATTATGAAAAAGAATTATATGAAAGCTATGTCTATGACTTTGAGTTTCTCGGATTAAGAAGTATTCTGATAAGTATTGAACCAATTAAAGCATCTATTGGTAGTTATATAGAATTACCCCCCGATCTCAAAAACTCTAAATCAATATTAATTATACGCAATTCCAAATACAATTGCTTGCAACTAACTATTACTGCTTGGCTACATCCTGCCATGGACTATGCAACACGTGAAAGTAAAAACCAGAATAAACTAATTGCACCAAGACAACAACATGAAGATGACTTCGGCTATAAATTAAGAATACAAAAATTGTACAATATTAATATTTGGATATACAAGCCCTGTGGTGATGGTAAAGTAGAATTATTGAAACAAGTGGATGACTTTGATAAAGATAGAAAAGATGACAGAATATTAGTTGGAAAAAAAGCCAGAGAGGAACACTGTGCTCTAATTAAAAACATAGAAACCCTGTTAGATCGTCCAAATAAAAATAACATTAAATATTATCATTGTGATAGATGTAAATATTTGTTTAACTCTCAAATTAAATACGACAACCTTATATGTAGCCACTCTTGCAAACCAGAGATTGTTTGTCCCAAGAAAAAACATATTACTTTTTTAAATGAACATAAGCGCCAGAATACCAAAAAAAATATTATAACTGCTGATATAGAATGTTGCATTGTTGAAGTCGCATCTAATGACTATAAATATGTAAAGGCTGAACGCATACCAATAAGTATTGGCTACATCTGGCAAGGTAGTTTCAAATACTACTTTGATCTAGACTGCATCAAAAGGTTTGCTAGAGATCTATTAGAAATAGAAACAGAAACTAATTTCAAGTTAAACAAACCAATGATATTTAATAAAGAAGATGAATTATATCATGAAACCAATAACACTTGTCATATATGCAGCAAAACATGTATTAATGAAGTAAGAGATCACTGTCATGAAACTGATAATTATAGAGGACCAGCATGTAGAATGTGTAATCTAAGATACAAACAACAAAACTTCATTCCCGTAATATTCCATAATGGCTCTGGTTATGAGTTCAATCTACTATATATTGAACTCTTTAAACAGAAAAATGATAAAAGAAAAGTAGATAACCTACAACTAGCTGCCGGTAAGTCTAAGATGTTTAGTATTGTTTGTCTTAAATTCTTAGATAGTTATATCTTCTTAGCTATGCCTCTAGATCAAATGGCAATGATATATCATTATAAAACTAAAACACTATATTCATATGAATACTTTGGTTTAGATTCCTTGGGAACCACGACAAAGTCGTATAGTGACGTTATAGCTAATCTAAATATAGAAGACTTCAAAACCTCTCTATCTAAAAAATTACCAACACAAGAGGAAGTCGATAACTTTAATAAAGACAACAGTCTTAAAACTGGTAAAGATCAGTTATAGAGTATTTACAGAAGGATGTGGAAATATTAGACTACTGCATGAAGGAATATGTCAAATTAAGTATGAAAAAATTGGACTCAACCCACTACATTAAGTTAGTCTCCCGGGTTAAGGTTTTGATTGTTGGTTAATGTCAAGTTGTGTTACATTAGATACATTACAAGATAAACAAATGCTAGATGATTTTGATCCTAAGAATACTAAAGAGAAAGGAAAAAAGAATTGTAACAATGCTAAACATGAAGAGTATCTTAATGCATTAATGTATAACACACAGAGAACTGTAGATGAATGTAGAATACAATAAGTTGGGGATAACATGACAACAAAGAAACAAGTCAGAATAGACTAAACACATTTGATGATAAAAGATTTTATGTAAATAATATTAAAAGCTATCCTCATGATGAGAATCCATATCTATTCAAAGGAGATTTAAAAAATAAAATTAATAATACTACTTTAGTGCTATTAATAAAATTAGGGTTAGATGTAAGTAAAGAATCATTAGAATCATTAATAAATAATATTTTCCAGCTAACTAATAATGATGATAGAAAGTTAATTGAAGCTGCTATTAGATTATATAATGATATACAATATTAATAAAAAACAAACTATTTAATAATATTCTACAACCGCCTATTAATAAAATGATAACTTGCTTCTCTTGATTTAGTAGTTAGTACATTATAGATCATCGTCTCTCCCAAATATTTTTCCATATCACTATTTCCTTTAGTTAATTTGTTTTTACTATTTTCTATAGATTTCTTTTTACTGGTTTCCCTTTCTTCTATATAATTAGAATAACTTTAAATTAATAATTTATCATGCCAAGGATCCCTAGCATGGTTGATAAACTCTTCCATAGCCCGATATTGTTTTCCACAAGCTAAACTTTTTTTTTGTAACTCAGAGTAGTTTTCATCAGGAGAATTTTCATTAGCCATTTTTTCCCATTATTATAGCTTTTCAATATATAAAAAATGACTAAGCTAGATAAACTTTTAGAATTAAATAAACTAGAAAAATAAAACAGAAAAAATAGATTAGAAGATAAATTAAAGCAACAAGAATAGAAGAGTTATTTGAACCTTTGACTAAAACATTAAATGCAAACAATGAACAGAATCTAGCATTGAGTGAACAAACATTAGGAGCAATAGATTGGCAAAATCAGGAGTTAGATAAACAAACTAGGATGATCCAGCAAGCCGGTTCCCAGTTTAATGAAGCATTAATGAAGTCTAATGAAGCTTTAATGAAGTCCGATGGTGAAGCATGGACAAAGTCCAATGAATCTGTAGAGGAAGCTCGAGATAAACCACGATATATAGCAGATAAAGACACAGCTCAAATTATTAATTAAATGTCCTTTCAATCTAGCCCCCAATTAAATTTAAAGTTCGGAAATTTAGATATTGGCAATTTGAAATGAATGGTGTTAAATTAACTTATCAAGAAAACTCATTTATAGTAAAAGATTATATATTTGAATTTTCAGATGGGTTTATAAACTTTCTTACTAACCCAAACGTAACATAAGATGATAAGATCGAGGAAGATGAACACAAAATTAAAAGGTTTTTATTTGATATTAGATATGATGTAGGAAAAGGCGATAAGAAAAGTAGTAGATATAGAACAATAAAAAGTATACTAATGGGAAAAGATGGTGTATTCGGTAGGTGTTCAAATAGCATCTGCGAAGCAGGTTCCCTGATTGACATCCGCGAAGCGGGTTCCCCGATCAACCCAAACAATTTAGTAGAAAGATTAGAATTAATTATACTAAAAACAAAAACTGGTTATGATGGATTATATGATGAAATGTTAAAAATATCTAAACAACTATTCTCAATGAAAATAATTAATAAAGAACAACTAGATAATTTTGTTTTTAATTATGGTAAATAAATAATGGTGGAAAAACAACAAGGCACAACTAAAGCTAAACAACAACTACTAGCTAAAGAAGTATTTAGTCCTCAAATAACAAAGTTTAGAAGAGAAAGAATAAAACCATTATATAAAGATGAAACATGGTCAGCTGATTTATATGATAAGTCATCTCTAATTAAATACAATAATAATTATAAAATTATTTTAACAGTTATAGATATATTCACAAAATATGCATGGGTTATTCCATTGAAGAATAAATCTGGTTTATCTACAACTAATGGTTTTAAAATAGTATTAGATGAAGGTCCGCAAGGTGGATTCGAAGATAGAAAACCAGAAAAGTTATGGGTAGATTGAGGTGGTGAATTTTACAATAAAACAATTAAATCTTTACTTAAAGTATATGAAACTGAATTATATTCTACTTATAGTGATTTAAAAGCTGTGTTTATAGAGAGATTTAATGGAACTCTGTTACACACAATTAATAAACCAATGTTCATCAATGGTGATGGTAATTGGGTAAACATATTTAACGATGCTGTTGTAACATATAACAATAACATTCACTATTAATATGACACCCGTTGATGCTTCTAATACTCCCGATAAAGTTAAATACACTTTTAGTTTAAAGAATATTAAAGGTAAACCTGGCTATGCCCAAAACAAACTTAAAGTCGGTGATTATGTCAGGAATGCTGACAAACGTAACATTTTCTCTAAAGGATACACTTCTAATTGGAATAGAGAATTTCTTAAAGTTAATGAAGTTCTAAAAACACAACCAACAACATATAAGATAGAAGATATTAAAGGAGAGATAATAGAAGGTAAATACTATGAACAGGAACTATTAAAATCCGAGTTTGATTTTGAATCTAATAATAAGGTTTTGGAATCATTAAATATCAGGGAACCTGCTTCCAGAATAACCTTCGGTTGTAAGCCATGTCTAATTATAAGTCCAGGTCTAAGTCTAAGTCTAATTATAAGTCTAAATATAAGTCTAATTATAAGTCTAAGTCCAATTATAAGTCTACGTCTAAGTCTAATTATAAATCTAATTATATGAGTAAGTCTAATTATAAGACTAATTATAAGACTAATTATAAGTCTAATTATAAGTCTATTTATAAGTCTAATTATAAGACTAATTATAAGACTAATTATAAGACTAATTATAAGTCTAATTAAAAGTCTAATTATATGTAAACATATACAAAGATGATAAGAAATAGATTTAACCAAGCAAAACAACAATCTGTAATAAATAACTTAACACCAAGTAAGGCTCGTCAATTATACTTAGAAGATAACGATAACATTGACATGAAAGATACCTATAAAATTACAAATGTACACCCGCCCATAGATGAGAAAGATGTTGTTAATAAAGAGTATTGTGACCATAACTTATTATCCTCTTCTAACAAAATAGACATTTTATGTAAAAAAATAACTGAAATGAGAAAGGGTGACTTCGATAAAGTTACAACTAAAAGCTTAAAACTAAACAAAATACAAGTTAATGAAGAACCAATTAATGAATTTATTAAATCGACAAATGAAGTTACAAATACTGTTAACTTTTGTAATAAAGTTGCTAGTGATACCATCTCTAAGTATAATCAATTAAAACTAGAGATTGATAATAATATATTTAATCAGAATACTACTAACATTCACCTAGATGATATGTTCACTACTGGTCTAAAAGAGTTTAGAGAAATTAAAAAAGGACTAATTCTGCGGTTGATGAAGCCCTTACAAAAACTAAAACACAGTAGTACAATATACAATAGCTATATTATTAGAAAGTAGGGTAGTAGACAACAAAGAACAAGCAAGACTAGAGATGCATTATGATTTTAATCATGAAGATATAATGAAGAAGATTGAGAGTTCTTTTACTACTGAAAATGAGTCAACCAACAGCACCGAGTGAGAGATTATTATCTCCAGATCTATCATCTGTATCAGAAAGATTGATAAATCAAAAGCTTCAAGCTAATGGTCAATTTAATAACAACATTAACATTATGAAAGATATTAGAAATTATTATGAATCTGAAATTAATAATTATAATAAGAAGTTAAGTAGATATATTAATTATATTAACGTAGCTGAGATAACAGATAACAGCTGAGATAATAGTATTATCATCTATAGCAATAACTGCAACAACAACATCAGTTGCATTAACAGGTATAGGATTACCTTATTCTATGCCAACAGCTTTTGCTACGGCCACTGTTTGTGGTCCATTATCAAAAACAATTAATACTAAAATAAGAATTAAAATTATAAAGTATTCACAAAAATGTATATTTTAAGTAAACAGTTTAGCGATAAGTCTAACAAACTATATACTAAATCACTGAATGATAATAAAATAGATAACGATGAATTTAATGAATTAGTTAAGGTATATCAGGAATATAAGAAGAATAAGAAAAATCTATTGAGTGTTTTTTTAAACTAAAATTAATAGTGTTTAATTATAATAATGTATTTAGTAATAATAGTATTAGTATTAATATATATAGATAATATTAGAGCTAGTCTTAGTCATAGTTATACCCATACCCATAGTTATAGTTATAGTTATATTTCAGCTCTTATCTTTAATTATCTCTTCTTAGTACGTAAATATAACCCTCTACCTTTCTGCACTACTTTTATACCTTCACCAGTAGTTGCAAATTTAATTAAATCAGTTGTAGCTGCTAGAGCTGCTTTAGGGTTTCTACTTGCAGCCGCACTTCCTATTTTACTTGCTATTTCTAATGCTGTTACTGGATTATTAGCAGCTTTCTTTCCAAAGTTAACGGGGGCTCTACCCACACTTTTGAAGAAATCTTTCAATCCTTCTGCTTCTATTGTCGCATCAGATACTGTCATTGACCTATTTTTCTACACATAGCACAGGATCCCTTTAACATCTTAGGTTCTTTAGCTGAAACAACCCCTCGAATATTATTAGTACCACTATAATGTCTTCCACCAAAACAATAAGAATTAGTTGTAAACTTATTAAAGCTACTCATATTTATATATAAAAAAAACGGAAGTTGAAAAGTATAATCCTTTTATTATTAAGCCTAGGACTAATTCTAAGACAAAACCTAAACCCAAAGGGGCTTCGCCCTTGGTTCCCCAACCATTACCTAAGGCTAACACTAAACCCAAGCCTATGATTAAACTTGAAGCAAGATGCTTATCTCAAGAGAATAAAAAGAAACTAGAAATTATTTATGTTTTGTTAAGACTAATAGGAAATAGTTTGATTAAGTCATTGTCTATGACATTGTCTATGACATTGTCTAGGACACTGTCTATAACATTGACTATAATGTTGACTAGAGCAAGAACTATAAATATACCATTATTATTAACTATATCTGTACTTACACTATGAGATATAACTAAGATATAACCAAGATATAACTATAATATACCTAAGATATAATATCAACCATCTTATTACCATCACTATTCACTCACACTGATAACCTTTCTAGTTAAAATAATATCTGCAACTGCAACACTGAATTTAAAATTAAGTTGTATTGGTTGTAAACCTATATGATCATTTTGATATCTAGTATCAAATACAAATATTCTATAACTACTCTTGAATGTCCTATCATTTATATATGGTTTAATATTATGAGGTAATCCATTATAATCTTTATAAATATTAACAATCTCTTTAAAAGCTTCATTGTAATTATTAGTACCATAAATAATATTCATTCTAGCCTCAGGATAGTACCAAAATTAATATTCACTACCAATCTTACATTAACATTCAGTAACATTCATTATATTAAATGCACTTGCATCATGAGTTTTTTCATTAACGTTATTATTTTCAAAACCAATTATTATGTATTGGGGTCTTTCCATACCACTTTCCATACAAAGATCAAATAAGAATATAGTAGCATTGGGTACATTCTTGTAAAATGCCTTTCTTTCATAATAAATAAAATCTATCTTATTCTTTTTATTTAATCCTTTCTGTACAATAATTCTATTATCTTTATTGTGATCAATACTAAGTACACACCATGATATATCTTTAGTTTCTATACTGCCATCATTAGCTATTGCACCAGCACCAGCATTTGTTCCATAGAGAGCTCTATCATTATTTTTTCTTTTTAAGATTAGTTTTAAATCCTAAACCATATATAATCTTTTCTAAATCATTTAAAAAACCAAATAGATCACCCATCTTAACCATCATATACATATGACCTATTTGTGCAGCAGCATGATCACATTTGAGTTGACTATACCTATTACCTATATTTCTAACAAACCAACTCTCATTTTCATCAACAGTACTAGTTAATAATTTATACATCAATAGATTAGGATGGCAATGATCTATATATTCAACAGTCCTTCCACCACTAGTTTCAAGCTTAATTGAACTAAACAATGCCATCATACCATAATAAACTAATCTGATATTAGCATCATTAGCAAATACACCACCAGCATTATCTGATGCAACAAACTCTATCTCGATTACTCTAAGATATGACTCGGGTATATTTAAATGATTCTCTTCTCTATTGAGAATGATATTGATGCTAGTATTAACTGTATTCATTGTTGCCAGATTATTTGGTTTATACTTTATAATCTTACTTTTGTGTATATCATTATTATAACAATAAGTTGTATTCAAATCAAGGTCCATTTTTATAAGTCAAAAAATGACTGACAATTTAATCTTATGGGAACTAAAAAAGATACATAAATCTTTAATTAAAACTGAAGAAGAACACACACTTAACTTTGGAATGATAAAGCCAATAGAAAAGTTTAAATTTAGTGAACCTATATTTGATACAACAAAATTAGGTTTAATTAGATTATCGGTTTATAACTCAGAGTTTAATGTAAATAGAAGGAATAATCAGTTTTTATATGCTAGTACTGTTGAAGAAGGTGAAACAATAGCAGAACCTCTTAGCTCTAAGAAAAAAAATAACACTGACTCAAACATTACATCTGTCTTTAACTGTAATTGTAAAGGAATCCCATTGCTATATTCAACTGTTACACCAGGAGCATATGAATTAACTGAAATAGCAGAACTAATAAAAGAAGAAACTGATGGTAATGTTATAATAGAACCAGATAAGAATACAATGAAATGTAAAATGGAACTGAAACAAAGAGCACTTCGCTTTGATGTAGATAACTCAATAGCCTCATTACTAGGCTTTAGGAAAGTAGTATATAAACCAGGTTAGTTCACATCTCAAAAGATTATTGATATTATGGGTTTTAGTACTATTAACATTCACTGTAATCTTATATCTGGTGTTAAAGAAAATGGCAATAGCACAGACATACTATATACTTTTACTCTAACTGAACCACCAGGTTACCTGATAAATATTATACGAACTAATATCTTATATCAAAATGTAACAAAGGATAGAATAGAATATATTAAATTTCATATTAAAGATGAGCACGGAAGACCTATAGACTTTAAAGGGGATGTATTGAGTTTTACTTTGCATCTGATTTAGAATTACATTTAGTCACCTGCGAAGCAGGTTCCCTGATAGTCGTTGTCATAGTCATAGCCATAGACTTAAACTTGGTCACAGATATAGACTTAGTGATGGTCATAGTCATAGCCATAGACTTAGACTTAGACTTATACTTATACTTAATTATAAATTTTATTAAACTATAAAACTTTCCAATCCCAATTAATTCTTAATTTACCACAATCATATCTATTTTTAGATTTATCAATGACAATGTACTTATAAGGCCTTGACCACAACTTTTCACATATATTACTAAAATCATTGAAACTAAGTTGAGATCCAGTAAACTTATTATAATATATAGTAGTGATGGCTTTGCCCGTTTGTTCAAAGAAAATAAAGAGATTACAGTTCTCTCTAACATTCTATCTATCTGCTAAGAATATATTTTGTTTAAGATATCTCATATCAGAATTTTCATGTCTAGCTCTACAAAAGTATTCATTAATAATTGATTCCTTAGCAATAACATCAAAAAATATCATGAGTTTCTCTATATGTTTCGGTAGTTTTTCGGGGTGGGGTAATTCTTTTACATCCTTAATAAACACGATATATTTATACTCTAAATCTTTATATTGATTACCAGTATGACCAATGATATATAATCTATCAAATTGTATGCCGGGTATAAATAGATTCTTTAATAAGACTCTCTTACCACACTCACTAGGACCTGCTTTTATACATCTGAGGTTTATCATGATTGTAGACTTCCATTAACATTGATAAAGAAATTTCCTTTACTTTTTACTGGCGCACCAAGCCTTGATACCTTTAGGGAAGGGGTCCCTCCACATCCACATCCACATTGTGAACAAGGCTTATCTCTTTGTTTGGTGGGGGGATCACGAGCCTTCGACCATACTATGTCATCTGATAAGGAGGATTCTTGTTTGTCATCTGCAAAGCAGGTTCCCTGATTGCCATTGTCATTACCATCTGCGAAGCAAGTTCCCTGAGTATCATAACCATTATCATTAACATTATCATCTGAGAAGCAGGTTCCCTGATGGTCATTAACTTCAGCTTTACCTTTAACTTTACAACGAATGCAAAATCACTTATCATACATCTTCGGACATTTAACTTGATTAACTAGAATATCCAAAGCATCCTCTATTGTAAATCTTCAATAAGATAGATCAATAAGATAGATCATATTTAAACAATATGCACCACAATAAGATTCATTATATTCCTGTATTTTTTCATTAGAGCCTAGATCAACATAATCTTTTAAGAATAATGCTGGAGTCTCAACAACAAAACTATCAAAGTAACAAAATTTTCCACCTCCCCTTCTTATAACTAAAACCCAGTGAGTACCATCAGTTGGATGTAAATTCAAAATAATTTTGAAGTTGGTTTCATTGATCATTTCTGGTTTCTCATCTCTCATTATTATTTCTATTGGTATTATACTTATATCTTTACCTATATCTTTTATTCTGATATTATTCATGGGTTCATTATCAATACCAAATTCATTCTTGAATTCTTCAAAACTTAGGATAAGCATTTTTTATATAATAATTATTAATGTTTAATTATGGCAAAGCATCGGCGAATCCATTTGGCGTGCCAAGGACGGAGTCCGTTCACGGATGGTCGAAGACCCATAATTCTAAGTCTAAGTCTAAGTCTAATTTTAAATCTAAGTCTAATTATAAGACCATATTCGACATATAAAAATGGAGAATGGTCCCGTAATTTTTATTATCGTGTTAGTAGCATTTGTTTGCTTTATAATGTTTTATGAATCGCCAAGTAAATATACAAAACTAGAAGAAAACTTTGGTGAGTTTTTGAATAAAAGATTAGTTAAATTTGAATTTGAAAAGTCACATTTACATACTATTGTTTATGGTGCTACCGGCACGAAAGACTTATTTTGTTAGACAATATATAATTTTATACTTAGATCAAAAACAAGATCAAAATCAAAATCAAGATCAGAATCAAAAACAAGATCAGAATAAAAATCAGAATCGAAATCAAGATCAAAAGTCTATGATGGGACAAGAGCAAAAGCAAATGGTTAAACATGACCGGAGGTCTATGGCAGAGCATGACCGAAGGTCCATAATCATAGTATGTATAGATGAAAAGGATTGGATTGATCCCAAGACTGGCGTTCCCTATGCTGGATTTGAAATGGGTGATATAAATGTGATCACAATGAAAAATATACTCAAATTCCAAAATAGTGTAATTGTTCTTGATGATATGGGTGATAAGTTTAATAAGGATATAGTTGATTATTTTACAGAAGGAATAAAGAAAATTATTCAAAAGATTGTGATGTGTCATAAACCAGCTCAGATAGATATTATGGCTAGAATGAATTGTGATACTATTTATATAACAGCTTATAATGGAGCTGATCTATTTAAGAAATTTAATACAACATATGAGTGCAAGCATGACTTCCATGGTATAATTCAAGAGTTAAATAATAGTTATTATAATTGTACAAATGGAACAGATGATGCACTTCAATATGGTATGATTAAATATAATAAGAAAGAGGAAATTTTTACTATTATTGATAAAAATAGAACTATGATATATGACTCAAGAATTGGTTTCCTAGACCTTAAAACTCTTAGTTTAAAGATGAAATAGAGAGTAAAAAAATAGATAAACTTATAGCTTATATTATACCACTATTGATTATTGCTACTGATAGAGCCGTTATTAATACAGATAACTATCAGTTCTATTTTAATAAAACTTCTTACTTTAAACAATATTAAAACTCACAATGATGTTCTAACAAAAGAAAAGATTGCTGGTATTTGGACAGAGCATATAGGGGGTATAACAGGGGGTTTGAGTGCACTATTTATGAAATATAATTGTATTAAACCCGATACAACAGTAAGAACTGCAGCACAAGTGACAGCACATGCAACTCATTTGATAAATAGAACGGGTACATTATTGAACTATGCTTGGGGCGAGGATGGGTTATCACCTTCATATCAACAGTATGATCAAGATAGAGCTTTTTCTTTGTATAGTAAAACCAATCAACAAGAAGAGTATATTAATGAAGAGACTGAGCTCTAAACGAAAAGGGTAGAAATGATTTAAAAGATCTGTATAAAAATAATCCAAAATTTAGAGATGAAGTTATAAATTTCGTTGGAGATACAACTGGGTTGGATAAGGAAAAAATTTTAGATATAAGATATAAATATAATAATCTCAATAAGCTAGGCGCCGAAGTTTCAGGTATGTTTGCCTTCTCTAAAGATCATTCTAGATGTTTAATCGAAATTATAGCTAGTTATAAATAATTATAAATATATAAATATAAAACTGTAAGGATAGAGTATAAGAGTTAATAAATAAATAAATAAAAATAAAACTGTAGATATAATAAAAAAAATTAATAAATAAAGAATTATAAATAATTTTAAATATAAATATAAGTATAAATATAAACAAGAACAAATAAATAAATAATTGAAACTATAAATAAATATAAATTTTTTGATTACTTATAAATAATGCAAATGAAATGTTTAGATTGTAATTATGGATGTGGAACCCCGCACACTTTGCTTTTTCATTATAAAATAGAATATAACGATAAAGTTAGTAAGTGTGCATGTGGAAATCAAACAATAAGTGGTAATTGTGTGGAAGAAATTTCTTCTAAGTTAAGGGGTACTGCTTCAAAATGTTCTAGCTGTAGCTCTAGCTCTAGTTCTATCTTTAGCTCTAGCTCTAGGTCTAATCATAATTCTGATTCTAATCTGCGAAGCAGTTTCACTGATTATAATTCTAATTCTAATTCTGATTCTAATCTGCGAAGGAGTTTCACTGATTCTAATTCTGATTCTAATTCCAATTCTAATTCTAATTCTTATTCTGATTCTAATTCTAATTCTAATTCTAATCTGCAAAGCAGTTGGGGTACCAAGGGGGAAGCCAGTTTGCCATGCCACGGACGGAGCCCCTTCACTAATAGTCATATAGAAACAAAACTTGATATAACAAATAAAATTTGTAATAGATGTAGAGTTATGAAACAAATAACTTGTTTTGATAAAAAGAAGGCAATATGTAAAGAATGCAATTCAACTAAGGTTAAGTGTGAATATTGCCCTTCGATTATTATCTTTAGTGGGTTAAGGAGCCATATATAAAATTCTCATAAAGATATAGATCTGGCTGGGGGCTCTGCATTAATCTACGAAAGGGCTCTGCCCTTGGTTCCCCAAGCAGCTTCACTGATAAAGAAATAAAAGAAGAATCAGAGTATTATAAAAATTATCTAATATATTGTAAATTAAAAGCCAAAGGTATAGATATAGATAATTTATTAGAAGAATAGATTACTAAATATTATCTGCGAAGCAGGTTCCCTGATAATCCTTATCTCCAGCCTTACCTCAAGCCTTATCTTTATTAAAATTTTAAGCTAGAAATATAATTATAATAAAATTTTTGAAAAAATTAAGAGATAAGCGCATATCGGCATACTTGCGCATTATTCTGAGTAGGAAACTATGCGCAACTGAGCGCGTGCGCATGGTGTGCGGGTCTTGGCTTATTTTTGGCTAATTTTTTTTTGATTGGGCTTATAGTAGTGGATAAAACAAGACTACCAGTTAGCAGACGGCTTGGTCCATTCCCGAGTTTTTACGAGGGAACATGGACCAAGTTGGCTGGTGGCTGGTAGCCTTGTTTTATCCACTACTGTTTTGTCCACTACAAAAATTAGGCTCTCACTTCTGTAATTCTAAGTTCAATCTTTCAAAATAAGCTTTCTGCCTCGAAGCTTTAGTGACCCATGAAATAGTACCCCGGGTGCTCTAAGCTTTAATTGCCAGCTAACTGGCTGAACTGAGTTGCCTTGAAGTTTTAATCTGCCTGCCTATTTTTACCCTTGATTCTCAATTTAGTTACATTTACCAGCGGACGAATTGATAAAGTTTAATGGTCCAGTTAGTTTCAGAAACCTTAGTACGTCGTTTGATTGCACGGCAATGCTCTTGGAAATAAATTCACTAGGCATTCATTAACAATTTAACCCCCCCGCCAACAACTTTGACCAGATACCACCCGCTTCCTATATACAAAATGACCCTTAAATGTCCAAGATCCTAAAATTGAATACAATTTCATTTAAAAAACAGAGAAGATCTTGATTTGAAAAATTGAAGAAATTATTGGAATTTGACTGAGCTTAAATGAAACTATTCTTCAACTTGAGATATTACAATTTGGATATTTACAATTTGGATAGGGTCTGCCGGAGGACTTGAGAAAGATGAGTGGAATGCAGTTGATCAGCAGTAGGTCAGTAGTTATAGAGGTACCCCTCTCGTCCTTCAACAGGTACCTCAGACACAAAGTCGCACCCGTCATACACTCTGCATTCAAAGTGTTCAACGACCTCTGTCACTTTTCCACTCACAAGTTCAACACCCTCAACACGTGGGAGAGCCTCAAGAAAAGGTATTATGACGTCATTGTCTCTTGTCCATTATGCACTACATCTTTACTCTCTTTATGGCATTTAATCTTAACCCATTAAATCGGAGCCGTGTATTATGATTACAAAAAAATTTGAAAATATTTTTTGCTTTGCGTTTGCTAATGCCAAATATGGTTTAATTTGTTGAAATACAAATCACACACTAAAAAAAAGTGCAGGTAAAGTTACCTTAACGCAGTTAAGGTAAACCTCTGTTAAGGTAAAATTAAGGTAAAAGTTACCTTAACTTTACCT